>NW_027361937.1:737500-1337500 GCF_039654945.1 Dendrobates tinctorius | reverse complement strand
AAGCGAACGAGTGGCAATAAACGTTCAGGTCCGGACCTGTGTATGAACGAGCGTGTATGGGTGGCCACCAAAAAACATCCAGTGGAAGTGTGTTGTGGAGTGTTACCAGCTCATACCAAACATACACAACTCGTTCCCCAGGTCAGCGCTTCGGAGATGTGTGGTGCCTCCAGAAACGTTGCCAATATCAGCGGACTCGTTTGTCATCAACCTGATGTGCAGGTAGTGGCTGGGATGAACTCTGGGTCTGGGCGTCCCCGCTGTAGGTGGTTCCCTGATGAGGAGCGGTCTTGAGGGTCCAGAGGCCCCTCATTAAGGGGAGGGTACTGTCATGATCCATGCTGGATCAGGACTGATAAAAAGCACAGGTAACCTTTTTTTTTTCCTTAAGCTGTGCTTAAGTTTGGTTTTTGCCCTGGTGGCCATTAGGATTATTGCATTGTGGTGTCATTTGTTCTAAGTTTGCCCCCGGTGGTGGTGAGCGTCATTGCACTCTGGTTTCTTTAGTTAAGTGTACATGATTATAATGCAGGTGTGATTGCTCTGGCTGCTATAAAAGAGTCACAGGTGTTGCAATCAGTGTTGGTGATCGTGTTCATTTCAACCATCCTTGGTGGAGGAAGGAGCTGGAGAGTGTTCCTTGCAGCACTGTCTTAGCCCTGGTGTGGAAGGAGTCATAGGGGATTTGCTTGTAGCTCTGACAGAGCTTTGTGGCAGCAATTCAGGAGGAGAGCTGCATTCTGGTGGTGGACTCTGTTGCCAGGAGCAAGTGCAACAGAGTAAAGCTAAGTGGTGTTTCCCTGTTTGTGTTTTTTCTTAGTGTGCATTAGTACAGCGGTGGGGCCAGTGCCTGCGCCACCCAGCTGCCTAGCAAGGGATAGGTGTAGGGTGTGCTAGGTCGACAGGTTCCTGATTGGTGCCCGGTGCGGAACCAGCATAGGGAACGTTAGGAGCGTTAGGGACCCTGAGTCAGGGGAGTGCAGGAGGTCTCCACGTCCCATTTCCCTATCACAGGGCCCACCACTGTAACTGTTTCTCCTTTCCCCGTGTCTTGTTGTTTTAGTTACCGGCCTGCGGGTCGCATCACACAGGATGGGTCATCGTGACAGTGTATATGAGTCCCTCTTACATCACATTTTTGGCAATTCTTGCTTCCTTCACAAATTACACTGAAATTTCCAATTTTTTTACTAAACATTTGAATTTTGATTTACTTAAATTTTTTTTTATTATTTTTTGATTTTTCCTTATATACATGTCATAAAAAAGGAAAAAATGTAAACAACAAGTTTTCATCGATTTTGAATGTTTTATTGTCAGTCCATGAAGTGGAGTAAAAGTGTGACACCATTGTTAGTAGCAATTTGGGGATCAGGGATGCTTCCTTCCATTAAGCACTTTATCCATCCATTTCAACTTTTTCACTGCCCCTAGACCTCTTTGTAGGGTCTGATGGAAAAATGTGGAAAAATGCTTGGATATCCCATTGACTCCCATTATACTCGTTACTCGAAATGAGCACTTGAGCATTCGGAATTGCTCGGTTCGAGTAATGAGCATCCAAGCATTTTAGTGCTCGCTCATCTCTGGTGATGGTATATAGAATATTATGACAACAGAAGATCAGATCTTATACCAGTCGCATGTTATACTGTATGTCCTGTAGACTTGTACAGAATCAGTCCTATGCAAGATTCTGTATTCTCAGGACTGCAGACAGTCTGCTGAGCGTGATCTGCGTTGGACTGGGGTGCCAAGGTCCCACTAGTAACCAACTCCAGGGGCCTACTTTTCAAAAACATGCAAATGTGACATTATCCTCTATCAAAAATAATATAACAATGAACTGGGTAGATAGTTGGATGAGTAGTATGCTGCCTTTGTGAATAGTTATTCACGTTTATAGTGCCAAGCACTGCTCATATAAGAGGTTGGTGGCCCACTCTTGCACAGGGGCCCACCAGAGGATTCTCCTTTTATCCTGTGGGCCAGTCCAAGCCTGGTGATGAGATTCAGTGTGAGTTATATCAGCAGCTTGAACTTTCATACCTGATCACAACATTTATTGTGCCCTGCTGTCCTAGTTTAGTTGATTGATTGTTAACGAGAAGAGAGAAAAAACCCCCCAGATCTTCTATATATTCAGACCTAGTTTACAGAAGGCATTTATGCAGGGGGGAATTTATGTACATTTAATCGAAGTACATTTGATCAAAGTATGAGGCAGTTATAACATGGCAGTTAGACAGGGCAGGAGACAGGTAAGACATTTATATAAATCTACTCCATGTGCATTTGGATTACCACAAATATATACCATATGCATTTGAATAATTTATATCCTGGCCACTGCATTCATTCACATCCACCGCCCTGGCATTAACTCTTTACACTCCATCCATATCGGCACCTCAGTCCTTTCCTCTCCTATGTATAGCACTCATGCTCTTTTCACACTGCTAAATTTCACAGATCCATTCAGTCCCACCATTCAACATCAGAGACGCTTCTTTCCCAAATCACTTAATCATCTGCTCACTCTTTCTATCTATCCTCCTTCTAGTCGCAGGAGACATTGCTCCCAACCCTGGTCCCCCATGTTATAGAAAGTCAAACCCCCCCAACTGCTACACTCAGAAACCCCTCTAATCTTATTAATGTTCCCTGCATGCCTTCTGTCTCTCTTAATTGTGCCCTTTGGAATTCTCGCTCAGTGTGTAATAAACTCTCCTTCATCCATGACGTCTTCCTCTCGAATTCTCTTAACCTTCTAGCTCTTACTGAAACCTGGATCCAACAGTCAGACACTACCTCTGCTCCTGCTCTTTCATATGGGGATTACACTTTTCTCAAACCCCAAGATCAGACAATAGAGCAGGTGGAGGCGTTGGTCTGCTCCTATCACCAAAATGTACCTTTCAGGTTATCCCTCAAGTACCCTCACTTGTCTTCCCTTCCTTTGAGGTCCATGCCGTCAGACTCTACACCCCCTTCTCCATGCGAGTGGCAGTGGTGTATCATCCTCCCGGCCCCTCCCATCCGTTCCTGGATCATTTTGCCACCTGGCTTCCACATTTTCTCTCCTGTGACATCTCCATCCCTCATCATGGGTGATTTCAACATCCCCATTGCCCTTCCCTTCTCCCCATCTGCTACTCACCTTTTATCTCTAACCTCCTCTTTCGGCCTTTCGCAGCTTACTAACTCTCCAATACATGAAGACGGAAACTCCCTCGACTTGGTCTTCTCTCAGCTTTGTGCAGTGGATGATTTTGCAAACTCCCCTCTACCGCTCTCTGAACATAACTTTCTTTCATTCTCTATCAAGAACTGCCATCCCGCTCAGGTTACCCCCACTGTCCATACTTATAGAAACATACAGGGCATTACCACCCAGAAACTTATGAAGAACTTGCAGTCATCATTGGCAACAATCTCCTCCCTCACATGTTCTGATTCTGCACTGAAGTATTACAATGAAACACTTCAAAGTGCCTTGGATTTAATTTCACCTCCTATACATAGAACAACATGACACAGACGGCAACAACCCTGGCACATGCTGCAAACACGTTTCCTGTAGCAATGCTCCAGGTGCGCCGAATGTCTGTGGAGAAAATACAATCTGCACGAAGATTTCATCCATTATAAGTTTATGCTTAGAACATACAACACTGCCCTTCACCTCTGCAAACAAACCTATTTCAACACCCTCATCA
The DNA here is from genome assembly GCF_039654945.1 of Dendrobates tinctorius. Taxonomy (NCBI): domain Eukaryota; kingdom Metazoa; phylum Chordata; class Amphibia; order Anura; family Dendrobatidae; genus Dendrobates; species Dendrobates tinctorius. The sequence continues at coordinate 1,333,781 of NW_027361937.1, read as the reverse complement.
CCTCACTGTCCAATATCCCGAAACGTCTCTTTGACACTTTTCATTCCCTACTCAACCCAAGAGTACAGGCCCCAACCACGGAGCTTCGAGCTGACGATCTGGCCAATTACTTCAAAGAAAAAATTGACCATATCCAACAGGAAATTATCTCCCAATCACCTCATACCATGCATTTTCCTTCCTCCCCCACTGCATCTAGCTCACTCTCTGATTTTGAACCAGTCACAGAAGAAGAAGTAAGCAGGCTCCTTGCATCTTCTCGTCCAACCACTTGCACCAGTGACCCAATTCTGTAATATCTCCAATCCCTTTCCTCTGCTGTCACCGCCCACCTGACAAAAATATTTAACCTCTCTCTCGCTCTTATGGTATCTTTCCCTCCTCATTTAAGCATGCCAGAATACAGCCATTACTTAAGAAACCATCCCTCGGCCAAAACTGTGCCGCTAGCTATAGACCTGTCTCTAATCTTCCCTTCATCTCTAAACTCCTGAAACACCTGGTCCACTCACATCTTATCCACTATCTCTCTGATAACTCTCTTCTCGACCCTCTCCGGTTTCCGCTCTTTACACTCTACTGAAACTGCCCTCACTAAAGTCCCTAATGATCGACTAACAGCTAAATCTAATGGTCATTACTCCATGCTAATTCTCTTGGATCTCTCGACACTGTAGATCACCAGCTCCTCCTCACAATGCTCCGCTCCATCGGCATCAAGGACACCTCTTTTGCTGGCTCCTCCTCACATCTTCCACTTACTGTTGGGGTTCCTCAAGGATCGGTTCTAGGTCCCCTTGTCTTCTCTTTGTACACTGCCCCTATTGGTCAAACAATCAGTAGATTTGGTTTCCAGTACCATCTCTATGCTGATGACACCCAATTATACGCTTCTTTTCTTGACATCACACCTGCCTTTTTAGAAAACACCAGTGATTGTCTAAACGCTGTGTCTAACATCATGTCCTCACTATATCTGAAACTGAACCTGTCAAAGAAAGAACTCCTTGTGTTTCCTCCCTCTACTAATGTACCTATGCTCGACATTGCCATTTCTGTGTGTGGTTCCACTATTACTCCCCAGCAACATGCCCACTGTCTTGGGGTCATACTTGACTCCGAGCTTTCATTCGCCCCCCACATCCGATCACTGGCTCGCTCTTGTTATCTGCACCTCAAAAACATTTCTAGAATTCAACATTTTCTTACTTTTGACTCCGCAAAAACTCTGTTTCTCTTATTCATTTTCTTCTGGACTATTGTAGCTCTTTTCTAATTGGTCTCCCTCTCACCAAACTCTCCCCCCTCCAATCTGTCTTGAATGCTGCAGCCAGGATCATATTCCTCATCAATCGTTACACCGATACCTCTACCTTGCGCCAATCATTACACTGGCTACCCATCCACTCCAGAATCCAGTACCAACTTATTACCCTCACCCACTACAGATGAGCAGAGTTTCAACCGCATCAGACTGTCATGATATTACCTTCACCTGCTGATAAACACATATGTAATGGGGATCCAAGTGGGATCCAAAATAACTTGCTCTTTTTGGCACATGGAGCCAAATGATGATACATATCATGAAAAAATAGCCTGAGTGCCCATCGCTAGTACCTCCCTCTCTTGCCCTCAGCAGTGCTATATATGGCTCTATGGTCTCCTTGACACCCTGATGTACACTCCACTTTTTACCGATGTTAGCCTTGGCTCAAGGGGTGGAGCTCATAGTGATTTAACAATTCTGGCCAAAAGCAGAATCATGCTAAAGAGAAAGAGCAAATGAATATGATTGCATGATAGTTTTTCCTCAATCTGTGTTCTACTTTTGGTTTTGATTTTCAAATATTGATGCAAAATACTGACCAAAGCACCATTTTTTGAAAGGGGCCTAAAGATGTACACTTTCAGAGGATCAACAACAGATCTATCCCAAAACTAAAAAAATTAAAATAAATCAACAGAGAAAAACAAAAGAAGTCATCTACAAACATACTATACTTAGAAGTTTTCCGGTTAAGGAAATTTCGTCTACACCGACCAAAGTTAGTTTTAAGAAGCAAACAAACTGTGATTTAGGCCTCATTCACATGTCCGTTTTTTCATGTATGCAAAAAATGGTCAGTTTCATTAGTGCTTGGTCAGTGTCAGTTTTTACCATCAGTGATATCATATCAGTGATTTTTATATATGAAAAATTAAATAAATAAATTGCAAAGCTTTTCCTATATTTGCAATGTTAATCACTGGCATTACAAAGGCTAGACACTGATGCCATCCGTGTGCTGTCAGTGATCTTCATGAATGTCATTTTGATCCATGACGCTGATCAAAAATGGACGTTTTTGTTATTTTTTTAAGGGCATGTGAATAGCACTTTAGATTTTAAAGGGTGCTTGTTCTGTTTATGAAAATTATGGACAAGATGTCTGACGAGGTATTAGTTGCACCTTTTTTAAATTCTATTTTTTACTTTTTTTGTCAATTTTGACTCTTTGCCATCGTAGCAATGGAGTTTGTAATCCAGATGTTTGTGGCTGATTCATTAGTTGGGATTTTTTTAAATTCAGATTTTTTTTGCCCCAAATTTACTCCAGTTTCCTCTCCCCCCAGAGTGACTTGATGGTAAAATTGGTAACAAATACCAAAAGATTAAAAATAATGACCCACAAATGATGAATAGGGTTGAATGTTTATTTTTAAAACATCGTTCTCAAAGCAATAATTACCTGAACAAATATATAGACCTTTCTAGGGGTTGACTGGCATTCGGCAGAAAGTTTGAATGTATGTAACTCTGTAAATTCATCACACTATGTTCTGAAATGATTTGTATTGGAAGGTCCCTGGAGGAGATAACGGAAGGGGCCACATAGGATTGCGACACCTAAATGAGTATGGGTTTTATAGCTTTATGGCTAAGGCCTGTTTCACACTTACGTTGTCGGCGGTCAACTGAAACCCGCCAAAGGTTCCAAACAACTGATCCGTCGCCATTTCGTGACGTATGGATGACAGTGGACCATGCTGCAGCATGGATCCGTGGAAGAAGGAAAGCGGCGTGATTTAAAGTGACCGCGGGCTGGAAGTTCGGCGTGATTCCGGGGTATTGCTCATCGCCGCGATATGTCATGGACGGTGGCATTGATGTCATGGCCGCGATCTCGCGGCATCGATGTCATGGCCGCGATCTCGCGGCATCGATGTCATGGCCGCGATCTCGCGGCATCGATGTCATGGCCGCGATCTCGCGGCATCGATGTCATGGCCGCGATCTCGCGGCATCGATGTCATGGCCGCGATCTCGCGGCATCGATGTCATGGCCGCGATCTCGCGGCATCGATGTCATGGCCACGATCTCGCGGCATCGATCTCATGGCCGTGATCCCGCGGCATCGATGTTATGGCCGCATCGCCGAGATATCCGCGGCATGTAAGGCGAGGACGTGATTGGAATCGATCGACTTCTCGGGAGGGGTGAGATCGGGAGGGGAGAGAGAGTTTTTTTTAGCGGCTCCCGGAATGGCATTACATGGTTAACCCCTTCACTACCAAGGGTGGATTGCACGTTAACTCCCGGGCCAATTTTTACAAATCTGACCACTGTCCCTTCATGAGGTAATAACTCTGAAACACTTCCATGGATCTCGGTGATTCTGACATTGTTTTCTCGTGACATATTGTACTTCATGTTAGTGGTAAAATTTCATTCAAATAAACACAAGTTATTTGTGAAAACAACAGAAATTTGACAAAAATTTCGCAATTTTCCAACTTTGAATTTTTATGCTCTTAAATCACAGAGATACACCACACAAAAAACTTAATAAGTAACATTTCCCACATGTTTACTTTACATCAGCACAATTTTGGAACCAAAATTTTTTTTTTTTTTTTAGGAAGTTATAAGGGTTAAAAGTTGACCAGCGATTTCTCATTTTTGCAACACCATTTTATTTTTAGGACCACATCACATTTGAAGCCACTTTGAGGGGTCTATATGATTGAAAATACACAAAAGTGACACCATTCTAAAAACTGCACCCCATAAGGTGCTCAAAACCACATTCAAGAAGTTTATTAACCCTTCAGGTGCTTCACAGGAATTCTTTGAATATTTAAAAAAATGAACATTTAACTTTTTTTCACAAAAAAAATACTTCAGGTTCAATTTTTTTCATTTTACCAAGGGTAACAGGAGGAATTGGACTGCAAAAGTTATTGTGCAATTTGTCCTGAGTACGCTGATACCTGATATGTGGGGGGGAACCACTGTTTCGGTGCATGGCAGAGCTCAGAAGGGAAGGAGCTCTGTTTGACTTTTTCAATGCAAAATTGGCTGGAATTGAGATCGGACATCATGTCGCGTTTGGAAAGCCCCTGATGTACCAAAACAGTGGAAACCCCCCACAAATGACACCATTTTGGAAACTAGACCCCCCAAGAAACTTATCTAGATGTGGGGTGAGAACTTTGAACCCCAAAGGGCTTCACAGAAGTTTATAACGTACAGCCGTACAATTAAAAAAATCATATTTTTTCCACAAAAATGATCTTTTCACCCACAATTTTTATTTTGCCAAAGGTAACAGGACCCTAAAAGTTATTGTGCAATTTGTCCTGAGTACGCTGATACCCAATATGTGGGTATAAACGACTATTTGGGCGCATGGCAGAGCTCGGAAGGGAAGCAGCGCCATTTGACTTTTTTGGTTGGAATTGAGATCGGACACCATGTCGCGTTTAGAGAGCCCCTGATGTACTAAAACAGTGGAACCCCCCCCCACAAATGACACCACTTTGGAAACTAGACCCCCCAAGGAACTTATCTAGATGTGTGGTGAGAACTTTGAACCCCCAAGGGCTTCACAGAAGTTTATAATGCCCGGGCATGAAAATAAAAAAATCATATTGTTTCCACAATCATGATCATTTAGTCCCCAATTTTTTTATTTTCCCAAGGGTACCAGGAGAAATTGGACCCCAAAAGTTGTTGTCCAATTTGTCCTGAGAACGCTGATACCTCATATGTGGGAGAAAACTACTGTATGGGCACACGTCGGGGCTCGGAAGGGAAGTAGTGACGTTTTGGAATGCAGACTTTGATGGAATGGTCTGCGGGTGTCATGTGCGTTTGGAGAGCCTCTGATGTGCCTAAACTATTCAAACTCCCCACAAGTGACCCCATTTTGAAAACTAGATGCCCCATAGAACTTATCGAGATGTGTGGTGAGCACTTTGAACCCCCAAGTGCTTCACAGAAGTTTATAATGTCCAGGCGTGAAAATAAAAAATCATTTTTTTCCACAAAAATGATATTTTTTTCCCCCAATTTTTTATTTTCCTAAGGGTAAGAGGAGAAATTGGACCCCAAAAGTTGTTTTGCAATTTGTCCTGAGTAGGCTGATACCCCATATGTGGGGGTAAAACACTGTTTGACCGCATGGCAGAGCTTGGAAGGGAAGGAGCACCATTTGACTTTTTCAACGCAGAATTGGCTGGAATTGAGATCAGATGCCATGTTGCATTTGGAGAGCACCTGATGTGCCCAAACTGTGGAAACCCCCCAATTCTAACTCCAACCCTAACCCCAACACACCCCTAACCCTAATCTCAGCCCTAGCCCTAACCCTAATGGGAAAATGAAAATAAATACAATTTTTTAATTTTATTATTTTTCTCTAACTAAGGGGGTGATAACGGGGGGGGGTTTGATTTACTATTTATGGCGGTTTTTATATTTGGCAGCTGTCACACGCTAAAAGACGCTTTTTATTGTAAAAATAGTTTGTTCTCCCCCACAAATCAGGTATCAGCGTACTCAGGACAAATTGCACAATAACTTTTGCAGTCCAATTTCTCCTGTTACCCTTGGTAAAATAAAAAAAATTGAACCTGAAGTATTTTTTTTGTGAAAAAAAGTTAGATGTTCATTTTTTTTTAAATATTCAAAAAAATTCCTGTGACGCACCTAAAGGGTTAATAAACTTCTTGAATGTGGTTTTGAGCACCTTAAGGGGTGCAGTTTTTAGAATGGTGTCACTTTTGGGTATTTTCTATCATATAGACCCCTCAAAGTGGCTTCAAATGTGATGTGGTCCTAAAAATAAAATGGTGTTGTAAAAATGAGAAATCGCTGGTCAACTTTTAACCCTTATAACTTCCAAAAAAAAATTTTGGTTCCAAAATTGTGCTGATGTAAAGTAAACATGTGGGAAATGTTAGTTATCAAGTTTGTGTGCAGTATCTCTGTGATTTAAGGGCATAAAAATTCAAAGTTGGAAAATTGCGAAATTTTCAAAATTTTTGCCAAATTTCCGTTTTTTTCACAAATAAACGCAAGTTATTTGAATGAAATTTTACCACTAACATGAAGTACAATATGTCATGAGAAAACAGTGTCAGAATCACCGGGATCCATAGAAGCGTTCCAGAGTTATGACCTCATAAAGGTACAGTGGTCAGAATTGTAAAAATTGGCCCGGTCATGAACGTACAAACCACCCTTGGGGGTGAAGGGGTTAATGATATATTGGTAACCCTCAATAAAGCCTTACGGCCATCTCATGCCAAAGCATTGCGTGTAGTTTTTATTTCGGCTGATTAGAGTTAAGTTCTAAAATGGGGTCTACAAACCCATGTGTATATTAAACCTATAGATCGCAGGGTGATTTCATAGATAGGTGGGAGGCTGTAGGATAAATAGTGTGTGTGTACTAGGAAGTTCAAAGCAAGTATACTCATTTAGGAAATAAGCAGTTCCCTGTAGACATAAACCACGAGTTTGTAGTGTGAGAAACGTTTACCTTGGTGAACTTCTCTTATAATTGGTTCTGCAAATCAAATAGTAATAATTTGCCATCATTTCATCATTCCTTGCATTACAACCTGACAGATACCTGCTACTGAAGACCTTTACATGCTCACACACAGGTAAATCTCATGTCTTATTTACTGTTAAAATTGTAAGTAAAAGACTATTTTTCTTTCAGGGTATATATATATATACATATATATATATATATATATATATATATATATATATATATATATATATATATATATATATATAGTGTAGTAACCACTGTGTCCGCTAGAGGGCGCTGTGTGGGTGTCCCAGGAGAAAGGATGAATGGCAGAATACTGAGTGGCCATTATGTATCTCAAAGTGGGTGGCTTTGAGATGGAGACTTATGTGTTGATCAACAGTGATACTGCTGAGGTGCTGCTTTAATGTGACAGGGAGAAGTCTCCAGGTAACTAGGGAGATGGGCGGACCAGTTACCTACAATCCCACCCAGGGGGTGTGTTTAAAGCACTGTTGTAAAGAGTGTGTAAATGCCTGAAGGACCTGTGATGAGGTCAGAGTCATGTGACCCGGTGGGCGTGGCTATGAACCATATAATGTGGCCAGGGTAGGTCACAGGTGGTGAATGCTGGGACCTGGTTGGTCCAGTGTGGATGGTCCCGCTGAGATGGGGCTTCCTGCCTGACAGCACGTATGGACGCTGTGTTTAATGGCTGCAAGTGCCTGATAGTTCCCTGGAGGGAATGAATATCTGCAGTATGGAGAAGCAGCCATGAGAGAACCCTGACGGGTTGAGATATAACTGTGAGGCTGAAAAGCCTGCGTATTGGACATTGCTAACAGAGTGAAGCTCTGTCATGGATGCTATGCCATTTATATATTGCTGGTCATGGGTTATGATGTTTAATAAACCGCATGGACTATACTGGTTTATGGAAAACCTGTGCCGGATCTGATTTTGTGGCTGCCAAGCGAGTGATCCCCTACATAAATGACAGCGCTACCTCACAATTGGTGGAGAAAGCTATGGGCATTGTTGTAGCCTTGCTGCTGGGAGCAACGGAAGAGGACTGCAAAGTTGGTTGCTAAGGGCAACGCTGAGCCAGGAAGGCTGACGGTTGGGGAAGCCTCTGCCCGGCTGTGGTTCTGGAACCGTGGGGCGGCCTAGTGAGTAAGGCACTGTCCGGTGAGCCCAGTGCGGCCGTTTCCCCAGGAAAAAGAGACTTATAGGATACCTCTGCGGGAGAGGGGTCCGAGAATCTGCGCGGCCAGCAGGTGACGGTCGTGAAAACCGTATTGTACTGACCGGTGTCAGTGAGAAAGAGACTGGTGATTGCTATAGGGTGCCTCTGTGGAGAAGAGGTATCTGAGGACCTGTGGGGCCGACACAGGTAACGGACAGGTGTTCATGTTGTACTGACCTGGGTCAGTGAGAGAGACTGTGCACCTGGAGGGTTCAGTAAGCAAGGTCCTGGAGGGTCAGTGTTGGGAGATTCTAGGAGAAGAATCGGATCCCTGGAGTATGTGGTATGACCTTCGACCTGGTGAGGCGTGAGTGTTGGGTAGTCTCAGGCAGAGACAGATGTCCTGAATAGCACCCGCCGAGCCCCTGGACCTGGTGAGGCCGGTGTGTTGGGAAACCCTGGGAGGAGAGTCAGCTCCCTGAATAGCACCCGGTGCGCCCTGTGTGTTGGGACGGTCTCAGGCGGAAACGGTACATCCTGAATAGCACACAGACAGGACACGTGAGTTTTTTTGTGGTGTGTTTTTTTTTGTCTTTTCTCAACTCAGCCTGCAGTGGCTCAGTGGGAGTCAAGAAGGTGACAAGCGGCTTCCTGCAACTCGGCGGGGTTACGAAGGGGACAAGCGGCTTCCTGTAACTCGGCGGGGTTATGAAGGGGACACCAGCCGCTGTGTGTGAACAGCAGCCGGTGGTGTCGGTGATCGGTGACAGCAGGAGCTGTGTTGGTGCCAGCAAGGACTTGTGTGGTATTGTTAAAAGACAAACTGTGTTGTGTGAACTGTGGTCTGAGAAGACCGGTATAATGGACATGGGGAAATCCCAGAAGGGGGCGGTGGCCCAAACCAGGGTGGTAGCCCAAATTGGGGTGGTAGCCCAAAAGGGGGTGGTGACCCAAATTGGCGTGGTAACCCAAAAAGGGGTGGAGTCCCAGGAGGGGGCGGTGACCCAAATTGTGGTGGTTCAGGAAATGGCAGCACTGGTTGCCTCAGTGGGTATGTTTGGGGAACCGCAGTGTGTCTGTATGAGTTTTGAGGAGTGCGGCATGTATTTTCCGGATAATGACGGGCCACAGGTGTGTACCGTGATGCTGCACCAGGAAGGAGTCTTTGGTAGACTGGACTCAAAGAGTCAGGTGACTGACAGGAACGCCTCTCGTTTTATCTCTGACCGAGAAAAACGCCAGGGTTCGCTGTAAACACGGGGTCACGGTGAACTATGCCGTAGACAGAGTAATATTTGAGGGGACCAAAGGCGGTGAGTGCCAAGGGGGCGGGATACCACGTGACTTAGTCTATGCCTTGGAGAGGAGCCAGGACTTTGTGTTGTTTGATGATGTATGGTCGAATGAGGGAGACGTTTTGACTGTGGGGCCAGCAGACACTGAGACAGTGACGGCTCCTGACGTGGACAGGTCAGAGGTAGAACTGACCGGAAGAAGAAGTACATCTGCCCAACTTACGGACCTGATGTTTCATGATATGACAGATGGTGGGCTGGGAGATGAGACGACTGGGGGGAAAACATGGTTAAACGGTAACGGGACGGTTCACTCGACTGGTGGGACTGACCCAGTGGTACCCCTTGACAATATAATTAAAGAGGTAGTGGTGAGACACGTGCTGGCTGAGCACAGGGTTGAGGGGCTCGAGAAAGAAGTCTTGGAGCTCAGAGGTCACCTGTCCACCTGGCAAAGTGTGAACAAGAAACTCAAGGAAGAGATGGAGGAACTCAGAGGAGTAGTAAAAAGTCTTCTGCGGGAGAAGTTGGATGAAGACTTACTGCGGGTGAGCGCGAGTGATAATAAGACAGAACTGCCAGTAGCCATCATGGCAAAGGGTCATGAAGTGATCAAATCGTGTGAAGTTGGTGAGTTAAGAACTGAAAAAGACAGTCGCCCAGTCGGGTCAACGGTAGTGAGGGAAGTGTCCGTGGTAAAGCTAGAGCCTTCGGTCCAGGAAGAGAGCAAGACCACGACCTTCCAGTCTGTGATTGATGTACCAGAACACATGCAAGAAGCCTGTGCTGAGGAAGGGGTGCATGAGGCTTTCAAAGAGGCGGTCAAAGCGTGTAAGGTGCGCTGGGCACCTGAAACTCGGCAGTTGGTGATAGTCTCAGCCAGAGAAGATACATCAAACCGAGTAGCTGTCCTGAAGGAGATGCATCTACAATGTCTCCACGCCAAACAGCTGGTCAGGTGGAGTAATGTGAAGGCTGCTCGACGCCTAGAGTTAGCAAGGGAGGCTATGGATTGGCTGGGTTTGCGGAAAGATGTGGTTCCGGTACTCAAAGCTCTGATTGGGAGAATCATTGGAAGATCTGGGAAGGTAATGCAAGACCTTGTGAATATCTCCGGTGTGGCGAGGGCGAGGATCCCTCCTGATGATGAAGACCAGGTATCAAGTGAAGAGGGTAGGTTTCCCATCCTGGTGGTTGGCTCCGTGGAAAGCCTGAGAAACTTTCGGATGCTCTTGGAGTATCGGGTGGGGTACCTGCAAGAAATTGAGCAGTTGAGGCTGGACCGCCGGCAAATTAATAAAGTAGTACGGAATATTAGGTGGTGGCCGCCTGCAACCCAAGATGTAAGGACCCGAAGGGTTCCACCAAGAAGTGACAGGGCAGATGGCCGAAGAATGTCAGCAAGTGGTAGTTCGACTGGCAGGATGACGTTGAGAGACCGTAGTTCCTGTGAGACGCTGAATGGGTCAGACTCAGGCCAGACAGTAGGCCCAACTAAGACTGATGACTGTACCAACCGGGGGAGCTGGTCAGGGAACGGAACAAACAGGGAGAGGAATGAGGTGACTAGACAGTGTCTGATGACACAGACAGACTGTAACTACTGGAGGGCCAAAGATCAGGGCTGATATTCTGACTGCTGGGGGCGGGGGAGGCCTAACAGAGATGAGGCCGTATGATAGAAGGAGATGGTTCTCTCGACCTGAGGGGCAAGGTGTAATGAGTGCCCGGTCTCGAGAGCCTGATTTAATGTTGTGTGTTCAACCCCACAAGTTTGAACAGAGGGGGGAGGTATGTGGTGTAGTAACCACTGTGTCCGCTAGGGGGCGCTGTGTGGATGTACCAGGAGAAAGGATGAATGGCAGAATACTGAATGGCCATTGTGTGTCTCAAAGTGGGTGGCTTTGAGATGGAGACTTATGTGTTGCTCAGCAGTGATACTGCTGAGGTGCTGCTTTAATGTGACAGGGAGAAGTCTCCAGGTAACTAGGAGAAAAAAATTGGCCCGGTCATGAACGTGCAAACCACCCTTGGGGGTGAAGGGGTTAATGATATATTGGTAACCCTCAATAAAGCCTTACGGCCATCTCATGCCAAAGCATTGTGTGTAGTTTTTATTTCGGCTGATTAGAGTTAAGTTCTAAAATGGGGTCTACAAACCCATGTGTATATTAAACCTATAGATCGCAGGGTGATTTCATAGATAGGTGGGAGGCTGTAGGATAAATAGTGTGTGTGTACTAGGAAGTTCAAAGCAAGTATACTCATTTAGGAAATAAGCAGTTCCCTGTAGACATAAACCACGAGTTTGTAGTGTGAGAAACGTTTACCTTGGTGAACTTCTCTTATAATTGGTTCTGCAAATCAAATAGTAATAATTTGCCATCATTTCATCATTCCTTGCATTACAACCTGACAGATACCTGCTACTGAAGACCTTTACATGCTCACACACAGGTAAATCTCATGTCTTATTTACTGTTAAAATTGTAAGTAAAAGACTATTTTTCTTTCAGGGTGTATATATATATATATATATATATATATATATATAGTGTAGTAACCACTGTGTCCGCTAGAGGGCGCTGTGTGGGTGTCCCAGGAGAAAGGATGAATGGCAGAATACTGAGTGGCCATTATGTATCTCAAAGTGGGTGGCTTTGAGATGGAGACTTATGTGTTGATCAGCAGTGATACTGCTGAGGTGCTGCTTTAATGTGACAGGGAGAAGTCTCCAGGTAACTAGGGAGATGGGCGGGCCAGTTACCTACAAACCCACACAGGGGGTGTGTTTAAAGCACTGTTGTAAAGAGTGTGTAAATGCCTGAAGGACCTGTGATGAGGTCAGTCATGTGACCCGGTGGGCGTGGCTATGAATCATATAATGTGGCCAGAGTAGGTCACAGGTGGTGAATGCTGGGACCTGGTTGGTCCAGTGTGGATGGTCCCGCTGAGATGGGGCTTCCTGCCTGACAGCACGTGTGGACGCTGTGTTTAATGGCTGCAAGTGCCTGAGAGTTCCCTGGAGGGAATGAATGTCTGCAGTATGGAGAAGCAGCCATGAGAGAACCCTGACAGGGTGAGATATAACTGTGAGTAGAGTTGAGCGACTTTGGTAGGATCGGGTTTCGTGAAACCCGAATGAAACAAAATAAGTTTCAGATGAAACTCGTCCGACTAGAGCAAAAAAAGTCAGAGTTTCGTCCGACTTTTATTTCCCATTGACTTGCATTGGGGTCGGGTTTCGGACGAAACTCCGACTTTGTTTTGCTCTAGTCGGACGAGTTTTATCTGAAACTTATTTTGTTTCATTCGGGTTTCACGAAACCCGATCCGACCAAAGTCGCTCAACTCTAACTGTGAGGCTGAAAAGCCTGCGTATTGGACATTGCTAACAGAGCGAAGCTCTGTCATGGACGCTATGCCATTTATATATTGTTGGTCATGGTTTATGATGTTTAATAAACCGCATGGACTATACTGGTTTATGGAAAACCTGTGCCGGATCTGATTTTGTGGCTGCCAAGCGAGTGATCCCCTACATAAGTGACAGCGCTACCTCACAATATATATAAATATATATATTTTTTTTTTCAGTTGTAGATGACTGGTATTTAGAAAGATGACTCTAATTGCACTGAAGTAATACAAGAGGAGTACAAGCACAACTATGCAGCTTGCTCACTCACCCCCGTAACACCCACACACAGGTTTGAAATATATTTGGCACCAGCTTTGTGCAGAAGTTTTTTGCTTGCTAACCAAGAGCCTTAGTCCCATGCGCACATTCAGTATTTAGTTAGTATTTTACCTCAGTATTTGTAGCCAAACCCAGGAGTTGGTGATAAATACAGAAGTGATGACGTGTTTCTATTAGGCCATGTGCACACATTCAGTATTTGGTCAGTATTTTACCTCAGTATCTGAAAGCCAAAACCAGGAGTGGGTGATAAATACAGAAGTGGTGACGTGTTTCTATTAGGTCATGTGCACACATTCAGTATTTGGTCAGTATTTTACCTCAGTGTCTGTAAGCCAAAACCAGGAGTGGGTGATAAATACAGAAGTGGTGACATGTTTCTATTAGGCCATGTGCACACATTCAGTATTTGGTCAGTATTTTACCTCAGTATCTGAAAGCCAAAATCAGGAGTGGGTGATAAATACAGAAGTGGTGACGTGTTTCTATTAGGTCATGGGCACACATTCAGTATTTGGTCAGTATTTTACCTCAGTGTCTGTAAGCCAAAACCAGGAGTGGGTGATAAATACAGAAGTGGTGACATGTTTCTATTAGGCCATGTGCACACATTCAGTATTTGGTCAGTATTTTACCTCAGTATCTGAAAGCCAAAATCAGGAGTGGGTGATAAATACAGAAGTGGTGACGTGTTTCTATTAGGTCATGGGCACACATTCAGTATTTGGTCAGTATTTTACCTCAGTGTCTGTAAGCCAAAACCAGGAGTGGGTGATAAATACAGAAGTGGTGACATGTTTCTATTAGGCCATGTGCACACATTCAGTATTTTACCTCAGTATTTGTAGCCAAACCCAGGAGTTGGTGATAAATACAGAAGTGATGACGTGTTTCTATTAGGCCATGTGCACACATTCAGTATTTGGTCAGTATTTTACCTCAGTATCTGTAAGCCAAACCCAGGAGTGGGTGATAAATACAGAAGTGGTGACGTGTTTCTATTAGGTCATGTGCACACATTCAGTATTTGGTCAGTATTTTACCTCAGTATCTGTAAGCCAAACCCAGGAGTGGGTGATAAATACAGAAGTGGTGACATGTTTCTATTAGGCCATGTGCACACGTTCAGTATTTGGTCAGTATTTTACCTCAGTATCTGTAAGCCAAAACCAGGAGTGGGTGATAAATACAGAAGTGGTGACATGTTTCTATTAGGCCATGTGCACACATTCAGTATTTGGTCAGTATTTCACCTCAGTATCTGTAAGCCAAAACCAGGAGTGGGTGATAAATACAGAAGTGGTGACATGTTTCTATTAGGCCATGTGCACACGTTCAGTATTTGGTCAGTATTTTACCTCAGTATTTGTAAGCCAAAACCAGGAGTGGGTGATAAATACAGAAGTGGTGACATGTTTCTATTAGGCCATGTGCACACGTTCAGTATTTGGTCAGTATTTTACCTCAGTATCTGTAAGCCAAAACCAGGAGTGGGTGATAAATACAGAAGTGGTGACGTGTTTCTATTAGGCCATGTGCACACGTTCAGTATTTGGTCAGTATTTTACCTCAGTATCTGTAAGCCAAAACCAGGAGTGGGTGATAAATACAGAAGTGGTGACATGTTTCTATTAGGCCATGTGCACACATTCAGTATTTGGTCAGTATTTTACCTCAGTATTTGTAAGCTAAAACCAGGAGTGGGTGATAAATACAGAAGGGGTGACGTGTTTCTATTAGGCCATGTGCACACGTTCAGTATTTGGTCAGTATTTTACCTCAGTGTCTGTAAGCCAAAACCAGGAGTGGGTGATAAATCCAGAAGTGGTGACGTGTTTCTATTACACTTTTCCTCTGACTGTTCCACTCCTGGTTTTAGCTTACAAATACTGAGGTAAAATACTGACCAGATACTCGACATGTGTACGTGGCCTTAATCTCCGACCAGTAGTTCTCTGGCTACAACATGCCCTAACAGTGGCAAATAGAATAATTTTTTGTGAAGCAGGCAGGAATTGTTGGGGCCCCCTCACACTGCTGTATATTTTGTCATGTGAGAGAATTGGGCCGATTATGCTAAAGACACCCGGCTCATACTTTGTCAGAGTTTGAGCCTAGTGTCAACTTACTGTAATTGGATGAGAGAATCGCAGCACAGGTGCGGAGAAGACGGAGAACTTAGTTTCTCTATCTTCTCGATTGTCTGTGTACATCAGAATGCATGGTAACACAATATTTTAACTGTTAAAATAAATACAAATGGCAAAGAAATATGGATTGAGAATAGGCTGTTATTTATTAAGAGTTACCATAAATAAATAATTAAATAAATATTATGGTAAAATGTTATACACCTAAAAAAAAACATCAATAACAATACTCTCCAATGACCAACTCCAACCAGCAAAAGCTGGACTATTATCCTTCCAATTAAACATCAGAACTGTCCATTTGAAAAGGATAGGAAAAAAGGAGAGGGTGTCTTCTGTCTTGATCCAACGATTAATACCCAAAGGTCCAAGAACTCTTCTTTAAGTAATGTCTTAAAACTCCTGCTTTTTTCCTAGCTGCCAATCAACTTCCTCAAAAAGACAGCGCATTCCAACGGCCAGGACCAGTCCAAACCTGCTCATGCAAATGCACAGCTAGCCCTTCCAACCTGGTAAGTATGACTAAAAATACTGTTATCAACACATTCCCTCATAATAAAATTGGATCCTTAAAACCCAAACATTTACCTATATTTTTTTTAGGTCTGTACGACCATGCACCCCCCAGCCCATCACTGGGGGTCCCCTCATTAAGGCTACTCTCACACATCAGGTTTTCGGCGAATGTTTCGTAAAACCGGATGTGACGGATCCGGTTTTCTGCCGGATCCGTCTTTTTCTTGACAGACAAAACCGGATCCGTCTCATCCGGTTCATCCGTTTTTCTATCCGTTTTTCGACGGATTACGCCGGATCCGGTTTTTAAAATTGACCCTTGTGGCCTTCCGAACGGGATTGGCTACTGGAAAACTATATATAGCATGTTCCTACAGCCCTTCTTTGACAGGTTGTAGAGGAGAAAGTGCAGGTTGGAGAGAAGAGTAAGTTACTGGCGAAGATGGATGTTGTCATTGGAAATATTTTGAAGAATTTGGCGGATTTTACAGCGGAGGCAAATCGTTTGAGGGTGATTGTTCTGGAGAAGGAGAGAGCGAGACAGCAGCGCATCAGGCATCGTAGACGACGTTTGTGGATCCACCCCATCACAGCCAAGAGAATGACGCGTGGGGTCTATTCTACACTATGCATGGACCTTCGACGAAACCCGGATAAATTTTTTGGATATGTTAGGATGAAAATGGAGAATTTTGATTACTTGGTGGAGCGCATTGCACACCTCATAAGAAAAGCGGACACCTATTGCCGCTTCTCTGTTTCACCCGCAGAGCGTCTGATGGTGACTTTAAGGTAAGCCACATTTATTGGATATGATCGCATCAGAGCACACTTTCACTGCAATCTTGTTGGTGGTAATTTGTATCTCCAAGTGTTATAGGTCAGTTTTGGTATGTAATGCTGTGATTTAAAACTAATTTATTGTTTTTTAATTCCCCACAGATTTCTTGCAACTGGAGAATCCCTTTCGTCACTGCATTTCCAGTACAGACTCGGGATTTCCACCATATCTGGAATTGTGAAGTACACATGCCGTGCACTGTGGGACTCCTTAGCTGAAGAGTTTTTACCAGAGCCCACAACAGAGAGGTGGATTGAAATTGCTGACAAGTTTCAACAGATATGTCAGTTTCCAAACTGCTTGGGTGCTGTGGACGGGAAACATATCCGCATTGTAAAGCCAGCTGGATCGGGATCGGAATATTTCAATTACAAGAAATATTTTTCAATTGTCCTCATGGCCATCGCTGACGCGGATTACAAATTTATTGCGGTTGATATTGGGGCCTATGGCCGCTCCAATGACTCTCAAGTTTTCAAACTGTCTGCCAAGGGGCGTAAACTGTATGGAAACACCTTCCAGTTCCCACCACCTAGACCGCTGCCGCAAACATCTGGTCCACCTATGCCATTTGTCTGTGTAGGGGATGAAGCCTTCCAGCTGTCAGAACACCTTTTGAAACCGTACTCTAGCAGAGGATTGACAAGACCAAAATGCATTTTTAATTACCGCCTCACAAGAGCAAGAAGAATGGTTGAATGTACCTTTGGTATTCTGACAGCCAAATGGCAGGTCCTATTGACTGCGATCAACCTCAAGACAGAAACTGTGGACGAGGTGATCAAAGCGTGCGTGGTACTCCACAATTTTGTTATCTGCAAGGAACCCATTTCCATTGAGGACACCTCTGAAGAAACCACCTTGCAAGATTACCATGACATTACCACTAGAAGTTCTGTGACGGTTTCAGTAATGAGGGACAATTTTGCACTATACTTTATGTCACCTCAAGGCAGAGTACACTGGCAGGATGACAGAGTGTGAAAGATTTGTGCCCAACCAAACTTGTGTACCTTCTGTACCAACAGTATATAACTTTGCCAACCAAAGTTGGCTATCTTGTCATGGTCTCTATTTTTAGCTTTAGGCCACAGGTGTGTACCTGGTTGTGTTTTATGCAAAGTATTTCACCTTTTAACAAAAGTTGTGTACATTGTTAGGAAATCACCAACAATAAACACAACTTTTTAGGTGAAATACTTTGCTTCAAACACAACCAGGAACACAACTGTGGCAAAAAGCTAAAATTTACCCACAGTTATATACCTAGTTTTGAATACCATTTCACCTTTTAAATACCCTGTATTTAACCTTTTTCGCCGCAGAAAGAAATGACAGACAACCAGTGTAAAATAATTTAACTTTTATTGAAAAATGTTTTTTTTAGTAAACTTTTTTAAAATTTTAATAAACTTGTTTAATAAAACTTTGAAACTATAAAACTGAAACCATAAAACTGGTCATTTTTATTTAAATACACACATCATAAATCTGTGTAGTGTGTGGTGGAAATACTGCTGTAGGGGCTGCGGGACACTTCGACACTGGGAGTGTGGAGAGAGGACTGGGATCGTGGTGGGGAAGGAACAGTTAGAGGTGAAGGTGTGGAAAAAACTACAGAATGGGTGGACATGTGGGAAGCAGAAGAGGTGGTGGGTGGTGGAGTGGAGGGTTGGGCAGGGACTGTAGGAGCAGATGATGTTGATGGCAAGTTGTATGGGGAAGGAGTTTGGTACGGGGCAGGTTGCTGGAAGTGGGGAGATGTCTGGTACGGGGCAGGTTGCTGGAAGTGGGGAGATGTCTGGTACGGGGCAGGTTGCTGGAAGTGGGGAGATGTCTGGTACTGGGGAGGTTGCTGGTACTGGGGAGTTTGCAGGTACTGGGGAGGTTGCTGGTACTGGGGAGGTTGCTGGTACTGGGGAGGTTGCTGGTGCTGGGGAGGTTGCTGGTGCTGGGGAGGTGGATGGTGCTGGGGAGGTGGATGGTGCTGGGGAGGTGGATGGTGCTGGGGAGGTGGATGGTATGTAATAGGAGGGGGAGGATGGAAAGTGGCTGGAGGTGGATGGTATGTAATAGGAGGGGGAGGATGGAAAGTGGCTGGAGGGGGTGTAGATGTAATAGGAGGGGGAGGATGGAAAGTGGCTGGAGGGGGTGCAGGTGGAGGAACTACTGTGGTGGTGGGAGGAGGAGGAGGTTGGGAGGTAACTTGCTGGAGAGCAGTGTGGCATGAATGCATTACATGCATCTGCTGGGCAGGAGAGAGCGTTTCCATGCGCTCCACAACAGACCTGAAAAAGGTGTGGTTTGGCGAAGATCTTGCTTCTGAATGCATGGTTTGCAGAAGTGTCTTCACCTCCAGAATGCTGGAGTTGATCTGCTGATAGCCTGCGGAGATTTGCTCTGACAAGACTTTTAGACAGTTCTAGAAAGATGCATTCAGATGCAAGAACTCTGGCGCATAAGTCTTTTCCTGACCCCTCTGCCGCTGCCGCCCAGTACCCGCAGGTGTACTAGAGGTGGCAGGGGCAGAAGGGTGGGGTAAAGGGAAAGCGATCTCCTCACCAGCAGCTTCATGTAATGTAGGCGGCCACGATGCTCCTGTGCTGGTGGATGGGACAGATGGGTCGAATGTGTGGGAAGGCTGGGAAGGTGCAGATGTACCGGGGCGGTCGAAGTGTCCCTCGGTGCCGGTCTCCTCAGGGATCGCCTCAGAAGGGTCCAATCGTGCAGGCTCCCGAGTGCTGCTCACCGTGCTGTGGAATAAAGAGAAAAAAAAACCATTAAAATACTGACATGGTATGGCCCTGGCTGAAAAAAAATTTTACATCTAACATTTTTTTTCACATGTGGTGTGTAATATTTACCTTCTGGTGACCATTGTTTCCCGGAGGAACGACAGGGCTTCTGCGTACTTGTACTTGCTCCTGCGTCCTCCAGATCCACTCGGGGCCCGCATCTCTTTATTGAACTCCTTCTTGAAACGATCTCTCACAGACCGCCACCGATTCACAATTCTGTTCCCTGAAACGAGAAAGGAGTGGTTAGTATACAACATCAGTGTTTCCCAAACTCCAGTCCTCATGGTCCCCAGGGGTCATGTTTTCAGGATTTCCATAGTAAATAGAAATCCTGAACACATGATCCGTGGGGACCACGAGGACTGGAGTTCGGGAAACACTGGTTTACATCAAGCAACCGGTACTGTATATACTTACGCTCTTTAAGCTGGGCCCGAGCTTCGAGGTCCTCCCAGCGGCCCACAAGGAGCGAACAGATTTCCTCCCAGAGTCGTCGGGTAACGATCAGGTCAGCGTGGCGGCGGTCAGCCATATTCCAGAGCGGCTCCCTTTCTCTGACGAGATCGATGAGGCGGTCCACATCAATCCCTCCATCCTCACCGTCAGAGTCGGGAGCACGCTGTGAAGGCTGTTAAAGAAAAAGACAAAAATAACATGATTAGCCTCCACAAAAGAAATGAAATAAAAAGTGCAAAAAAACAAAGCAAAAATATTTATACTTACACGCTGGTGACCGCCGCGTTGCTGTCGCCGACGACCCTGGGAGGCACTGCAAGGAGCTCTTGGCCAAGCACCAGATTGGGAAGACTAGAGAAGAAAACAAAAAATGTTATGTCTTTGGATGTAGGCATTTGTTTGCTGTGTGTGGTCTGCAGAACATTGTTTTCTATGTGTTGTGTGTAGTGTGATGTTGTGTTTCTGCGTTTGATGCAAAAAACTTACCAATTGTGAGCCCACTCCAGGTGTCTGTCCACCCCTTCCTTCTTCTTCTGGGAGCTCCTCTTCATCTTGTGATTCCTGTTTTGAAATAAAAGGCAATGAATAGACATATATTACAGAGAAGATGGATTTTGGAAATAAAAACTTACCGTCAAACGCTGACGATGCGAGGGAGGGCTCCCAGAAGATGATGTGCTGTCTTCCTGGTGGCCACACTCCATGCCTGTGGGTGGTGTTCCAGCTGCTGCCATTGCTGCTGCTGCTGCTGCTGCATCTATTGGGCGGCTGTTGAATAAAGAGAAACAAAGGGCCAATGAATATCTTGATATTCAATAGCCCTAGTTTGGAGGAATGGGTTATTTGATAATTACCGTCTCTCATCTGCTGCTGGCCTCCCCTCCTCAGCATGTTCTATTTGCTGCTCCATTTGGGGTGGTGGTGGTGCGGATGGTGCTGCAGTGGTCTCCTGCCTTCTCCTGCTTCTCTTGGTTGCTTTCTTGGGTGGCATGTTGGGTGTGGCTGTGGGTCCCACTGTCTTGCTTTTATATATGTCTTGTGGGCAGAGCTACTGAGCATGCTCAGACAAAAAAAAACCGGATCCGGCCGCCGGATCCGGCGCATTGCGGCGCTCATAGGCTTTCATTGTGTGAAAAAGCCGGACGCGCCGGATCCGGCGTGTCCGGCTTTTTCGCCGGAGACAAAAAACACGTTACAGTAGACGTTTTTTCCAGACGCCGGATCGCGACACATTGCCGGATCCGGCGAAAACCGGATGAAACGCATGGCCATACGGCATGATCCGGCGCAAATGCAAGTCAATGGGGGGGAAACCGGATCCGGCATTGCATTTCGCCGGATCCGGTTTCTGTCAAAAGCGCCGGATCGCGCCTGACGGCGAAAACCTGATGTGTGAAAGAGGCCTAAGATGTCATTCTGATGTTTCACTCACACCCACAGACTTGAATGGGTGCCCATGGTCCGATTATTGGAAGCCCCCCCACATGTCGTGATTGCGTTCTCATGCCGAATTGCCATGAGAAACAAATTGCAGATCTGCCCGGCCCCATTGTATAACATTGGGCCAAGAGCTATCCGATAAAACATCAGATAGTGTTTGACCGTGTTATACGTCAGTGTGAGTGAGGCCTTAGAGATTGTTAGCATCACATCTTGCTCACACAATTGGCCACTCTGTCGAGAGTTCTGTCTGATCCCACAAAAAATGAATGTCACATGTTCCCCCAACAGTGCCATAGATCTCAGCTAACAAAAGGAGTCTCAAAAAGAGGGCATGCAACTTTTGAGCTTTTTTAATTGTATTTGATATCAGAAACGAAAGAGTGTTGGACTCCACTGTTGTTTCAAACTTTAGAAAAAAAGAGAGACCAGAGTCCAAAGTTGAATGTTTTAGACTCCGTTTGATAATGCAATTCTATGACTCCATTGGGGGCATCCAAATGTCACCTTTCTAAGGTTCAGCTAGTAATTCCAACAGAGCCACAAGTATGTTATCAAATCATGATGGCAACCTGACTTTAGTAACAAATCACCTTTAATTTTACATCCCCATTGCTTGCACTGTGAGCGTAATGTTTTCATTGACAAACCATGAGATTTACACAGCCACCTGTCGTTCTCAATCCTAGCAAGACGGGCACAGGTTTTATTGCCTTAGATGCAAAAATATTTCACTAGATAGTAAAAGGTATCCATCAGTTATCATTTATAGAACATTAACATTACAACCAAGAATCCAGCAAACGTAGTTAATTCCAGGCATACAGAGAATGTAAGGCTATGTGCCATGGAGTTTTTTCAAAGTGGTTGAAAACATAGGCCCTGATTCATCATGACCAGCGTTGTTAACACTGGTCTTGATAAGGAGATGTGCTGGAGTCAGGTGCTCCTGATTTATGAAGAGGCCTCATCATGAATCAGCAACATCGGATGAGTGGTGTGCACCTCACAACAAATCCTTTCCAGTCCCTGCTGGAGTAAAATTTGTGTTATAGCAAATATCAGCACTCATCATGAATTTGAAGAGCGGCGGTCCCATCGCCCCCATCTTGCCCCAGTGCCTCCAACTTTGTTGGATTTGGGCTTAAAATGGCGTGAGAACCACACACATTGCAAACTGATAGCGCAGCCACGAGTTGCACTAAAATTTTGCCACTTTTCAAGGCTTTTTACTCCAAAATACTGGTGTAAAAGCTTTGACGAATCAGGCATAAAGGGTGTTGTAGTGGAAACCATTTCAATAAATGCTTTTTCTTTGGGGGGGGGGGGGGGGGAGTCATTTCCTGAAGCGGCTTTGAAGAATTTTTCATGTGTTTTTGAGAGTTTTCCCCTGAAGCGTTTTTTGCAGCCTTCTGAACGGACAACTCTTACTTTGCACCATTTTCCATCAGGACACCCTTCCAGAAAAGTATCGTGCGCCTTCTTTTTACCCATTAGGTTGAATGTTTCAATGACAATTTAGGAAACTTTAGAAATTATGTAGAATTTGTGGTGTCCGACTATGGCATTTACAATAAAATGAACGTCTTGCTTTTTGCATTGCTTATTGTACTGTTTTGTGAATTGTATGAGCCTGCATTGAACGTATAAAGGACAGATTATGCTTTTCTAGGATGCCGAGTCTACCTGATGCCACAATTATGGTGGCATTGAGTATTTGGCAATTTTTTGCATGAATTATCCCGTCGGTTCTTCTCCTTCTGTCATTGACCTGATGTGAGATGACAGTCTGTTTGCCTACATCTCTCTTGACATAGATTGTACCATTACTAGTCACGTTCGCAGCTGCTTCTATTTCTAATCCATTGCCTGGTGGAATGGGCTGGGTGTCATCTGATGCTTATTCTTCTCAGCCCTTGTCATAAATCCGGGGGCTCCAGCTCTGTCATGGGGGGGGGGGGAATCTTTCTTGTAGAGAGGGGGCTGGCAAGTACTGGAAATTCCCTTTAACTATTTACAGTGAGAAGAGTACCATGTGTTCACACTTGTCACTGACCCCTCCCTCTTTACCTGGCCTTTTATTTTTATGTAGGCCCCCCTTCCTATGACACAGGCTAAATTTGGTGAAATGCCTGTCCCTCCAATCAGGGGCTAGCTGGCATAGGATTGGAAGTGGGGGGGTGTAGTTGTTAGTGGCATCCAATCAGGGCAGAAGTGGGAGCAGGTGTGTGAATGGAAACAGTACAAATTAGAGCCAACTGTTTAGGAGAAAGCTTTGGGTGTCTGTATTGAGGAGCTAGCAGACACTGCCTGCATCTCCATTCTCTCCGTAGGCATTAGGGTGACCCACCAAGATGGTAAGTGAGCAGAGACCTTTGGATTATTCCTATGCGAAAGTTAATGCTGGAGCGTTGCCGGGTGACTTTCACTGTTTACAAAAATGGCAGTGGTGTCCACAGTAACATGCCATGTAATGAATAGTCCACATGGGCTCAGTCATTAGTCATTTCTGAAATAACTCTCGTCATCAAGAAGGGTCTTGCTGTCCTGAGAGTGAAGGATGGAAATCAATGTCACCTATTACATGGGCTCTCTCTGATCACTGTATAGAGTACTGTAATTCTTTATATATACTGAATATGCTAGAACGTTTTTCCCTGTGCCGATATTCCTGGAGGGAAATGTAGTCACTGGTGATGTTACATATGGCTGACCTTTAAAGATGAGCAACTGTGTCTAAGATGGAAATTATTTTCTGACTAATGTAACCGTCCGTGACTTGAGCTCCAAGTGTTGTAGAGAGCAAGGTTATTGATCTAGGAAAGATCTGATTTATCTAGTGTCAGGGTGTCTTTCAACACCTTCGTTCTGATAGTCCGGGCATAGTTTGGGTGGCTGTTCTTCATTGGACAGTACAATCTGAATTCAGTCAGTTCTGCTTATCAATGACAATAGAAATTGGCGCAGATGTAGCAGAGCTGAATATGCCGCTGAGCTGTTTAGCACTGTATCCTTTGATTAGTGGAGTCCTATGGAGAATGGTAGATATTACAAAGATTGGTATGAGTTGGCAAACTTAGTTCTGCTACATATAAATTTACCTCTGCGGTATCTGTAGAGCTGAAATTAACATTAGACAATGGGCTTATTGATGGTGAAGTCTGTCTACTCCACATTTATATGTGGAGATGAGTAATAGATGAGGTGTGGTTAAGGTTAGCGTCTTTATAGGGGTGAGTTAGGACGCTTTGGAGAAGGTGTGGTGCCCAGACTGCATTATATGGTGTTTATAGAGGAGATAAGTGTGACAATGGGATCTGCATAATGGACATAGAACTGCAATTATAATGCTACATTGTAACCAATTCATTGGCAATATTGGTGGGTACTGTCATATTGGGGTTCCACTTGGCAGGACGACAGCAGCCAGAAATACAGCCATACATGTAGCTAGAAGCTGTTGATTCTAGTGAATAGAAAGCAGTGCTAATGAGCAGGGGTCAAGGCTTGGGAATGAAAGGTTGTATGATATGAGGATACCAGGTGCCAAAACTGTCACTGCCGTACTATGTGAGAAGTATGTGTCAGAAGCAATTGGCTTCTAACACATGGGTAGGATTGATGTGGCTGCTTCCCTGCAGTGTGATTATCATTGGGCTTAATAGATTAGATATAAATATGTATTGCTGAGATGTAAATGGTATAATTAATAGCTGCTTTTTTTTTTAAAGAGCAATACAGAACTCGGGTACAGAGGATGCAAGGAATACTTTTCAGACAAACACACATCCTGTTCTTGTTAGTAAGAGCTCATGCACATGGACATGTGATGGCTTTTGTATGACTTCAGAAATAGCCTACATTCCAATTTTTTTTTTTAATTGGTCGGCACAAGGACCCATAGAGTTTCATGGATCTATTCACATATCTATGAAATCACAGATCTGACTGTGAGATTGAGAACAAGTTCTATTTTGAGGTTACAAATATGACCTACTCAATGAGTCTGTGTGCTGTTCGATAAAAATTCCAGATGTGTAAATGTAGTCTAATACAGAGGAGAAATATGGCACCCATATAATTTTATAGGGCTTAAACTATATCACTATATTCCAGTGATATCATTGCAAAGGCATAAACAAACTTGTGGAATCCTGCACGCGGCATCATATTTATTCTCTGTAAGCATTGTTGTTAGGAAAATATATCTTATAGGATGGTGACATATTACGCATCATACTCTGGCACAGGGCTCCATTTACATGGCTGGCAGTGTGCGTGGATTTATAGGGCTTTTTTTTTTTTTTTACAAAAGTTTGGAAAAAAAATTAAAAGACAAATTAAAATAAAGTGATTTATGTAAAAAAAAAAAAAAAAGATTTAAAATTTGTGGAATTATATTTAGGTCACTGAGTATTTGGTGAGTTTCTTACGTCAGTATTTGTAAGCTAAAACCAGGAGTGGAACAATCAGAGGAAAAGTATAATAGAAACACATCACCACCACTTCGGTTTTATCACCCACTCCTGGTTTTGGCTTATAAAGACTGATGTGAAATACTGACCAAATACTGAACGTGTGCACATGGCCTTACCGGCATAATCCAAGCATTCAGTGGGATACACAGCAATTTTTACACAACCAGAAGTCGCCCTATGCCACTGCTATATTAAAGGGTATTGCAAGGGTATTGGGCCGTATTGCAACTCCTAGGGAACAACAACCATGACAAGTAAGTTTCTAAATCTTAGAACCGGAAATAATTTTTGCAAATTGTGTGTCGTGATACCTTAAGGTTTGCAGTGCAAACCAATTCACCTGCATTATGATGCGATGAAGCAGCAGCATAGTGATGATTTTTTTTTTTTTTTTTTTTTTTCCCCCACACACAAACCTGTATCGTGGCCAAAATTGCCATGTGGACCCGGCTTAATTCCACTTGGGAAAGAGCTCATTCAAACATCAGTGATTTTCTCATACGAAAAAATTGATCCGAGCTTCATCAGTGCTTTTTTTTCCAGAGTTTGGTCAGTGATAGCTTTAAAATTCGGAGTTTGGTGAGTTTTATGAGTTTTCTTGGATGAGAAACACAAAATAAGTTTCTCTACCTTTTCCTATCTAGAAGTCTGTGAAAGCTGGATAGCATACATATAGCATCCGAGTGCTGCTGATTTTTTTCATGGACCTATAGACTTGCATTGCCGATTTTTGATCACTTGGATCACTATCAGACCTGTCTCTGTCATTTTGCGTGAATCACTTGGTCTGTAAGAAGTCATTGGCAATGAGCCACTGTCAAAAAATATAAAGCTGTAACGTGATTCTAAAATATAGCTCTATACTATAAATATACCATGCCAGCAATAATATAAGTATATATTCACAAATGTGTTGTATGGGTATACAAAATATGGCTAAAATATGCCGTATACTGCACAGACATCATGTCTTTTAAAGCCAGGTCTAGTAGATAGCTTGTTTTCTTTAGGAGGGGCAGTAATGGATCCCAGAGAGGAAGATGGACAAAGTTATCTTTTAGGGGAGGGAGGGGTGATCCTTCTCTCATTTTAGGGAACCGAAAACGCTTTCCTTATAGAAAAAAAATGTGACCCACACACATTGCTGAATTAGGCCGAAGAGTGACTGAAGTCATGCAGTAATTGACAGGTCTCTGGTGATAGGGTTATCATTATTCACAGGTGAGATGAATGGTTGATGGGTACCTGGTTGAAGGTTCAATCAGATGGTGAGAGATACATGTGAAGGCCGGGGTCAGACTTGCGAGAAATTCGAACGAGTCCCGCACGTCAATACCCGGCACTGCTGCCGGCACTCGGATCGGTGCGTTCAGCTGCATAGAAATACATGCAACTGATTGCTCCGATCTGAGTGCCGGCGGCAGTGTCGGGTATTCACGTGCGAGATTCTCGCAAGTCTGACCCTGGCCGAATGTGTTGTGTGAAGCTGATGGTTCCGTGTGAAGGTTCTATGAGGTATCATTTGCCACACAGAAATGTTCAGTCTTTCCAAGTAGCACAGCTGCATATTTCAGCCCCTCCTAGCCTCCCCATCCTCTTCTGGACCTCATCCACCACAGTGACACATTACTTCCACGAATGCATGTTCATTTCAATGAGATCTACATTCACCATAGCTAAATATCCAATTAACATTGGTAAGAAAAAATAGGCAAAGGTTTTTTCTTTTGTTTAATTTTTGCCCTTTTATAGGTAAGTAAAATGAATATAGAATTATAAGGTTTTTCCTTGTGGAAAGGGACATACCAGCTCTGGCATGTCAAGGTAAGGAGGCTTATTTGCCGTGCAATGCATTGGATGATGAATAAGCCTTCTTACCTTGACATGCCAGAGTTGGTATGTCACTCTCCACAAGGTGAAACCTTACCCCTTAGACCCCATTCCAGAGCCTCTCACCTAGCCAAATCAGTTCTCATGCTTTTCACTGACGAGGGCCAATAGCCCAAAACACTGTCTGCAAATTTAGATTGTGATATGACTTATCGTAAGTCATATTGCAAGATTCGTTAAAGGGTTCATTGTGACTTGTAGGATCGCTACTTCCCACAGGTGGCGCTATAGAGTTCAAGTCCTCTTTCTCTCTGAAGAGACAATTTGCATATAGAATTATAGTCATCCACATGAGTCTTTACCTGCTCAATCTAATTTCACTACCACACAGATATAATAATTATAAGACCTTGTAGAGCAGTCCCTATGGCTTTTTACTGCCGAGCTGTAGCCAATCCATGTCTGTCTATTGTCATAATATAGAGGTGAACTTTCCTATAACAATGTTTCTAGGGGAGAGTAGTTTTGTGATAATTCGTTTGATAGCACATACCACAATTATTGGGTTTTGTAATCACAGGCATACAAAGACACAGTAAGAACCCATAGTAGTCTATGCCTTATTACCGCTCTGTATTAGAGGTTTTACAACCCAACTCATAAAGGCTAGGATGTAGGCTACATGCATGAAGACTATGTTACCTTGGACTACAAAGGGTAGCAAATCACTCAGTTTAAAATAGATTTGCGTCCGTGACACTAGTCTTATTTTGCCTGACATGGATCAGATGTCCTCTTTTTTTGCATTCGAGAAAATATGAACTGTTTTTCATCAGTGCAATGGATCCAATTTTTATCAATTTTTGGTGCTGGTCCATTTTTACCATATCTGTGGTATTCATTTTTTGTATGCAAAACATATATATTCTCAAACTTCTAACACCCAGTAAACAGTAAAAACAAGACAGCACTCAGATATCACACGGATGATATCTGTATGCTATCCTATTTTTTTTTTTTCAAAAATGGATATGCCTCCATTTTTTTTTTGGAGAGGGGTGAAGGGCAGACACTTGGTCCGATTTAAAACATCGACATGAGATGATCGGCAAAAAACGGAAATTTGAATGTGGCCCTTTTCTGATTACTTATTTAGAATTATAAAAGACTTTCCCCCTTATCACAGAACAGATAGGCACCTACCTACATTATATTTTTGCTTTTTCTATATCAACATAGGAAGGAAATAATTGCTGCTCAGTAGAGTCGTCAATAAATTGTGCCATGCCTAAGGCTGGGTCTATACATATAGATTTATGCCACAAACAAAATGACGTCCTACTAAGTAATGCAATATCAAGCTCTTGGCCACTGGAACACAGCAGTATTTTACTAGGATAGGAACAGGACATATTGTTCCCACTGTAACAGCATAAAACCCGTCAATCATAATGGGGTTATCTGATCACCAGTTACACACTACTGGCTATAATTCTTCATTTGTGGTCAGAACAAACTGTTCTATGGACGTAATCATCTGTAGGACAAGGACAGAAATAGAGATTTTTATATTACACAAACTGATCCTTGACAAATGAGAACAGTGCATCTCTATATTTACAGGCACATAGAAATAGAACCACACGTAGAGAGACCACACAATTACTGGAGCAGTGAGTGGTATGGACCACATAAAAGCAACCATAAGGAAAATACATAAAACCCCTTTAATTATCGAAATTTGTTTTTAGTCTCGTTAAAATGGGTATACCCATCTCCAAGATCCTATACCTATATATAGTAGGTGTAATCATATTAACAAATACCTCCAATTTGAAATTTAGTATAGTTCTTCAGATTCGCTATGTCGCTTACCTCATGGCTTTACAGTAGCTTACGTATCCATGGTTATGACCACTAAGAGCTGTTTACCTGTTACTATATGATTGGTCATAGCCATAGCCATGGATACCTAAGCTACTGCAATACCCTACATGAGGTAAGTGACATAGTGAATCTGAAGAACTATACAAAATTTCTAATTGCAGGTATATGTTATTAATATTACACCTACTACATATTGGTATAGGATCTTGGAGATGAGAATACCTGTTTAACTTACAGTTAAGCAATCAAGAAAGGCTTAGTAGTTGCTGAAGAACTTACAATGAGGACACATGGAGTATTCCATCACATTGATGGCTTTTGCACCACTTAATCTGATTCATGCACATTCTGACAGCAACTTGATAGCCCCACCATGAGATAGTGCCATCTGCTTTGTGCTTTGATGTTGTGCAGAGTGGGAGAGGAGCAGGGCTTTGGGGGTGCTGGGGGGCATGCATCTTGTGTGTGTCACTTCTATTCCTAGTGAAGGACAGCTGCTTTTTACACAAGGCTGAGGGGGACAGGTGTCTGCTTCTTCTCCTATTTATATTTGGCAGTAAGACTTGGGATCTTCTTAAGTCCCTTTTATTATTAACCTATAGATTTACAAGGGGAGTATATTACCAGCACTCTAAATAGCATAGAAGCAGTGGTTTCCTAAATTCTATATGTCTTATAATAAATAGTTTTCTAATTCTGTAAATCTGGTCGTCTTTTAGGAATGAAATTCCAAGGGTGAAATCCCAGCCTCAGTTATGTAATAAATTGGCAGTACTGTAACTGAGCAGAAGATGTTAGTACCAGAAAATGGATCTAGTCATTGAGAGTCGTTATATATTGCGAATTGAAGAGAACTGCCAAATCATTAAAAGTTTAAGTGTCATATGATAGGGAGATATATCGGGACACCAACTGACATTATATGAGTCACCTACAGAGTAATGGATGTCAGCTTTGTCTCTCTTTAAGGTTAATTTCACTGGGCATATATACAGTCAAGGCTGAAAGTGTTGGCACCCTTGAAATTGTTCCAGAAAATGAAGTCTTTCTCACAGAAAATTATTGCAATGACACATGTTTTGTTATACACACGTTATTTCATTTTGTGTGTATTGGAACACAAAAAAACAACAGAGAAAGAAGGCAAATTGGGCATAATTTCACATAAAACCCCAAAAATGGGTCAGACGA
The DNA here is from genome assembly GCF_039654945.1 of Dendrobates tinctorius. NCBI lineage: Eukaryota > Metazoa > Chordata > Amphibia > Anura > Dendrobatidae > Dendrobates > Dendrobates tinctorius. The sequence continues at coordinate 1,303,203 of NW_027361937.1, read as the reverse complement.
AATTTTGGGCAACCTCAACTCAATATTTGGTTGCACTCCCTTTGGAATAAATAACTGGAATCAGTCGCTTACTATAACTATCAAAAAACTTCTTACACTTCTCAACTGGAATTTTTGACCCCTCTGCTTTTGCAATTGCTCCAGGTCACTCATACTTGAAGGGTGCTTTCTCCCAAAAGCAATATAAAATCTCTCCACAGTTGTTCAATGAGATCTATGTGAGCAGTGGGATCCTCCTGGGTCTCCTGCTATAGCATTTCATTGCATGCAAATGTCGACGGATAGTGCACGCTGACACTGATGCACCCTGAGCCTGCAGGACAATGAATTTCTTTGGAACTTGATTGGGGCTGCCTATTCACCATCTGGACCATCCTGCGTTGGAACCTTTCATTAATTTTTCTCTGCTGTCCACGTCTAGGGAGATTAGCGAACAGATCATGGGGATTATGCTGCATAATATCTCTGGAGATGGACTTGCAACCTTGAGATTGTTACTACTGTTCAAAAATGTTGGTCCTCAAGTCATCAGACAGTTTCTTCTCCATGCTTAGTGTGGCACACACAGACACACAATCAACTTCTCCCCTTTTTATCTGGTTTCAAGTGTGATTTTCATATTGCCCACACCTGTTACTTGCCACAGGTGAGTTTGAACACGCTTGAAACAAAGTTGTTTACCCACAATTTTAGAAAGATGCCAACAAGTTTGGGGGCCAATTTTTGGTGTTTTCTGTGAAATTATGTCCAATTTTCCTTTTTTTTCCCCTCTATTGTCTTGTGTTCCAATGAACACAAAGTAAACAAGTGTAATTGCAATAATTTTATTTGAGAAATACTTCATTTTCTGGACAAATTTCAAGGTTGCCAACACTTTCAGCCATGACTGTATCTCTTCATATCTATCAAATTCTCCTCTGTGGTATTAAATGTATTTTACAAAATATGTCATTATTGGTGATCATCATAATAAAATCATTTCGGCACTCCAACTAGCACAACGTCTCCCTCATTAGCTAAAATGGGTTGTCCATTAATAAATGATCTCTTATTAATGGGACCAGGAAGGTGAAAAGAAAAAAGGATACTCACCTGCAGGACCAGTGCCGTTCCTCTCTATTTTACACGGTGTTCCCCACTGGTCTACTGGGATCACCATCTTCCACTGTGCCAAAATATGAAATGTGGCTTGTAATCAGTAGACACTGATTGGCTGCAGCACTCATATGATTTCCCTGGCAAATATTGATCCTTGACTAGTGACATCAGTGGCCAATGCAGTTCCTCTGAGTACAGAGGAGCAGCGCCTACAACATTTTGGGAATATCATTTTTAAAAATATTTTTACCTCCTTGGGTGGGCTTGTTATCCAGGGACTAGCCTTTCTACCAGTTAAGACAGATTACTTCTATTCATCAGTAGTACTGGTCTGGAGTACTAGGCATTGATACTTGTTAAAAAAAGCCACCATGCCAATAAAAACATAACAGGTAGGGGCTTGGCAGCCTCATAGAAATACATAAAACTCTCACACTCGGGTTGGGAGTGCCATGCCCAGTCCGTGCATTAATAATAATAATAATAATAATAATAATAATAAATTTTATTTTTATAGCGCCGACATATTCCGCAGCACTTTACATTTCAGAGGGGATTTGTACAGACAATAGACATTACAGCATAACAATAATCACATACAGTAGATTATAACAAATACCAAGAGGAAAGAGGGCCCTGCTCGCAAGCTTACAGTCTATGAGGAAAGAGGGAGACACGAAAGGTGGGTGGTAACAGTTACCCTGATTGTATGGACCAGTCATAATGTTAAGTGTGTAACAGTACAGACACAGAGGGCTAATGGAGGCATAAAGCATGTGGGAACATGATGCGGGGATTAACGGTTCGTGCTCTGATTGATTGTCATGGACGTCTAAATGAGCTATTGTCGTCATAGGTCTGCTCTAGACACAAAACGGTAGATTTTTATTGGAGACAATTAGATAGGTTTTTGCATTTGTTTAGTAAGAACAATAAACAAAAACTGATTGTGATTGTCGGTGAAGCGAATTTTTGGGGAAAAATAACATCATTTTTCCCCAGGTGATTTTTGCCTTTCTGCTTTGTGGCAAAACATGTGGCAGCCAAATGGTAGCTGACAGTCAATATTGAATTGTGAAATGCTACATTAACATTTAGGGATACTTATTAAGAATACTTGGGGAAATTTACTAGGCTAAATGTTTCAGAATTCTGGCTCAATTTGCGCCAAAAATGGTTTTGTATTACTTGCACCATATTTATTATTCTTGTTAACCAAACAATGTGCCAAAGTTTTGGTGCAAATTTCTGGCGCAGAGTAAGTAAATTAGTAGGTGGTGTAAATGTAGACGATCTAAAGCTTAATCCAGCATGAACCTGGTTGATAAATGTGGTGCATTGAGTGCTCCTCTCCTGGTTTTGGCTTACAAATACTGAGAAAAAAAAACCTCATCAAATCCTCAGTGTGTGCATGTGGCCTTAAACAAGCTCTCCCATCAAAATTTTTATCCTCTTAATATATAGCACTGTCCACTTACAGTTGCTCATTTTACTTTTCTATACAGCTAAACATTTTCTTTTCCCTTAGGTCTATGACATCACGTGATTATAAACTGACTAGCTGAATCCTTCTAAGTTCTATGTAGAAACAGGAGGTCAATTTTCCCTGTATGAGTCACTGCAAAAGTCTATGGCAGGAGGAGGAGGGAGCAGCTGGGTCAGGAATTGAAGAGGGGAATGATAAATGCATGGTAAAGAGACTTCCTGTTTCTACATAGAGCAGAGAAAAGAAGAATTTACTGGGTAGAAAAGCAAAGTTAGAAAAGCAAAGTGATCAATTGTCAGTACACAACGCTATATAATATGAAGATTGCAGTATATTAAGGGGATAAAAACTTTGGCGGAGTACTTCTTTAAATTAGGTTCCATTTTTTTTCATTGCATTTTTTACTATGTTTTTCTTAACGTGTTTTTAAAATGTTTGTCTCTTTTTGGTTTGCCATGTTTTAAATAAAGCTGCCTAAAATTCTTCCTGGTATTTGGCTTTGATAAAACTTTATTGATAGTCTTTTTTGGATTACCAGCGGTAATGCACTAAAAATAAATGTGCATTTTTTAACTGCGAATTTTCCACATCTAATGCAAGTCTAAGGCCAGGGTCACACTTGCGAGTGTGATGCGAGAAACTCGCACATCAATACCCGGCACTGCCACTGGCACTTGGGACCGGAGCGTTCAGCTGCATAGAAATACATTCAGCCGCACACTCCGGTCCCGAGTGTCGATGGCAGTGACTGGTATTGATGCGAGAGACTCACGCATCACACTCGCAAGTGTGACCCTGACCCAAGGAGAAAATCTGCATATAAAACTCAGCGAACCCACCAGAGAAATTGACATGTTGCGGATTTAAGAAACACCTCACAGATTAGTTTATGCTGAGTGAAAATAAAGCACAGTGTGCATGAGATGTCTATAAATCTCCCTCCATTTTGCTGGAACTGTAAGAAGCTGCATGTTTGGCCCTATGAAAATATGCAGCATCTAAAACTCATCTTGTGAACTTTAAAGAGATTGTCCACTACGAGAACAACCCCTTCTCATTCCCCATGCTTGGGCCCGATAAAATAAAAAAGCCTATGCTCAGCTGCTGTCGTTCCTGCGGTGTCCGCACTCGCGATCCCAGGGCTCTTGTGCGGTTGTGATGACACGTGAGCCTGGCGCTTAATCAGCGCTGGCGTCTCTGCCTTCATACAAATTGAACACAAATGGGAAGTCAGGGATCAGCCGCAGCCTGGACGTTTTCTTCATGTTCAATTCGACAAAAGGTGGGGACAGAGACGCCAGTGCTGATTGTCATCACGAGAGCCCTGGGACCGCGAGTGCTGACACCACAGGAACGGTGCTGCCACGGGAGGTGAGTGTGTAGGCTTTTTTATTTTATCGGGGCCAAGTGTGAGAAGTGAAAAGGAGTTGTCCTAGTAGTGGACAACCCCTTTAACCTTAGGGTACATTTTCAGAGGGCAAACACGCAACAGATTTTTCATTATGGGTGCGCATTACAGTAGTAGCGTTGTGAATGAGATTTCACAAAATCTCACATGTTGTTGAGAAAACCGTTAGTGTAAGTTGACCTGAACTGTGTAGATGACTTATGCAGCATGTTAATTTACCTGAACATATCACTGCAGACTTTTCCATTGCAAAGGTTGTAATATGCTAAAATGTAACAACAACATTTATGCTGCTTTTTACTATTGGAGATTTTCAAATGCAGCATGTGGGAACAAACACTAAGGCCACATTCACACATTCAGTATTTGGTGAGTTTTTTACCTCAGTATCTGTAAGGCCTGTTTCACACATCAATTTTTCCTGTCAGTCTAAATCCGCCAAAATAGCGGAAAACGGATCCGCAGGCGGACTGACAAAAGGGGGACAGCGGATCGGCGGATGTACAGATCCGCCGATGGTAAAATTTAAAGGAACCGCGCCTTGGGCAAAAGAAAAAAAAAAAAAAATTAAAGAGAGAAAGAGTGTGCGGGAGAAAGAGCACGCGAGACTAACACTGGATTACTGCTCAGTATTTTTAAGTTTGGGCAAGAAAACCCTAGTAGGGTACGAATCTCCTGCTTTAAATCAAGAATACACTGAGCCCACCCAGCATGGAGAAATGTCATGGTTCCCTCCTCTCTCCTACTGTGTGAGCACTCCCTCTACTGGATCCTGTAGTAACTACAGTGTCTCATGCTTTCATGGTGACTATGCCACATTTTCCCTCACTGAACACAAGCATCATAGACCACCTTTTCAAATCAGTGAACGCTGAGGAGGTTACAGACAGGGTTTATGGCACCCATTGTCCTGATAGGTGAAGGTTGAAGGTGCCAGCAGTGGGACATACACATGTGGGGTATCCTGTGGATATGCCATAAATAAATAATACTAGGTGCTGACCCGATTCTAAAGCATCGGGTACTCTAGAATATGGCCAGCGGGAGATTAAAATAAAAAAGTGATATACTCACCATCCGATGGCCCCCGGACTGTGTCCCTCCTCTCCACGCTTCCGGCATCATCCGTTCCGTTCCTAGTAATGCTTTGCGCCAAAGACCGCTGCTGACGTCTCTCACGAGAGCACGACGTCATCAGCGGTCTTTGGCGCAAAGCCTTACTGGGAATGGAAGATGTCGGGAGCGTGGAGAGGAGAGAAAAAGTCCAGAGGCCGTCGGAAGGTGAATATATCACTTTTTTATTTTAATTCTATTTTTTACACGTTTATGGTACCCAGGGCCTGGAGGAGAGTCTCCTCTCCTCTGGACCCTGGGTACCGCTAGCCGGTCATCTCCCGACTGCGTCACCGCTGACGCCCACGCGCCCGGAGATGACCCGCGGCAACCGTCGGGAGATCAGTGGCCTGCGTCCTTCTAATTGAGGACTGCGCCTGCGCACATCGCTGATTGGTCGAGGCCGCGACCAATTACCAACGCAGGACTTCAGTTACAGACAGACACCATAAGACGAAAAAATATATAATATATATATATATATACTTCAATTAGTAATGACCGAGAAGCACTTAAAACAGCATATATAATTTTCTCTAACCCATGAAATACATTTCTATTGGATAAAGTTATAGTAAAATCAATAATATATATATGATTCCGTTTTGATGGTCGGGTATTTAATGCTTATTAATATCTCTATGGTCAGATTAAGATAAGACGAGAAGGAAATCACACTTTGCTGTAAAATACATCAGGACAATATTGCGGTAAATGACCATATGAGTAAATGGATAATGGACCAGATGAGAAATTGGTAAATTATTAAAAAAAAATAAAATAATAATTGTGCCCTGGTTCCTGCCTATAGAATTTCCTAGCTCTTTACATACTGTCGGGCGTAAGCCATTATTATATCACGCGAATAAACAAATATGATTGTTTAAATAGATATACAGCTCTGGCAAAAATGATAAGAGACCACTTCCAAATGTTCAGTTTGTCTGATTTTTCTCTTTATAGGTATATTTTTGAGTAAAATGTAAATTGTTCTTTTAGTCTATAAACTACTGACAACATGCCTCCTTATTTACAAGCAATTAATTTTGTTTGTTTTTTTCTGAAAAGGAGAAATGGTCAAAATTAAAAAAAAAACAAAAAACCCAGTGCTTTCAGACCTCAAATAACGCAAAGAAAACAAAAACAAGTTCATAATCATGTAGAAACAACAATACTAATGTTTTAACTCAGGAAGAGTTCAGGAATCAATATTTTGTGGAATAACCATGATTTTTAATCACAGCTTTCATGTGTCTTGGCATGCTTGCCACCAGTCTGTCACACTGCTTCTGGTGCAAAAATGTAAGCAGTTCTTCTTTGTTTGATGGCTTGTGACTATCCATCATCCTCTTGATTACATTCCAGAGGTTTTCAATGGGGTTCAGGTCTGGAGAATGGGCTGCCCATGACAGGGTTTTGATGTGGTTGTCTCTTAATTGTTGCCAGAGCTGTATAATGTGATGCCTATGAATGCTCCTGTAGACAAATGACTGCACTGCCCACTAGTGGTGTATGTTATTTCTGCAGTCATGCTGTTTATGATTTATGTGCTTTTATTTGGTAGTTTCCTCTTTGAAAACAAACTTTATGGTGGTGCCCAATGCAACGGGCAACTTTAAGGCTGTGTGCCAGCAATGAGGTTTTGGTGATTTTTTTTCTTGCAGCATATTTTCGCTGTGTCAAAATCGCAGCGTTTTACAGTTCCACCAAAGTGGATGGATTTGATAGAAATCTCATTCCCATTGTGCTTATTTTTTATTCTGAGTAAATTGTGTGTGTTTCGAGTCTGCAACATGTCAATTTCTCTTTACAAAATCCATACCAATACCAAGGTAGGGTTTTTGTCCTGAAGAAGAAGTCTGGAATGACTTTGAAACGAGTTTACTAAAGAATCATAAATAAAAAAGTCCAGTTTAAAATACTCCAAGATCTGGATCTTCATTCCTTATCAGCATTGCAGATAAACCACATTTGGCTCCTTTTTTTTCCCTTCTCTATTCCTTGCAGCAGCTGTCAGCCTAAACAGGTTTGTGTGGTACACAACCTTCTCCGGTTGGCATGTCCTATAACACATTCATTTATTTAAATTTTGATAAGACCATAATTGCACCTTTTCTTTGTGCTCAGATTCCGCCATATCATTTAGGCTATGTGCACACAGTGCGGATCCTCCCGCGGATTCTCCCGTGGATTTTACTAAATCCGCAGGTCAAATGACCTGCATTTTTCTTCCTATTTTTTACAGCAGTTTTTGTGCAGTTTTCCACTGTGTTTTTCCACCTGCGGATTTGTAGAATGAAGCAGGTGGAAAACTGCAGCAAAACCGCACAAAAGAAGTCACATGCTGCTTTTTTTTCCGCGGAAAAAAACGCAGCATGTGCACAGCGTTTTTTTTTTTTTTTTTTACATAGGCTTTAATGGTACTGTACATCACCTGCAGTTCTGCTGCAGATCCGCAGCAGAATCTGCACCGTGTGCACAGGGCCTTAATGTCACATTTTATTATGAAACCACAGCAAATGAAATTACATTGTAACCTTCTACTGTGGAATATACAAGGTTCTGCTGGTGATTGTTGGCAGAGCGTATATCGCCACCTAGTGTTTGCTGCTGTGCAAAACGCAGGGTCCAGATTTCTGACATGAACTTGCTGAATATATGGCTAGTGAGTACATATGCTGAACATATTCAATTGTTCAAACATGCATCTGGTCATTCAGCCCCAAATAGCAACCTCATTTATCAGAATCAGGTTTTGTTTTCTGTAATATGATTCTATTTGTGTTATTGCATTGATATTTTTTGAGCAGAAGAATACTTTCTTTTAGGTTCTCCTAATGTGACTGCAGATTGCTGGATAGTGACAGTGTGCACACAGTTCACACACACTCACCCAGCTGTTCTCAATAGAAAAGAATTAATAGAAGCACACAAGTCTAGTGGGCACTTGTCTGCATAAATGCACAAATCACATACATGCGGTCATGTGACCACCCAACCACACAAGAAATACAGGGGAATCATCAGAGTGCAAATTAATTATCTAACAGATGATAATTCACAAAAAGTGCCTACAGACTTTTCAGGAGAGCTTGGACAACCCTTTAAAGAGAATATCCAGGACTTTAAAAAAAAAAAAAATGTCTAAGCACTGAGAGGTAGTTGCTACCTACTGTGGGAACTGGCTATTAATCAGCATGAAATCGGCACTCACGCCCTGTCGACAGAGCAGGGCAGAAAAGAATCCTTCCTAGCTGCCTGTTGTGCCCAATGCCGTTTTTTGTCGCTACCAAATGGTCACAGCCCGCTCCTGCCAATGATTTCAGATGCCGCTGCTGACGTCACGTCGACACAGTGACGGCTTTTTTTCTCCTCTGCTCTGTCGACAGGGTGTGAGTGCCGACGCCGTGCTGATTGACAGCCACTTCCCCCAGCAGGTAGCAACTATCTGCCCATTAGGGCTCATACCCATTTGCGAGAAAAAAAAGGTCCGATTTACAGACCTAAAAAACGGACGAGTACTATGCGAGTGTAATGCGATTTCCGTTCTCTCTATGTAAACGCTCATGTTAAAATGGCATTGTAATACACAACTGTATACATCGTTTTAAAAACAAATATTCTGCAATATATATATATATTGCAGAATATTTGTTTTTAAAACGATTTATACAGTTGTGTATTACAGTGCCATTTTAACATGAGCGTTTACATAGAGAGAACTGCTGTATGCAAAAGCTCATATTAAAATCGCAGTGACTGCAAAACATATATGTCCCTCAGCAAGATGTACTTACAAAAAAAGCGAAGACTCTTAGCGCATGATTTGGCCAATTCATGTGTGCCCGTCAACTGTGGCAAGGTGACACTTCTGACGGGTTCTGTATTAACCCTTCCATATCCTACTGTTCATGCCACTTTCTGGTTAAAAAACCTACAATAACGGACAAACATGTGTCTCCTGGGCTGCAAGCCTCCAATTTGAATGGGCATGTAGAACTGCACTCCTCCCATTAACCTGCAGGTGTTCTCAACCAGTTCTACATGCCCATTCAAATTGGAGGCTTGCTGCCCAGGAGAGACATGTTTGTCCGTTATTGTAGGTTTTTTAACCAGAAAGTGGCATGTACAGTAGGATATGGAAGGGTTAAGGCTACTTTCACATTAGCGTTTTTTAGCGCAGTGCTTCGTGCGCAATAGAAACGCATGCAAAAAATGCCTCATGCATTTTGCATGCGTTTGCGTTTTTTAGGCGTGTGCATTTTAACCAGTTTCTAGCCATGTTAACTCTTAAAACGCCTGCATTTTTTAATACAGGCGTGCGCATGTCAATGCGCATGTTCCCATACACTGTAATGCGTTATTTTTTTCGCATTCTGTGCGCAAGTGTGCGCATGCTTTTTTTTACGCCTTTGGACAGACCCCAAAATGAAACAGGTTGCATCTGGCGCGCCTAGGCGCAAACCTTAAAAAAATGCATGCACACAAAAATGCATACGAACGCGTGCAAACGCAAGACCATGCGCCCCCATGTTAAACATAGGTGCGCGTGATGCATGCGCATGGACGCACTCGATGCGCTGTGCTAAAAAAAGCTAAAGTGAAAGTAGCCTAAGACAGGACCTGTCAGAGAAGTGTCACCTTGCCGCGGTTGACGTGCACACATGAATTGGCCAAATCATGCGCTAAGAACCTTCACTTTTTTTGCAAGCACATCTTGCTGAGGGACAGAGCGTTTGGAAGTTGTTATTTCCATTGACATCATATGTCTTTGCATTCACAGGGTGCTGCTGTGCCTTTTTCACATATGTTTTGCAGTCACTGCAGCTTGCACCTATTCACACTTAGGAGGTGCTGGTCAGGTGTTTTGTGTATATATATATATATATATATATATATATATATATATATATATACTGTATTAAATAGATTAAAAGCCGGCAAATGATCTGCCGCTTACAGTATAGAATAGGTTAGAATAGAATAGATATATACACATAGAATAGGTGTGTGTGTATGTATATATATATATATATATATATATATATATATATATATATATATATATGTCAGTGACACACATATATATATCTTTATATTTCATAGAGAGATACATAGCAGATTAGCCGGCAATTCATTTGTCGGCTTCTGTAAAATCATTGCCGTGAGACTGACTGTACGACGGACAGGTATGGAATATTGTTGGTCTTTTATTTTTAATTTTTTACAGGAGATCGAGGGCTTTGTTTGGATTAGCAGAAGAATAAAGAAGGCAAAACTGTGTGTTCTTTTTTTCATTAAAATACTTTATTGTGTGTGTGTTTATTTAACCCTTTACAAACTTCAGGATTAGTAATGGATAGGTGTCTTATTGACACCTCTCCATTACTAAGCCAGGCTTAATGTCACCTTACAATATAAAGGTGACATTAACCCCTTATTACCCCACATGTCACTGCTACAGGGCAATGAGAGGAGAGGTTAAGTGCCGGAATTGGCGCATCTTATAGATGCGCCTTTTCTGGGGTGGCTGGGGGCAGATGTTTTTAGCCAGGGGGGGCCAATTACCATGGTCTCTTTCTCGGCTATTAATATCTGCCCCCAGTCACTGGCTTTTCCTCTCTGGCGCAGAAAATTGTGCTGGAGCCCATGCCAGTTTTTCCCGTGAATACATTCTTTTATGAAATACCTACAGCTCCCTACATGCCTTTATACCTATATGTTGCGTTCGACGCAGGTCGCTGCATCGTCAAAACGACGCATACGAAGGCATCCGCATACTTCCGCAGGGCCTGAGTACCCAATGTAAAAGATAGGTGCGCAGGCCGCATGCAGACGTAGGTGGAGCTGAACGGAGGAGGTGCGGCAGTGGGCAGAGCTTCATGGAGGAAGTACGCAGCCCTCCCATCCACAAATGTGAAGCCAGCCTTAGACTGCATTCACACAACCGCACAGCCGATGGCCCCGTGGTTTTGGAAGTGAAACAACTGTTTCCTTGCAAGATTAAGTGATTGTGCAGGGAAACAGTGGCGATACCACAGCGTCATAGGGATGCTGAGGCCTAAAAACCGTAGCATGACCGTTGCGTGTGAACACAGCTTTAAAGTGTATGTACCATATTACTGCCATGTAGCTGCCTTTTTTATTTACCAAAACAATGGGCAGTCAAGTACTGTAAAAAATAAATAAAGATTTCTAAGCAGCTTCTAAAGGATCCAAATCTCCAGCAGCAGTCAGGTCCGAACTTCCAGATTGTGGGATCTCAACATTCTGAAGCATGTGGGATCTTGTGTTTTCACAATAAGTTTTGCTTTGAACTGAAGGATGCATTGTCTATATCATTAACACAGTATGAATGGTACAGAATGTTACCGATCTGTAACTGGTGTATTATTATGTAGACAGCGCTCTTTTAGGCTAGTTTCACACTAGCGTTTATTCCACGCAGCGCACGGCGCCGCTAAGCCCCGCCCCCTGCCGGCTCCCTGCCCGCCCCATCCGGTCATCGCCGCCTACTATCGCACATGGACGCTTGCGATCTGCGCACCCTATCTTTAGCATAGGGTGCGCAGATCGTGCACTGGCCGTGCGTTAGTAGGATTTTGGCGTGCGCTGCGCACTTTTGAAGGTGCGCCGTGCGCGCCGAAATGCAACATGCTGCGTTTGGCGCGCACGGGCGCACCTTCAAAAGTGCGCAGCGCACGCCAAATTCCTACTAGCGCACGGCCAGCGCACGATCTGCACACCCTATGCTAAAGATAGGGTGCGCAGATCGCAAGCATCCATGTGCGATAATAGGCGGCGATGACCGGATGGGGCGGGCAGGGAGCCGGCAGGGGGCGGGGCTTAGCGGCGCCGTGCGCTGCGTGGAATAAACGCTAGTGTGAAACTAGCCTTAGTTAAAACACCTGAGATTTCATCATAATAGCTAATAAATCCAATTGCTGCCGAGAAAGATTGCCGGTCACTATTCAACATGTTTGGAACCCATAACCCAAAAGATCAGATTTGGGTCCTTTGGGAGGTTTTTCTGGACAGATAAGCAGCACGTTTTCCTATTTAGATAAGCCATTAGTATTTGGCTGCCCATTGTTTTTTGAAATACAAAGGACAGCCACAAAGAAGCCTTAAGTACACTTTAAGGTTGTGTATTACAGAACTTTAAGCTCCAGAATCTTTAAGGTCCATTTACACAGACCGACTGTCAGCAAGATAAACCCATCGATCAGTAAACGTTTACCAGTCTGCGGCCATTTGACTGCTCATTTATACAGGAAGACAAAAGTAAACCATGCGCACTGGGCAGTCTATATTAGTGTGCCATCGCTTTACATTCTGTGTCCCCTTCAGGGCATACTTCTGAAATCCCCCTTGGTCCCAGCTTTTGCGCCAGTGGGGCTATAGATTGTAATGGTGACAGCAGAATGAACGTGAGCTTTGCTGTGCACTTTTTTTGGAGTGTACGTCTACAGGACGCGGACACTTAGGCCGGGGTTACACTAATGAGTACGATGCGAGAAACTCACGCGAGTCTCTCGCATCAATACCCGGCACTGCCATTGGCACCCGGGACCGGACTGTGCAGCTGTATAGCAATACATGCAGTCGCATACTCTGGTCCCGAGAGCCGGCGGCAGTGCCGGGTATTGATGCGAGAGACTCGCACGAGTTTTTCGCATCACACTCGCAAGTGTGACCCTGGCCTTAGACGCAGTCGACTATGTTTTAGTATCCGCCTCCTATAGGTGCCCAGTCCCGAAAAATATGCACGGCAGAGTGCACGTTTGCATTGCTGTCACCATTAGTCTACGGCCCCGCCAACAAATATGTCTGGACCCTGTTTTGTGACCGACAGGGACACTGAACCAAATGTGAAAGCAGCCTTAGGCTAGTTTCACATTTGCTTTTGGAGGCACAGCGGATGCTCGCCGTGAAGCTCCGCCCCCTGCCGCGCCTCCTCCTGTCAGCTCCGCCTATGGGCGCATGCCGCTGCATGCGGCCTGCATACCTTATCTTTAGCATTGGGTACGCAGGCCGTGCGCAGGTATGCTTTTGCCACCGCAGGCGTCGATTGCACCAAAATGCAACATGTTGCGCTTGGCGCAGGTCACCACATCGTCTAAACGCAAATGTGAAACCAGCCTTAGAAAACTCAGTGTGTAGGAGGAAGGGCCCCCGCCGAGTGTCCGGGCCGGAACCAAGGGGACCATCATCTAGGTTCCTAGGGGGTCTGTTTCCGGAGAGCAGAGTTAGGAGACGGACCGCTAAGACTGACAGGACGGTTGGGGAGGAGCCTATATAAAAGGGGCGGAGGACGCCAGTCAGAGTGAGTCAACAGAATGGGAGAGAAGGAGCAGGAGACCGTGGAAGCGCGAGGGAGCCAGAACCATGAGCAGTAACTAAAGAGTAGGACAGTGACAGGAGGGAGACTCACGGTGGTCTGCAGGGACCTGGCGCCGAGCTGGACTGACAGAAGACTGCCACTTCACTCCAGCCCGCGGCTGCAGCCTGCCCACTGCTGCCCACAGCTGCTACCGCTCCACTCCCGACCACGGCTTGTCCATTGCCGCCCGCAGCCGCCACCGCCCCGCTCCCATCCGTGGCAAGGGCCGGGCCGTCGCCCACCGCGGGTTCCCTAGTGCAGCCGCTGGCTGAGCCGGTGGCCTACCAACCGCCACTCAGCACCGACGCTGCCCGCCCCTGTTCGGGGGCTGCAGCTTCGACTCTCCCACTCCCGGGATGTATTCCGCTGCCTCTGCTGGGGGACACTCCGCCAAAGAACTCTTCTGGGCCTGTTGTGCCCCTGCTTCGCCTGGGCGTCGAAACGCCCGAAGACTACGACAGATCTTCAGCAGCTGGGCCCAGCGGCTGCAACGCCGAAGCACCATTGTCCGGGACTCCGAGGGACATCCAGACGGATAAGTGACACAATATAACTAAGGACCTGTAGTCAGCCATACCTTGGCCCTATAGTGACCAGCCTTTGCCGGAGTAGTCGTGTTCTCATAACCAGTGTTTGCTTGTATTGGGTCCCTGCGAGGACAATTTCTGTTATCTTGTTTGGTTGCTTAGGATAGCCCTACCGGCATCAATGTATAAAAGGTACTATCTAAAGTTCAATCCGTCTCGCGTCTCGTCACTGCATCCCGCGTACCTACCATGACCACAAGTGCACGCAGGCAACCTTAGTTCTCGGCGATGCTAGTCTTGTTTACACTGGATGATGCACCACCAAGAACAATGAATTTTTGCACTGCACAAAAGAACATTTCACTCAATGAACTAGTGTTTTGAGAGTTCATCTTGTGATTGGCAGCTTGTTTACACGGCTAGATAAAAAACAAACAAACACCCATTTCACATTAACAACAATTGTTAATGATTGTCTTGTAGTGAGTATAAATGCCCTTTTTATTTTATGAAAATTAATGGGTTATTCCTATTCAGGACTGTGACGCGAATGCCGATCTCTGTTAGCCGCAAGAGGGCAGTAATCGGCAAACAGCTGAGCCGGCTTTCTGTTACTTCTATAAAAGTGAATAGGAGTTCAGGAAACAGCAGATCATAGTGCGCTGTTGAGTTGTTTCCAGAGACCAGCCCTCCTATGCAGGGGCAGAGACAGATGGAAAAGGGCTTATGTGCAAAAACAGTATATTTTCCCTTTGCAGTCCAATAGCTCTTCATAATGTAAGATGCCCAAGTGAGGTAGGCGTGAGCGAGCTTCTGTCCCCACTTGCTCTGGCATCCTACAGACAAGCTGTGTCTCAGTCCCGATTTGCTGCTGAGTATGTGGTGCTTCCCACTTACCTCTGACCCACAGGCCTTTTCTAACTCCAGGAATCCTTCTTCCTGGAACCAGGGCAGCAAATAATCCAGGAGACATGGAGTTCATAAAAACCAAACTTTTACTTTGTGAATGGCAGTCTGTATAGTATTTACAAGCAGATGCAAAGAATAAGGGTGGTTTCACATTAGCGCTTTTTAAGCGCACGCACGGCCGGGGGTAGCTCCGCCCCCGAGCCGGCTCTCTGCCCGGCGTGCCCGCCCCTTGCTTGTAGCGCCGCCTCCTAGCGGACAGCGGCACCTGCGATCGGCGCACCCTATCTTTAGCATAGGGTGCGCAGATCGTGCGCAGGCCGTGCGCTAGTTGCGCTTTGACCTGCGCTGCGCACTTTTGACGGTGCGCCGTGTGCGCCAAAATCCGAAAAGTTCGATTTTTGCGCGCACGGCGCACCGTCAAAAGTGCGCAGCGCAGGTCAAAGCGCAACTAGCGCACGGCCTGCGCACGATCTGCGCACCCTATGCTAAAGATAGGGTGCGCCGATCGCAGGCGCCGCTGTCCGCTAGGAGGCGGCGCTACAAGCAAGGGGCGGGCACGCCGGGCAGAGAGCCGGCTCGGGGGCGGAGCTACCTCCGGCCGTGCGTGCGCTTAAAAAGCGCTAATGTGAAACCAGCCTAAGGCTCAACGGGTTGTCATCTTTCCCACAGGTACCAGACGCAACTTAAGCCCTGGTTCTCGGTATAAGTGGCATATCCTCTCTGGCTTTTCTAGCCCTAGGGAATCTTCCTCACCTTTAGCAGTATATCCGGATTGCAATACCTTCCGCTCCATGTAGTCTGAGTCCATCGTTCCCTGCAGCTTCACAAGCTGAGTGTGCCTCTGGCCCCCGATGTCCATCTCGACGTTGCCCCAGGCCATTAGACGGAATCACATGGAAAGGTATTTGCGGCAATCCACTGCCCCGAGTATTTGGCTCACGCTGTCCCTAGCAGCCTCAGTACTGCTGCCCTCACATTGACTGACTGTCACTTCCTGAACTGGCCACTAACACTTATATCCCCCTCCCAAACTGGTCCGGCCATTACAGTTAACCCTGTCCCAGCTAACCACGATTTAATACCTTTATCACATACATGGGAATCAAATAAATTTAACCCTTGATAGTCAGGGAGCAAGCCATCAGCTCCCACCAGTGTTACAATAATGCAACCCTTTACATGTTTGTGGCTAAAGCTTTGTGCTGTTTTAGAGGTAGAAGTGTCCCTATTACCTCTTGGGCTCCTGTGCTGCTGCACAGGTTGCACCAATGGTTTGTCCACCCCTGCCCCTACGGCCTATGCAGATAGATAATTTCCGCATAAGCCTTTGATGGCTGAGATGAGAATAGCCCTTTAAAAACATTTGCTAAAAGGGACATGTCAGGAGAGATGACAGACTATCTTAACATGTATAAAGCATAGCGAGCAGGGTATTAGGCTAGTTTCACACTAGCGCTTTTGAGCGCAGCGACGGCCTGCGCACAGCCGCCGCTAAGCCCCGCCCCTGCCGCGCCTCTGCCGGTAGCTCCGCCTACCGGCGCATGACGCTGCATGCGTCCTGCGTCCCCTATCTTTATCACTGGGGGCGCAGGCTGTGCGCAATATGCGTTTAGCGGCGCATGCGCCTTTTTGATGGTGCGCCGACCGGCGCCAAACGCAACCTGCTGCAGTTTGGTTGCGCTTGGCGCACCGTCAAAAAGGCGCATGCGCCGCTAAACGCATATTGCGCACGGCCTGCGCCCCCAGTGATAAAGATAGGGGACGCATGCAGCGTCATGCGCCGGTAGGCGGAGCTACAGGTGGAGGCGCGGCAGGGGGCGGGGCTTAGCGGCGGCCGTGCGCAGGCGGTCGCTGCGCTCAAAAGCGTTAGTGTGAAACTAGCCTTACTGGCCCAGAGCATCTTTTAGTGGGCTAACGTTCTGAATACTCTCTGTCACAACATGAGGTAATGCAGAAGATTTTCACATAGATGACAATGACGTGAATCATTGACAAAGTGGGGTTTATCACATGAATTTTTATTTATTAAACAAAAATATAACTGTGAATGTAAAATCATGGCCTAAAGAATCCATGTATCCTTTCTGGTTTACATGCACTCCAATGTATGAAATTCTTAAGGCTCGCTCACACTTGTGATGAAATCAGACGAATGCAATCCGATTAAAAGAAAAAAATGGCGTGGGATCCTCAATTTTTTTTTTCTTCAAGAAATGATTTTGCCAGGACTGGGTGAGTTTCCAATGAAAAATAAGGCTGGCGAGAATTAGACAGTTTTTTCTTGCCTGACTCTATCGAAATACATGCTGAGGATGCCTGTTTCTGGAGGGAGTTGGGAGGAATAGCTGTTGGTCGAGCAAGTGTTCTGCTGACAGCTATTTCTGAAGTGCATGAGCAGCTGTGGTGTGTGAATGAGTCCTGCCTTTATAGAACATGACTGTAAATTTACCGTATGTCTAAGGTTTCCAGTAATCTGATGATCTTACGAATTGGATTTGATCTTTCCTTTGTTGTATCTACACCTGTGAAAGCTGGGTGATGACCAAGATGAGCCCTTATTAAAGCTACAACATGGTAGTCACCTAGAATTTTTGGACTCCCGAGTGCCACATGAACCTTATATAATAGCACGCTCGCTATATGCTTGTATTCTGCTGAAGTCTAAGCAGATATGCCATTCAGAAAAGCTGGATGGGCAGCCTGTGGGTGGAAACTGAGTGCCTGCTATTTAGAAGACGTTAATTGCGGGGATTATGAATATGCTTCTTATAACAGTTGTATCCTAAAGAAAACCTTTGTCTATAAGCCTTTTTAATCCCCCTTCTTTCTCCAGGACATACAACTGTCCTGAGGAGGCTGCAGGTGCATGGAACAGACTGAGGAGCTGATCTACCACTATACAGTGCAGGCTGTGTTACACAGCTGTCATCTTCCTGTAAAAGTTGCAACCAGTGCTCAGCCAGTCGCTGTTTAACCACTTAAATGTCTGTCAATCTGTGGCAGCAGCACTTAAGTGGTTGGGATTTATAGAAATCTCATGGACACTGTCTTTTTTTCTTCTTCATATAACATACGCTACTGACCTGCGTTGTGTTTTTGAAATGTGCTGCATGGTAATTTGGGGTTATTGAAGTAGGAACCTCAGCACCACAAGAGAAAATGAGACTGTAGGTCTTGCTGCAGTGTTAATTTATGTTCCTGGCTCCTGCTCCAAACAGGCCCTCCTTGACATGAAAGAGGTCTTACGATTTACGTTATTGCTCTACAAGATTTGTGCCTATCTGCACCTGTAACAGATGTCCTTGACAAAGACCCAGGGGCAGAGGGTGCGGCGCCCCAGGCCTCACGCTCTGAGGGGGCCCACCCGGAGCTACGCTACTGTAAACTGTATCGGTGTGCACAGCACATCCATACAGTTACATTCTGTGGCAGAGCAGGGAGATGCGATCACTGTGCTCTGCCCCTGAGCAGGCGCGGGGGGGGGGGGGGGGCATGCTATCATATTCCACATTGCTTGCAATAACATCGCTGTCCCCAATGTGGTTCACAATCTAAATTCCCTATAAGTATGTATTTGAAGTGTGGGAGGACACTAGAGCACCTGGAAGAAACCCCCACAAGCTTCTTGTAGATATTGTCCAAGGTGGGATTTGAACCTAGAACCCGAGCACTGTCAAGCAACAGTGCTAACCACTGAGCCACCATTCTGATCCGCATACCCTTTCTCTTACAGTAAACATGTTTTATGGCTCTTTCGGATGTCAGTGTGTCCAGTACGTGTGGTGACAGTATTCACACGTACTGGAAACAAGACACTTACATACGTAGACCCATTCAAGTGAATCGGTCTGTGGACATGTCAGAGTGTTTCCACGGACTATGTGTCCATGGGCAGAATACGCTGACATGTTTTTTACAGCAGCATAGTAACACAGTAACATAGTTATTAAGGTTAAAGGAAGACTTTAAGTCCATCTAGTTCAACCCATATCCTATCCTAACTTGCCCTAACATGTTGATCCAGAGGAAGGCAAAAAAAAACTCATGTGGCAAACAGTAAGCTTCACATTGTGGAAAAAAATTCCTTCCCAACTCCACATACGGCCATCAGACTAGCTCCCTGGATCAACACAATATCAAGGAAACTAGTGTATATAACCTGTAATATTATACTTTTCAAGAAAGGCATCCAGACCCTTCTTAAATTTTAGTAGGGAATCACTCATTGCAACATCATATGGCAGAGAGTTCCATAGTCTCACTGCTCTTACAGTAAAGAATCTGCATCTGAGAATGTTTAAACCTTCTTTCCTCCAGACGTAGAGGATGCCCCCTTGTCCCCGTCACAGGTCTAAGAGTAAAAAGATCATTAGAAAGGTCTTCGTACTGTCCCCACATATATTTATACATTAACCCCTTTCCTTCATTGGACGTAATATTCCGACCATGTGCCCTGGGCCCTAATTACCATGGACGGAATATTACGTCATAGCGATAAGCGGCGCCCACGTGGTGAGCGCCGCTTATCACGGCTGGGTGTCAGCTAATTATCATAGCTGACACCCGGCACAAGGTGTCAGTGGCGGTCACGGACCGCCCCCGACATGTTAACCCTTTGTACACCGCGATCAAACACGATAGTGGTGTACCGGGGTTACAGGGAAGCATCGGCAGGGAGGGGGCTCCCTCCGTGCTTCCCTGAGCCCCCCACAGCAGCGCAATGTGCAGCGCTGTTGCGGGGGTCTCCTTTCCTGCAGGTCCCCGGATCCAATATGGCGGCAGGGACCTCCGGGGGCCTGCAGGGAGCCGGCTTCCTCAGTGCCTGCAAAGCACAGGCAAGGAGGAAACCTGCACACTGCCTGTGACAGATTGCTGATCTGTCACAGCGATCTGTGATGTGACAGATCAGCGATCTGTCACAGGACAGTTATGTCCCCTCTGGGACATGGTAATAAAGTTTAAAAAAAAAAAAAAAGTGTAAAAATAATTTTAAAAAAATCGCTAAATAAATTCAAGAAAAAAAAATATTCCCCAATAAATTCATTTTTTGGAAATAAAAAAAAAAACAATAAAAGTACACATATTTGGTATTGCCGCGTCCGTAACGACCCGCCCTATAAAACTGTCCCATTAGTTAACCCCTTAAGCAAACCCCTTAAAAAATAAAAATAAAAAACGAAGCAAAAAATAATGATTTATTTTCATACCGCCGAACAAAAAGTGCAATAACGCGCGATCAAAAAGACGCATATAAATATCCATGGTACCGCTGAAAACGACATCTTGTCCCGCAAAAAACGAGCCACCACACAGCATCATCAGCGAAAAAATAAAAAAGTTATAGCTCACAGAATAAAGCGATGCAAAAATAATTATTATATAAAATTGTTTTCATTGCATAAGGCTGGTTTCACATTTGCGTTTTTTTTCGCGGTAATTTAGCGCTAAATAGCGCATGCGTTTTTTTTTCCTATACTTTGCATGGGATGCGCTTATGTGCGCATACACATGCGTTTGTACGCGTTTTACCGCGCATGCTTTTTTGCGGTATGCGCTCGGGCGCACAAAATGCAACTTGTTGCATTTTTTGTGCGTCCGATTTGCCTCAAAAAAACGCATGCGCGCGCAATGCATTTTTTTACAGCAAGACAGCCAATATAAGTCTATGGGTGCGCATATGTGCGCATTGGCATGCTTATGTATGCGTTTTTTTGCACATGCGTTTTTTTTTGTTAACCATGGAATTTAGGGGTTTGGGTTAGAGTTAGGGTTAGTTAAGGGGGTTTAGGGTTATTGTTAGGGTCAGGGTTAGGGTTAGGGTCAGGGTTAGGGTTAAGTATGGTTTGGTTAAGGGTTAGGGTCAGGGTTAGGGTTAGGGTTAGGGTCAGGGTTAGGGTTAAGTATGGTTTGGTTAAGGGTTAGGGTCAGGGTTAGGGTTAGGGTCAGGGTTAGGGTCAGGGTTAGGGTCAGGGTTAGGGTTAAGTATGGTTTGGTTAAGGGTTAGGGTCAGGGTTAGGGTTAGGGTTAGGGTTAAGTATGGTTTGGTTAAGGGTTAGGGTCAGGGTTAGGGTTAGGGTCAGGGTTAGGGTTATGGTTAAGTATGGTTTGGTTAGGGGTTAGGGTTAGGGTCAGGGTTAGGGTTAAGTATGGTTTGGTTAAGGGTTAGGGTCAGGGTTAGGGTTAGGGTTAGGGTCAGGGTTAGGGTTAAGTATGGTTTGGTTAAGGGTTAGGGTCAGGGTTAGGGTTAGGGTCAGGGTTAGGGTCAGGGTTAGGGTTAAGTATGGTTTGGTTAAGGGTTAGGGTTAGGGTCAGGGTTAGGGTCAGGGTTAGGGTTAGTAAAGTCATGGTTTGGGTTAGTGTGAGGGGCCACCTAATGTTGGAAAAAAACGCAAACGCGGTAAAAACGCACTAAAAACGCATACAAACGCATAAAAACGCTGCGTTTTTTTCATGCATGCTCCTAAAAATGCTTGAAAAAAACGCAGCAGTTGTATGCTTTTGTATGCGTTTTTCAATGCGTTTTTTTGCGGGAAAAACGCGCTGCAAAAAAAGCAAGTGTGAAACAGGCCTTAAAGCTCCAAAACATAAAAAAGACATAAATGGGGTTTCACTGTAACCATACTGACCCGAAGAAGAAAACCACTTTATCAATTTTATCGCACATGGAACGGCGTAAACGCACCACCCAAAAGAAATTCATGAAGCGCTGGTTTTTGTAAATTCTGCGTCCCAAAAACAAAATAAAAAGCGATCAAAAAATGTCACATGCCCAAAAATGGTACCAATAAAAACGTCAACTCGTCCCGCAAAAAATAAGACCTCACATGACTCGGTGGGTCAAAATATGGGCAAATTATAGCTCTCAATATGTGGTGATGCAAAAACTATTTTTACAATAAAAAGCGTCTTTTAGCGTGTGACAGCTGCCAAAAATAAAAACCGCCATAAATAGTAAATCAAACCCCCCCATTATCACCCCCTTAGTTAGGGAAAAATAATAAAATTAAAAAAATGTTTTTTTTTCCATTTTCCCATTAGGGTTAGGGCTAGGGTTAGGGCTAGGGTTAGGGGTGTGTTGGGGTTAGGGTTGGAGTTAGAATTGGGGGTTTCCACTATTTGCGCACATCAGGTGCTCTCCAAACGCAACATGGCGTCTGATCTCAATTCCAGCCAATTCTGTGTTGAAAAAGTCAAATGGTGGTCCTTCCCTTCCAAGCTCTGCCATGCGCCCAAACAGTGTTTTACCCCCATATATGGGGTATCAGCCTACTCAGGACAATTTGCAAAACAACTTTTGGGGTCCAATTTCTCCTTAGGAAAATAAAAAATTGTGGGCAAAAATATCATTTTTGTGGAAAAAAATGATTTTTTTATTTTCACGCCTGGGCGTTATAAACTTCTGTGAAGCCCTTGGGTGTTCAAAGTGCTCACCACACATCTAGATAAGTTCCTTGAGGGGTCTAGTTTCCAAAATGGTGTCATTTGTGGGGGGATTCCACTGTTTTGGTACATTAGGGGCTTTCCAAACGCGACATGGTGTCCGATCTCAATTCCAGCCAAAATCGTCAAATGGCGCTGCTTCCCTTCCGAGCTCTGCCATGCGCCCAAATAGTGGTCTACCCCCACATATGGGGTATCAGCGTACTCAGGACAAATTGCACAATAACTTTTAGGGTCCTGTTACCCTTGGGAAAATAAAAATTGGGGGTGAAAAGATCATTTTGTGGAAAAAATATGATTTTTTTTAATTGTACCGCTGTATGTTATAAACTTCTGTGAAGCCCTTGTGGGTTCAAAGTTCTCACCACATATCTAGATAAGTTCCTTGGGGGGTCTAGTTTCCAAAATGGGGTCACTTGTGGGGAGTTTCCACTGTTTAGGTACATCAGGGGCTCTCCAAACGTGACATGGCGTCCGATCTGAATTCCAGCCGATTTTGCATTGTAAAAGTCAAAAGGCGCTCCTTCCCTTCTGAGCTCTGCCATGCGCTGAAACAGTGGTTCCCCCCCACATATCATGTATCAGCGTACTCAGGACAAATTGCACAATAATTTTTGCAGTCCAATTTCTCCTGTTACCCTTGGTAAAATAAAAAAAATTGAACCTGATGTTTTTTTTTTGTGAAAAAAAGTTAAATGTTCATTTTTTTTAAATATTCAAAAAATTCCTGTGAAGCACTTGAAGGGTTAATAAACTCCTTGAATGTGGTTTTGAGCACCTTAAGGGGTGCAGTTTTTAGAATGGTGTCACTTTTGGGTATTTTCTATTATATAGACCCCTCAAAGTGGCTTCAAATGTGATGTGGTCCATAAAAATAAAATGGTGTTGCAAAAATGAGAAATCGCTGGTCAATTTTTAACCCTTATAACTTCCTAACAAAAAAAATTTTGGTTCCAAAATTGTGCTGATGTAAAGTAAATATGTGGGAAATGTTACTTATTAAGTTTTTTGTGTGCCATATCTCTGTGATTTAAGGGCATAAAAATTCAAAGGTGGAAAATTGCGAAATTTTAAAAATTTTCGCCAAATTTCCATTTTTTTCACAAATAAACGCAAGTTATATGAATGAAATTTTAAAATTTGACCACTATCATGAAGTACAATATGTCACGAGAAAACAATGTCAGAATCACCGGGATCCATGGAAGCGTTCCAGAGTTATGGCCTCATAAAAGGACAGTGGTCAGAATTGTAAAAATTGGCCCGGGAGTTAACGTGCAAACCACCCTTGGTAGTGAAGGGGTTAAAATAAGATCACCTCTAAGCCTTCGATTTTCCAAACTAAATAACCCCAAGTGTAATAACCTGTCTTGGTATTGCAGACCCCCCAGTTCCCTAATAACCTTGGTCGCGCTTCTCTGCACCCGCTCCAGTTCAGCTATGTCTTTCTTATACACCGGAGACCAGAACTGTACACAGTATTCTAAGTGTGGTCGCACTAGTGACTTATATAGAGGTAAAATTATGTTCTCATGAGCATCTATGCCTCTTTTAATGCATCCCATTATTTTATTTGACTTTGCAGCAGCTTCCTGACACTGGCCGCTAAATGTGAGTTTGTCGTCCACCCATACACCCAGGTCTTTTTCAGTGACAGTTTTGCCCAGTGTTTTACAATTAAGCACATAATTATACATCTTGTTCGTTCTACCCAAGTGCATGACCTTACATTTATCCCCATTAAAGCTCATTTGCCATTTATCAGCCCAAGCTTCTAGTTTACATAAATCCTCCTGTAATATAAAATTGTCCTCCTCTGTATTGATTACCCTGCAGAGTTTAGTGTCATCTGAAAATATTGAAATACTACTCTGTATGCCCCCTACAAGGTCATTAATAAATATGTTAAAAAGAAGCGGGTCCAATACTGACCCCTGTGGTACCCCACTGCTATCTCTGACCCAATCCGAGTGTGCTCCATTAATAAACTTTGTTTCCTATCCCTGATCCAGCTCTTAACCCACTTACACATATTTTCCCCTATCCCCATTGATCTCATTTTATGTATCAACCTTTTGTGTGGCACCGTATCAAAAGCTTTTGAAAGTCCCGCACACATGCACACGGATAACACACAGGAAGCGCTGTTCCCCGGCGTCGGGTGCTGAAGACTGCTCTCATCATTCTCCCCTGCTCTGCCGACGATCAGCACAAGCAGGGAAGAATGTTGCGAGTTATATTCACCTTATAACAGCAAGAGCAGGTGGCAGCTGATGAGACTATTACAACTGCTGCCTCTAAAAACAGTGAGAGTATTTATTCAGCCACCGCCTGCGCTATAAATAAATAAATTAATTAAAAAAACGGCTTCGGTTTACCTGAATTTTTGATAAAAAGTCTGGAAAAACTAACAGCTGTTGGCTGCAACCCTCAGCTGTCAGATTCAGCAATGCTGGTAATAATGAATAGAGGGGTCCCCACGCCTTATTTTTTCATTATTTAAATAAATTTTAAAAAACGGCACTGGGTACCCCCCATTTTTGAAAACCAGCCTTGCTAAAGCAGACAGCTGGGTACTGGTATTCTAATGCTGGTAAAGAGCTATGAATATTGCCCTTCCCCAGCCTAAAAATAGCAGCCAGCAGCTGCCAAGAAAAGGCAGATCTATTAGATGCACCAATTCTAGTGCTTTGCTCGGCTCTACCCACTTGCCCTGTAGCGGTGGCAAGTGGGGTAATATTTGTGGGGTTGATGTCACCTTTTTATTGTCTGGTGACATCAAGCCCGCAGATTAGTAATGGAGAGGTGTCTATAAGATGCCTCTCCATTACTAATCCTATAGTCGTATTGTAAATAAAGACCCAGCAAGTATAAAGTCCTTTATTTGGAATCAAAGCAAAACACACTTTTCCATTTTTACTTAAAAATACAAACACAGTTATACTCACCCAACGCTCATTCCGTTGAAGCTAACAACTCCTGTAATAAAATAAAATTTGAAAAAAGCAACAATATCCCTCTCTTGTCCCAAGTTGTAATCCATGTCTGCGGATAAATAGATTTTCAACATGGACGGTGTCAAGATGTTACCATCCAGGCTGAAAACCACTGATGAATGAACTGCTGCAAGTGCAGCCTCAGTGGCTAGCTGTGACCTCGTTGAGGTTACTGCAGGTCACTGAGGCTGCGCTTCCAGCTTGGGTGAACTACGGTGACCTCAGCACCGTGAGAAAAAGTCACTGAGTTCAGTGCAGATAAAATATCAAATCTGCGGTGAACTCAGTGACTTTTTCTAATGGACCTGAGGTCACCGCAGTTCAGCCTGGCTGGGAGCGCAGCTTCAGTGAAAGGCGGTTACATCGATGAGGTCACCGCTGCTCATTGATGCTCAATAATCAATAGTTTTCTGCCTGGACGCTCGCATTTTGGCACCGTCCACGTTGAAAACTATTTATCCACAGATATGGATTACAGTGTGGGACAGAACGTTGGTCAGATAGGGGATATTGTTGTTTTTTATTTTTGTTTTATTACAGGAGACGTTGGCTTCAATGGAATGGGCATTAGGTCAGTATAACTGTGTTTGTTATTTTTAAATAAAAATGGGAAAGTGTGTTTTGTTTTGATTTCAAATAAAGGACTTCATACTTGCTGTGTCTTTATTTATAATACAACTATAGGATTTGTAATGGATAAGTGTTTCTCCATTACTAATCCATGGGCTTGATGTCACCAAACAATATAAAGGTGACATCAACCCCACAAATATTACCCCACTTGCCACCGCTACAGGGCAAGTGGGAAGAGCCGGACAAAGTGCTAGAATTGATGCATCTAATAGCTGTGCCTTTTCTTTGTGGCTGCGGGCTGCTATTTTTAGGCTAGGGGGGGTCAATATCTGTGGCACCTTGGCAGCCTGAGAATACCAGCCCCAGTTGTCTGCTTTAGCAAAGCTGGTTGTCACAAAATTGGGTTGTACCCAACACTGTTTTTTTAAATTTATTTAAATGATTAAAAAATACGGTGTGGGGACCCCTCTATTATTGATAACTGTCCTTGCTGAAGATGACATCTGAGGGTTACAGTCCCCAGCTGTCAGTTTTGCCTGGCTGGTTATCAAAAATTCAGGAGCACCCATATCTTTTTTAATTTATTTATTAGAATGCAGGAAGCGGCTGATGAATACTCCCTTTAGCCGACGCCTGTTCTCACTATTATCTGTTGAATATAACCCTCAACATTCTCCCCTGTGTGCACTGATCGCTGGCAGAGCAGTGGAGAATGATTAGTGCCGTCTTCAGCACCTGACGCCGAGGAACAGCGCTAACTGTACCGCTGATTACCAGGTGTCGGTATGTGTGGAACTGTTTCGGCACACAGGTAGCACACGGTTGCCACACGTATGCCACAAGTATTACACGCACGGACTCTGATATCTCTGGTACTTGTTTTTCTGGTACCAAAAATATCAGGACATGTCCCATAGACTTGAATGAGATGAGTAAAATCTGCAAGTAAAAAACTTGCATGTGTGTTTTTAATGCGTTTCCACTGTTTAAATGCACTAAAAATACATGTGATCCACACTTGACTATCAATAAAGGAAGCTTCCAAAACAAAGCAAATTTTTTTAAAACATGTTAAACCAAAAAAAGAGACAAAAACCGCAGTTGAAATAAATGCTATAAAAAGGCAATACAAAACTACAAGAAACTTAACTTCAATAATAGGTACTGAAATGCTGTAGAAAGTCTGCAGCATCAAAAAAAGGACAAAATACTCTTTGTGGGAACTTAGTCTTAGGGAAGATTCAGATGTCTTTATAGCTACAGTAGGACGGGGATCACAACGCAATGCTTGGAGTGCCCAGCGGCTCTCCCTACCCGCATGTGACAGCTTCATAGAAATACGTGCTGTCACGCTTGGCCAGTCTGAGCATTGCGTTGTGATCCCCGTCTGAGTTATACGGCTGTCCGACTCTTCCCTAAGTGTCTTCATTGGCAATCTCCATTGATTAGAGCAATATACATTTCTGTTTGTGCTGTGTACACCCTATTATATCTGTGCTTGCTATTTCACACTATGTAGTTATGAATGCCCTAGTAAGTTAAGGCATCCATTGACTTCTCCACTCAGTCGACCTCTGCCAGTTAAATAAGGCAATATCCACATGTTGCTAACAATATGTCAGTGACCAAATAGATGCTATATTTAGGTGTGCATGAAATGAATAGGGTTTAGTACATGCAAGTCAATATTTTTTCTTACCTTCTGTTCTTAATTTTTTTTTCACGTCCACACAGCTTCCATCATTATTATTATTATAGTGGTTTGAAAAAACCACTATATTGTAATCCGAACGCTGCTAACTTATTCTTCTTCTTCTTATTATTATTAAGTTGATTTCCGCAATTAATGCGGCCCGAACCGCTACACGCACAGACTCCGTTGAGGTGTCGTTTCGAAGCCAGCGTCCACGAGAGGTGTGCTAAGTATTTTTCGTGTCGATCGGATTTGTAGTTTTTGCGCAATTTGCGTTTGAAATTTTTTTTTCCCGTCATTGGAATGCACTGTCTCCAATGCTTTTCAATGGGTAATGGCAAAACGTGCCCTGAGGCGATTGAAATGACAGTTGAGCTCATTGATATGCGCAGGCAGACCCAGTTACTATGCCAACGCCTACGAACTTCACTTGAACCCCAGCACAGAGCCTCTGCCACATAATATCAGCTCTTAAAGCGAAACTCACAGCACAAATGCAAATCTAGCTTCATCACATGACACATGCCCCTGAGAGAGAATGTGTGCGCCAAAGTGGATTTAAAAGAAGCCCAGTGAGCCAAACTAGCTCTTAAAGGGCCAACGCGCCAAAGTGATTGTTAAAGGGCCAGCGCACCCAAATGAGTCTTAAAGGGCCAGCGCACCCAAATGAGTCTTAAAGGGCCGACACACCAAATCGGAGACTGAGCCACCCCGGCCTCCAAATCGGAGGCTGAGCCACCCCGGCCTCCAAATCGGAGGCTGAGCCACCCCGGCCTCCAAATCGGAGGCTGAGCCACCCCGGCCTCCAAATCGGAGGCTGAGCCACCCCGGCCTCCAAATCGGAGGCTGAGCCACCCCGGCCTCCAAATCGGAGGCTGAGCCACCCCGGCCTCCAAATCGGAGGCTGATCGACCCCGGCCTCCAAATCGGAGGCTGATCGACCCCGGCCTCCAAATCGGAGGCTGATCGACCCCGGCCTCCAAATCGGAGGCTGATCGACCCCGGCCTCCAAATCGGAGGCTGATCGACCCCGGCCTCCAAATCGGAGGCTGAGCCACCCCGGCCTCCAAATCGGAGGCTGATCGACCCCGGCCTCCAAATCGGAGGCTGAGCCACCCCGGCCTCCAAATCGGAGGCTCTTTGACCTCGGCCTCCAAATCGGAGGCTGAGCGACCCCGGCCTCCAAATCTTACCCAGAGTGGCCCCGCCCACCAAATCGGACCCTGAGGGGCCCCGGCCACCAAATCGGACCCTGAGGGGCCCCGGCCACCAAATCGGACCCTGAGGGGCCCCACCCACAAAATCAGACCCTGAGGCCAAAGTGGCCCCTGAGAGGCACCCACAGTTAAATCGTATCCTGAGTTGAAAGTCTTGCAGGGGCAGCAGGCAAGTCTCTCTTAAAGGGGCAGCCCGGGCACCATTTCAAACCACTATCTGTACTTCCTTCAGGAAATACACATCTAGTTATTATTATTATTTATATAGCGCCATTAATTCCATGGTGCTGTACATGAGAAGGGGGGTTGCATACAAAGTTAAAGATATTGTTAACAGTAAACAAATTTACGATGACAGACTGGTACAGAGGGGAGAGGACCCTGTCCTTGGGGGACTTACATTCTACGGGATATTGGGGAAGAGACAGAAGGTCGGGGGTGCAGCAGCTCTGGTTGTGGTGAGGCGGCAGAATGGTTATTGCAGGCTGTAAGCTTTCCTGAAAAGATGGGTTTTCAGGTTACGTTTGAAGGATCCAAGGGTGGTAGATAACCAGACGTGTTGAGGCGTGGAGTTCCAGAGGATAGGGGATATTCAGGAGAAATCTTGGAGGCGGTTGTGTGAGGAAAGAATAAGTGTGGAGGAGAGTAGGAGGTCTTGGGAGGATAGAAGATTGTGTGAGGGAAGATATTGGGAGATTAGTTCAGCGATATAGGGAGGGGATAGGTTGTGGATGGCTTTGTACGGAGGACATGGCAGAAATGGAAATATACATGTTACTACTGTAGGTAGGTGTAGTATGCTGGATTATTTGCTACATCTCATAAATCTGATTCAGACTTATTGTCTAGTAGCAATTTATAACACATGATTTCATATACTGGTCACAACAGTAATGTCTTAATGATGACCATACGTTATTACCTGTTCTTCCAGTTGACCAGTGTCACTTGAAGTATCGGCCATATTCAGGCTTGTAGTGAATGGTTCAAATGTCCTGACAACGACCTCAACGCCACACGCTCCATTGACCATTTAGACTTCTTTTGGTGGACATTGAGATTCTTCTCAGTAACACTGGATTTTCAATGTAGTAACAACTACAAAACCAAGAGAAAACAACCATTGTAACTCAAAAGGTAGCTGTATATCTCATTGTAAACCCCAGTAAATTTAGAGCTTTACCTTATAGTGTAAGAAAAAAATAGAAAAAATATCCAATCATAGTGAAATGGTGAAAAAAAAACCCCAACAATTCCTCCATCGTTTTTTGGGTTTTGTTTTTACACATTTATTAAGCAATAAAAATGACCTGGCATCATGATTCTCCAGGACACCATGGCATTACCAAAACATGTAAACATGTATAGTTTTTATTTCTATTTGAGTAACTTTAAAAAAAACAAACCTAAACGTTATCAAAAAATGTGTTTGTCTTGTCATTTTCTGAGAGCCATAACTTTTTTTTTTTTTTTCTTCCATTGGGGCTGCATGAGGGCTTGTTTTTCGCTTGCTGACCTGTATTTTTTGATGGTTCCATTTTGCCATTTTGATCGCTTTTCTTCCATTTCTGATGTGGGAGGTGCAGCGTCAGTTTCGGTGTTTCAATTTTTTCCCCTTCTGACATTTACAATCATGTTTTGGGGAAGACGAGATTGATACCTGCAAAGAATTGGTGCAGCTCATATGCTTCTACTAGTGACAGACAGCGGCATTTTAGGGGTTTAACAGCATCTATTGGAGGTCCATACACCCCAGTCTGCTCTATGATGGATTTTTCCATCATGGAGTGTTAGGTGGTTAAAATGTTTTTCTCACATTAGGAAAAAAACAATATTTTGTAGACATGGCACCACTCCAGTGCATAGCCTGTGTCTGGTTTTGCAGCGCAGCTTCTTTCTTTAGAATGAACCCGAGCTATAATATGTGATCTAACAGATGGACAAGAGTGGATCTGTTCCTAGGAAAATATCGCTCTCCTTGTAACCTAATACAAACCCTTTAGTCTCATGTACATTGCTGCACTATGGCTCCTTTCAGAAGTCATTTATCAAAAGCAGGATTGGTGGAGCATCGAGAAAGACCTATATGGGAAAAGACTTTGGGTATGTTCACACAACACACAACACTTTTTTAGGTCAGAAAATGTGCAAAAAATCTTTCTATTCACTTCTATGTGAAAACAAAGCTGCTTTTCACATGTCCAGACTTTTGAGCATCTTTTATCAGCTTTAAGTTTCCAAAACCGCATACTTCTTCAGGCTTTTTCCACTTCGAAGACATTTTATATTTTACCGTAGAAATTAATGGTAAGGCAAAAAAAAATGTTGGAAAAATACCTAGGCACAGGAAAGATGTGATGTGATAGGCATCTATTGGAATGTTTCATAAACGTTTTCTCCTAAAAGGAAAAAAATGCTCAAAAAACACCATCAAAAACAAGATTTGGGTTTGTGCACACATAACATTTTTAATCCGAGCAGCAGTTTTCTATCACAAAGCTGTTTCAGGAAAAAAGCTGCCTTTTTTTTCCTGCAGGGACCCCCTTAGCAGTTTCACTGTCACTTTCACAGCCTCTTTTACCTAAACCTTTTATAAAGAGTTGGTGTCTTCCAAACAAAGCCGTCAAAAGAATGAAATTATTACTACTTTTAACCGTTCCATGGTTTCCAAAATGACATAAGCTGAAACATGTGCACAGCATTGTCAAATGTCTCTACGTCCATTTTTTGCAGTGGTTTTCCAGAAGGATTCCGACAGAATCCGCCTGAAAACGTTGTTGTATGCACAATCCCCAACAGGCTGCTTCAGGAAATGTTCGAAAAAACATGCAAAAAGATGCTTAACCCATTAGCGATCACCAATACGCCTTTTAACAGCGGCAGTAAAGGGTACTTATTCCTCAGCTCCGCTTTTTAACTGTGCTGAGAAATAAGAGTATGGTGCCCCCCAGCATTGGAAAGTCTCCGAGGTCTCAGCAACCAGAGGTAGCCGAGACCCTGAAGAACTTAATCAGGGCCCCATGCGCCCGCCGAGATCTGCCTACTGGTACCCGGCAACAATACGGGATTTTTCCTATTGGTTCCTTTTGATCACTGTGATAGGGTCTATCACAGTGATCAACATAAAAAAATAGTAAATCACATCCCCCTTCGTCACCCCCTTAGATAAAAATGATAAAATAAAATGTTTTTAATTTTTTCCATTTTGGGGGGTTAGGGTTGTGAGGGTTGGGGTTAGATTTGTTTCTTTTTTTCAAAAAAAAAAGACAATATGACAGCTATTGTTTGAGCGCAAGTGCTCGATACTCGAGTTTGTATTAGGTGCTCGGGTAGGAACTGAGTATCGCGGATCCCTGCATGTTTTTTGGGGTGTCTAACAGCCACAAAACATGCAGGGCAGGGACTCCAGCATATCACTCGAGCACCCGCGATATTTGGTGCATACTTGAGCACCCGATGCAAACTGGAGTAGCGAGCACTTGCACTCAACATTAATGACGACGTATTCAATATGATGACCTAATGTTATCAAATTTTGTGTTGTACATGTGAGTTCAAAATGCTCACTGTACCCCTGGGTAAAATCCTTGAGGGGTGTGGTTTACAAACTGAGGTCACTTGTAGGGGATTTCCACTGTTTAGGCACCTCAGTGGTTCTCCAAACAGAAGATGGCATCTGCTCTTAATTCCAATCAATTTTGCGCTCAAAAAGTCAAACGCTGCTCCTTTCTTTTTGAGCCCTGCCGTGCGTCTAAACAGTGGATATCCTCCACATATGGGGTATCGGCATACTCAGGCGAAATTGCACAACAAATTGAGGGGTCTATTTTCTCTTGTCACACTGTTCGGTCCAAAGTAAATTTTTTGTGAAAAAAGTTCATTTCTTCCTTCCTTATTACTTCAACTCTCGTAAAGCAACTGAAGGATTGAAGTTCTTGCATGTGGTTTTGAGCACCTTGAGGGGTGCAGTTTTTAGAATGGTGTCACGATTGAGTATTTTCTGTCATATAAGCCCCTCAAAGTCACTTCAAATGTGATGTGGTCCCTAAAAAAAATGATATGGTAAATTTTGTTGGAAAAATGAGAAATTGATGGTCAACTTTTAACCCTTATAACTTCCTAGCAAAAAAAATGAAGCTTCCAAAATTGTGCTGATGTAAAGTTGACATGTGGGAAATGTTATTTATTAACTATTTTGTGTAACATAGCTCTCTGATTTTAAGGGCACAAAAAATAAAAGTCTGAAAATTGCCAAATTGTAAAAATTTTGGCCAAATTCATGTTTTTTTTCATAAATACACACAAGTCATATTGAAGAATTTTTACCGCTATCATGAAGTACTATATGTCATAAAAAGAAAAACAATCTCAGAATCAGTGGGATATGATGAATTGTTCCAGAGTAATAACCACATAAAGTGACCTTGGTCATTATTGTAAAATTTGGCTTGGTCATTAGGGTGAAAATTGGCTTGGTCACTAAGGGGTTAAAGCCCCACTCCAGTGTTTGTTTTTATTGCACCACTGTAGTGGTGCTTTAGACTGTATGCCCGCGGAAGTGTTTTTTAGGCATTTCTGAAGCGTTTGTCCCAGTCAAAATGCTTCAAAAACGCTTACAAGAAGCATCCCATTCATTTTAAATGAATTCCGCACTTTTTGTGCACATTGATGCGTTTTTTTCCGCTCAAAAACCGCTTAGCAGCCAAAAATGCAGCATGTGCATTCATTTTGCGGAAAAGTCCGTGTTTTTGCTATTTTCTATGAGTCAGAAAATGCGCAGGAAAAAACGCATAGAAAACGCACAGTTTTTAAGCAAAAACGTGCGGAAAACGTGCGGAAATAAAACACGTATTTTCTGGGAAGGTGTCTGGTTTTGAAGCAGAAATTTTCTGTATACGTGGACACATAGCCATGTAATTCCCTTTTCTCATGCTCACCTGCTGCCACCTTGATCCTTTTCCAGCGTCGCTCCCGTTGGTCTCTGGCGAAAGGTGACATGACGGGACACGAGACTATAAAAAATTGTTTAATTTTCATCCAGAAAATATTAAATAATTTTTCATCACTCAGACTGATCATACAATCGTTTCATCATAGCCTTACTACAACGTTAATATTCTGTGCACATTTCCTCCTCTGATCACTCAAGCTTTTATCATATTTTACTTAAAATTATATTGAATATCTATTTAATTAAATGCTAATCAGCTGTTCTTTTAAGCATGTGAATGTTCTTGCTCTGATTGCACATTTAGATATGTCAGTAAAGTCATCTGGATGCCTAAATCAGCAATTTATTTTACATTTAGCTAATTAGTTTTTTCCCAATCTTTTCTAATCAAAATCAATTTTTTTTTCATTAAAATCTCTATAGCTTTACTGTCTAAAACTACATTTTATGAAGTTTTTAAAGTGGGTTTCCAGGCTTAACACAAGTCTACAGTTCATACGTGACAAAGTGCAATGTGGACGATGTCAGGATTCTATGGTATTGCCGATGCGAGCGGGATATATGTGATTTGCATACTTGCAGTTATGTGCCGATTAGACATGCTCGGCCTTTCTCAATAGAAATGCATCGAGAGAAGCTGGACACGGCTAGTCCATGTGACACCGCAAATATGCAAATCGCATACATGCAGTCACTTGACTGCCTGCTCACACCAACTATAATTACTTTACACAAACAAAAAGCAAAGAATAACTAATGTAATGTAGTCAGCAAGTGCTGATAAAAGGTAACAACAAATACAGGGTATTTAGTCGATTTTTTTTTTTGCAAAAAAATGTATGCCAAGCTGCTCCACCTCGTCAAGGTAACCCGTATTGAAGCAGTCCCGTATTGAAGCAGAATGTGCTTTTTGTTTGTGTTTCGGTCAGTGGGTGGTGTGAACATTGTCCAACAGACTTGTTCACATTTGCGCATGTCACATGTGTTTTTAATCCAGTTTTTTTCGTGCTTATGCATGATTTGAGAGACCCCACCCCTTTCTTGTGTGACATGCACATAAGGAGCTGTCTTACACCATGTGCCCATACTAGAAAGCGCCTGTCTTAATCCTGCTCATTTAGACACTGTTCATATGTTCAGGTTTTAAATACATTAGATAGGGACTGCTTCAATACGGGTTACCTTGACGAGGTAGAGCAGCTTGGCATACATTTTTTTGCAAAAAAGTATCAACTAAATACCCTGTATTTGTTGTTACCTTTTATCAGCACTTGCTGACTACTGTCATATGTCTTACTTCTATAATTACTTTACGCTGCCACACTTCAAATAGAGTGACTGCAGACTTTTGTGTCAAGCTTGTACAAACCCTTTAAGGACCATCTCCCACCATATACATCTATACCATGCACATGTAAATGGCAAAGGTTATGTTCAATTTTCAGGCTGTGAGTTACACTCAGACAGCATGCTGACTGGTGGCAGCCTAGGTGCCAGTTTAAAATTACTGTATACATCCATTTCATGGACCTGAATATATGGTGGACAGTCGGTGCACCCGTCCACAACGCAGATCACATAGACTCAAATTACACAAATTGTGGAAATATCTTGCCTGGTTATTTCAAGTGCTACAAGTGCTTCTCACAAAATTTGAGTACCAACAAAAAGTTAATTTATTTCAGTTCTTCAATGCAAAAAGTGAAACTCATATATTATATAGAGTCATTACAAACAGAGTGATCTATTTCAAGTGTTTATTTCTGTTAATGTTGATGATTATGGCTTACAGCCAATGAAAACCCAAAAGTCATTATCTCAGTAAATTAGAATAATTAACAAAAAACACCTACAAAGGCTTCCTAAGCATTTAAAAAGGTCCCTTAGTCTGTTTCAGTAGGCTCCACAATCATGCAGAAGAGTGCTGACTTGACAGATGTCTAGAACGGCAGTCATTGACACATTCCACATGAAGTGTAAGCCACAAAAGGTCATTGCTAAAGAAGCTGGCTGTTCACAGGGTGCTGTATCCAAGCATATTAGTGGAAAGTTGAGTGGAAGGAAAAAGTGAGGTAGAAAAAGGTGCACAAGCAACTGGGATAACCGTAGCCTTGAAAGGATTGTTAAGAAAAGGCCATTCAAACATTTTGGGGAGATTCACAAGGAGTGGACTGCTGCTGGAGTCATTGCTTCAAGAGCCACCACACAGACATATCCAGGTCATGGACTACAAGTGTCAAATTCCTTGTGTCAAGCCACTCATGACCAATAGACAACGCCAGAAGCGTCTTACCTGGGCCAAGGAGAAAAAGAACTGGACTGTTGCTCAGTGGTCCAAGGTGTTGTTTTCTGATGAAAGTAAATTTTGCATTTCATTTCAAGGTCCCAGAGTCTGGAGGAAGAGTGGAGAGGCCACAATCCAAGCTGCTTGAGGTCAAGTGTGAAGTTTCCACAATCAGTGACGGTTTGGGGAGCCATGTCATCTGCTGGTGTAGGTCCACTCTGTTTTATCAAGACCAAAGTCAGCGCAGCCGTCTACCAGGAAATTTTAGAGCACTTCATGCCTCCCTCTGCCGACAAGCTTTTTGGAGATGGAAATTTAATTCTTCAGCAGGACTTGGTTTAAAAACAAGAGTATTACTGTGCTTGATTGCCAGCAAACTCGTCTGACCTTAACCCCATAGAGAATCTGTGGGGTATTGTCAGGAGGAAGATGAGAGACACCAGACCCAACACTGCAGACGAGCTGAAGGCTGCTATCAAACCAACCTGGGCTTTCATAGCACCTCAGCAGTGCCGCAGGCTGATCGCCTCCATGCCACGCCGCATTGATGCAGTAATTGATGCAAAAGGAGCCCCGACCAAGTATTGAGTGCATTTACTGAGCATACATTTCAATAGGCCAACTTTTCGAATTTTAAAATCATTTTTCAAGCTGGTGTTATAAAGTATTCCAATTTACTTAGACAATGACTTTGGGTTTTCATTGGCTGTAAGCCATAATCATCAACAGTAACAGAAATAAACACTGACTTAAAGGGCCACTTAATATGGTGGTAATGGTGGTTTCCGAAAGGAGCCACCCCTTGGCTGGGTCCTTCCCTGGAGGAAGATCTGGCTAGTCCCGTGTTTGAGGCTCTGAAATGAGGCTCCACGAACTTTATTTAGAAATAAACACTTGAAATAGATCACTCTGTTTGTAATGACTCTATATAATATATGCGTTTCATTTTTTGAATTGAAGAACTAAAATAAATTAACTTTTTGATATTCTAATTTTGTGAGAAGCACCGGTATCTATAAAGTTTAACTAGTAGGGTATGTGCACACATTCAGGATTTGCAGCTGAAAATTCTGCTCCAGATCTTAATGTGTTGGTAGTAAAAACGATATGTAAAACGCACTTGTTGTTGCCATGTGTTTGCTGAATTTTTGTCATTTTTTTTTACATGGGTTTTTGTTGTGGATTTTTCCCCACTCATTAGTACAGGTGAAATCTGCAGCAAAAGCGCTAAAAGAATTGACATACTGCAGATTTAAATCTGCTGCAAATATGCAATTAAAAAATATGTGACGTGTGCAAGAGATTTCAGTAATCTCATTCACTTTGCTGGAATTTGGATGTCTTTCAGGTTTTCTGACAAAACTGCACAGTAATAAGGCTACAAAAGAGCAATGTGTGTACATACCTGTAGAATGATTAGTGTAGCATCTTTTAAGGAAAATTTTTTGGCCCAATTTTGTAGAGTTCTAATGTCTTTGGACGCTATCAGATAATGCTGTTCACTTCACTTATTTGCTAAGATTTGGTTAAGCTTTCTGGCAGATCCCCCTTCCTTCATCTCAGACCCCTATAAATAACTGAACGTAAATATCACGGGGTGAATTGTCTGCCTTTATTGTCAGCCAAAAAATCTTTCAGCAGTCTATGGTCCACTTAAGTGTCCTTAAGAGTCTAAACTAGCAATATTAAGATGGTCAAACATCAATTCATTTTTAGCTGATAGATCTTCATCTGCCATTTACCACCACTGATGGCCCATTAATATGCCTGTCAAGCATTTATTAGCTTCTACTGAGGTGAGTTACTACCAGCAGAATGTTTGGTAGATGTGTCTACACTGATCAGGATAGAAAGCAAATTAACCTTAAAGACAATGAAGAAAACAAAGCATTCTGGGTCTTAGAGATCTGTCTGAGCTGATTTCTAAATGAGTTTTTTTGAGAAACTTGCTCTGTCTGCAGAGTGTATATTTAGTAGTTTGGCAGCTTCCACCATCTCCTTCTCTGCCAGTCTTAGGGGGTTCATATGTGAGAAGGTAATACAATCCCCCTCTGAGCTCCTATCCCTATAAGGAGCCTTGAAGAGTCTGCTAATTATACCAGCTCATATCTTCTGGGCACCAGCAGCAACTACTTGGGGTTCAGTCATCTTGGACGTAGTGCTGTGACGAAGACCTGTGTCCCCAGTCACCATGGCACAGGTCAGTCTGCATTCTTCTGGTGTCATCCGCCTTGCTCAAGAACCTTTGCCTTTGAGTTATGAAGTTCTGCGTTATTTTTTAACTCTTATTCTTCTTTTTTATTACTTTTTTTTTACTGACTTGGTTATTTGTGCATGGGTGGGATTTTGTATTTTCACGTCAGATCCACCAGAAGAAAACTTGGCTAAATCTGCAAATTCCTGTGGATACATATAATGCCTGGATTGACATAAGGAATATGAAAAAATACCTTCACCAGCAGGCCCTTTTCCTCCACTCTGTGTCTGGGTAGAAGGTGTGGAATAGAGTTGTAGCTCCTTCTTTTGTAGCCCATTCTTCTTACGCAGTTAATGGATGGATTAATAATGGTTGGGAAACCTGTCAGTGGTTACCAGAACTCATATCATACATGTGTTTGGTTTGCAGCCTACAGACCAGCAGCAAGATGCGAGGTCCTTCCTCAGCGAGGAAATGATCGCTGGTAAGAATTTATTGTCTTGGCTTTTTTACTTGTCTTTTGTTTGCATATATGGCTAGACCTAAAAGTATGCCTTATTGCACAGGAGTACAGGTGCAAAATTCTGTAACATTCATAAATTAGTGTGGATGTTCCAGGTAATGACTATGGAAAAAAAATGTTCAGAAACCAGATTTTATTAAGTGCAAATTGGCAGGCATAGCAATTAAGAGCAAGGCCATATAGAGGCTATGGTTGAATACCTATAATAGGCCTGTTATGAAATCCAGTGCGCAGAAAAATATATGTAACTTATCACAGTTAAAAGCAATTGGTTTCTAATCGAGATATATATGTAATATACAAATTAATATTTTTAAAACTCTAATACTTTCCTTGTTGCTTTAGACTGAGTTCAAACATGTACTACATGTCCTTTCTGCACACTTTTCCTTTTGTAATATACACCCTGGTATTTGTCTTTCAAAAAATGCCTAAAAATGCCAAAACGTGCATGTGTGATTGGCCTTAAAGTTTAATTATTTGTGATGAGCAAATGTGCTCGGATAAGACATTATTCGAACATGCTCATGTACGAACAGAGTGTCTTCAATGTGCTCGAAAAATATGTTTGATTCCCTGCGCCTGTGTGTCTCGCGGCTGTTTGACAGACGCAACACTTGGAGAGATTGCCTAACAAACAGGCAATCCCTGAATATGTTGTGGCTGTCAAACAGCCGCAAGACACACAGGCGCAGGGACTCAAACATGTTTTTCAAGCACGCCGAAGAAACTCGGTTAGCACATGAGAATGCTCAGATAACTCCTTATCCGATCAATTTGCTTATCACTATTAATTATGTCTGTTTTTAAAATTGTAAAAAAATTATCAGAAAAGGACAAGAAAAATGGCGGAAGCAAAACAAATATTGGAAGGATACTTAAAGATATTGTTACAGATATTCTTCCTAAGAAATGGTAATACAGCATAATTCAGATATTACATATAGAATACATACAAAGCATCAGAGTGACTAAGATAAGCTTGAGGAGCAGTAGAGACATTACTCTTTGGAGCTGTAGTCAGAGAACTACTGGTGCAAGGGAGAACAGATCATGTGAGCTTTTATTGTATTATCAGTGTAAGATAATGTATACTGAAAAATCAGATTATCTTAAAAGAGAAACGTAGCCCGAAGAGTGAGATCTAGACCTCTAAGCTTAGATTGTGAGGCGACACAATGTGTATGCAGTGACACCAACATGACAAAATCTTTATGTTGTCTGTTTCTTTTAACAGAGTTCAAGGCCGCCTTTGACATGTTTGATACTGATGGTGGCGGTGACATCAGCACCAAGGAGTTGGGTACTGTCATGAGGATGCTGGGACAGACCCCAACAAAGGAAGAGTTGGATGCCATCATTGAGGAAGTAGATGAAGATGGTGAGTTTAGGTAGAAATAGAAAAAGATCCAGTTATTAGAGTTCTGTCTCCAGTCTGCATTACTGTTGGCCCTTTTATTTTTCTAGGACAATTAATCTTATAGTCTATACGTTATGACATTTGATAACTTCTGATCTATTTACGATGGTGATCCTCTGTCAGTAGTTAAGATATGACATCTGATGCTTGTGATATACTTGTGCAATAAACACAACTGAAGAAAGATCTATGATGTCTTACAGGCAGCGGTACTATCGACTTCGAAGAGTTCTTGGTCATGATGGTGCGCCAGATGAAAGAGGATGCGCAAGGAAAAAGTGAGGAGGAGTTGGCTGAATGTTTTCGCATCTTTGACAAGTGAGTATCTACTTTCATTACTCCATTCTTGACATATGCAAATAGCAAGCATGTGGGTAACTGGTATGTCTGGCGCCTTGATGATGGACTCTCTTGCTTCCTCTCAGGAATGCTGATGGGTACATTGACAGTGAAGAGCTGGGAGAGATCCTCCGTTCCTCTGGTGAGAGTATAACAGATGAGGAAATTGAAGAGCTGATGAAGGATGGCGACAAAAACAATGATGGCAAGATAGACTTTGATGGTAAGTTAAATGTACCCTCTCTATGATGGGTATGCCATGTGGACGATGTCATCATGTGGCTTATGTCATTGTGATGAAGTCATGCCATATCTAGCAACATAGAACATTTCTCAGTGTATAGCCTAATGTACACTTGTCTTTATCTTTTTTTGCAGAGTTCCTCAAGATGATGGAAGGTGTACAATAAGCTGTTCATTCCTCTGGAGTCATTTTTTTTAATCAAACAATCAAATCTTTATTTATGTAAAAGAGCAAGCATACATACAGATATAAGACACAACATATCCAATATAGAAATAAACATTGTACAGATCTTGAGTGTAATTAAAGTTCATACATATGCAATAATAAAGATATTACAAAATGTTAGTGTCCTTGTGTACTTTGAAGATGACATAAGAATTATAAAGGCGTTCATTTACAAATTAATAGGCTTATTCTGCAACATGTTTTGGTGTAGTATAGAATATCAACTGGTGGCAAAATGTATAGCCTCAATAATAGAAATGAGTGAATTAATTAGAAGGAGCCTGGTCTGTACTCCGTGCCTAAGAGAGAACCACCTGCTACCTGCCAGCATGCGCGGCTTCTCTGTTGATTAGCCAGCTAGGCGCGAGGTGTTGCACACATGACGTGCCTAATCAGCTAGAGGACCCTCGAATGATGGCAGGTAGGAGGTGGTTCTCAGGGCTTGAGGCCAGTGACCACTGAATATTTATATAGAGATAACAAGTTCCCAAAGGATAATAGGAAATTGTGCACTATTTTTATTATACTTGCCGTTTATGTAGAAATGTGCTCACATGCTTTTGTTTTATAGGTGCGGTTGCCCCCTGTGTGCACAGTAAAATGGTATGGTCCCTGCATCAGTCCGGTATAACACATCTATAGTTTAAGTGAATAGGTCTAAACATGGTGTCAGGCATGTGACACACATACACGTCATGTCATTCAGTAAGCAATACAGCTGCATGCTATACATTTCCTGGGTCAACACACCCAAACAATAGCTGCGTACGCTGTGTATCGTATTGTAGTTGTTATAAAAACCATCTCACTATCGCTGGGGCCACACTTTTGAGTGTGATGCGAGAAACTCGTGCGAGTCTCTCGCCTCAATACCCGGCACTGCCACCGGCACCCAGGACCGGAGTGTGTGGCTTGCATGTATTTCTATGCAGCTGCACACTCCGGTCTTGAGTGCCGGCGGCAGTGCCGGATATTGATGCCAGAGACTCGCACGAGTTTCTCGCATCACATTCGCAAGTGTGACCCCGGCCTATGTGTGTATTTACCTGTATAATATGGTTGCTTGTCTACAGGTTATGTTGTCATTTTGCTAATTAAGTTAACTGTTACAAAAAATGCACACATATCACACACCGATAATACAAGGAGACACACTGCTACTGTAGGTAAGAATACACGTTCTCCTCCTCGGTATACTCCTATTCACATGTGCAGTGTAAATCCATAGCCAGGATACGTGACTGATGCCATTTGTAGTCCGATTCAGTTCT
This sequence comes from Dendrobates tinctorius, assembly GCF_039654945.1. Lineage (NCBI taxonomy): Eukaryota > Metazoa > Chordata > Amphibia > Anura > Dendrobatidae > Dendrobates > Dendrobates tinctorius. The sequence goes on along the minus strand of NW_027361937.1, from coordinate 1,260,903 downwards.
GTGGACGCATTGTACTGGAGCGATTTGGGCCATAACATTTTCCCAGACAATAGCTGCTGCATTGATGTGATGAAGATATGCAGCACAAATATATTAGTAATACATGTATATTAGAAAAGGGTTTGATTTTATTTTTAATTAACCAAAAAATTGAAGCAAAAAATGAATATAACCAGTTAAAGTGATTAGGTGCTGCGAAAATGAAGTTTTAATCTCCCACTCACCAAGATGCCAACTGTGTGGTGGGCAGAGCTGCCAACCCAATTTTTTTCTTTTGCCTGGAAAATCCAAAAATCAGTCAACCTTTTTTATGGAAACATTGAAAAACTATAATGAATCAGCATCTGAGCCACCTCAGTCTATTCTGGAAACTGACAAGACATGAGCAATAAGTACTATGAATAAAAAAATGATAACTACATTCACAATATACTGTACATGCTACTGTACTTAAAAACAAAACTTTTTTTTAATACACTCAAGAAAAATTCTCTGACCTTTACAGACTGTTCAGGAATTTACAGATGGTTGGCAACCCTGTGGGCAGGAATGCATCCTTATTTCCGTCCCAACTCTATTTTACTAGACAGGAGACCACTAGAGCTATCACTCAGGACCAGAGGGAGGAGAAGCCGTGACAATTCCCTCCCCATCAGACACTTGGCATTACAGCAAGTGATCTATTAATACATGATTTTCACAGTGATGCAAAGAGCATGAATGACAACATATGTATCTTTACATTTAACTCCTTGTCATGTTGTGCCAAAGGCATTAGCTTTTGGGAGATGTCAAACTGGTAGAGTATTTATCATATGAATAAGGAAAAGTTTTGTATGACTTTCATTTTGGAAGAGACCGGTTTTAAGTGTTACTGCCCTATTCCACTCCTGTTCAGCAAAAGGGTCAAGATCCTATTCCCAACTTGAACAAAGTTGTGAGGGTAGATTTCCACATCCTCTGGTGAAGGGAGAGCATAATGACATGAGGTCTATTGACCATAAGGGGTTGAAAGAATAAAAATTGGGAATTTGAACCAGTGATGTAACTTAAAGCTCCTGGGCACCAATGCAAAATCTCCAACAGGACCTCCAACTATCATGGGTCTTTAGTAGTATTTGTCTTCTCTATGGGCTAAAGGGACCTTTTGGGTCCAAGTGCAGTTGCATCCATCTCCTGACATCGCCACTATTTAGCTGATAAAAAGGGCAGCACCAGGCTGACAAAAGGTAAGGTTTTATATACAGCATTTTGTAGCAGTGCTGACTGGTATCATTTCAATCAAGGGAATGGAACAGAGCTGCAATATCTGACTCCAGACTGCCCCAAAGGTACCTGGTAAATAATGAAAGTGATCGGCCGCAATGTGATATGTGGATAACTTTTTATTTTTATCCTTTAGATTTGGAATACAAATTCCTGCTGAATTCATACTTTTACTTTGAAATTTTGAAAACGATTCAGCCCACATTGCAAAATCTACAAACTTTCTGCTGTTTGCAAGAAATCCTTGAGACTTTTAGGTGACACAATTACATACAAACAGATAACCTCTGATCCCACCCCAAATTATATGAAAACAAATTAATCTATTAGCCCTTAAAGGTAAATCCTTAGGTATCCTAAACAAAAAGGAATATCAATTCATCAACAACAAAACTCCCTCCATAGCAATCTTCCATCATATCCCAAAAATCCATAAAGACATCAAAAAATCCCCTGGGTAGGCCTATTATATCAGGCATTAACTGCCTAATCTATCAAGATATGTGGATACACATCTACAAAAATGTATGACATTGTTACCAGCCTATTTAAAGGACACTACCCAGACTCTTCAAATTCTGGATTCCTTTGAATGGAACAGTAATTATATTCTGGGAACCTCGGACATTAAGTCACTCTATTCAGTAATTGGCCTACTTAAAGGCTGCCAAGCAGCAAAATTCTTTCTTAATGCTCTAGGAACGTACAAGGAATCTCAGATTTTATTCATTATCGAAAGCATCGAATTCATTCTGAAACATAATTATTTTATGTACGAGAAACAGTACTATATCCAACCACATGGCACCGCTATGGGAACACGATTTGCGCCAAGTTTCGCAAACGTATATGTAGGAATGTGGGAACATGATTATATCTACAAAAACAATGGTCTATTTAAAGGTCTAAGACTTTGGCGTCGCTTCATAGACGATATTCGTTTTGTTTGGGATGGCACACTGACAGATCTGCAAGTAATTATTTCTACACCAACTTACAGCCAGACAAGTGTAAATTTCCTTGACCTAACAATTTGTGTGGAAAAAGACAAATAAATTACCAAAGGTTTTCATAAGGATGTTGATTCAAATAGCTTTATTCACATCAATAGTTGCCATCTGCCAATTTGGCTAACTAATATTGCCAAAAGCCACTATATGAGAGTAAGAAGGAATTGCACAAACACCCAAAACCATCATAGGGAAACTGAGTATCTAACGGATCAATTCAGGGAAAAGGGCTACGACCTCCAATCCTTAAATAAAACTAAACAGGAGGTAGAAGCCATGTCTAGATCATTTTTAATCTATAAGTCTTGCAACAACAATATCCCACCAACCCTCCAAGAACAGATACAGCAATTACCTATCATTACCTAATTTCATTCAGGTCACAAACGGTTCAATAACATCATACCTAAACATTGGCCAATATTACAGGGGGATAAATGTATAGGGAATCTGTTGCCCAAACATCCCAGATTTGTCTACACTAAAGCTCAAAGGCAACAGAAGTCCCATAAATAAAGGGTGATAAGGAGACAAGGGACAACCCAACTCCAACACCCTAGGCGTAAGCTCAAAACATATAATTGATAGGAGAAGAAACATAAGAGCACGCAATAAATTCCATATAAAAAATACAAATTTTTATTGAAATATATAACAGCAGTACAAAATGGATAGCAAGAGATGTGCTCATGAACAATTTGGACACTATGTCCCATGAACCAACCTCGCACCCCCCAGATGGAAAACCAGGTGAGTATATATCATAGACCTTGGATCATGTCCCAAATCACAAAACCAACCCAGCAGATATAGGGTAAATCACCTGAATAGCGGTAACCAAATGTATCAATAAAAGTACCCGTTACCAATAAGGGTTAAAGGTAAGCCCCATGCTGGTTGGGGTCAGAAGAACAAATAAAAGGACCAACGAACAACTCACCAAGGAGGGGAGGTGGAGGGGGTCCAGCAGTGGGGCCTCCGACACGCGTTTCGCGACGTCCCCCGCCGCTTTATCAAGGAGGAAACATTGGCCAATATTACAGGGGGATAAATGTATAGGGAATCTGTTGCCCAAACATCCCAGATTTGTCTACACTAAAGCTCAAAATCTAGGCCTTCTTTTGGCACCAACTACGAAAGCAATCATTCCTGATGAAAAGATCGTTACGCAACAAACGATTCACATGAGCACTGAAACAAGTACATGAGGTTTTTGTCATGTGGGAAGTGTTCATGTTGCAATAGAACATCACCGCACAAGAAATTACATACGTACTTTACAGACACAAGTGATAATAATTACTATATCAAAGACAGTATCACGTGTCAAACAACAGAAGTCATTTATATTACTCATATGTACATGCAACAAAATCTATGTTGGCAGAACCAAAAGGTGCTTGATTGACAGGATAAAGGAGCACCTTGATAACATCAATAAAGGTTTTAAACGGCACCCACTATCCCGTTACTTTTTAGACAAGCATAAGCGGTCTTATAGGGGGGTCTCCTACTATGGCATTCAGGTCGTCCGTCAAAACCTTAGAAGGGGCGATTACTTAAAGGCCATGTCACGAATGGAATCAAAATGGATATTAACTCTAGACAGTTTAGCCCACAAAAGGCCTCAATCATGAGATTGAAATATATGCATTTTAGCTAATTTTTTCTTTATTCTTTTAGATTTTATTTTATTATACATCTTTTTTAGGCAGCGCCATGATATCTGCAAGTATCCCACAGTGTGTTAACTGAGGGGTAACAATATTATTTATTCAGTGTATATTTTATTAAAAAGTCTCTTTTTTAGTATTACACATATTCTCTTTTTTTTCCATATATATGCATAATTTTTATTTATATGTATGTTGGTAGCAGTTTTAAATTTATTATTTTTCAAATTCCAAGAGCATGCATCTATTTTATTTTTATATTTTTTTAATTAAAGTTCTAATAAAGAGTACATTTTAATTACATTTTTGCCATCAGACACACTAATTTTAGCACTATAATGATTAAAAGATATATTTTATATAATCCATTCCTCATATATGACATTAACCCATCAAAATACATAGGCACATGCACTTTTTCAAAATGTTATTGTTCAATTCCATCCATTTATCTCAATAGCAGCCATTCACTTTCCTTTATCGATCAAGGTATTTGCAGGATTTTAACATCGTGCAGAAGCATCAGCAGGTGTGTACCCTAATCTATTAACATAATAAACAAGAAGCAATCGATCTAATAAAGCCCTTAATGCATTTTCTATGGACTGAGTTGGACCAATTAATCGCTACTAGTTAAGGGTGCTAACTACCATTATGAGAGCCAGTATTTAAGGACGGGGTGTCAAGCAAACAGCACAGCCCTGATGAAGAGGGGAGATACCCCTCAAAACGCGTCGGTATGTGTCCTCTCGCGCACCCATCCTCGCTTCCTAAGTGATGTCAAAGAAGCTCCACCCCCTCTATCACGCCGCGTCCTCAGCGCGAGGTGCTGGCGTCTTCCCATTTTCCTCTCCACACACTGACTGAACACCGGCACCCTCACTGTCAAGAAGCACTCTGAACCTGCTAATACTTCTCCTCCAGCATCACACTGCACAAGTGCAAAACACCAATCATCCTGCTATACAAAGGAGGAATATTTCTTAACAGTGGGTACATCTATATACACATTTCTCCACCAGACTGCCTCTATTGATCCATTGGACCGTGACCTCTTTTATCTGCATACACGCTGCAGCCACTAAAGTAAGTGCTAGCTAGCAGAAATTTAGTGCTCCGCACATACCCATGCACTTTATTTATCAATTATCCTGCCATCCTCATTGGCAATTTTTCCTAAAAAGCACATCTGGATACATGTCCCATCGGTGCTAAACCCACGCAGCATCTATCTAAATGGGATCATAAGCCATCCAGTGTGACGAGTAAGTACCATGACTCTAAATTGAGCACTCTCATATTGTGCAATATACACACATTCTGCTATCCTACTATTAATAATAATATTATTTCACCAGCATTACCCTTCCGCTGATGAACATATTCTGCACTTAATTGGTTTCCTGAACATGTTCCAACACCAACATCAAGTGAGTATCTAGTAATCATTGGAAATCATTGATACCATTAGCATGTATTAGTCATTACCACATTTTTCTCAGTATAGCGCGGTGATCCCTAATATTACAAATTTTAGTTCAGAACTATAAATAGTTCAACACAACTAATATAATACGTGGTTTCTCTAAATCCAATCCAAAATGGACAATGGCAAAATGGTTGTATCTACTCTCACTCTAATCTCCAAATGGCTGTCATATACCGACCACCAAGGAGAAAAACACAGTGAGCACAACTGGAGGGTGGTGCTAAAGGTTAGGTTCCCAAACCGTATAAATAGTAGTTATAAACTTAACACTCAACTTGGGTGTGATCAAAAAGAAGATTTATTGTAGTACGCATACAAAACGTTTCGGTCAATTGCGACCTTCTTCAGTTACTACAAAATAGATATACAAGTGAGAGCGCAAAATATAATACAGAAAATAAAAAATAAAATGAAATTAAATACCAAACCAAAGTATATACATCAGAGATTGCATGGTCATATAAACAGAAATACGCTAGACTCAGATAATAATCACCAGTTGCCACGTACAACCTTTCCTAGAGATAGTGTGGATAGTAAAGAATATAATAGCATCCAGAGGGGATGTGTGACGTACCGTGCTGTACTAGGCATTCAGCAGGGGATTATATAGCCCTTGAATGGCTCGTTGTGCTCATAATTTATCGAGAGAGATATATAGGGCGAACTTAGCCAAGAAGGTATATGGCAAAGAGACACGTAGGTGGTGCAGGGTTGCTACTTACAAGGACAATCTGTCTGTCAGCATGAGTTAACTGAAATAGATATGAGCATAAATAGTGGCTGTCAGAATAGTGAGTGCCAAGAGTGGCAAACTGCTGATTTAAATAGAGAAGGAGCAGGAACAGCATGGCCATGCGTTCCACGCCATGTTAATGTGCGTTTCAGCATTAAGCATGAATAAATTGCTGTGTATTTGTTAGAAAAAAGGCCAAAAATATGTCGGTTGTATATGGGCAATTTGGAGGAATGTGGGTGGGGGAGTCTGGGCAGGGAATTGAGAAGCCTATATACCGACCACCAGCCTCAGCCACTACCTTCATTGACCAATTCTCCACCTGACTTCTTCACTTTCTCTCTGCTGACATCTTCATCATGGGGGACTTTACTATCCCTACTGACACCCGCCAGCCAGCAGCCTCCAAACTCCTGTCCCTTACTTCATCCTTTGGACTTACTCAGTGGTCCTCCACAGCCATCCACACAGATGGACATACACTAGACCTCATCTTCACCCGCCTCTGTTCCCTATTTAAACTCACAACCTCTCCCTTCACCCTATCTGTCCACCACCTACTTACCTTCTCATCCTTGTCCTTCTCAACCGCCCCCCATGTCCAGCCACTATCACATCCTCGCAGAAACCTCGCTCACCTAAACATTCACAGACTCTCAGACTCTTCTACCTCTGTCCTCCATATCCTCACTCCACGACACGGACAGTGCCACCGCTTTCTATAACGCCACCCTCACATCAGTCGCCCCGCTCATGCATGGCAAATTGCGACAAATCAATAGGCAACCCTGGCACAAAAATCTTACCAAAAAACGTCAACAAGAATCCAGGGTCGCGGAGCAGCGTTGGAAGAAAACACACCTGCCAGATGACTTCACTGCTTTCAAACAAGCTACACTTGACTTCAAATTAGCCCTCACCTCTGCTAAGCAGACCTATTTTACAAACCTTGTACCTTCATTATCCTACAACCCAAAACAACTGTTCAGCACATTCAACTCTCTCCTCCACCCACCACTGCCACCTCCAACTCCCCTCATCTCTGCCGAGGACTTTGCCACCTACTTCAAAAATAAGATCGCCCAAACAAGGCAAAACTTTACTGTTCCACCACCGCAACCACTCCATATACCAGACCTCTGCCCTTCCCTAATAATCTCCCTCTCCAACATCACTGAAGGAGAGCTTACTCACCTCCTCACGCCCCATATCACTGCTCCCGTTTGCTTCAAAACTCCTTAAGCAGCATGTCCATGCTCAACTTTCCTCCCACCTCTCATCTATCTCTCTCCTTGACAACCTCCAAACTGGCTTCCACCCCCACCGCTCCACCGGAACTGCCCTGACCAAAATTATTAATGACTTACTCACATCCAAAGCTAACAGATAGTTCTCCATCCTCCTCCTTCTCGACCAGTCCTCTGCCTTCGACACAGTCGACCACTGCCTACTGCTACAGATTCTTTATTCCCTTGGCATCAAAGTCCTTGCCCTGTCCTGGATTGCCTCATACCTTTCCGACCGCACATTTAGCATTTCCCACTCCCACACTACCTCCTCATCCCGCCCTTTCTCTGTTGGAGTCCCTCAAGGCTCTATCCTGGAGCCCCTACTTTTTTCCATCTATACCCTTGGCCTAGGACAACTCAAAGTCCCATGGCTTCCAGTACCACCTGTATGCGGACACTCAGATCTATCTCTCTGGCCCAGATGTCACCTCTCTGCTGTCCAGAATCCAGGAGTGTCTATCAGCCATATCCTTCTTCTTCACCTCTCGCTTCCTAAAACTCAATGTAGACAAAACCTAACTCATAGTCTCTCCCACACCTGAAATCCGCTGCCTCGGAGTAACTCTTGACTATGCCCTGTCCTTCAAACCGCACATCCAAACTCTTGCCACCTCCTGTCGCCTCCAACTCAAAAATATTTCCAGAATCCGTCCCTTCCTCAGCCCTCAATTTACTAAAACTCTTGTGCATGCCCTCTGTCATGATCTGACAGTTTTAAATTGGACAAAGTGAATTTTTTTTACTTTGTCAAGTGCAAAGTGTGACGTGATTGCCCCCGGTGGCCATTAGAATTATCACTCGTGGTGTCTTTCATTCTAAGTTGCCCGGTGGTGGGGAGTGGTATCGCACCTTAGTGTTATGTTTAATTTGTAATTATGAATCAGGTGTTAGGCTCTATAAATGAGTCTCAGGGTATGCAATCATTGTTGGTGATAGTTGTTCATTTGCAACCAACCTTGGTGGTGGAAGGAGCTGGAGAGATTGCTCAGCTCAATCTGAGTCCTGGTGTGGAAGGAGTCACAGAAGGGAGTTCTTTGCAGCGCTGACTGAACTTGGTGGCAGCTATTCAGGAGGAAGGCTGCAGTCGGTTGCTGGACTCTGTGCTGAAGCATTTGCACAGAGAGAGCTAAGTTTTCTATTTCCCCTGTTTGTGACTTTCCTTATGTGTGATCTAGTGCAGTGGTGGGATTAGTTTCCGCACCGGCCAATGCCCTAGCGAGGGACTAGGTTCAGGGCGAGTCAGGGCATAAGGTTCGCGTGCGGCGACAGGTGCGGAGCCTGTATAGGGAATGTAAGGAGTGCAGGGACGCTGCCTCAGGGGAGCTCAGGAGGTCTCCACGTCCCTATTCCCTATTACAGGGCCCACCACTGTAATTGTTCCTGTGTTTCCCCTTATTGTTTAAATTCGCCAGCTGGAGGCAGGGTATCCAGTTTTACGTGTACTTTAAATTCGCCAGCTGGAGGCGGTGTCGCCCCGCTGGAGGCGCTGTATCCAGGGTCACGTGTGTCATAAATTCGCCCTGCTGGAGGCGCTGTGTCCAGTCACACGTTGACCGTTACACCCTCATCATCTCCCGCCTTGAATACTGCAACACCCTCCTCTGTGGCCTCCCCACTAACTCTCTTGCACCACTCCAGTCTGTCCTCAACTCTGTTGCCAGACTAATCCACCTCTCTCCTCGCTACTTCACTGTGTTAGGGGCTTGCGGAACGCACCGAATAATAAAGATGGTATAAGGTGCGTCCGCAGCCTGGGGTCCACCGTGCAGAGATGGTAAAACTGCTGTTCGGTAATGGCGGAGAACTAAGTGAACATCAGCGGGGTATCTGCTGACCCAGTGTGCACAGGGGCGAACTCTGTTACCTCACAGAGCCGCTGAAACAACCGCCGGAGCCTGTTTATACTCACAGAGCTCGGCTGGGTGAGCACTAGCTAACAGTCACAGAACTCTGCCCCAGAGACACAGGGCTAGAGTCCCTCTAGACCGCTAGCGCTCGGCACCACAGCTGCTGTGCCAGCAAGAGAAACAATAAATATTGCACCGAATGCGCACTGCACCACTCCAGCGGACGCCACTAACCTCCCAGAGCAGGGAGGAAAGCGCTAAACTAGCGCACGGCGCCACTGTAAGGAATGCTGCTGCTGCTCATGCAGTGCAAAGGTGCCTTCTGCTGGATGGCACTATATTGCACTAACGCTTGTGTGGAGAACAGGAAGCTCTGTGGCACATAGACTAAGCCACTACTGGCGCTGACTCTGACTCAGTAACCCCTATACCATACGCAACCAAAGGGAGATCATAATGTGTCAGTCATCAGTCTCATGCATCCATCTACACACACACAACTACCCATAAGAGTCTCTACTAGCGCATGGTCGAGCGGCCATGCGACTCTTTTATAGCGGCGTCCATCCGTGACTTTCCCAGTGGTGGACCAATCGGAGCAGGAGCAGGACCTGCGCATGTGACCTCCGACGTCCAATGAGAGGGCGTCCCACGGGCATGCTCAGTAGGCAAAGGACAGGACTTAGTCCCAGGAGCATTTGCTTGCTGCTGACTCAAGCATGGTGTTATAGCAGAGCCTGAAGGAGCAACCATATGCCTAGCATCAGCCTGGGCAAGACGCCAGGACCGACGTCTCTGCTGAGAAGGAATCTCTGCTGCCGCAGAGGAATGGCTTGAGATTCCCCCTGTGCAGTGAGGGAAACTCGATGCCTAACACCCTGTTTCTCCCCTCCGCAAATCCCTCCACTGGTTCCCAATTCCCCAACGAATCCAGTTCAAACTACTAACACTCACCTACAAAGCCATCCACAACCTGTCCCCTTCCCTATATCTCTGAACTAATCTCCCAATATCTTCCCTCACGTAATCATCGATCCTCCCAAGACCTCCTCCACATTTATTCATTCCTCATTCAACCACCTCCAAGATTTCTCCCGAATATCCCGCATCCTCTGGAATTCCACGCCTCAACACGTCCGATTATCCACCACCCTCAGATCCTTCAGATGGAACCTGAAAACCCATCTCTTCAGGAAAGCTTACAGCCTGCAATAACCATTCTGCCACCTCACCACGGCCAGAGCTGCTGCATCCCTGACCTTCTGTCTCTTCCCCATTATACCGTAGACAGTAAGTCTGCAAGGATAGGGTCCCTCTACCCTCTGTACCAGTCTGTCATTGTAAATTTGTTTGCTGTAAATGATATCTATAACTTTGTATGTAACCCCTTCTCATATACAGCACCATGGAATTAATGGTGCTATATAAATAAATAATAATAATAATAATAATAATAAAAATGCAACTTTGGATAGTTTCGCACAATTATATAAGAAATTGTTCAGATTGTCATCCAGAAAACTCAATTTTTTTTCCACACCTCTCATCCGTGAGCAGTCCAGATACAGTCTGTTTTTTTTTACAGCACCAGCTATTAATAATTAAAAAGACCATTTACAGTTTCTTATGTTACAGAAATACAATGTATCCGCAAAAAATTGGATGCTATGCTATGATATCTGATTTTTTTTGTTTTTGCACACCCATAGACTTAAATGGGCGAGTCACCTTGGTGATGTTGGATTGCATGTTAGATATACGACCACTTTTTGGCAATATACAAAATATACAGCTCTGACAAAAATTAAGAGACTACTTCCAAATGTTCAGCTTGTCTGATTTTTGTAATGTGAACTCCCTTGCTCGGATTTCTGAGCCGAAGCTCCCTCTGCTCCCTCTGGTTGCTACTGAGAGTAGTGGAGCTGGCCAGGTGGATGGAGGTTCTCCACCTGACGATGATAATTGGGAATCTGGGATTGCTGGCTGGGAGCATATAATGGAGCTGGCTGCTCTTGAAGGTTGCTGGTGATTTTTTCTTCTGTGTGCATTTGGAGCTCTTTTGTCCCCTGCCTGATCTGCATGTTCAGCTAAGTGATTCTTTTGCTAATCCTTTGCATCTAATCTGGTTGTGTCTTTTTTTGCTTTGCTGCTAGGGTTCAGTGTGCTCCCTGCTGGGTGCAGCGCTGGGCCCTGCTTAATATGTTGCAGCTTGTTCAGTCCCCTGTTATGTTAGTATCTTTTTGCTTGCTGCCAGTTTATACCAGAGTGCTGATCTAGTGGGGGTGAGATCGTGTGATCTCAGGTTTTTTTGTATATCAGAAGTGTTGGGTTTTCAGGGATTTGTGCGTGATTGCAGACAGTATCTTTTTCTGTCCTGTCCTGTCTAGACAGCTTGGGCCCCACCGTTTGCTCAGTCTGTTCTCTGCCTGTGTTTGTGTCTCATCTTGTCTCACTGACAATATATGTTTGGGGGCTGCCTATTCCTTTGGGGATCTGCTCAGGGGCAGTTTAGATTTCATCTTTCTGTCTTTAGGCTTAGTTAGTCCTCCGGCTGTGGCGAAGCGTCTAGGGCATCGTAGGAACGCTCCACGGCTACTGCTAGTTGTGCGGATAGGATCAGGGGTCTGCAATTTGCTTAGTTACCAACCTCTTTGGTCTTCTGGTGGCTTAGCCTGTTCCTGCCATCCTCCTCGGTGACCCATTCATAACATTTTTCTCTTTATAGGTATATTTTTGAGTAAAATGTAAATTGTTATTTTACTGTACAAACTTCTGACAACATGTCTCCGAATTTCCAAGTATTACATTTTGTTTTTGTTTTTTTCTGAAAAGGAGAAATGGTCAAAATAAAAAAAGTGCTTTCAGACCTCAAATAATGCAAAGGAAACAAGTTCATAATCATATAGAAATGCCAATACTAATGTTTTAACTCAGGAAGAGTTCAGAAATCAATATTTTGTGGAATAACCATGATTTTTAATCACAGCTCTCATGCGTCTTGGCATGCTTTCCACCAGTCATTCACACTGCTTCTGGAGCAAAATTTTAAGCATTTCTTCTTTGTTTGATGGCTTGTGACTATCCATCATCCTCTTACTTACATTCCAGAGGTTTTCAATGGGATTCAGGTCTGGAGAATTGGCTGCCCATGACAGGGTTTTGATGTGGTGGTCTCTTAATTTTTGCCAGAGCTGTAGATGGACCTCTATGGATATCGCTTTATGGATCTGTATGAAATTGATCTGTAGAGCGGCTGCATTCATGAAGCTTAAAGTGAATCTGTCACCCCTTTTTTCGACTATGAGCTGCAGGCACCGACATCAGGGGCTTATCTACAGCATTGTGTATTGCCCAACCCTAACTTTAGCCCCACCCTAACCCTAGCCCAACCCTAACTTTAGCCCAACCCTAACCCTAGCCCCAACCCTAACCCAACCATAACCCTAACTTTAATACAACCCTAAATTTAGCCCAACCCTAACTTTAACCCAACCCTAATGGAAAAATGGAAATAAATACATTTTTTTATTTTATTATTTTTACCTAACTAAGGGGGTGATAAAGGGGGGTTTGATTTACAATTTTTATTTTTATCACTGTGATAAGGTCTATCACAGTGATCAAAATGAACCAATAGGAAGAATCTTCTATTGTTGCCGGGTGCTGGCCGGCAGATTTCGGCGGGCGCACTGCGCATGCGCCCGCCATTTTGTTCCCGGAAGAAGATGCCGGCGGGATGCAGGAGGGTCCAGGGACACTGGACGTACTGGGGGAATCGGGAGACCCCATTTCTCTCTCCTCTGATGTGTGACTTGCGAGAAATATGCACACATTTTCCTCATTTCAGCCCATTGAGCCATTAAATTAAATGGGAAAATCAGTGAGAAATGTAAAGCCATACGCATGTCATACAGATGTCATACGGATACAAAGGTGTGAGAAAGTCGCATCATCGCATTGCAAACGCATTACACACGGATGACCATACAGAGAACATTTTTGCGACTCTCGGCCGAGAGAATCGGACCGATTTTTCATATGTTAAGTGTGACTCCGGCCTTTGTCACACTGATCTTAACCCTTTATATACACAAAAAGCCTTATAATCACGTGTGCCCCTTAGTTTATTGCACAGGGGGGTTAACAATTGTATACCACATGGATGATTATTAGTATCTGATCTTTTTTATGCACCAATAGACTTGCATGGGAACGGCCTATTATACTTTTCCTCTGATTGCTCCACTCCTGGTTTTTGGTTACAAATACTGAGGCAAAATACTGACCAAATAGTCAACGTAGCCTTAAAGAATGGTTGCTGCCAAAACTGTGCCTTATCCTCCTATTGCTGAAGCCTGTGTTCACCTTCCTGACGGACCAGGCCAAACTTTTCAGTTATGACCAGTGTCACTTTATGTGTGTGGTAATAACTCTGGAGCACTTCAACATTTCCCAGTGATGTTAAGGCCGGGTGTCCACAATCCGGAACAAGCAGTGCTTTGGATGCAGAGTATGTTCGCTGCGTCCAAATTGCTGCCATCTAATGAACGCAGGTGATTCCGCATGTGTTCACTGAACCGTGCGGATTCACCACGTCCAATACATTCTATTGATGTAATTTCTCTTGTGGACACTTTTTCATGACATATTTTACTTCATGATAGTAGTAAATTTAGGTCTATATGCTTTGTGTTTATTAATGGGAATGTGTAAAACTTGGGCAAAAATTTTGAAAACTGCAATTTTCTAAGATAACCACACAAAATAGTTCATACATAATGTTTCCCACATGGTCAATTTGGTCATTTTTTAAAAGACTTTTTTTTGTTAGGATGTTGGGTTAAAAGTTAAGCAGTAGAGTTGAGCGATACCAGCCGATACTTGAAAATATCGGATCGGAATGGATCGGCCGATCTTAAAAAAAAGTATCGGTATCGCCGATTCCGATACCGGGAACCAATGCAAGTCAATGGGGCCAAAATATCGGAATTAAAAAAAACCCTTTCTTTCCTTGTAGGTTAATTCTACATGAAGAAAAACAACTAAGAATAATGTAGAATGTATTGTGGGAGGTGGAGGAGACATTAAAGCCATAGAGGTTTAGCCCAATCAAATGGAATAGCAGGAATTAAACTTTTTTTTTTAAAGATGTTAGGAGTTACAAAGATATTGACTATGTTAGCCTCATTTATATTTTGCCAGACATGTATGTCTTCTTCTTCTACTTCCTTTTTTTACATTCTTCTTCTTCTTCTTCTACTTCCTTTTTTTACATTCTTCTTCTTCTTCTTCTACTTCCTTTTTTTACATTCTTCTTCTTATTCCTTTTTTTACATTCTTCTTCTTCTTCTTCTACTTCCTTTTTTTACATTCTTCTTCTTCTTCTTCTTCTTCTTCTTCTTCTTCTTCTTCTTCTTCTTCCATTCTTCATATTCTTCTTATTCAACAATTATTATTCTACATATTCAGCTTCTTCATCTTCTTCCTATTCTTCTTCATCATATTCTTGTTTGTGTCAGGCATTCCTGTAGTTGTTATCTAGAAAAGTTAGAAGTTTACACCTTCCGTTCTGCCTGTCACAAAAGATTTACAACAGGATTTGTCCGCGTTCAGTTTGGCCTGCAGAAGCAGGCCTTTTCCAGGGGCACCACGAGGAGGAACGGACTCACCCCCATACACTGCTTAGTCTTCTTCTGCTTATAAATAAGATAATATCATTTGCTCAGAGTATTAGTCTTATGCTTAATGTTCTTCTGCTTTGTTTTTTTTATGCTTCTTTGTCTTCTCTCTCTTGTTGTTCTGCATCTTGGTGGTTGTCTTCCTGTTCTTTGTCCTCTTGAACCAGCTGACGGTACTGGCACCCGGAGGGGCAGCAGAAGGAACAAGAGCCAATGGCACTACCGAGGACCAGCTGACGGTGCTGGAACCCGGTTACTAAGCAGGAGGTACCTGTGCTACAAAGCACTACCAAGGACCAGCAGACGTTGCCGGAACTCGGATACCGAGATGGAGGCACCTAGGCCAAAGGCTCTGACGAGAACCAGCTGACGGTGCTGGAACCCGGAGGGGTAGCATAAGCTGCAAGAGCAAATGGAAATAGCGAGGACCAGCTGACAGTGCTGGCACCCGGAGGGGCAGCAGAAGGAATAAGAGCCAATGGCACAACCGAGGACCAGCTGACGGTGCTGGAACCCGGTTACTAAGCAGGAGGTACCTGTGCTACAAAGCACTACCAAGGACCAGCAGACGTTGCCGGAACTCGGATACCGAGATGGAGGCACCTAGGCCAAAGGCTCTGACGAGAACCAGCTGACGGTGCTGGAACCCGGAGGGGCAGCAGAAGGAATAAGAGCCAATGGCACAACCGAGGACCAGCTGACGGTGCTGGAACCCGGTTACTAAGCAGGAGGTACCTGTGCTACAAAGCACTACCAAGGACCAGCAGACGTTGCTGGAACTCGGATACCGAGATGGAGGCACCTAGGCCAAAGGCTCTGATGAGAACCAGCTGACGGTGCTGGAACCCGGAGGGGTATCAGAAGTTACCCCTGAAAAGCAAAGTTGGCATGCCGCAAGCTGGCCGCAGTTACCGAATCACACAGTCCTACAGGGGGTGCTTGTCCTACTGGCACTATGGAACAAACCTTTCTTACCAGAACCCGCAGTCCACATAGGAAGCACCTAAACTGCTGGCACCCTAGCCTCGGCTAACCCAACCGCAACACGACATGGCAACTTGGGGTGGCAAACTGACATTGACACTTCCCGGAAACAGCAGGCAGGGCTGGAACCAAGCTGGGCAGGAGGGAGTACCCGTGCCAAAGTCAGTTATGAGCAGCAACTGGCGATGTTGGAGCCCAGGACAAGCACTTAGCAGGCTGAGGCCTGATGTGCTGTCAATTGGGAGGCAGCAGGACAGATTGCCATCAAAACAGCAGGGGAACAGCTGACGTTACTGAACCCCACAAACACAGGAGCTAGTGTTTTACTCTGTGAAGACGGCACTTCCGAGCAACAACTGGCTGTGTTGAAGCCCAGGGACAAGCACGGAGCAGGCTTAGGCTGCATTGAAGAAATTTTAAGATCGGTTGTAGACTACTAATTTGAACCAAGCTCCACTTAGGCCTGTGGATTCACTGATTTTCGTATTTCCCCTGTCCTCCAACCCCGCCAGTTACAGCTCCGAAGTGGCGTCTGCACAATCCACACTTGTTCCTGTGTTACAGGTGTTCAGTCCGGTCAGTTAATCCCCTGATGTGTGTCCGGCAATGTCGCCTGCTCTGTCCACATTCCGATAATGGGAATGTGGACAGAGCAGGCGACATTGCCGGACACACATCAGGGGATTAACTGATCGGACTGAACACCTGTAACACAGGAACAAGTGTGGATTGTGCAGACGCCACTTCGGAGCTGTAACTGGCAGGGTTGGAGGACAGGGGAAATACGAGAGACAGTGGAGCCACAGGCCTAATTGGAGCACGGTTAAAAATCAGTAGTGGTACGACTGTGTAGGCAGCAGGAGACTTTGCCATCCACACAGCAGGGGATCAGCTGACATTACTGAACCCCACTGAGACACGGGAGCAAGTATCTCTTTCCGTGTGGACGGCACTTCCGAACTACAACTGGCTGTGTTGAAGCCCAGGAAATAGGAGGGTGTAGGCAGAGGCCTACTGAATTTTGAATGAGGTGACAGCAGGAGAGACTGCCATCCACACAGCAGGGGATCAGCTGACGTTACTGAACCCCACTGAGACACGGGAGCAAGTATCTCTTTCCGTGTGGACGGCACTTCCGAACTACAACTGGCTGTGTTGAAGCCCAGGAAATAGGAGGGTGTAGGCAGAGGCCTACTGTCTTTGTAATGCGGAGACAGCAGGAGAGACTGCCATCTCCACAGCAGGGGAACAGCTGGCAGTGCTGAACCCCACTAACACTTGAACGAATGTGTTTGGCTCTGTGGAGACGACACTTCTGAACACCAACTGACGCTGTTGGAGCCCAGGATTAGGCGAGGAGCAGGCTGGGGCCTACTGGATTTTGGCAGGTGAATGCAGCAGGAGACTTGCCATCTCCACAGCAGGGGAACAGCTGGCAGTGCTGAACCCCACTAACACTTGAACGAATGTGTTTGGTTCTGTGGAGACGACACTTCTGAACACCAACTGACGCTGTTGGAGCCCAGGATTAGGCGAGGAGCAGGCTGGGGCCTACTGGATTTTGGCAGGTGAAGGCAGCAGGAGACTTGCCATCTCCACAGCAGGGGAACAGCTGGCAGTGCTGAACCCCACTAACACTTGAACGAATGTGTTTGGCTCTGTGGAGACGACACTTCTGAACACCAACTGACGCTGTTGGAGCCCAGGATTAGGCGAGGAGCAGGCTGGGGCCTACTGGATTTTGGCAGGTGAAGGCAGCAGGAGACTTGCCATCTCCACAGCAGGGGAACAGCTGGCAGTGCTGAACCCCACTAACACTTGAACGAATGTGTTTGGCTCTGTGGAGACGACACTTCTGAACACCAACTGACGCTGTTGGAGCCCAGGATTAGGCGAGGAGCAGGCTGGGGCCTACTGGATTTTGGCAGGTGAAGGCAGCAGGAGACTTGCCATCTCCACAGCAGGGGAACAGCTGGCAGTGCTGAACCCCACTAACACTTGAACGAATGTGTTTGGCTCTGTGGAGACGACACTTCTGAACACCAACTGACGCTGTTGGAGCCCAGGATTAGGCGAGGAGCAGGCTGGGGCCTACTGGATTTTGGCAGGTGAAGGCAGCAGGAGACTTGCCATCTCCACAGCAGGGGAACAGCTGGCAGTGCTGAACCCCACTAACACTTGAACGAATGTGTTTGGTTCTGTGGAGACGACACTTCTGAACACCAACTGACGCTGTTGGTGCCCAGG
Source organism: Dendrobates tinctorius (assembly GCF_039654945.1). Classification (NCBI taxonomy): domain Eukaryota; kingdom Metazoa; phylum Chordata; class Amphibia; order Anura; family Dendrobatidae; genus Dendrobates; species Dendrobates tinctorius. Next base: position 1,242,684 of record NW_027361937.1, on the reverse strand, counting down.
ATTACGCATGCCGCATGCAGAGGCCAATGGGCAGCGGTTTTTATGGAGGTTGTGGACTACTACTGATTCTAACCATGCTCCACTTAGGCCTCTGGCTCCACTGTCTCTACTATTTACCCTGGCCTCCAACCCCGCCAGCTACATCTCTGAAGTGGCGTCAGCACAATCTACACTTGTTCCTGTGTTACCGGTGCTCAGTCCCATCAGTTGATCCCCTGATGTTTGTCCGGCAAGTTCGCCAGCTCTGTCCTCATTCCCACTACTGGTTATGGGAATGTGGACAGAGCAGGAGACCTTGCCGGACACACATCAGGGGATAAACTGATGGGACTGAGCCACAGGAACACAGGAACAAGTGTAGATTGTGCTGACACCACTTCAGAGATGTAGATGGCGGGGTTGGAGGTCAGGGGAAATAGTAGAGACAGTGGAGCCAGAGACCTAAGTTGGGCACGGTTAAAAATCAGTAGTGGTTTGAATGTTGATGGAGCTGGTGACTCTGCCGTCCACACAGCAGGGGATCAGCTGGCATTACTGAACCCCAGTAACACAGGAGCTAGTGTGTTTCTCTGTGCAGACGACACATCTGAGCGACAACTGGCTGTGTTGAAGCACAGGGATTATAGTTCAGGTGGTAGAAAAATGAACACACCAGCAGACCTGGATACAGTTGCCAACCACTAATTTAGTCTGTAAGAGGAATGGCAAAGTCTTTGGAGATCCAGGCCTTGTTCATTTTCAGAAAAGTCAGCCGGTCAACATTATCGGAAGATAGTCGCGTGCGACGGTCTGTTAGTACACCACCTGCGGCACTAAAGACACGTTCCGATAATACACTGGCAGCAGGGCAAGCCAGCACCTCCAATGCATACTGGCTAAGCTCTGGCCATGTATCCAGCTTAGAGACCCAAAACTTGAAGGGGGAAGAGCCATCTGGGAGTACAGCGACAGGGCAAGACATGTAGTCTGACACCATCTGACGGAAGCGTTGCCTCCTGCTGACTCGAGGCGTCGCTGATGGTGTAGACAATTGTGGTGGACACACAAAACTTTGCCACATTTGGGCCATAGTGGTCTTGCCTTGTGCTGCGGCACTGCCTCTGCTCCCTCTTTGTGCAGAGTTTCCTCCACTGCCTCGACGCACAGAGCTGCTTTGTAAAGCACTTGCAACAATGCTGTCGGGTGGAATGGAAAACATTATGGACTGCACCAGTGACTCTTCGTACTCCCGCATTTTACGCTCCCGGTTCAACGTTGGTATGAGCCTTTGTACGCTGTCCCGGTAGCGAGGATCTAGGAGGGTGTACACCCAATAATCAGCCGAGACGAGAATGTGGGCGATGCGGCGGTCGTTTCTCAGGCACTGCAGCATGAAATCAACCATGTGCTGCAGACTCCCAACTGCCAAAGAACCGCTGTCCCCTGTTTGAGGCGTGACCTCGACCTGCTCTGCATCACCCCACCCTCGCTGTACATACTGAGTAGAGGTTTGTGTACCTCCCTCCTCTGGAGAGATGTCTTCCTCCTCCATCGACTCCTCCTCATCCTCCTCACAAAGTGTCCCCTGCCTAGGCCTTTGTGAGGAAACACGTAGCGCAGACTGTCCAGAAGCAGATGGCATTTGGGACTCCTCATCCTCCACCTCTTCTGAAACCTCATCCCTTAGTGCTTGCAGTGTTTGTTGAAGCAGGCAGATAAGGGGGACAGTCATGCTGACTAGTGCATCATCTGCACTCGCCATCCGCGTGGATTCATCGAAGGCACGCAAAACGAGGCAGATGTCCTTCATAGAGGCCCACTCAATGGTGCTGAAGTGTGAACGGCGCACAGTGCGACTTGTTTGCGCCTGATGCAGCTGGTACTCCATGACTGCTGCCTGCTGCTCACACAACCGCTCCAACATATGTAACGTTGAATTCCACCGGGTGGGTAGGTCACATATGATGCGATGTTCTGGAAGGCCAAATCGTCGCTGCAGAGCAGCGAGGCGCGATCTTGCCGTGCTGGAACGTCGCAAGTGAGCGCACTCTATGCGGACCTTGTGCAACAGTGCATCAAGATCCGGATAGTCCCTCAGAAAGCTCTGCACGACCAAGTTAAGAACATGTGCCAGACATGGGATGTGTGTGAGGTTGCCTAGGCCAAGAGCTGCCACCAGATTTCGGCCATTGTCACACACTACCAAGCCCGGCTGGAGATTCGCTGGCCCAAACCACACATCGCTCTCCAGCTTGATAGCATTCCAGAGCTCCTGCGCTGTGTGGCTTCGATTCCCCAAAGAAATTAATTTGAGTACAGCCTGTTGACGTTTGGCCACGGCTGTGCTCATATCGGTCGTAACAGGCTCCTGCTCTGCTGTTTCTGAGGAACTTGAGTAGGAGGAGGAGTCTATGTGTACAGACTGGAGTCCTGCAATCCGTGGCGTTGGAAGAACACGTACAGCGCCACTCTCCAGATCCGTACCCGGCTCCACAACATTGACCCAGTGGGCAGTGAGGGAAAGGTATCGTCCCTGTCCATGGTTACTGGTCCACGCATCGGTGGTCAGGTGGACCTTGCTACTAACGGCGTTTAGTAGCGCATGTTTTATTTTGCCCTCAACATGTTTCTGCAGGGCAGGGACGGCTCGCCTGCTGAAATAAAAGCGGCTGGGCACGTTGTATTGGGGGACTGCCAATGCCATTAAGTCCCGGAAGGTGTCAGTGTCCACCAGCCTGAATGACAGCATTTCAACTGCCAGAAGTTTGGCAATGCCAGCATTCAGAGACTGTGCTCGGGGATGGTTTGCCGAGTAAGGGCGCCTTTTATCCCATGCCTGTGCTACCGATGGCTGTGATGGATGGGAACGTGCTGTTATGGGTGGAATCTGACAGGGTCTCCGGACAACAGTGGCAGAGGTTCTTCCTTGGCGATCCTGTGAGGAAGCCGAACCAGCAGTGTGTGAGCTGGAGGAAGAGGGCCCAACACGAACTGAAGAGGTGGTAGGTGGTGCTGTACGTTGGCCTACGTCTTGAGGGTGTCTATGCAACTCCAACTCGTGCTTGGTGCGCACATGTTTCCACATATTTGTGGTATTGAGGTTGCTGACATTTCTCCCTCTTTTGACTCTCTGATGACACAGCTTGCATTTGACAAAGCAAATGTCATCTGCAACTGTGTCAAAAAAGGACCACGCACTGCAACTCTTGTGAGCGCCCGGTTTGCCTTTGGAAGGAGGAATGCTCCTAACGGGTGCCGAAGTGGAGGGTACAGGCAACCAAGTCTTCCCCCTCCCTCTGCCTCCTGTTTTGGCCGGTAGGGGAATCTCTTCCTCCGAGCTGCTCCCACCACCTTCCTGTTGCTCACGCCATGATGGGTCAAGGACCTCATCATCTTCCCTCCCCTCTTCAAACAGCTGCTTCTCCGGGGTTGTCTCGCCAGCACCGTACGCACCAGAAAGTGGCAACTGAGTCTCGTCATCATGCGTACTGAGGTGTGCTGACCATAGGCACTGGCCCACTCGCCTCTTCAGATTCAGAGGGACAAAGAAGTTGCGCATCACTGCATACTCCCTCTTCTTCACATTCAGGAATGCTGCTTGGCTGGCCCCCTCTTTCCAAGCCAACAGATTCCGAGAACAGAAGTAGAGATTGTGATGGCTCCTGTCCATGTCTCTCTGACTGCCTGGGCACTTTGGCAGGTGGTGAAGAGACAGATGGTTGCTCTTCGGTGCTCTGACCCTGAGAGGATGCGGAAGTAATTGAAGTCGATGCGTTAGCTGCCATCCATCCGACAACGGCTTCAATTTGTTCCTCCCGCAGCAGTGGGGTACGTTGAGGTCCTACAAAGCTGCGCATAAAGGACTGTTGCCTGCTAAAACTGGGGGATGCTGATCCACTGGTGCCCGCAGCAGGCCCAGAATCCCCACGTCCTCTACCTGTAGAATCCCCACGTCCTCTCCCTGCAGAATCCCCACGTCCTCTCCCTGCTGAAACTCCACGCCCACGCCCACGCCCCCGCGCCTTACTCCCTGCCTTCTTCATCTTGCAAGACTGCTTAAGATAGGCAAAAAAGGACAAAGGGGGGCCTTAGTGTGCTTATTCCTGAACAGCTGGTTACAGGTACAAGAAACACTAATTTTATGAAGTGTGTGTGTGTGGACTAGACTTTAATAGGAGCTGATGTGGCCTACACAAGTTCAAAATGTAGTGTTTGGTGAACTTTTTATGTGGTTTCTTTGTTTGAAACAAACTCAAAGTATGAGAACAAAGAATTGAAACTGATAGTATCACCAACTTTTTGGAGCTATTACAATGCAGGCAGGTAACCTACAATGCAAAAGATGAGGCTCCAAAAAAATTGGGTAATACTAATCTGGCTGCGCCGGCAGGGCACAAGCCAGAAAAAAAGGCTCCTCTATCTACTCCTATATAGTGTTTGCAACCAACCAATGTTGATGGATACGGATGGATGCACACTAATAGGAGAAGAAAAAATGAGCTGCACTCAGAGACAAATATGTGTGAGGCAGTGACGCACGTTGAGCGTCCTACAACCAGACGTAGCTGCAGGACACTCTACTCAGCGTGAGCTGCACTCACACACAGTCAGAGACCTCTCAGACAGCCGTCAACAGTGCAGCTAAGTGGGCACTGGCACTGACAGGCTGCAGAAAGGCTCCGCTGTGTACTCCTATATAGTGTTTGCAACCACCGTAGATGGAGACGGATGGATGCACACTAATAGAAGAAAAAATGAGCTGCACTCAAATAAAAATATGTGTGAGGCAGTGACGCACGCTGAGCGTCCTACAGCCAGACGTAGCTGCAGGACACACTACTCAGCGTGAGCTGCACTCACACACAGTCAGAGACCTCTCAGACAGCCGTGAACAGTGCAGCAAAGTGGACACTAGCACTGAAAGGCTGCAGAAAGGCTCCGCTGTCTACTACTAGTGTTTGCAACCAACGTATATGGATACGGATGGAAGCACACTAGATTGAAATTATTTAAAAAATGCAGCTCAAAAAATAAAAGATGTATGAGGCAGCAGTGATCACACTGGGTGGCCTACAGCCTGACGTGGCTGCAGGACCCACTCCACAGCGTGAGCTGCACTCACACAGCCCTTGCAGACAGCTGTGAAAACAGCGCTGCTAGGGAAAAGCAAGCTACAGTGGTGGTTTATGTAGCCTGGATAAAGCACAATATTGTTTTTAGAATCGCTATTTCTAACTGTCCCTCACAGTCTTCTACAGCAGCCTGTCCCTAACTGAATTCACAGCAGAGTGACCAGAAATGGCGGCTGCGGTGGCTTTTATAGTGCATCATGACATCATTTCGGCAGCCAATCACAGCCATGCCAATAGTTAACATGCCTACATGCCTAACAGGATGTGCCCACACTTCGGAGGATTCCCATTGGCTTAATCAAAGCAAGCAGGCTCATAGCATGATGGGAACTTCCTATTCCGATTCCGATCCCGGAATCCGATATGAAAAAAGTATCGGAATTAAGTATCGGAATTCCGATACCGCTGATATCGGCCGATACCCGATACTTGCGGTATCGGAATGCTCAACACTATTAAGCAGCAATATTTTACGTTTTTTATCAATTAAATTTACAAAATTTATTTTTAGAGACCACTTCACTTTTGAAATAACTTTGAGGGTCCTATAAGTCAGAAAACCTGCAAACAAGACCCCATTTTTTTAAAACTGCACCCTTCATTGTATTCAAAACTGCATTCAGAATTTTGTGTTACTAAAATATTGCTTTAACCCCAATTTTTTCTTGTTCACAAGGATATAAGAAAAACACCACAATTTGTTGTGAAATTTCTACTTAGTACGCCAATACCCCATACGTGGGTGAAATCTACTGTCTGGGCACACAACAGGGTTAGAAAGGGAACAAGCACTATTTGATTTTTGCGGTGCAAATTTGGATGGCATAGATTGTGGACTCAATATCACAATTACACAGTCCCTGAGGTGCCCAAATAGCAGAAAGCCCCCATAAGTGACCCCATTTTGGAAAATACACCATTCAAGAAATTCATAGACCATGTTGAACCTACAGGTGCTTCAAAGAATACTGTGTTGTGAAAAAATAATGTTTTATCTAAAAGAATGTTGCTTTAGCTCCAAATTTCACATTTCGGAAAGGTTATTAAAATAAATTACACAATATAGTAGATTGTGGGGTCCATTCTGTCCTGTGTGATGTAATGTGAATAATGTAGTGCGTTAGTATATGTATAGTTTGACTAAAGGAACAGTTTGAGTTAATTGATGGGACTAGCCCATAGTGGGAGGAGCTAGCGTCAGGGAACATGACCATTTCCTGCTAGAAAGACAGATAGGGTCATGTACAGCTGTCACTCATGGCAATTTTGGCAGCTGGGCAGCACTACTGACTTATTCGCGACAAGGGAATAAGGCCTTTGCCGTTTTTATGCGTATTTTTGGTTTTAAGGGGTTAAGCTAAGTTTATGTTTTCCCAGACTAAACCATTTTTTTGATTGGGAAAACTGGGATTTTGAGGGTGTTTTTACTTTTTTTTTAAACACTTAAAGGAAATCTGTCACCTGGTTTTTGTTACCTCATCTGAGAGCAGCTTGAAGTAGGAAGATAGACAATGATTCTAAAAATATCTGTTGTGACATACTAGAACCTGTAGATATAGAGTGTAGCAGAGCTAAAAAAAAACTAACCCCACTCACACCACAGCTTTCCTGCATTGTTTATTGACAGTAGTTGATTATCAGAAGAAGCAGCGTGGACAGACCAGGGCTCACGTGCACTGTGGTCCAGGCAGTAATAATCTCCTGCTGATAAAACCTTCAGTGTGAAAACAACAGCACACAGCCTAACAAATGATACATCGCTGAGATTTGTGTCTCAGCTCCTACCTAATACTGCCTTCAAATTACATAGTAAAAATCTACCAACAATTTTCCTTTAAAACATTTTTTTTTTACAATATTTATTCCACAAAGTCAAGTCTGCTAAGGGGACAGTGTGATCAGCATGACGTACATATCCATCGTGGTAGTGTCGGACAAACCATTGGTGCAGCCTGTGCAGCTACACAGGGGCCCAAGAGATAAGGGGGCCACTTCTACCTACATAGCAGGTGGAATTGTACATTATGATCAGATATAGGACTCATCTGCTATTCTTCCACAGGAGCCCTCTTCTGTCCGCTCCTGCATCATGGAGCAGAAAGTGACATACTGTATGCTCATGATGGATATCTACTAAAGAGAAACATTGTAAATTATGGATGTGCTTTAGGTCTCTTCTATAGACGGCAGTGGATTTAATACTTTTCTCTTCCACTGTTCCCTGGTAATCCACCTGTATTATTTTTCTATTGGATACTTTGCTGGTGTGCGTATGTTATAGGAAAACCTGGCTGCTAAAATACATAGACTGTATGTGTCTTGTGGGATCTGTGACTAATGCTATCGTCTAATGATTATTAACAGTAGAATTATTGTAATTGCATTCTAAGGTGTTAAAGGGAACCTGTCAGCAAGATTTTACTAAGTAAAGTGCAGACATGGCCATAATGGCGCTGTCAGTCTATGTACCCACGTATGCAGAAAATTCCTGACTAAAAACCGGACTCCTTCCCAGGAAACACGCGTTTTTTATGCGTTTTTTTCCGGAGCGTCCCCAGTCTCATAGAATATAGTTAGAAATGCAGATTTTTCCGCGAAATTAATGCGCATGCTGCGTTTTTTACCGCGATGCCTTTTTTCGCGGAAAAACACATCAATATGCACAAAAAGTGCGGAATTCATTAAAATAAATGGGATGCTTCTTGTAAGCGCTTTTTAAGCGTTTTTGCCAGTAAAAACGCTTTTAAAAAAAAGCGAAAAAAACACTTACGTGTGCACACAGCCTCATACTGATTAAAATGATACTTCAGATGAAGAAATCCATTTAGTAGATTTTCTTTAACCCCTTCACCTCCTTGGGTTTTTCCATTTTTGAGTTTTCGGTTTTTTTGCTCCCCTTCTTCCCAGAGCCATAACTTTTTTATTTTTCCATAAATATAGCCATGTTAGGGCTTGTTTTTTGCAGCATGAGTTGTATTTTCTGAGCGACATCATTGGATTTACCATATAGTGTACTGGAAAACGGGGAAAAAAAATCAAATGTGGTGAAATTGCAAAAAAAAAAAAGTGCAATTCCACAATTCTTTTTTAATTTTTTTTGCACGTTCACTAAATGATAAAACTGACCTGCCATTATGATTCTCCAGGTCATTACGAGTTCATAGAAACTAGATATGTCTAGGTTCTTTTTTATTTAACCCCTTCACCCCCAAGGGTGGTTTGCACGTTCATGACCGGGCCAATTTTTACAATTCTGACCACTGTGCCTTTATGAGGTCATAACTCTCGAACGCTTCCATGGATCCCGGTGATTCTGACATTGTTTTCTCGTGACATATTGTACTTCATGTTAGTGGTAAAATTTCATTCAAATAACTTGCGTTTATTTGTGAGAAAAACGGAAATTTGGCGAAAATTTTGAAAATTTCGCAATTTTCCAACTTTGAATTTTTATGCCCTTAAATCACAGAGATACGGCACACAAAAAACTTGATAACTAACATTTCCCACATGTTTACTTTACATCAGCACAATTTTGGAACCAAAATTTTTTTTTGTTAGGAAGTTATAAGGGTTAAAAGTTGACCAGCGATTTCTCATTTTTACACCACCATTTTATTTTTAGGACCACATCACATTTGAAGCCACTTTGAGGGGTCTATATGATAGAAAATACACAAAAGTGACACCATTCTAAAAACTGCACCCCTTAAGGTGCTCAAAACCACATTCAAGAAGTTTATTAACCCTTTAGGTGCGTCACAGGAATTTTTTTGAATATTTAAAAAAAAATGAACATCTAACTTTTTTTCATAAAAAAAATACTTCAGGTTCAATTTTTTTTATTTTACCAAGGGTAACAGGAGAAATTGAACTGCAAAAGTTATTGTGCAATTTGTCCTGAGTACGCAGATACCTGATATGTGGGGGGGAACGACTGTTTCGGCGCATGGCAGAGCTCAGAATGGAAGGAGCGCCGTTTGACTTTTTCAATGCAAAATTGGCTGGAATTCAGATTGGACGCCATGTCACGTTTGGAGAGTCCCTGATGTACCTAAACAGTGGAAACCCCCTACAAGTGACCCCATTTTGGAAACTAGACCCCCCAAGGAACTTATCTAGATATGTGGTGAGAACTTTGAACCCACAAGGGCTTTACAGAAGTTTATAACGTACAGCGGTACAATTAAAAAATCATATTTTTTCCACAAAAATGATCTTTTCACCCCAATTTTTATTTTCCCAAGGGTAACAGGACCCTAAAAGTTATTGTGCAATTTGTCCTGAGTACGCTGATACCCCACATGTGGGGGTAAACCACTATTTGGGCGCATGGCAGAGCTCGGAAGGGAAGCAGCGCCATTTGACGTTTTTGGCTGGAATTGAGATCGGACACCATGTCGCGTTTGGAAAACCCCTGATGTATCAAAACAGTGGAAACCCCCCACAAATGACACCATTTTGGAAACTAGACCCCCTAAGGAACTTATCTAGATGTGTGGTGAGAACTTTGAACCCCCATGGGCTTCACAGAAGTTTATAACATAAAGCCATACAATTAAAAAATCATATTTTTTCAACAAAAATGATCTTTTCACCCTCAATTCTTATTTTTCCAAGGGTAACAGGACCCTAAAAGTTATTGTGCAATTTGTCCTGAGTACGCTGATACCCCACATGTGGGGGTAAACCACTATTTGGGCGCATGGCAGAGCTCGGAAGGGAAGCAGCGCCATTTGACGTTTTTGGCTGGAATTGAGATCGGACACCATGTCGCGTTTGGAAAACACCTGATGTACCAAAACAGTGGAAACCCCCCACAAATGACACCATTTTGGAAACTAGACACCCTAAGGAACTTATCTAGATGTGTGGTGAGAACTTTGAACCCCCATGGGCTTCACAGAAGTTTATAACATAAAGCCATACAATTAAAAAATCATATTTTTTCCACAAAAATGATCTTTTCACCCTCAATTCTTATTTTTCCAAGGGTAACAGGACCCTAAAAGTTATTGTGCAATTTGTCCTGAGTACGCTGATACCCCACATGTGGGGGTAAACCACTATTTGGGCGCATGGCAGAGCTCGGAAGGGAAGCAGCGCCATTTGACGTTTTTGGCTGGAATTGAGATCGGACACCATGTCGCGTTTGGAAAACTCCTGATGTACCAAAACAGTGGAACCCCCCACAAATGACACCATTTTGGAAACTAGACCCCCTAAGGAACTTATCTAGATGTGTGGTGAGAACTTTGACCCCCCCAGTGCTTCACAGAAGTTTACAACGCCCGGGCGTGAAAATAAAAAATTCATATTTTTTCCACAAACATGATCTTTTAGTCACCATTTTTTTATTTTCCCAAGGGTACCAGGAGAAATTGGACCCCAAAAGTTGTTGTCCAATTTGTCCTGAGTACGCTGACACCCCATATGTGGGAGAAAACTACTGTATGGACACACGTCGGGGCTCGGAAGGGAAGCAGTGACGTTTTGGAATGCAGACTTTGATGGAATGGTCTGCGGGTGTCATGTGCGTTTGGAGAGCCCCTGATGTACCTAAACTATTGAAACTCCCCACAAGTGACCCCATTTTGGACACTAGACCCCCCACGGAACTTATCTAGATGTGTGGTGAGCACTTTGAACCCCCAAGTGCTTCACAGAAGTTTATAACACTCGGACGTGAAAATAAAAAAATCATTTTTTTCCACAAAAATGATATTTTTGCCCCCAATTTTTTATTTTCCTAAGGGTAACAGGAGAAATTGGACCCCAAAAATTGTTTTGCAATTTGTCCTGAGTAGGCTGATACCCTACATGAGGGGGTAAAACACTGTTTGGGCGCATAGCAGAGCTTGGAAGGGAAGGAGCACCATTTGACTTTTTCAACTCAGAATTGGCTGGAATTGAGATCAGACGCCATGTTGCATTTGGAGAGCCCCTGATGTGCCCAAACAGTGGAAACCCCCAATTCTAACTCCAACCCGAACCCCAACACGCCCCTAACCCTAGCCCTAACCCTAGCCCTAACCCTAGCCCTAGCCCTAGCCCTAACCCTAACCCTAGCCCTAACCCTAACCCTAGCCCTAACCCTAACCCTAGCCCTAACCCTAACCCTAACCTAACCCTACCCCAACACACCCCTAGCCCTAACCCTAATGGAAAAATGGAAATAAATACATTTTTTTTATTTTATTATTTTTCCCTAACTAAGGGGGTGATAACGGGGGGTTTGATTTACTATTTATGGCGGTTTTTATGTTTGGAGGCTGTCGCACGATAAAAGACGCTTTTTATTGTAAAAATAGTTTTTGCATCACCACATATTGAGAGCTATAATTTTTCCGTATTTTGACCCACCGAGTCATGTGAGATCTTATTTTTTGCGGGACGAGTTGACGTTTTTATTGGTACCATTTTCGGGCACGTGACATTTTTTGATCGCTTTTTATTCCGATTTTTGGGACGCAGAATGAACAAAAACCAGCGTTTCATGAATTTCTTTTGGGGGGGGTGCGTTTACACCGTTCCGCGTGCGGTAAAATTGATAAAGCGGTTTTATTCTTCGGGTCAGTACGGTTACAGCGATACCTCATTTAGGTCGTTTTTTTATGTTTTTGTCGGTTTTATGCAATGAAAACTATTTTATATAAAAAATAATTATTTTTGCATCGCTTTATTCTGCGAGTTATAACTTTTTTATTTTTTCGCTGATGATGCTGTGTGGTGGCTTGTTTTTTGCGGGACAAGATGACGTTTTCAGCGGTACCATGGATATTTATATGCGTCTTTTTGATCGCGCGTTATTGCACTTTTTGTTTGGCGGTATGATAATAAATCATTATTTTTTGCTTCGTTTTTTATTTTTATTTTTTAAGGGGTTCGCTAAAGGGGTTAACTAATGGGACAGTTTTATAGGGCAGGTCGTTACGGACGCGGCGATACCTAATATGTGTACTTTTATTGTTTTTTTTATTATTATTTTAAAAAAATGAATTTATTGGGGAATATTTTTTTTTTTTTTTACTAATTTATTTGGCGATTTTTTTAAATTTATTTTTACACTTTTTTTTTAATTTTTTTTTACTTTATTACATAGTCCCAGGTGGGACATCACTGTCCTGTGACAGATCGCTGATCTGTCACATCACAGATCACTGTGACAGATCAGCAATCTGTCACAGGCAGTGCACAAGGCTTCCTCATGCCTGCGCTTTGCAGGCACTGAGGAAGCCAGCTTCCCCAGGCCCCCGAAGGCCCCCGTCGCCATCTTGGATTCGGGGGCCTGGAGGATAGGAGTCCCCCGCAGCAGCGCTGCACATTGCGCTGCCGTGGGGGGCTCAGGGAAGCACGGAGGGAGCCCCCTCCCTGCCGATGCTTCCCTTTAACTCCCGGTACACCGCGATCGCGTTTGATCGCGGTGTGCAAGGGGTTAACGTGTCGGGGGCGGTCCGTGACCGCCCCTGACACATTGTGCCGGGTGTCAGCTGTGATAATCAGCTGACACCCGGCCGCGATCAGCGGCGCTCACCACGTGGGCGCCGCTGATCGCGGTAGACGTACTATCCCGTCCCCGGTCATACGGGCCCGGGTACCGTGGACGGGATAGTACGTCTCATGTCAGGAAGGGGTTAAGTGCTGAAAAAAATACGTTTGTAAAAAAAATAAAAAATTTTTTTGCCATTTTCCAAGACCCGTAGCATCTATTTTTCGTGATCTGGGACTGGGTGGGGGTTTATTTTTTTGTGCCATTTTCATGTAGATCTTTTGGTCGTGCTTTATTGCATTTTAATGCAATGTTGCGGCGACCAAAAAACCTAATTCTGGCAGTTTGATTTTTTTTCTCGTTACACCATTTACCAATTGGATTCTTTTTATATATTGATATATTGGGCGATTCTGAACGCGGTGATACCAAATATGTGTTTTTGTTTTATTTATTTTGATTGGGGCATATGAAGGTGATTTAAACTTTTATATTTTTTACTATTTTTAAAAGCTTTTTTTTTTTACCTTTTATTAGCTTCAATAGTCTCCATGGAAAGCTGTGATCTTCTGATCGTTTGTGCTACACAGAGCAGGGCTACAGAAATGCCTACTTGCTATGGGTGCCGGCCACTGGGATGGGCGATGCTCATAACTATCCGACAATGACAACCACAGGGTTGTCATGCCAACTCATCAGCGATGTAACACGGTGATACCAAATATGTGTTTTTGTTTTATTTATTTTGATTGGGGCATATGAAGGTGATTTAAACTTTTATATTTTTTACTATTTTTAAAAGCTTTTTTTTTTTTACCTTTTATTAGCTTCAATAGTCTCCATGGAAAGCTGTGATCTTCTGATCGTTTGTGCTACACAGAGCAGGGCTACAGAAATGCCTACTTGCTATGGGTGCCGGCCACTGGGATGGGCGATGCTCATAACTATCCGACAATGACAACCACAGGGTTGTCATGCCAACTCATCAGCGATGTAACACGGGCACTGATGGGCGGGGTTTGTGACACGATTCAGGCGCGATCATGTTAAATGTCGCTGTCAGAGATTGACAACAGTATTTAACATGTTAACAGCGGTGGGTGGATCGCAAGTCCACCTGCGGCTGATAGGGTCACATGGCTGCTGATGAAATCAGCTGACATGTGAAGGAAAAGTTGCGGGCTCATCGCCGAAGCCCGCAGCGCACAGGGTTAGCCGACCTTGGACGCACCTATACATCCAAGGTCGTGAAGGGGGTTAGTCAATGTTTAAAGTTTCCTTGTATTCATATCGTGATGCATCAGGGTGAGTTTGTGGGCTGGACTGTGGGTAGAGTCTTCAACTTTGCTCCGTCCCCTCCACTGTGTCTGAGTCCTTTTTCTTTTTATTAAAAAAATTTGCGCTGGTGCTGTTTCCAGCACTTGCGCATATTAGGCTCTTAGAAGTCTTCTGGAAAATGGCGGCTGCGTATGTGTAAATTGCTCAATGCCACAGGCAACATTTTACTGAAGCCCACCATTAACCCTAGCCACAGGCTGCACTTGCGCAGATTGATCTAAAGGTGAGCTTTAGTAAAATGGTGCCAATGACACTGAAGACTTCCAAGAGCTTAATATTGGCAAGCGCCGCCCACAGCTAGGACATAGCCGTTGCGAAATTTTAAATAAAGAAAAGACACCCAGACACAGCGGAGGGGACGGAACAAAGCTGAAGACCCTTCCCACAGTCCCGCCTCGATGCATGAACATATGAATACAACGCAACTTCAAACAAGGGAACCAGCACGTTTTGTCCAGTGTCAACTAAAACTGTGACCTTAGTCAGTGCCTATGCTGTAGTCCATCAATAGTTATATAACCCCCTGTATACGTCCCAAAAACATTTGAAGTTCTCCTGCACTGTATATTAATCCTGTTGGTCCAGGCCCATGGGCGAGGTTTCTGCCGTCTCCATCCCTCCTCCCGGCTGCTGATAGCCATCCTCCTGCCATAATCTCTTGCCTGCACAGAAAAATCACCAGCTTGCGCCTGTGCACTATGCTCTGCCATATTGCGGGCAGAGCCATAAACATAAGTATGCATGCGTCGTTATGATTTAGGCTCTACCCGCAATAGGGCAGAGCATAGTGCGCAGGTGTGAGGAGACTGCAGGCACGTCGGATGCAGTAACGGACTGTACACAGACCAAGGGTGAAGGGGTTTATTATACAGTAGAAACTCCACGCAGGGAGAAAACGGAGGAATAATATTCCCTAATACAGCAAAAGGCTAATGGGGATAACTTAAAGAACAGGGACAAGTAAAGCCAACAATACAATAAAATATAACTTATCACTCAGGCGCCAGTCACGGTTGAACTTCTGTCTGTGACTGGTGCTGCCTAGATTGCGTCGCAGTGGGGGTCTGTCACAATCCTGAGGTAAATGATGTAGTATCTTTTGACGTTGGCGGTGTCCTCCCGTGGTCCCGATGATGGCGGTGAATCCTCAGGATCCTGATGCGGGTCTTGGGTCCAGCAGATGAAGTGATGAAGAGGGATACATCCTTATCCTCAGCGGTGAGTGTCCCAACACTACGGAGATTTGCAGCCCGGTTCACTGTGCCAAATCAACACACGCCTAAGTCCCATTCACAGACCTTGTCTCTCACGGTCAGTAATGTCAACGGGGGCGGCTGTGGCAGTGTTGTCGGCTATGTCGGCCTAATTCAGGCCATTGGCTCCAGTTGTCGCAGGAAGGTCCGTTAAAGTTAGTGGTAGCTGTCCGCATGCGCCCAAAAAGTTCATACTTTCCTGTGCTTTTCAGCTCTCTGGCCTTGGACTCCACTAATTCAGTATTTCTATCTAGTCTCTCATATCATCTCTATCTGACTAAAACAAGGAAATGCTTCCTCTTTTAACTTCCCCTGCTCTCACATACTGGGGTTATTGAATACTTTAACTGTTCCTATGCTATACTTATCTACTGTATTTCCTGATTCTACTGTGCCCTCCACTGCTTTTCCCCATTCATTATCTTTATCTATCGCTTTATCCTATTCCTATACTTATGTCATAATTTCCTATCCTTATACTGCCCCTATATTTAATACAATAAAATATTACATCTTTATCTAAGTACATATTGAGTCATCCACAGCATTCATATTACAACAAAACGTGCACCCGTTTTAATAGGGACTGAAGAAGCGCATGCCTGTCCATTACCACCAAGCTCAGTTCATAGGTGGATTCTGCTGGCTCCTCCATCTTCCATGCCTTCATGGCCATCATCATTCCTGAGGATTTTCTTTTAGAGTTGGATTAAAATAGAATATTTAAATGTGAAAACCTTTTACTTCAAGTCTTCTGGGAAGAACGTGCATTACTATGGGAGAATTGTTTGCCCTGATGTCTAGGAAAAGCGAGAGAACAGAGATAGTTACTGGGCAGTGAGGACGCTTGAATAATACTGTGGGTGCTAATTGCATGAATGACACATGTGCCATTGTGAGAGTTGGACGCCCGGGACATTTCAACACTGACACATGCGCTTATGTGAGAGCTGGATGCTCGGGACATTGCATGACTGACATATGCGCCGGTGTGAGAGCTGGATGCCTGGGACATTGCATGACTGATGTATGCGCCAGTGTGAGAGCTAGTTGCCCGGGACATCGCATGATTGACACCCACACTAGTTTAGAAGCTAGACGCCCGGGATATTGCATGACTGACATATTAACCGGTGTTAGAGCTGGATGCCTGAGACATTGCATGACTGACATACCTCGGTGTGAGAGCTGGACGCACGGGACATTGCATGACTGACGTATGGGCCGATGTGAGAGCTTGACGCCTGGGACATTGCATGACTGACACATACCTCGGTGTGAGAGCTGGACGTCCGGGACATTGCATGACTGACGTATGGGTCAGTGTGAGAGCTTGACGCCTGGGACATTGCATGACTGACACATACCTCGGTGTGAGAGCTTGACGCCCGGGACATTGCATTCTAACTCACAGGATTGATGTCATGGCTATGTGTCCTTGCTTATTATGTGACCACATGTAGATTAAGTACTTCAGTTATTAATAAACTTATTTACAGAATTAACCCCTTAGCGTCCATTGACGGGCAGAGCCCGTAATGGCAGGATGTCAGTTCCCGCATCATGACAGGCTATGCCCGCCATGCATTTAAACTGTCACTGAGTGTAGTCCTAGACAGCTGACAAGCATGGCAAGAGATGCGGGGACCCTTGCAGTCATTTCCCACACCCAGAGCACTGTGATTGGTCAGTCAATCTGAGATGGACATCCTCCTCAACCAAGAGAACCAACTCCTTCTTGGCCAGATTGGAGCTATTAAGATCACCCTTGTTTTGTCCACCCGAATCTTCCTCAGAACTGATGGAATTAAGGCGATTGGTGGGAATGCATATGTGAGGGGAAAGTGCCAGGGGATCATAAGGGCGCCCAGGGCTACTGGATTCCCCGAGGGGTCCATGGAGCAGAAAGTTTTCACCTTCCGATTCGTCCTGTTGGCAAATAGGTCTATATTGGGTTTCCCCTTAGTTTCGTGATCTGATTGAAAATTTCCTGGTTCAATTCCCACTCGCCCTGTCTCAGCTGTGTGCGACTTAGGAAGTCCGCCGTCACATTGTCTGCCCCCTTTATGTGTAGTGCTGTCAGTGAACCTAGGTTTCCCTCTGCAAACTGGAAAATGGACTTTGTCACTTCTATTAGGGTGCAGGATCTTGTACCCCCCGATGGTTCAAGTAAGCGACTACCGTGCGGTTGTCCGAAAACATCCTTACGTGGAGGGTCCTGAATGAGTCCAGAAAGTACAGGAGGCCGAGCTTTACCGCTAACATGTTCCTTCATGTTCGAGGAGGCTGCATTTTCGTCCCCTGTCCAGACCCCTTGTGCTAGCTGGTTGTCCAAGTGAGCCCCCCCACCCCCCCTGGGGCTTGCATCTGTGGTAAGGATTCTGAGAGACCAGTAACACCCAAGGGACCCTCTGGGATAGGTTGGATGGCTTTGTCCACCACTGCAGTGAGCGAGCTGTTTCGGGTGAGATGTCTAACCGCCCTTCTAAATTTCCGTGTAGAGAAATTTCTGCCGCTAGAGATCCCTTGTATGAGCCTGGGCCCACTGAACAGCTGGCATACAGGACGTCATTGAGCCAAGCAGGGACATGGCCTTCCTCAGGGTTATTACTGTGTGTATTCTTACCCCTGCTGCTATCTGTTTTATGTGTAGCATTTTCCCTTCCGGGAAATGACACTCTTGCCTGAGGGAATCTATGATTATGCCCAAATACTCTTGTACTTTGTTCAGAACCATCCGAGATTTTGGCAGATTTAGTAGCCAAACTAGGCTGGTCAGTGATTCCATAATACTGTTCAACTGGTCTCTGCAGTGAGAAGGGGAGTTGCCTATCACTAGGAAGTCGTCCAAGTATGGAACTATTAGGACGTCCTGCTCTCTCAAATGTGCCTGACATGTGCTATAATTTTTGTGAAAACTCGGGGTGATGGTCAGCCCGAATGCAGGAGCTTTGAATTGATAGTGCTTTATTTCTCCCCCCATAGTGACTGCTATCCTAAGAAATCGGCGGTAGTCCGTGTGTATGGGGACGTGGTAGTACGCATCTTTTAAGTCGAGTACAGTCATGTAACAGGATGGAAACAGCATTTTTACTACAGATTTTATTGTTTCCATTTTTAGTGGATGAATCATCAGGCACTTGTTTAACTTTTTCAGGTTCACTATTGTCCTGAAAGTGGCATCTGGCTTCTTCCTCAGGAAGATAGGGGAATAGAAGCCTTCTCCTTTTTCTTGGTGAGGAACCTCCTGTAACACAGATTTCTCCAGCAGGGTCTGAATCTCCTGTTGTACCGCAGCTTGCTCTTCCGCTGACTGCCTCTGTGGGGTCAGTATGAAAGAGGGTTTGGGTGAGATGTGGTAATTTAATTTGAGGCCTGATTTTATGACGCTTAAGATCCAGGAACTGTTTGATATTTTTTCCCAGGTTTGGAAGAAGAGGCCCAATCTTCCTCTCACCTGGGAGACGCCTTCATTAGGGTTGTTTTTTGTCTGCTGGTTTCCCGAACATGAACCCTTTCCCTTTTCCTCTCCTGTCCTCCCACTTATACTGGGATCTTCTAGGTGGCTTTCTCTAGATAAATTTCCTGCTCCAAAACAGTTTGAATGAGAAATTAGATGGGTTGGGAAAAGACTTCTTTTCATCCCCTGCTTTGTCAAGGATATCGTCCAGTGTAGGACCGAAAAGGAACTCTCCTTCACAGTGAATGGAGCAAACTTTGGATTTGGTCTGCAGGTCCCCCGTCCAGCATTTGAGCCACAGTGCTCTCCTCGCTGCGTTCGAGAATGAGGCTGCCCTGGCTGTCAGTCGGATCGAATCCGCGGATGCATCCACCAGAAAAGCCGCCGCCCCTCTCATCAATTGGGACGGAGTCTAGAATTGCGTCTCTTGGGGCTTTGTTCTTCAGTTGGTCCTCCAACTGATCTAACCACACCACCAGGACTCTAGCTGTACAAGTGGCAGCTATAGCAGGTTTCAGTCCTCCATCGGAAGCCTCCCAGGAACTCTTCAGGAATGTATCCATGTCCATGGGATCCTTCAATGTCCTCAAACGGCAGAGAATTTTTTTGAGGCTTTTGCTATCGCTACGTCCACCTTTGCCGCCTTCTCCCAAAATGAACAGTTTGGATCTTCGAAGGGATATTTTCTTTTGGGAGCTAGGAGGCCCTTTTTTTCCAGGCCTTTTCCACTCCCTCTGTATTAGAGCCTGAATTTTATTGTTCATAGGGAATGATTTCTTCTGCTCTTGCCCACTGAACATGGCATCCTGAATGGTTCTTTTGGGACTGGTGTCTACCAGTCCCATAGTGGTTCTAATTGCTTTTATTAAGTTATCTGTTTTCTCTATAGGGAGACAGCTGCGACCCCCCCTCCGCAGAAGACGAGGAGTCGGATGACGGGCTGTCTGTGCCTGATGAAAAAGATTCGCTCTCCCTATCGCTGTGGTCTGACTTGGGGTCCCTGCTTTTAGCCTTCCGATGCTTTTTGCTTTCTTCCTGAAAGGATTTGAAGGTGTTCTACTTGATGTTTGATTAGGGCCCTAAGGGCAGAGGTGAAGCTTGGGGAGTCCTTGCATATCGTATGCTCAATGCAGGCTTGGCAGAGCCTTTTCCCCCACGCCGTGGGAAGCTCCTCTTTACAAAGTGGGCAAATCTTGTGATATGCCTTTTGCGTACACTTCTTCCCCAATAAGAGGAGGACAGGCCCTAGCTACAGTATATACATTCACATAGCTCACTTACCCACCAGGCCGAAGAAGGATACCAAGTTTGAAGTGGGCACCGGATCTGCAAGAGGCTTGTCTTTTGGGACCACTGCCCCACTGGACTCCTTGCTGCGCTGGGACCCTGAGCAGCTGCTGCGTCGCTGTGACTGGTTCCTCTTAGAATCCTTCTTACGGTGCTGTTGAGACATGTCCAGCAGCGGTTGCTCATCTGGAGGCTCGGTACTCCTGCTTCCAAGAAATGCAGCGTTATTCCTGTCTACGCATCTAAGTATCATCGCTTTCCTTCTGGCCACTGCCACGTGGGGAAGTGTTCATTTCTTTTTCCTTTTTCGGGCACGCGACGTCTTTGCCTCTCCCTTCCCGGGACACTCCGGCTCCCAGAGATGCTTTGCGCCGTGGCCTGACATCATTTGGCGGCGCCCTGAAACTGCACACATATCCCAGAGATGCATTGCACCCAGGCCCGACGTCATCTGGCGGCACCCTGCCCCGTGCGTGCGCACTGCCGCTGCCAGCGCAGGCGGGGATCTCTGGCGCAGCCACCCACTACCTGGTCCCAGATGCTGTCTCAGGGCATCGCCTGTCCCGAGGGAGGGCGCCCTCACCCTCCTGGGAGAGGCGGTCTTCTGGAACAGTTTCTGCCGCCTCTCTCCCCCGCACACCCTGGAGGCCCACTGATCCCAGCGGTGGCACCTCGGGTCACCACCCCAGCTGGGACATGGAATCCCCGCTGTGAGCCTCTGGACTGGTCGACCCCAGCATCCATCGATGATGGTAAGTCTGTAGGTTCCCTATGGGGACAGGAAACCAACTGATGCGGGAGAGAGGCGCCGCCTTTTATCTGTATCTTCCTGTCCCCGTGGGGCAGATACCCTCTCTCCATGGTGCCGTGATGGGGGAAAGAAAACTTGATTTTTTAATTTTATGGCTCTATGTTATAAACTTCTGTGAAGCCCTTGGGTGTTCAGAGCTCTCACCCCACACATCTAGATATGTTCCATGGGGGGGCTAGCTTCCAAAATGGGGTCACTTGTGGGGGTTTCCACTGTTTAGGCACATCAGGGGCTCTCCAAACGTGACATGGCGTCCGCTCTCGATTCCAGCCAATTTGACATTCAAAATCTCAAATGATGCTTCTTCCCTTCTGAGCACTGCCGTGCACCTAAAGATTGGTCTTCCACCACACATGGGGTATCGGTGTACTCATGAGAAATTGCACAACAAATATTGTGGTTCATTTTCTTCTGATACCCTTGACAAAATAAAAAAAAAATTGTGTCCGAAGAAAAAATATTGGGAAAAAAATGAAATGTTCATTTTTTTCCTTACACATTGATTCAATTCTTGTGAAGTATCTAAAGGGTTAATAAATTTCTTGCATGTGGTTTTGAACACCTTGAGGGGTGCAGTTTTTAGAACGTTGTCACTTTTAGGTATTTTCTGTTATATTGACCCCCCAAACTCACTTCAAATGTGAGGTGGTCCGTAAAAAAATGGTTTTGTAGATTTTGTTGGAAAAATTAGGTAAACTTTTAACCTTTATAACTTCCTAACAAAAAAAATTATGTTTCCAAAATTGTGCTGATGTAAAGTTGACATGTGGGAAATGTTATTTATTAACTATTTTGTGTGACATCACTCTGATTTAAGGGTACAAAAATTAAAAGTTTGGAAATTGCAAAATTTTCAAAATTTGACAAATTTCCATTATTTTCATAAATAAACACAAGTCATATTGAAGAAGTTTTACCACTAACATGAAGTACAATATGTCACGAAAAAATAACCTCAGAATCAGCGGGATCCGTTGAATCGTTCCAAAGTTATAGCCACATAAATTGACAGTGGTCCGATTTCAAAATTAATGCCTGGTCATTAACCTACAAAGTGGCTTGGCCCTTAATGGGTTAACCGAGGTTGTGACATTACTGATTCTTTTTGGACTTTTCTGTTAACTATCACTGAGGCTGGGTTTACACGTAGCGGAACTCTTGCGGAAACTACCGCGAGAATTCCGGAATTCCATTCCGCGGGAAAAATCGCATTTTAAATTCCCGCGATTTTCCCGTGGAAAAACTAGCATTTTGCAAGCGTAATTAGCTTGCAGAATTGCTAGCGTTTTCCAAGCGATCTGGAGCATCGCTTGGAGAACTGACCGACAGGTTGGTCACACTCGTCAAACATAGTGTTTGACAAGTGTGACCAACTCTTTACTATTGAGGCCGCCTATGTGGCATCAATACTAAACGATAGAATGTAAAAAATAATAATAAAAAAAAACTATTGTTATTCTCACCTTCCGACGTCCCGCACAGCCTTCCCGCCTCTCTCCACGCTCCCGGTCCCAGTAATCCTTTGTGACAATTACCGCGATAACGTCTGTTCTCGAGGGATCGCGACGTCTCGCGGTCATTCGCGATGACGTCACACGAATGACCGCGAGACTTCGCGATCTAGCGAGAACGGACGTCATCGCTCGCAAAGGCTTACTGGATCGGGCGCATGGAGAGAGGCGGGAAGGCTGCGCGGGACGTCGGAAGGTGAGAATAACAATATTTTTTATTTTAAATTCTATTTTTTACAGGGATATGGTACCCAAAGCCCAGAGGACAGTCTCCGCTCCTCCGGACCATGGGTACCATCCGCAAATGTTCTGCTTACTTTTCGCATGGTGTGCACAGCCACTTGCGGAAAGTAAGCAGAACAATGCATTCCTATGGGTGCGGGATCGCCGCGATTCTGCGAAATTAATGAGCATGCTGCGTTTTTTACCGCGAAGCGATTCTGCCACGGTAAAAACCGCAGCATTAGCACAGCATTGCGGAATCCCATAGGAATGCATGGGATGCTTATTTTTCGCGTTTTTGCGGCAAAATTGCGTGGTTAAAACCGCCGCGGAAACGCAAAAAAAAGCCACGTGTGCACTCAGCCTTATTGTTTGAAAAAGATTCATGGGAGTGGGACCATTGATAATCGCTGATCTGACGTGCTGTGGATTTCTGTGCTATCAAAGCAGTGCCATAAATGTGAGGAAATGTAATGATTAATAATTTAAGAGAATACGCTAAGATGTTAGTAGCAATGTTTGAAAAAAAAAAAAATATATATATGGTCTCTTCCACCTCTTAATAGCTGGCCAACACTCACCTTTTTTCCCCAGTCCTCTGATAGCATTATCACAAGTATGAGGAAATCCACTGCCGATAATGGTAAATTTATTATAGGTATGAGTAAGATGGTATTAAAGAAAAAAAAAAAATCCGTCCTCCTCCACCCCTTAATTGATGGCCATCACGCACCTTGGCATTTCATCATTGCCCAAAACAGCACCAAAATCAGAGCTGCAACGAGCAGGAGGAAATCCTATTACTAGTCAGTGTAAAATGTTTGGCACATGCCTGTGATTGCAATAATGCGCATATATTATGGCGCTTATACTTCCCACCAGCTCATAGATGGGTCTACTGGCTACGTCATTCTCGGTGTCTTCATTGGGGTCCCTCAAAGTCTCCATGGTCACCATCATTCTTGCAGTGTTTGTTCAAGTGATGTCCAGTCTTCAGTCTTTTGGAAGCTCACGTGGACAGCTCGCTCTGATGACTATAGAGCTGGTGTCTGGTCAAAGGTTTCCAAGTTGACAAATAAAAATACCTCTAACACAGTCTGGTCCTTTGTTGATGTAAGTGCTCTGACATCTGCTAGTTTGTCCGGATGGAATGGTTTAGGATGACGGGGAGGCTCAGATGGCTATAAAAAGGAAAAAGGAATTCTAAAATTACTACTTTTTATCAAAAATATTCAGGATTGAGAGTCCTCAGTAGTTGATACCTTTTAATGGCTAACTGAAAAGATGGTAATACATTGCAAGCTTTCGAGACTACTCAGGTCTTTTTATCAGTCTCTATTTAAAACAAGTTGCTTTGATTAAAAACTAGTAAAAGAAAAGGCACAGCTTGTGATACGAAGACATCATATTTGCTTGTATACTTACTACAGGGACGTGTGCTGGAGTCAGTTTCAGGGCTTCCACAGAGACCCAGATGATACGCTGAAAAAACCTGTACTTTCTGATGTTACTGTCGGCTCCTAAGCGACTGGCAGGATCTTTCTGTAAGGAGCCAAAAAAGAAAAAGCCAAAATCCATGAATGTAAGCAGTAGAGAAAAACCGGATTACTTACCGGTAATACTCTTTTGTAGAGTCCACGACAGCACCCACTGAGAGAGGGGATCCGCCCCTAGGAACAGGAAACCTACAGAGAGATAAATGGTGCGGTCCCCCTCGCTCCCTCAGTTTGAATTACAGAGAACAACTGAGGAACCGCCAAACATGTTTTAGTCAATTTGCTTAGACAGGTCATCCATCCTTATATACAGAATATTTGTACATTTGCTATACCTATCTACATACTAATCCCTAATTCTAATCTCCACCACCAGAGAGAACCACTTGTGAAATTTTAAGGGAGGGAAGTGAGCGGGTGCTGTCGTGGACTCAACAAGAGTATTACCGGTAAGTAATCAGGTTTTTCCTCTTCGCCACGACAGCACCCACTGAGAGATTTTCAGAGATAATCACCTGGGAGGGCACACCGTGTTAAGGACAGATCTACCAAAAGCCAAGTCCTCGGAAGAGGACACATCTAGTCTCTAGTGACTACAGAAGGTAGATGGAGAAGACCAGGTTGCAGCCTTAGATATTTGTTCAATTGGGATGTTCGCCCTCTCGGCCCAGGAGGATGATATGGCTCGAGTAGAGTGCGCCTTAATGCCCTGTGGCGGGTCCTCTCCTTTTGCCGAATATGCCATTGTGATCACATCTCTGATCCACCTGAACAGCGTGCCTCTTGTAACTCTAGCTCCCTTCTTGCTACCCTGGAAGGAGGCAAAAAGAGACCTACTCTGCCTCCAGGGACTGGTCCCATCTAGGTAGGCTAGCACAGCTCTTTTTACGTCCAAGGTGTGATATCTAACTCACTCCAGTGTTACAGGGTTCTCGTAGAAGGAGGGTAGGCAGATCTCCTGAGATCTATGAAACTTAGTAGCCCGTTTGGGGAGATAAGACAGGTCCGTCTTCAACACTAGTCTGTCTTGGGTTACCGACAGGAATGGGGGATCTACCGATAGGGCCTGGAGATCACTTACTCTTCTTGCCGAGACTAAGGCTAATAGCAGAGCAGTTTTTAATGAAAGGCATTTCATTGATGCCAAATGCATGGGCTCGAACGGGGCCTGAGTGAAGGCATCCAAGACGAGGCTAAGGTTCCATGTTGGTAACTGAGGTATGTGAACTGGATCTGATCGCTGACAAGCTGCAATGGACCGGGCCACCCACTTGTTACTTGCCACATTGTAGTTAAATAAGGCTCCTAGGGCCGACACATGGACCTTTAGCGTATTAACTAAGAAACTCAATTCTCGGCCCTTCTGAAGGAATTCTAGAATGGCAGTAATGGGTATTTCACCGGAAAGTCTTGCTGGGTGGAAGGCCAAGAATTTTCTCCACACCTTAGCGTAAATCCTCCTTGTGGATTCCTTCCTACTTTGTAGAAGGGTGTCAATCAAATTTTTTGAGAACCCTCTGTTTCAATAGCTCATTCTCAAATTCCAAGCCGCTAGGTGCAGGGCTTTGACCCGTGGATGGTAACAGGGCCCCTGTGAGAGAAGGTCCTGATGTAGTGGCAGAATCCATGGGTCGGTTATTGACATGGCTCTCAGCCATGAGAACCACGGCCTCTTGGGCCAAAACGGGGCTATCAAGATGACCCTCGCGCCTTCTTGTCTTATCTTTCTGACCACTGTTGGTAACAGTACCATTGGAGGGAAAGCGTAGGCCTGTAGGAATGTCCAGGACGCTTGTAGGGCATCGAGCATGTCTGGATTGTCCGCTCTGTATAGAGAAGCGAACCTTTTTACGTGCCTGTTGGCTCTTGTCGCGAACAGATCTATTTCCGGTCTGCCCCATCTTGCCGCTATCATCTCCAAGATGTGCCGGCTGAGGATCCACTCGCCTAGATATAAGGTTTGGCAGCTGAGGAAGTCCGCCCGGGAATTGTCCACTCCTCTGATGTGGAGTGCAGATAAGGAGTGGAGATGCACTTCGGCCATCTGTAAGATTCTTTCCGTGATAGACATCAACGGTCCTGATCGCGTGCCTCCTTGCCGGTTTATGTATGCTACTGCGGTGGTATTGTCCGATTGGATTTTCACGTGGGTTCCTTTTAGCTGCGGGAGAAATTCAGATATAGCATAATATATTGCTGTTAGTTCCTTTATACTAGAGGAGCTTTCTGCTTCATGCCCCAACCATTGACCCTGCAGCATCTCCTCCTCTAGGTGGGCCCCCCACCCTGAGGGGCTAGCGTCCGTCGTGACTACTTTAGAGGGAATAATCCACCATTGAACTCCCTTTAAGAGATTGCTAGGGTCCAACCACCACTCCAAGGAGTTAATCACTTTGGGTGATAGGGACATTCTCCCTTCCAACCGTCCCTGCAGCCTGTTTCTTGTAAAATGGCCCACTGCAATTTTCTGGAGTGGAATTGGGCCCATTGAACTGCCGGAATGCATGATATTAGGGACCCCAACAAGGACATACCGTCTTAATGATATTGTGGGTTTCTCAGTGACCCTCCGTATCTTGTTAACTATGGCCTGTGCCTTTGTTTCTGGTAGAAAGCATTTCTGACTTACGGAGTCTATTTGAAGGCCCAGGAACGTCTGATGGGTTACCGGTTGCAGCCTGGACTTTCCCCAGTTGATCTGCCAGCCTAGTGTCTGCAGGGATGAGACAATGTCAACTATTCTATTCTCACATTGGGAAACAGAATTCCCCACTATGAGCAGGTCGTCCAAGTAGGGGACAACTAGGGTGTCATTCAGCCTCATATATGACATCACCTCCAGCATTAACTTGGTAAACACGCGAGGGGCCATAGATAGTCCGAATGGCATCACCGTAAATTGGAAATGTCGAATCCGGCCTCTGAACCAGAGTGCTACTCGTAGGAATTTCTGGTGCCCTCGGTATATGGGGGATTGTAATAGGCATCTTTTAGGTCCAAGACTGCCATATAGCACCTGGGGAACAAGAGTTTTATTGCTGAACGTATTTACTCCATTTTAAAAGGCCTCAGCCTCAAAAACTCATTAAGCTTTTTCAAATTTATTATTGTCCTAAAGGAACCATCTGGCTTAGGGACTAGAAATAGGGGAGAATAGAACCCCATCCCCCTTTCGTCACTTGGAACCTCTATCAGGACGCGCTTAGATAACAGCGCTGTAATCTCCATTTCCTATGCTTCCTGTTGTGTCTGGGACTTCATAGAAGTCAATAGGAAGGAGTTCGGTGGGTACCGAACAAATTCTAGTTTTAGGCCTGATGAAACGATATTAATGGCCCAGGGGTTGGATGTAATCTTCTCCCATTGGTGGCTGAATTTTAGTAGCCTGCCACCTACCGGTGAGTTGGTGCTGTCGGAATCTGTCCCCTGGTCTGAAGGGACGTTTCCCAAATAGGTTGCCCCTCTGCTTGGGATCCTTATTGCCCCAGCGGTCCTGGGGTTTGAAATCTTTCTTTTTCCCCAAACGGAGGCTTCCTGAAGGCTCTCCTGTTGAAGGGAACATACGGGTTAGGGAAACTTTTCTTCCTCTCACCCGCCTTGGTTAGGATCTCGTCCAGTTCTGTGCCAAACAGGTACTTACTGGCAGGGTATAGTGCAAAGTTTGGTCTTTGTCTGCGTATCTCCTCTCCACCCCTTTAACCATAAGGCCCGCTGGCCCGCATTGGTTAGCCCTGCTGCTCTAGCAGATAGTCGGAGTCAGCTGAGGAGTCAGATAGGAAGGCCGCTGCCCCCTTAATCAGGCGAATAGAGGAAAGGAGCTTGTCTCTAGATGCTCCGCTTTTAATCTTCCCTTCTATGTCA
Organism: Dendrobates tinctorius; assembly: GCF_039654945.1. NCBI lineage: Eukaryota > Metazoa > Chordata > Amphibia > Anura > Dendrobatidae > Dendrobates > Dendrobates tinctorius. The sequence continues at coordinate 1,214,845 of NW_027361937.1, read as the reverse complement.
TCCAACCATATTAACATGGACCTTGCTGTGCATGTGGCTGCTATCGCTGGCTTGAAGGCTGCCGCGCATGCCTCCCAAGATCGCTTGAGGAAAGTATTTGCCTTACGATCTAATGAATCAGCTAGCGTCCCCGAATCTTCCACTGGCAGGGAAGATTGGCGAGAAGTGGAGGCCACTGCCATGTCTACTTTGGGTGCTCTTGACCAAGATGTCAATTCCTCATCATCAAACGGGTATTTCCATTTTGAAGTTAAGGGGAGGAAGGTTCTCTGACCCTGCTTCTCCCACTCCCTCCTCACAGCTCCTTTATTTCTGGAACTACTGGGAAGGACCGGATCTTTTTCCGGGAGATAACCGCAAACATCATCTCCTGCGGAGTTTTGGAGTCCTTAGTCTCAGGTAACCCCATGGTATTTCGGACAGACTTCACCAAATTATTAACACTGTCTGTGGGGAAACACATCTGCTCCTCCTCATCTGAGGATAAGTACTCCTGGGATCTATCTGAGTCCAGCTCCCCAGTCTCTGACGGCGATCTAGACGCCGGTGAAGCTATTCCTCTGACAGATGAGTGCCCCCCCAGACTACTGGAGCTGCCTAAGGCCTGTAGCTCCTCTCTAATTATTGCTCGGATATCCTCCTTCTTTCCTGAGTATTCCTCCTGTAGGGTCTGCTCGATACAAGACTGACATAGTCTCTTAGGGTGGCCGTCTGGGAGGGACTGGGAACATAAGGCACACTCTCTATGTTTCGCCTTCTCCGTTCTTTTGGCCTAAAGGGTATGAACAAGAGGGACGCCATCAGCTGTGAGCCTGACTATAACCCATTCACCCGTGAATCTCGTCAGCATAATACCGGCTGCTGGGTTCGCGACTCAGGCTGAGGCGAGACGTGGGACAGTTTCTTCTCTTTCCGCTTCTTTTCCGTGGGCTCGCTCTGCCTAGAGTGCCCGCTGGAATCTCTCCTGGAGCTGCCACTTCTCCTGGTGCTGCTGCTCCTTCTCGTGCTACCGCTTTTCCTGCTGCATTGTGGGGATTCCCCTGGCTGGTTCGACTGGAGCAAAACCGGGTCGTTTGTGGACGACATAGCGGCTCACCGGTGTGGTTCTGGCCGGTGTTTTTTATGCAGCTTCCTGGTTTCGCCCCCTCTTTTTTTTTCCTCTCTCTCCCCCCTAGTGCGCATGCGCGGTCGCCTATTCTCGCGATTCCGCGTTCTTCTGTCTTACCTGACCCCGGAAGCTGTTCCTGTACTTCCGGGTCACACCTCAGCATGGGAGCGCCGGCTTCCTCCTCTGCTCGGTGTCTCGGTATGTCATTCTCCCTTTCAGCGCTGCTGGCACTACTACGTCCACGCGAGCCCGGGGCCCCTGTTTCTCCCCGGCCTCACTCCATCGGGGGGGGGTACCATCCCCTGTGCCGTGCTCCTGTAATGTGTATGTCCCCATATTCCAGGGGGGACCTGCCCACAAAAGTGAGCCTCGGCACTCCTTAACGAGGTCTCACCTGCATTACCAGCCATGGGGGGAGCCATTCTCTGATCCGCCCGACGCTGCTTCCAGCCTGGGGCCCCTGCTGCTCATATCATGCAGGCGGGCGGCTACCAGGCCAGGCATCCTCTTCTGCGGGTTCCTTCTAGGAACAGGAAACCAAACTGAGGGAGCGAGGGGGACCGCCCCATTTATCTCTCTGTAGGTTTCCTGTTCCTAGGGGCGGATCCCCTCTCTCAGTGGGTGCTGTCGTGGCGAAGAGGAAAATAATGACTACTGTGCAGAGAAGAGAAAAGCGACATGATGCTAACTCTGAATGTGTATCAAATTTTTGACAATCTGTGAAACCTGGTAAATTTCAATAATTTGCAATTTGCTTCTTGGGAATCACCTAAAATGATTGCAGATATACAGTACAGTATTGTTGAAAATTACATCAGTCAGTGAAGGCTCACAGGACCTCTGATGCATCCATCCAGGTTTCACCATAATCTCTGACAGACGTCACTTCCAAACAGAAATCAGGTAGGTACAGGTGCTTACTAAGAACAGCCGCCTCCATACTTAACTAACAAAATAAAGTAGCACTCTATAGCGCTAAAGCATGCAAACATGAAAATTATGAAATTTCATTTAGCCAATTTATGCGCTAAGTATTCTCAACTTTTCATATTTTCTAGAGCAGTAGAGGTAGCTTAGCAGTAGAGATAAAACATTAAAAGACTGTATAGATTGTGTGTGTGACAGCACAGCAGTGAAAAACGGTTACCACAAGTTTACCCATCTATGTTGAGTACTTGCAATTTGTAAATTTTTTGAAAAAATTTGGAAGAAGCTGGTTAATAAAAATTTCAAAAGATTTTCTCTTCTCTACAACTGTAACATTGTATAAATCATAGTACTAATTACGTGTAAGACTACTGACCTGTTGAATGATGTTCCTGATGCCGGAGGATTTATTGCTGAGTGTCTGATGGTAGGCACACTCATCGGTAACCATTTCTTTTAAGAGGACACCAAAAGAATACCAATCTACTCTGACGTTACTCACCTTCCCAGGAAAAATCTACATGAAGAAGAAAATAGATAAAGAGTAGGTCAAAAAGTTCCATAGCTTCAATGTAACAAAGTTTTCGCTATAAAAATTGGAAGACTTTGCAATACACTGAGAGTGGATGATTCCTCTGGTTGTGGCGGAACTTTAATATTATGATAACTTCCACTAAGACTGAAAGGAACCATTCTGCTCTTCTGAACTTCAGACCCCATTGTTGCCTGAATTGTAGCTATTTGGGTCTGTAATGCTGGCAAAGCACAAAACACAATTACGTATTTTGGCCAGTCTCACAGATTTCGGAGAGATCATATGATGTGTATGGAACCATCTCAATTCAGCTCAAACACTTGATGTTGAATTTCAAATTCAGGCTGAATTTCAACGCCCGATCCCTTTGTGTTTGGCATAGTCATACTTTCCCCTCTCGTTCAGAATGAATGAACACTCAGCTGAGCAAGCATGCATGTGTATGAGGAGGTGGAGAAAAATAGCTATCTAATGTGTATGGTAAGCCAGATGTGTGAATGCGTCAGATATTTATGTCAGAACTAGATGGTGGCCCGATTCTAACGCATCGGGTATTCTAGAATATGTATGCAGTTTATTTTTGAAGATTTAATAATAATGCAATAATGCACCCCCCAATCTTGATATGTATGGTTCTCTCACCCCCTATCCTGATATGCATGCTACCCCTCAACCCCCTATCCTAGTATGCATGGTCCCCTGACCCCCCAATCCTGGAATGCATGGTCCTCTCACCCCCCAATCCTGGTATGCATGGTCCTCTCGCCTCTCTTTCCTGGTATGCATGGTCCTCTTACTCCACTTTCGGGGTATGCATGGTCCCCTCACCCCCCAATCCTGGAATGCATGGTCCTCTCACCCCCCAATCCTGGTATGCATGGTCCTCTCACCCCTCTTTCCTGGTATGCATGGTCCTCTTACCCCCCATTCGGGGTATGCATGGTCCCCTCACCCCCAATCCTGGTATGCATGGTCCTCTTACCCCCCAATCCTGGTATGCATGGTCCCCTCACCCCCCTATCCTGGTATGCATGGTCCCCTCACCCCCCTTTCTTGGTATGCATGGTCCCCTCACTCCCCTTTGCTGGTATGCATGGTCCTCTCACACCCCAATCCTGGTATGTATGCTCACCGTCACCCCCCCTTTCCTGGTATGCATGGTCCCCTCACCCCCCAATCCTGGTATGCATGGTATCCTCACCCCCCTTTCCTGGTATGCATGGTCCCCTCACCCCCCAATCCTGGTATGCATGGTCCTCTTACCCCCCTTTCGGGGTATGCATGGTCCCCTCACCCCCCAATCCTGGTATGCATGGTCCCCTCACCTCCCTATCCTGGTATGCATGGTCCCCTCACCTCCCTATCCTGGTATGCATGGTCCCCTCACCCCCCATTCTTGGTATGCATGGTCCCCTTACCCCCCTTTCTTGGCATGCATGGTCCTCTCACACCCCAATCCTGGTATGTATGCTCACCACCACCCCCCTTTCCTGGTATGCATGGTCCTCTCACCCCCCAATCCTGGTATGCATGGTCCCCTCACCCCCCTTTCCTGGTATGCATGGTCCCCTCACCCCCCAATCCTGGTATGCATGATCCCCTCACCCCCCTTTCCTGGTATGCATGGTCCCCTAACCCCCCTTTCCACTCTCTGTCCACGACCAATCAGCAACGCGGCCCTGTAGCCGCGACCAATCACAGCCGCAGCCCTCTAGCATGTAAAAAAATAATATTAAAAAATAAAAAAAAAGTTATTAGACCGCTGATGACGTCGTCTTCTTTCTCGCTCTCGCGAGAGTGACGTCGGTCTTCTTTCTCGCTCTCGCGAGAGTGACATCATCAGCGGTCTAAGCCGCAAAGCATTACTGGGAACGCGAGGCCAGGCGCGTGGAAAGAAGACAGGAGGCCGTCGGAAGGTGAGAATAACCTTTTTTTATTTTAATTCTCTTTTTTACAGATTAAGGCCTGCACCCGATTGGTCGCGGCCTGGCGGCCGCAACCATTCAGCGGCAGGCGCAGCTTACGGTTACAAACAGCTGTGCCTGTCGCTGATTGGTTGCGGCCGCCACCAATCAGCGACCCACGATTTTGGTTACAGACAGACATGATAAGACGATTATATATATATATAGATTGATTGATAGATAGATAGATAGATGTCCCATTTATTGTAATGGACATTTGTAGGATTAAGTGTATGATCCAGGCTGACATACAATTGTAGTATGAAAAAAAAATAGAAAATCTCTGTTCTTCTCACCTCAGGAGCCATGTAGCCTTGTGATCCAGTGGCTGTTCGTTCTCCATGAATGTTGACAATTGCAAGACCGAAATCTTTGATCTTAATAGGGCCTGCTTCAGATATTCAAGATATTCTCTGGCTTGACGTCTCTGTGGAGGACATCCTTTGAGTGGAGATATTGGATTCCACAGACAAGCTCAGCAGCATAGAATCTGACAAATACAAGAAATTAGTGACCGTCTGCAGAAATACAAGAAATCCTGTCCGTAGTCTAATAAAGTGGCCAGTTAGGATTCTTTCCAGGTACTGGTGACTAAAATATTGCTTTATTCTAAACTATATTGCCATGAAAAACACCAGAACTCCAAAGAACAATCAATACTGATAACAATTGCGCTTATATATATTTCTATACATGTATAATTACATAGACCTTTACCTTGCACTGGGGATATCAAGCTGTCCCCTTCATTAGTACGAAGCTGTAAGGCTTTGTGCACACAGTGCGTTTTTGAAGCATTTTTGCGTCGTTTTTTACAGGTGAAAATGGGTCAAAAACGCTATGCAATTCTTATGCAAGCTAATTCAATGACAATCCTGAAGTGTTGTGCACATGATCAGTAAATTTACTTCGACTATTTGTGTTTTTTTCTGCATCATTTTAATTCTTTATGAGTTTCTGCAGTGTTTTTCCACCTATTGACTTCAATTGAGTCAATCAAATCAACAGCAAAAAAGCATGTATAAAAATGTTTGCGGATTTGTTGAGTTTTTGTTTATGTATTTACAGACTTCCTATGGCGTTTCCCACGCGGTCATCTGTGTGAGACTGTGGGAAACACCGGTGCGGTCGTTCTTATCGGCAGTAACGCTACAGCCGGTAAGACCATCGGTCAGAGAGCTTCAGGATCATGCTGTCAGATGTCAGCGTGACCCCACAGCTGTGACCTGCGATAAAAGAGCTTACCGCAGGTCAGCAGGCAAGGGCTAACGAAAGTACTGCTCCCATCGGGTTACGTCTGCTGTCACTGATAAAAGCGACCACAGGTGCCACTGATGGGAGAAATAGTCTTCCAGTTAAAAAAAAAAAAGTAAAATTACATACAAGTTCAATTAAAAATAAAAAAAACTTTATACTCCCCTAACACCCAATCCCCGATGCCCTCATCACCTAGAAAAACGTAAAATAAACCAACATATACTCACCTATCCATGTAATCACGAGTGTCCCACGGCGATCTGACGTGTTGAAAAGTCACATTGGGAGATGTAACTGCTCTACCCGGCCACTGACGATACACTGCAGGAACATTTAACTTATGTCAGTATATCACTGAGCTGCCGAGAGAGGTCACCGTAGTTCATCAGCTGATCAGCTACAGTGCTCTTACTTATGGTACCGCTGCGTGAGAACTTTCTCACAGCAGCTCAGTGATACACTACGGGAGCGATTACCTCCTGTCAGTGTATCGCCAGCTGTCTTTGAGAGCAGTCACATCATTAACTGCTCTCAAAGTGATCAGGATCGTCGTGGGACATTACAGATTATCTTCTCTGCGGACAGGTGAAGAATATTGTGGTTTGTTATTTTATTTTTGTTGCAGGAGAGGTTGGAGTCAATGGATTAGGCGTTCGGTGAGTATAGTTTAATTAAGATTCATTAAAAGAGTCTGTCATTATTTCAAATAAAGGACTTTATTCTGGGTGTGTGTTTTTTATACAATATCACTATCGGGTTACTAATGGATAGGTGTATTATAGATGCCTCTCCATTACTAACCTGTGGGCTTGATATCACCTGACAATACAAAGATGACATCAACCCGACAAATATAACTCCCACTTGCTAACCCTACAGGGCAAGTGGGAAGAGCGAGGCTAAAGTGAGGGGGCGGGGTCACACCAAACATATGAAAAATCGGTCCGAGTCTCCCTGCTGGGTGTCGCGCGAGTATAATCTGATTTTTCACACCTAGCATCCGATTTACATCCGAATGCACTGTGATTGCTATCCGACTGCAATGCGATTTTAACATGAGCTTTTACATAGAGAAATTCTTTAAGTCATTTACACAATATTTTCAAAGGAAATATTCTTCAAAACATATCGACCGACCCACAGACAGACAGACAGACGAAAAGTTGGCAATTTGGCAGCCAGATAGGGTAAAATAACAGTGTATGTGGAGCAGACAGGATAGAAGAGATGGATTACATACATTAAATACAAATAGAATAGGTAGATATATAGATGTCTGTTACAAATACAATTAGTACAGTGTATGTGCAGCTTACTGTACATGTAATAAATATTTTTCTCCCGCACAATTTTAGTAACCAGCAGCGGGAAAGCTGATAGCTGGGGGCCGATGTTTATAGCCTGGGAAGGGGGTAATACCCATGGAGTTCCCCAGGCTATTAATATCAGCTTACATCTGTATTCTTAGCCTTTACTATTAAAATTTGGGTCTCCCCCCAAAAATGATGTGGGGTCCCCCTATAATAACCTACAAAGGCTATGCAGACAGCTGCGGGCTTATATTAATAGCCTAGGAAGGGGCAATGGATACTGCCCTCCACAGGCTAAAAACATCAGCTCTCAGCCGCCCCAGAAAAGGCGCATCTCTAAGATGCGCCAATTCTGGCATTTAGCCTCGCTCTTCCCTCTTGCTCTGTAGCGGTGGCAAATGGGATAATAGTTGGGGGGGGTTGATGTCACCTTTGTATTGTCTGGTGACATCAAGCCCCGAGGTTAGTAATGGAGAGGCGTCTATTAGAGACCCCCATTACTAACCCCATAGTCACATTGTATAATAACACACACACCAAGAATAAAGTCCTTTAATTGACAAAAATGACACAGACTCCTTTAATAATCTCAAGTAAACCATACTTACAACTTCGTCTAATTCCACAGAAACCCTCGATCTCATGTAATAAACCAAAAATAATAAAACAATATACTACACCTATCTGTCATTCTGTCCCACGCCGTAATCAATGTCTGGGGGAGAAATGGTTTTCAACCTGGACGGTGCCAAGATGCGACCGTCCAGGCTGAAAACCACTGGGGAATGAACTGCTGGGAGCGGAGCCTCAGTTACTAGTGGTGACTTCACTGAGGCCGTGTTCCCAGCCGGGCTGAACTGCAGTGATCTCGGTGAGATCCCCGCTAGCACCGTGAGAAAGTCACACGGTGCAGAGGCGAGTTCACAGCAGTGAAATTCTCCCGAAGAACTCGCCTCTGCACCGAGCGACTTTCTCATGCCATTTTTTCCCAAAAAGTAATCTTTTAATAACTAAATACATGTACAGTAAGCTACACACTGCACCAATTTGTCACATACATCTCTACCTATTCTTTGTATTTACTGTATCTAATCCATCTCTTCTATTCTGTCGGCTCCTGCAGTGATTTTAAACTACACGACTGCTGAATTACTGGCTTTTCTTCTATGAATCTGTTAAAATATTAACTTCTATTGCAGGATGCGATCTGATTTCCGAATACATTCGCAGTATGCTGCAACCTTTTTCCAGTCAGCTCGTGAGCCAATCAGAGCTGGAAAAAAATGCAGACGAACAAACAATCAGAATAACATTGGTCCGAATTCAGATTTTTTATTGGATTGCATTAGTCCGATTTCATCGCAAGTGGGAAGAAGCCCTTACATCCAAATGCAGTGCGACTGCTATCTGATTGCAATGCGATTTTAACATGAGCTTTTACATACAACAATTCTCTGTCATTTACACAGTTTTCAAATGAAATATTTGTCAAAACACACAAAAAAAACCCACTCCCTTCTCATCCCCCCAATGGGGGTGTTTTTTTTTGTCCTCCCTCATTCTCGAGTCCTCTACCAGAGGCCTGGGAGTTTCAGAATTCTTTTCCCAGCATTGCGCTTTTCTGGACAGAGTTCAAATGTTTCTCCTGGGATCTGTTTGTAGCCATTTTCCCAACTTAGGGATCACTGATTCAAGTGCTCCCATCACCACTGGAATCACTGTTGCCTTCACCTTCCACATCTTCTCCAGCTCCTTTGAGGCCCTGGTATTTCTCCAGCTTCTCATATTCCTTCTTTCTGATGTTGCTGTCACTTAGCACTGCCACATCTATTATCGTTGCAATCTTCTGATACTTGTCTACTATCACAATGTCTCATTGGTTAGCCAACACCTACTTATCCGTCTGGATCTTGACGTCCCACAGGTTTTTAACCCTTTCATTCTCCACCACTTTTTCTGGGGTCTCCCACCTGGACTTAGGCAAACTTAGCCCATATACTGTGCAGATGTTCCTGTATACAATTCCCGCTACTTGGTTGTGGCGTTCGGTATACACTGCTCCTGCTTGCATTTTGCATCCTGCTCCTGTGTTGGACTGTTTCTAAGGTTTCTTTGCATAGTCTGCACCTTGTGTCTAGTCTTATGTGGTAGATTCCTGCTTCTATGGATCTGGTACTTCGTGCTTGCTCTTGTGCCACTACGATTAGTGCTGCAGTGCTGTCTCAGAGTCTAGCTTTCTACAGCTATTAGGATTTCTCCATGTCTGCCACCTCCATTATCTGTCGATGGTACATCCCATGCAGCGGCTTGTCTTGCTATGGCACTTCATGTTTCTGTTCTTCCTTCCAGATCTGTTGTTGCTGCGTTAGGCTTTCTCTCAGCATCTCCTCTTTTGATGCCATTTTTCTGATGTATTCCTGGATACTCCTTGTTTCATTTGTGATGGTGGCTTGGATGCTTATCAAGCCACAACCACCCTCCTTTCAGTTGGTATACAATTTTTGGGTGCTAGACTTAGGGTGCAGACCTCCATGCAGTCCTACGTCACATCAGCAGCATGCATCTCTTCTTTTAGCCAGCAGGATATCTAATAACTGGCAGGGCATATGTATTGATGGCACCGATTTTATTCTTCTCATTGAGCTGGCTATTCTTGACCTGTCTTATCCTTTGATGGTATTTGGATGTTGCTGCTTTCCTTGCCTCCTCATCATGGTTACCATATCCCTGTGGGATGCCGAGGTACTTGTAGCATGTCTGTACATCTGCTATGTGCCCTGCTGGTAATTTCACTCCATCAGTCTTGACTACCTTGCCTCTATTACCAACCAGCCGCACTTCTCCAGTCCGAAGGACATCTCGATGTCTTCACTGTAGATCTGTGGCGCCCCTGAGGGTTCAGTCGCCACAGAGGTACTGCACCTCCTCCTTAGGTGTGGTACCCCACCATCCAGGTAAGGTGGAGACACCTGACCACACTCCAACACCTGCACCCCACACCACAAAGTAGTGTAGCAAAGCACCTTCGGCGGCTCCCTGCTTGGAGTGCAGCATAGCACCCCTTGGTGGCTCCCTGCTTGGAACATGAAGTGTGCTGGGAGATGGGTGGAGTTTAGTTTACATAAAAGAGCGGGAAGAGTTGAGGATTCAGTCAGTCAGTCAGTCATTCATTCAGTCAGTGAGTGAAGATGTAGAAGGACAGAGTGTGAGACAGAGAAGATCCCCGAGAGAGGGATGGAGGAAGGAAGTGCTGCAGCAGGCCACAGTGATCTGGGTCTGCTGGCACAGGAAAGAGACAGAGAAAGGAAGCTTGATTCTCCATTGGGAAGAAGGATTAGCACGTAACGTGAGGAGAATAAGAGAACAAGGACTAGAGTTAGAGGAGAACCCTTCTCAAGTTCTAAGCGCAAGGCCGGGGCCTGGTCCCCGAGGTTGTACGGATACTAATGGTCCTGCAGCAGACACCAGAGGAATAGAAGTAGTGACCACTTTATTCCCACACAAGACTTGGGGGCACAACAGCAACATGCGAGAGAGCCGGGACTTAGTAGTAAGGAGTCCCCGAAACAGGCTACAGCTGTCTGCCGTACAAGTAGAGTTCATAGGAACATCTGACAGGAGGAACTCCAGTGTAACTCAGTACTAGGAGTACTTCATTCTAAGGCGCTATAAGACGAGACGTTCAGAAAAGGCACATATGTTGGCGGAGTGTTGGAAAGGAGTACTTCATCTTGCCTGGAAGTTGGCTGAGCTCCTGACCCAGAGGACACGGCACGGATGCGGGCACCCGTACCTGCAACAGACTGTGAGTAAAGCTTTGGAACTACATGCCCTGGTGTCCTTCACTTATTCCTGCGCCAACCCGCCCAGCACTGCTACATCCCTTGCGCCTGACACTGCACCATCTAAGTGTCACTTCACCTACACTGCCCTGGGACTACAGCCCTGCCTGTGGAGGGCTACAGCATCATTGCTGCACCACACCATCTGTCCCAGAGGATCTGTCTGCAGCGTCGGCTTACATCTCCATTGCCGAACACCACAGGTGGTGTCACAAATCACGTATAAACTTTCACCATCATAAGCACACTGCAACAACCCCTTTTACAATGGGCGCCCAGGGCCACGGACCGGGTCACAGCTATCGTGACAACTCCCATTGAATTCCACGGGCCCGGTACCAAGAACCCCACAGCCCTGGGAGGACGACCCACTACTTGGCGTTACGAACAGGATGACGAAGCCAAGTGCCACCGGGTTCTGTGTGCCTACGATTTATTGGACTTAAAAGTTTGTGGAAATGTGCAAAAGACACAATTTGATAGACTGTAAAATGAATGCTAAAAATGGCCGCCAGCGCCAAGAAGAAGGGCGTGACAACATGGGTGGTCCTAAGAAAAGATTGCAAACTGTCCTGGGCCTCCCCTGTCTAAACTTCTATGCGACAGCAACATGGCCCACCCCTGAGGGGTTCGTATACTGGCATGGAGTAGGAAAAAGACACCGCCCCCAGAAGGAGGAGCGGGAGCCAGTGGCGGGAAAAGAGGCCAGACAGGAAGAAAAAGGAGAGAATGCTATGATGGAAGGAGAGAGGAGGCCTGAAGAGCGAAGGGAGGTTAAGTTGAATCTCCCAGGCGCAATGGCTGAAGGCTCCGATCTGGCTTCCCATCTAGACTGTCAACAGCTGGAGGAGGAGATTGCCCGGCTGACTCATGAACTGCGGCTGAAGCAGGAGGCGCTCTGGAGGAAGAAATGGCAGCCCGCCCTGGAGGGGCCTACACCCGCGGTACCCCAGTCACCGGTACCCGCCTTTGCTGCACCGGATCTCCCCCAGGCAAACCCTGTGGAGCCTGCGACCGCTGCAATACCACCGGCAGCATCCATCACCGCCGCCCTGCTGTCACCGCCGCTGTGTGAGGCCCGTTCAGAGGAGTTATCTGAGGGCCTGTGGCCTGAAGCGGAGGAAGCTGAGCCCCAACCTGGACCTAGCGCGGCTGCGCAGGTCCCACCAGAGATCCCCGCGGACCCGGAGCCGCCATCTGCTCCACCACCACCGGCATCCGGACCGGCTACTCCTGTGGATACCACTGCAGCTGCTCACCATCTCAGGCCTGCACCAGAGCCGCAACACCGCCAGGAGGCACCAGGTATGCCCGTCGGCCATGAAGTTAGGGAAGCCACGGGGTGCCCACCGGCTACAGCGGCCAGACAGGTGGTGCTGGACTTGGTCTGGGACCGGGATACTAGTTCAGGGGGAGACATCTGAACCCCTGACAGTGGTGCCGCGGTCCACGGTGGGCAGGGGCCGGTCCCGGGAAGAGGAGGAGGAGACGAGAGCCCGATGCCAGGAGACTATCCGCCAGCTGGCAGCGGAGCAGAGGGAGAGGGAACAGAGGAGGCTGGCTGTGCTAGGTCCAGATCTGGACCGGAAAGAGAAGATCCGGGCCGGTCACATTGGTCCCCGGGATTCAGCCGGATGGGGACAGGTCCTCAACGTAAACCATGAGCGGGGGTTTGGGTTCATAGCAGACCCCCAGAGGATCTCTGACCTATTTTTCAGCCGGAGGGCTGTTGAGTCTCACCTCCGGAGGGGACACCCAGCACGTGACCTACAGCCAGGGGAATAAGTCACCTTTACCCGGCATGAGGGGCTATGCGGCTGGTACGCCCTAAACATACGCCGCATACCGGAGGACTTATTGACAACCTATCGGAGGGAGAAAGCCTGTGTTCCCCGGCAGAAAAACCTCCCACAGTAGTTACCAAGACTGTTTGTGCCCACACCAGTGGCTCAGGCTACGTCGGTACCAATCCAGCATCCCTTGGTACAAGTCACAACCCCTGCTGTACGTCAGGCAGCAGCCATGTTAGCTGAATACCAGCAAAGCATCAATCCACCAGGAGGAAGACACCCAGAGAATCTCCCCTGGAAGCAGCAGCTCAAGCAACCAGTTTCCAGTACCCCAGGAGGGGCCCACCAACATTAAGGAGAATATGAACAACCAACTTTGTTACCCAGGAGGGTATTTGCACCGTTGTGCCCTATTGTTTACAATTATGTTCCAGTTTTCTTCAGTTTGCCTAGTTGCGTTGGCAGCATTTATTATGGAAGTCTGAACTGTGGAGATCATGGACACTGAATGATCCAGAACTTTAAGGTATATAGTAGCACCTCTTTAGGAGCCCTCTCTTGGTTTTAAATATCTCTTTTATAAATAAGGACTACCTCATTGTGGAGCATGGCTCCCACCTAAAGGACACTGCAAGAGATCCCGGCTGGGAGTGGTGTCCAGCACTTACAAGAATTATTGAAGTTGTGATGTGAAGTATTTTATAATGTGCCTTATGACAGTATTAATAGAGAATAGCTTTTATATAGATTCTAGTTAGTATCAATGACAGATAGGAATGTTTTAATAAAGAGATTTGGAATAAAGATGAAGATTTGGAAAAATGCAGGTGACGAACCACGCATCCACGGTTGTCACTTAAGGTTAACAAAAGAAAGTAGAGAATGTGTAAGAAGAAGTGATAATGCTTGAAATAGCACTTTAAATTAGGTAGTATAACTTTAAAGATGAATAGTAAAAATTGTTTGCAACGTTCAAGAGACCGTGCCTCTCATATTGTGAAGATTAGATAGGAACTGTTTGTTTTGCATTACAAAATTTTGCATGTTCCTGTATTTGTGAACTTCTGTTTTCTTGCAGCCCGCGGATGTGCTGTGTTTAACGGGGGGGTATGTGGCGCCCCTGAGGGTTCAGTCACCACAGAGGTACTGCACCTCCTCCTGAGGTGTGGTACCCCACCATCCAGGTAAAGTGGAGATACCTGACCACACTCCAACACCTGCACCCCACACCACAAAGTAGTGTAGCAAAACACCTTCGGCGGCTCCCTGCTTGGAGTGTAGCATAGCACCCCTTGGTGGCTCCCTGCTTGGAACACGAAACGTGCTGGGAGATGGGTGGAGTTTAGTTTACATAAAAGAGCGGGAAGAGTTGAGGATTCTGTCAGTCAGTCATTCATTCAGTCAGTGAGTGAAGATGTAGAAGGACAGAGTGTGAGACAGAGAAGATCCCCGGGAGAGGGATGGAGGAAGGAAGTGCTGCAGCAGGCCACAGTGATCTGGGTCTGCTGGCACAGGAAAGAGACAAAGGAAGCTTGATTCTCCATTGGGAAGAAGGATTAGCACGGAACGTGAGGAGAATAAGAGAACAAAGACTAGGGTTAGAGGAGAACCCTTCTCAAGTTCTAAGCGCAAGGCCGGGGCCCGGTCCCCGAGGTTGTATGGATACTAATGGTCCTGCAGCAGACACCAGAGGAATTGAAGTAGTGACCACTTTATTTCCACACAAGACTTGGGGGCACAACAGCAACATACGAGAGAGCCGGGACTTAGTAGTAAGGAGTCCCCGAAGCAGGCTACAGCTGTCTGCCGTACAAGTAGAGTTCATAGGAACATCTGACAGGAGGAACTCCAGTGTAACTCAGTACTAGGAGTACTTCATTCAAAGGCGCTATAAGAGGAGACGTTCAGAAAAGGCACATATGGTGGCGGAGTGTTGGAAAGGAGTACTTCATCTTGCCTGGAAGTTGGCTGAGCTCCTGACCCAGAGGACACGGCACGGATGCGGGCACCCGTACCTGCAACAGACTGTGAGTAAAGCTTTGGAACTACATGCCCTGGTGTCTTCCACTTATTCCTGCGCCAACCCGCCCAGCACTGCTACATCCCTTGCGCCTGACACTGCACTTCACCTACACTGCCCTGGGACTACACCCCTGCCTGTGGAGGGCTATAACATCATTGCTGCACCACACCATCTGTCCCAGAGGATCTGTCTGCAGCATCGGCTTCCATGTCCATTGCCGAACACCACAGGTGGCATCACGAATCACTTATAAACTTTCACCATCATAAGCACACTGCAATAACCCCTTTTAAAATGGGCGCCCAGGGCCACGGACCGGGTCACAGCTACCGTGACAACTCCCATTGAACTCCACAGGCCCGGTACCGAGTACCCCACAGCCCTGGGAGGGCGACCCAGATCCTTGTCAGGTGGATCAGTGAACTGATGTCTCGTTCGTTTTTCCCATGCAGCTTGATGTCATCCCTGTAGAGGAGGTGGCTGATGGTGCTTCCAATCTTGAACTTGTATCCATAGCCAGACTAATTTGACTGAGGTGGTTCAAGCTTATGCAGAACAGAAATAGGGGCAGTGCATCACCTTGGTATATGCCGCATTTGACGGTCACTTGTGCTTGTTGTCTTGAGCCGACTTCCAATGTTGTTCTCCATAGCTCTATTGAGTTTGAGGAAGGTTCTTAGTTTCTTGTTGACACTGTAGAGAGCCAAGCATTCACAGATGTGTGTGGCATTGAGTCATAGGCTTTCCTGTAGTCAATTCAAGCTGTGCTGAGATTGGTCTGTCTGAATCTTGAGCAATTGCTCTATCAACTAGAAGCTGGTGCTTAGAGCCTCAGGTGTTGGTCCCCAATGCCTTTCTGAGATGGATTCATATACTGGTTCATATGGTTCTGCAGCTTGGTGGCTATGATGCCCAACAGAAGTTTTCATGTTGTTGTAAGGCAGGTTATTGGGCGGTAGTTGAATGGAGCTATTTCTTTGTGAGGATCCTTTATGATCAGCACTGTTCTTCCTTGTGTTAGCCAAGTTGGGTGATGGCCTGCTTCTAGCAGTTGGTTCATCTGCTTTGCCATGAGTTCATGTACTGCTGTTAATTTTTCTAGCCAGTAGGTGTGGATCATGTCTGGGCCAGGTGCTATCCAGCTCTTCATGTTCTTGACTCGCTGTTGACGGTCTGCTTCTGTAATGGTGACTGGTTCTTGCTCTAGGTGGTTGCTCTGTTTCATTCTCAGATCTTGCAGCCACATTTCACTGGTGGTGTGTATTTTTTCCTTCTCCCATATGTTCCTCCAGTATTGTTCAGTCTCTGCTATTGATGGAGTTGCTGCCTTTGTGCTATTAGTTGGGAGTAAACCTTGGATGGTTCTCTGGAGAACAGGGCATTTATCTTCTTGGCCTCAGCTTTTCTAGTGTATCTCCCTAGTCTTGCAGCAAGTGCTGTGGAGCTTTTAATACTCTCTAGGGCTTCAGTTGGGGGTCAGGACTTTGTACTTGTCTATCTTGGTCTTATTCTTGATCTTTACACCCTTCTATATTTCTGTTAGTTGGCTGACTTCCCTTCGTGTCACCTTGATCTTTGTCTCCAGCCTTTTTTTTCCAAGGGGAGCACATACTTCTGTTGTTCTTGCTGGTTGTATATCCAAGCATTTCCATGATTGCTGAGGTAGTAGCATAGATCAGTTTATTAGTTTGAGTTATGGTGGTGGTAGGTATTTATGCAAGTGCTCTATTGGCATCTTCTAGCATACGGTCTGGTGGTGTTTCTTTGCTGAGCCTTGGCAGTCAATATCTGGTATTAATAGTATTTACTATTTAGTTTATCTAATATCTTCTGTTTCAGATCAGCTGCAGTGCTCTGTCAGGATTTTCAGGGGGTTGCACATGTTCTTCCAGGTTTTCATGTGGAGTGGATCCAGCGTTGGACTGAAGCACCTTGGGCCCAGAGAAAATCATTCTTGGGGCCCACTATGTAGTGTGATAAAACACTCCGGGATCGCCTTTGCTGGAGTCAAAGGTCACGTGCGTTCAGCATGAAACTCAGGCGCAGAGCTGGGATTCGGGTATAACTGACACTGGGTCAGGTTTATTAAAGGTGAAAGCAATGCATAAAAGAAATAAAACATAAAACAAATCCTTGCCTGTCCGGCACTAACTAAACAAAGTACAACCTAACTACCAACTGGCGGGCTTCTCCCGTCCAGCTAAACCACAGTTGCAGTGGGCACTGCTTCTACTCACGTGTGTCTCTCACACAGACAGGCTCTCCGTGTTCCCAGACTGAGACACTCTCACAACCACCTGGCATCCTTTTATATCCACCTCCCATTATTCATTAGCAAGCAGGTGCGATACTGACCAGACTAGGCCACATAGGAAAGGAATCTGGGCGAGATATACCTGCCCTCATCCACTATTCCCACATGATTCTCACATATCCCCCCCCCTCTGCTCAGACCACTCCGGTCGAGCAATGACACCCGCCAAACAGTGCACTCGGGACAGGGCATCTGCATTTCCCATCTGTACCCCTGGGCGGTGCTCCACCGTAAGAGTGTAGGCCTGCAGGGCAAGGAACCACCGGGTCACCCGGCTATTCCGTTCCTTGTTCAAGTGCATCCACTTGAGAGGGGCATGGTCAGTGATCAGCCTGAACTTTCTGCCCACCAGGTAATATTTGAGGGCCTCTAGAGCCCACTTAATGGCGAGGCACTCTTTTTCTACGACTGCATACCTTTACTCGTGTTTATTCAGCTTCCTGCTGAGATAGAGGACTGGGTGTTCCACTCCGTCCCTCACTTGTGAGAGTACGGCCCCGATACCGGTATCAGAGGCATCCGTTTGTACCACAAACTCGCTGCGGAAGTCCGGAGTCACCAGTACGGGCTGAGAGCAAAGTGCCCGTTTTAGGCTATGGAAGGCTTCTTCAGCCGCTAAACTCCATTTAATCATGACGGAGTCTTTCCCTTTTGTAAGATCCGTCAGGGGGGTAGCGATGGCTGCAAAATTGGGTATGAACCGGCGATAATAGCCGGCGATCCCCAGAAAGGCTTGCACCTGCTTCTTGTTGACAGGTTGCGGCCAGTCCTGAACCGCCTGAATCTTATCGAGCTGGGGTTTAACAACACCCTTCCCAATTACATACCCCAAATACCGGGCTTCTTCCAGCCCAATATGACATTTCTTGGGGTTCGCGGTTAGACCTGCCTCCCACAGGTCGTCAATCACAGCTTGTACTTTCTGGAGATGAGTCTCCCAGTCCAAGCTGTAAATGACAATGTCATCCAAATAGGCCGAAGCGTACTGCCTATGTGGCCTCAGGACTCGATCCATCAGTCTCTAGAAGGTCGCCGGTGCTCCGTGCAGTCCAAACGGCATATACACATACTGAAATAGACCTTCTGGGGTAGCAAATGCCGTCTTTTCTCTGGCAGCCTCCGCCAGAGGGATCTGCCAATACCCCTTTGTTAGGTCTAGGGTCGTAATATACCGGGCTTTTCCTAACCGATCTATTAACTCGTCGACCCGGGGCATAGGGTAGGCATCAAATTTTGAGACCGCATTCAGTTTCCTGAAGTCATTGCAGAACCGGATGGTGCCGTCCGGTTTAGGAATTAGCACAATCGGGCTGGACCAAGCACTGTGCGATTCCTCAATGACACCTAACTCTAACATTGCCTTCACTTCTCGGGAAACGGCTTCATGGCGCGCTTCCGGGATTCGGTAGGGCTTTACGTGAACTGTGACACCAGGTTCCGTCACAATGTCATGTTTCATTAGCGTAGTCTGCCCTGGTTTTTCTGAGAAAAACTTTTGGTTGTGAAGTAGAAACTGCCTGACCTCAGTCTTTTGCCGCTCCGAGAGAATCTCTGCAACCCGTACCTCCGGTACGGTATGCGAGCAGACGGGACGGGCCAGCTCCGCAGACAAGGCAGACCGATCTTTCCTGGGTTTTATCAGATTTACATGATAAATCTGTTCAGCTTTCCATTTACCTGCCTGGTATACTTTGTAGTTTACTTCACCAACTCTTTCCTTAATCTCAAAGGGGCCCTGCCACTTTGCCAGGAACTTACTGTCCACCGTGGGGACCAGGATCAACACCCTATATCCGGGTGCAAACGTACGGATCTTGGCGCCCCTATCATAGATTCTTTTTTGGGCTCCTTGAGCCTGCATCATGTGTTCTTTGACTATAGGCATAACAGCCGCAATACGGTCCTGCATTTGTGTGACGTGATCTATCACCGTTTTAAACGGTGTGACCTGACCCTCCCAGGTTTCTTTTGCAACGTCTAACAGTCCGCGAGGACGTCGGGCGTACAATAACTCGAAAGGCGAGAATCCCGTGGAAGACTGGGGTACTTCCCTGATGGCAAAAAACAAGTACGGAAGTAAATAGTCCCAGTTCTTCCCATCCTTGTCTATCACCTTTCTCAGCATCTGCTTCAGAGTTTTATTGAACCGTTCGACCAACCCGTCTGTTTGAGGGTGATACACGGATGTGCGTAACGATTCGATTTGTAACAATCGGCAGAGCTCCTTCATTACCCTGGACATAAAGGGGGTCCCCTGGTCGGTGAGTATCTGTTTTGGTATACCGACCCGACTAAACACATGCACCAGTTCCTTGGCAATCGTCTTGGTGGCCGTGTTACGCAAAGGGATGGCCTCCGGGTAACGAGTGGCATAATCCAAGATGACCAGGATATGTTGGTGTCCACGTGCAGACCGTGGAAGGGGCCCAACTAAATCCATCCCAATCCTCTCAAACGGGACTTCAATAATAGGTAGGGGTACCAAAGGGCTACAGAACCGGGGCTTAGGTGCAGAGGCTTGGCAGTCAGGACAAGACTCACAATATACACGAATATCGTGATGCATGCCTGGCCAAACAAAACAGTGTAATATCCTTTTGGTGGTTTTCTGGACTCCCAGGTGACCTCCCATCACATGTTCGTGGGCCAGGTCCAGCACCTGCCGCCGGTAGGGTTTTGGCACGACTAATAGTTGCACCGTATCTTCCCCCTTTTTCTCTATCTGATAGAGTAAATCATTCTCCAGAACCATGTAAGGATATGCCAGCCTAGAGCCAGGTTCTACGGGTACCCCATTTATCACTTTTACATTTGTCCTAGCCTGAGAAAGGGAAGGATCCTTTATTTGCTCGCTTTGGAAGTCATCTTTCTGAACTTCTAAATCCGGCAAACGGGGAGGTGGACGGCTGTCAGTCTCCTCCTCTTCCCCGGTCTCCTCCGTATCACCCGCCATGACTGAAAACGGGAACTGCAGGTCATTTCCCGCAGACTCTTCCCCCCGAGTCTTCCGGGGAGACCTCTTCCCGGGGTTCGGGACCCACACGCGCCCTGGGAGAAGAATCATGTACACTATTACCCAAAGGCATCAACTGATTCTCCCACAATTGCCAGAAGTGGGGAAAATCCCGGCCCAGGATAACATCATGCAATAACGCCGGGACGAGTCCCACTTTATGTTGCACAGACCCATAGGAAGTTGTAATGCATATGATCATGGTGAGGTACGAACAGGTGTCTCCATGCACACACGTTACAGAAAATTTGTCTGATGGTCCAGTCGGGGCTGACACCAGACTGGCCTTCACCAGAGTCACCACACTTCCCGAGTCTAACAATGCCACCACATTTTTGCCATCAACAGTTAAATCACACAAGTGTTTTTCCACATCCTTTTGACCGGCATTCACACTCACTATCCGTGCAACCATAGACATGCGGTTTTTAGAGTCTGTGACGTCGCACTGCATGGGTTCAGTAGTGACCGGACAGTTCGCAGCAATATGTCCCATCTCTTGGCAGCAGAAACACCTAACGGGCCCCTTGCTTAGACCATAGTTCGTTACTCTCGGCCTCGCAGTGCGGGCAGTCCCGTTTTCCTCCCCCACTGTCTTAGGGATTTTTCCATCTCCCCTACTCCCTGGAACAGTCTTACCGGTTCCACTTGGAGATGATGAAGAACGAGGTGGGGTAGCGTCGTCTCGGAGTCCTTCCGCCACGGAGTAACGTTCAACCAGATCCACCAGTTGATCTGCCGTCGTAGGATTTCCATGGCTTACCCACTTCCTCAGGGCTGGCGGTAGAGCTCTCAGGTACTTGTCCATGACGACTCTCTGGATTATCTCTGGCACTGTCAGCACCTTGGGTTGTAGCCACTTCTTCGTCACGTGGATCAGGTCGAACATCTGTGACCGCGGTGGTTTATCCGGCTGATAAGTCCATTGATGCACTCTCTGTGCACGGACAGCGGTCGTCACTCCCAGCCGGGCCAAGATCTCGGCTTTCAGTTTGTCAAAGTCCTGCGCAGCTTCAGGCTCTAAGTCATAATAAGCCTTTTGGGCCTCACCGGAAAGAAACGGGGCAATCAGGCCGGCCCATCGTGCCTTCGGCCATTTTTCTCGCATCGCCGTCCGTTCAAACGTGGTCAGGTATGCCTCGACGTCATCTTCGGTCGTCATCTTCTGCCAGTACCGACTCACGTGAATCACTCTCGACTTGGCTTCCAGGGTAACCTCATGTAGGCTTGCCAGGCGCTGCGCCACCTGCTGGAGAAGCGAACGATCGGTAACTGTCATGTCCACCAACTCCTTCAGCTGGGCCATCATCACCCGATTAGCTTCTTGCTGGATGGCGGTGGACTGTACCAGCGCTTTCACCACGTCCTCCATGCTCATGCTTGCAACGTGATGCCCGCATTCTCCACCACAATGTGATAAAACACTACGGAATCGCCTTTGCTGGGGTCAAAGGTCACGTGCGTTCAGCATGAAACTCAGGCGCAGAGCTGGGATTCGGGTATAACTGACACTGGGTCAGGTTTATTAAAGGTGAAAGCAATGCATAAAAGAAATAAAACATAAAACAAATCCTTGCCTGTCCGGCACTAACTAAACAAAGTACAACCTAACTACCAACTGGCGGGCTTCTCCCGTCCAGCCAAACCACAGTTGCAGTGGGCACTGCTTCCACTCACGTGTGTCTCTCACACAGACAGGCTCTCTGTGTTCCCAGGCTGAGACACTCACACAACCACCTGGCATCCTTTTATATCCACCTCCCATTATTCATTAGCAAGCAGGTGCGATACTGACCAGACTAGGCCACATAGGAAAGGAATCTGGGCGAGATATACCTGCCGTCATCCACTATTCCCACATGATTCTCACAGTAGCTACACACATTTGTGCTCAAAAGTTTACATACCCTGGCAGAACTTTTGCTTTCTTGGCCTGTTTCCAGAGAATATGATAAAGTTTTGGTGTTATCTCCACTCATGGTTAGTGGTTGGGTGAGGCCATTTATTGTCAAACTATTGTGTTTTCTCTTTTTAAATCACAATGACAACCCAAAACATCCAAGTGACCCTGATCAAAAGTTTACATACCTCATTTTTTACTAATGTGTATTGCCCCCTCTAGCATCAATGACAGCTTGAAGTCTGTTGTGGATGAGGTTCTTTATTTTCTCAGATAGTAAAGCTGCCCACTCTTCTCGGCAAAATGCCTCCAGTTCCTGTAAATTACTGGGCTGTCTAGCATAAACGGTGTTTTGTTCTGCTGTAGCCAATGACAGGTCGAATTGCCTTGTGTTATGGATCGTTATCATGTTGGAACGTCCAAGTACGTCCCATGCGTCACCAGAGGACCCAATAGCATAGCAGCTGTGTGGTGTGCCTCCCTCTATTTCCAGCAGGTGTCAGTGCCTGGGCCCACTGGAGAATCCACCAGATAGGCCAGTCCAATCCTGGGTGGATCTGCAGCACGTTTGATCCATCTTAAGTTGTGATAATAGCTTTCTCTTTATGACATTGAAATGTTGGGTGACTAGTTTCTCAGTCAGTAGACATGCAGGTCTTGTATCCATCCAGAGTTTTCTCATACACTTCATATATCCTCTCATTTGGTCTGCTGTTATAATAGCATTTCATCAGATCCAGGTTCTTTTGCCTTGTCCATGTATAATTTTAAGGTTGAAGGAAGACTAAAGGCCCTTTTACATTTAGAGATGCACCATCGATCCGACCAGCGATCCGACCCGGTCAGGATCGCTGGTGCATCGCTAAATGATCGCTAGTGAGCTGTCACACAGGCAGACCTCACAGCGATGCAGCAGCGACGCAGCGCACGATACTCACCTTTCACACACAGCGATCCTGGCGTCCTCCCGCCCACCTCCACGCGTCGCTCGTCGTTACAGCAGGAAGCCCCAGCAGGAAGCTGACGACGAGAAATGGAGCCGGACATTCTCGCGCGATCAGCGATGGACAGCGGGGGAGCCGGTCGGAGGTAAGTATCACACATAGCGATATCGCTAGCGATATCGCTATAACGTCACAAAATCAGTGACGTGATAGCGATATCGCTAGGTGTAAAACCCCCTTAAGTCCATCTATTTCAACCCATAGCCTAACATGTTGATCCAGAGGAAAGCAAAAAAAAAACCCATGTGGCAAACAGTAAGCTTCACATTGGGGAAAAAAATTCCTTCCTGACTCCACATACGGCAATCAGACTAATTCCCTGGATCAGAGCCCTATCAAGGAATCTAGTACATAAAACCAGTAATATTATACATTTCAAGAGACTGAGATGAGGGGAGAGAAAACCAGAGAGCGCTACCTAAGCGCAATAAATGACAAAGAGAAACAATCGTGATACATATATATATGTATATAAACTCACCTGTGGTGGTTGTGCAGGATAGGCACAACACTATGTAGCAATTTGATCACAAATTGTCATCCAACCTCATGGTATGCACCCCTTCCGAAAGATGTGGAGTTGTGCTGGGCCTGTTGCATTCACAAACTTCAACAGATATGTGGACTTGTATAGAGGTAAAATTATATTCTCATGTGCATCTATGCCTCTTAATGCATCCCATTATTTTATTTGCCTTTGCAGCAGCTGCCTGAAACTGGCCACTAAATGTGAGTTTGTCGTACACCCATGTCTTTTTCAGTGACAGTTTTGCCCAGTGATTTACAATTAAGCACATAATTATACATCTTATTTCCTCTGCCCAAGTGGATGACCTTACATTTATCCCCATTAAAGCTCATTTGTCATTTATCAGCCAAAGCTTCTAGTTTACATAAATCCTCCTGTAATACAAAATTGTCCTCCTCTTTATTGATTACCCTGCTTAGTTTAGTGTCATCTGCAAATATTGAAATTCTACTCTCTATGCCCTCTACAAGGTCATTAATAAATATGTTAAAAAGAAGCGGGTCCAATACTGACCCCTGTGGTACCCCACTGCTAACCGCGACCCAGTCCAATTATGCACCATTAATAAGCACCCTTTGCTTCCTATTCCTGAGCCAGTTAACCGACATTTTCCCTATCCCCATTGTTCTCATTTTATGTATCGAAAGCTTTTGAAAAGTCCATATGCACCACATCCACTGCATTTCCTTGGTCCAGTCCTGAACTTTCCTCTTCATAGAAGCTTATCATATTAGTTTGACAGGAATGGTCCCTCATAAACCCATGTTGATTTTGGGTCATGTGGTTATTCTTCAGATACTAAAGTATAGCATCGCTTAGGCTAGTTTCACACTAGCGTTTCCGGGCGCAGCGCATGGCCATGCAGCGCAGCGCATGGCTAAGCTCTGCCCCCGGTCGCGCCCCCTCTGGTCAGCTCCTCCTCTGATCACATGACGCTGCATGCGATCAGCGTACCCTATATTTAGAGCTCGGTACGCTGGTCGTGCGCTGGTACACTTTTGCTGGTGCTTGCGCCCTTTTGGCGCTGCGCCGAGCGCACAAAAATGCACTGTGTTGCATTTTTGTGAGTTCGGCGCAAGCGCCAGCAAAAGTTTACCAGCGCATGACCAGCAAGGCCAGAGGCAGAGCTTAGCAGCGGCCATTCGCTGCGCCCGGTAACGCTAGTGTGAAACTAGCCTTAGAAAACCCTCCAGGATTTTACACACAGTAGAGGTTAAGCTCACTGGCCTATAATTTTCAAGTTCAGTTTTTGTCCCCTTTTTGAATATTGGCACCACATTTGTTATACGCCAGTCCTGTGGTACAGACCCTGTTATTATGGAATCTTTAAAGATTAGAAATTATGGTCTATCTATGACTGTACTTAATTCCTGCAGTACTCGGGGGTGTATCCCATCCGGGCCCGGCGATTTGACAATTGTAGTGATTTGTAGACGCCACCGTACTTCCTGCTGGGTTAAGCAGATGACATTTAATGTAGAATTTTTTTTATCACTGATCATGTTATCCATCATGGGATTTTCTTGTGTAAATACTGTAGAAAATAAGTCATTTAGCATATTGGCTTTTTCCTCATCCACCATTTCACCCAGACTGTTTTTAAGGGGACCAACATCTTAATTGCACCAAGATCATCTCTCATCCATTGGAAATTTGCCTTCCTGAAGTTTAGTGTCTTTGTAACCACTCTACTATACACCAAAATGGTATCAATAAAGACGTCAGATTGGCACGCAAAAAATTAGCCCAAGATCCCAAAAAGTGGAGACACTATGGATCTCAGAAAATGGCAACTTTTTTTTTTGTTTACAAAATTTGTAATTTTTTTCACCACTTAAATAACAAAAACCTAGACATGTTTTGTGTCTGTGAACTCGTAATGATCTGGAGAATCATAATGGCATGTCAGTTTTAGCATAGTGAACATGGTAAAAAAAAATCCAAAAAGCAATTGTAGAATTGCACTGTTTTTTGCAATTTCACCGCATTTGGAATTTTTTTACCATTTTCCAGTACATGATATGGAAAAACCAATGGGGCTATTCAAGCTATTCAAAGTACAACTCATGCCGCAAAAAAACAAGCCCTTACATGGCCATATTGATGGAAAAATATAAAAGTTATGGCCTTGGGAAGATGGTGAGCAAAAAATGGAAACGCAAAAACAGAAATACCCCTGGTCCTTAAGGGGTTAATAGCACAAAATGAAGGAACATTTTGATGGTGCATCTGGTGATTGACAGCCTGTTTAGACAGATTGATAATCAATGTTCCAGTATCATCTGCAGTTTTAAAGGTGTTGTCTGGTCTAAAACTACAAATTTGTAGTCACTCTGTGACTGCAGACTTGTGAATCCTCAATCATGCACTGCTTGCTGTGAGGATTCTCCGGTGTCAGCATTGGGAATGGCAGTCATGTGACTGTAAGTATGTGAATTGCATACTTCTAGCCACAAAAATAAATCGAGCAAGGTCGTGCCAATCTAGTCGGATTGCGGCCGGGAATATGCATACTTGCGGTCACTTGACCACCATTACCAGCGCTGACATCAGCAAATTTAGTCTAATGTGTATGAGGGTCTTAACCACTATGTGAAGGATATGCGTACTGTCAGCGCATGTGCACATAACTTCTTTTAGACGTCTATGAATCTGTTGTTCAGTCAGACGATGCTTCAGGACACATAATTGTCATTTTGTCCTGAAGTAACTTTTTTTTTGCTTCTTTTTGGTCGTCTTTTCCGACATCTTTAGCCATCAGTTTTTGTTTTTATTTATTTTTTTAAATGGACCCCTCACTTCTTTTAGCCGCTTCATGTCTTGGGAAACTTGATGTGGTTAAAAAAAATCAAGAGACTGAACAGGGAGTCATTTTACATTGCAGTGTATGAAATTAGTTCATTGTTTTTAGCATATATTTAGCACTTTTTCAGGCAGGTTACAGAGAGGATCTGCCATAAAAAAAAGTTGTGTTTACATACCGTTAGTCTGACTGATCAGTAGGGGCGTGACCACTTAAAGTGCCTAGGGCAGCATGAATACCAAATACGCCCCTGCCCATATCTGTCTGTCTATCTATCTATCTTTGCACATCTGTAACACCTAAACATCTGCTATTTCTATTCTGCCTTCTATTCCAGTACGTGTGACACGGATGGTGCACACAGATGACACACACGGACACGAATAAAACCAGTACTGTTTTTTCCAATACCGGAAATATCAGGATGCGTGAAGGGGACCTAAGACAAATCACATTTTAAGATACCAAGGTGCACATTTATAAGGCTAGGTTCACATTTGCGGTTGAGTCCACAGCGTATCATCCGCATTCCCAAACGCATGCAAAAACGCATGCAAACGCATGTTTAAGCAGCTTTTTTTATCCGCATCATCTTATGCATGTCTGCAAAAAAACGCAGCGTTTACATGCGTGTTGTGAGGTAGCGCTGTCATTCAGGGTTGGGGAACACTCGCTTGGCAGCGAATAATCACGTCCGGCACAGGTTTTCATAAAGCTATATCAGTCCCTTCGGTTTATTATGCAGCATAAACCGTGACCAATAACATACAGCTCATATCATCAGCATAGCGTCCATTACAGAGTTGTCCTCTGTTAAGAATATGGTCACACAGGGTCTCAATGTCCAGTACTCAGGCTCCTCAGCCTCACAGATTCCTGACCCCTCTCAGGGTTTACCTCATGGCAGTTACAGCTCACTGCAGACGTTCCTTTCCTTCCTCTGGGAACTCCCAGACGCTGGCAACCAATCCACACAGCCACTTCTCTTGCTGTGTGCCAGGAGACAATTCTCCTAGCGGGACCTTCCGCTCTGGACCAACCAGGTCCCTGCATACACCACATGTGACCTACCCTGGCCGCCTTATATGGTCTGCAGCCACGCCCACCGGGTCACATGGCTATGACCTCATCACAGGTCCTTCAAACACTCACACATCTTTACTACAGGCGTTTCCAGACACATCCCTTGGGTGGGTTTGTAGGTAACCAGGTCCGCCCAACTCTCTAGTTACCTGGAGACTTCTCCCTAACACGTAGAAACGACACCTCAGCAGTATCACTGCTGGTCAATACATGCATCAGTCTCCATCTCAAGGCCACCCACCTTGGGATACATAACGGTCTTTCATGGTTCTGCCATTCATCCTTTCTCCTAGGACATCCGCACAGCGCCCCCTAGTGGACACAGCGGTCATTACATCACATACCTCCCCCCTATGTTCAAACCTGTGGCATTGAACACACAGCATAACCCCCGGCTCTCGAGATCGGGCACTCACTACACATTGTCCCCTGCGTCGAGAGAACCGTCTCCATTTGTCATACGGCCTCATCTCTATGTTAGGCCTCCCCCGCTCCGGTCTTTCAACATCATCCTGCCAGTCGAACTACCCCTTGCTGACACTCTTTGGCCATCTGCCTCTTCACTTCTTGAAGGAACCGTTCGGGTCCTTACATCTTGGGTTGGAGGCGGCCGCCACCTGGTATCCCGTATTTCTTTATTAATTCGCAGACGGTCCAGCCTCAACTGCTCGATTTCTTGCAGGTACTCCACTCGATACTCCAGGAGCATCCGAAAGTCTCTCAGGCTTTCCAGGGAGCCAACCACCATGATGGGAATCCTATCCACTTCACAGGATACCTGGTCTTCATCATCAGGAGGGATCCTCACCCTCACCACACCGGAGATATTCACAAGGTCTTGCATTACCTTCCCGGATCTTCCAATGATTCGTCCAATCAGAGCCTTGGGTACCGGAAGCACACCTTTCCGCAAACCCAGTTGATCCATAGCTTCCTTCGCTAACTCTAGGCGTCGAGCAGCCTTCATATTACTCAGCGTGACAAGCTGTTTGGCGTGGAGACATTGTAAATGCATTTCTTGCAGGACAGCTACTCGGTTTGATGTATCTTCTCTGGCTGATATTACCACCAACTGCCGAGTCTCAGGTGCCCAGTGCACCTCACACGCTTTGACCGCCTCTTTGAAAGCCTCATGTACACCTTCCACCGCACAGGCTTCTTGCATGTCTTCGGGTACCTTGATCATAGATTTGAAGGTCATGGTCTTGCTCTCCTCCTGGACAGAAGACTCTGGCTTGACCACAGACACTTCCCTCACCACAACTGACCCGACCGGGTGACTGTCTTCTTCAGTTCTTAATTCACAAACTTCACATGATTTGATCTCTTCATGACCCTTGGCCACGATGGATACTGGCAGTTCCGTCTTGTGATCACTCGCGCTCACCCGCGGTAAGTCTTCGTCCAACTTCTCCCGCAGAAGACCTTTTACTACTCCTCTGAGTTCTTCCATCTCCTCTTTAAGGCCTTTGTTCACACTTTGCCAGGTGGACAGGTGACCTCTGAGCTCCAAGACTTCTTTCTCGAGCCCCTCCAACTTGTGCTCGGCCAATTGTCTCAAGATTCCTTCTCGTTTGACATGTTCTTCCAGTGTCTCTTTTATTAACTGTATCTCCTGATCTTGTTCTCTTTTGGCCAGCACGTGTCGTACCACTAATTCTTTAATTATATCGTCAAAGTGTACCGCTGAGTCAGTTCCGTCAGTCGAGTGAACCCTCCAGTCACCCTCTGACCGTGTTTCTACTCCCGTTATCTTCTCGATTAGGTTTCCATCAGTCCTGTCACGAGTTTCAGTTAGCACAGCACTAGATTCTGTCCTAGTGGTGGCTACTGGCAACAACACGTCACAGTCACACCACATCATACGGTGAACCCCCAAGACACTCTCTATCCGTGTGTCAGCTCCGCTCTTTTTGTTTACCACACCATTCTCATTCACACTGTGGTACCCTTCAGGTGACGTTAGGTCAGTAAATTTGTCTGACGCAATTCTTTCTCCGGTCACCCCTATGTCTGGCCTGTCCATGTTAGGAGGCGTCAGCGTCTCAGTGTCTGCTAGCCCTACAGTAGAAACGTCTCTATGCTCCTGCCCCACATCTTTAAACATGACAAAGTCCCGGCGCCTCTCAAAAGGTATGCACTAGGATTGGTGGCATACTACCACCTTGGCACTCCCCCTTTGTCATCTCAATCAGGACTCTGTCCACCTTATAATTCACAATGACCCCGTGGACGCAGCGAACTCTGACGTTTTTCTCGGTCAGAGCTAAAACGAGCGGAGTTCCTGTCAGAGTCGCCTGACTCTTTGAGTCCAGCCTACCAGGGACTCCTTCCCGGTGCAGCATCACGGTACACACCTGTGGCCCGTCGTTATCAGGAAAAGACACACCGCATTCCTCCCAAGACATACACCCACACTGCGGTTCCCCAGACATACCCACTGAGGCAACCAGTGCTGCTATTTCCTGAACCTTCCCAATTTGGGTCGCCGCCCCCTCCTGCGACTCCACCCCTTTTTGGGTTGCTACTCTGATTTGGGTCACCGCTCCCTTTTGTGACTCCAGCCCCTTTTGGGTTACCACCCCAATTTGGGTCACCGCCCCCTTTTGGGACTCCACCCCCTTTTGGGCTACCACCCCGATTTGGGCCACCGCCCCCTTTTGGGATTTCCCCATGTCTGTTCTGCAGAACTTCTTATGCCACAGTTCACACAGTACAGTTTATGTCTTTTTTTTTTTTTTGTGTGGCTGCTACTGGCCCTATAAGCACAACACCACACCAGTTCCATCGGGCGCTGCCACAGCTCCTGCTGTCACAAATCACCGGCACCTCCAGCTGCCGTTCACAAGAAGCTGCTGGTGTCACTGCAGCTCCTGCTGCGCCGTCTTCGTGGACCCACCGATCCACCGGAAGCCGCTTGTCCCCTTCGTAACCCCACCGAGTTACCGGAAGCCGCTTGTCCCCTTCGTGACTCCCACTGAGCTACCGCAGGCTGATTTGAGAAAAAAAAAGAAAAACACCACACAAAAAACTCATGTGTCCTGGCTGTGTGCTATTCAGGATGTACCGTCTCCGCCTGAGACCGTCCAACACACAGGGCGCACCGGGTGCTATTCAGGGAGCTGACCCTCCTCCCAGGTTTTCCCAACACACCGTCCCCACCAGGTCCAGGGCTCAGCGGGTGCTATTCCGGACATCCGTCTCCACCTGAGACTTCCCAACACTCACGCCTCACCAGGTCCAAGGTCATACCACGTGTTCCAGGGATCCGATTCTTCTTCCAGAACCTCCCAACACTGACCCTCCGGGACCTTGCTCACTGACCCAGGTCAGTACAACAACGAACACCAGCCCGTTACCTGTGTCGGCCACACAGGTCCACGGGTACCTCTTATCCGCAGAGGCACCCTAGCAATCACCAGTCTCTTTCACTGACCTGCTGTCAGTATCTCACACGGCTTTCACAACCGTCAGCCCTCCTGGCTCAGCGTTGCCAGCACTGCAACATGTGCTGTTGGAACCACAGCCCTTAGCAACTGAGTTTTGCAGTCCTTTTCCTTTGCCCCTAGCAACAAGGCTACAATATTGCCCTTTGCAATTCTCCACCATTTATGAGGTAGCGCTGTCATTCAGGGTTGCTGAACACTCGCTTGGCAGCGAATAATCACGTCCGGCACAGGTTTTCATAAAGCTATTATCAGTCCCTGCGGTTTATTATGCAGCATAAACCGTGACCAATAACATACAGCTCATATCATCAGCATAGCGTCCATTACAGAGTTGTCCTCTGTTAAGCCTATGGTCACACAGGGTCTCAATGTACAGTACTCAGGCTCTTCAGCCTCACAGATTCCTCACCCCTCTCAGGGTTTACCTCATGGCAGTTACAGCTCACTGCAGACGTTCCTTTCCTTCCTCTGGGAACTCCCAGACGCTGGCAACCATTCCACACAGCCACTTCTCTTGCTGTGTGCCAGGAGACAACTCTACTAGCGGGACCTTCCGCTCTAGACCAACCAGGTCCCTGCATACACCATATGTGACCTAC
Source organism: Dendrobates tinctorius (assembly GCF_039654945.1). Lineage (NCBI taxonomy): Eukaryota > Metazoa > Chordata > Amphibia > Anura > Dendrobatidae > Dendrobates > Dendrobates tinctorius. The sequence continues at coordinate 1,183,395 of NW_027361937.1, read as the reverse complement.
CCTGGCCGCCTTATATGGTCCGTAGCCACTCCCACCGGGTCACATGGCTATGACCTCATCACAGGTCCTTCAAGCACTCACACATCTTTACTACAGGCGTTTCCTGACACATCCCTTGGGTGGGTTTGTAGGTAACCAGGTCCGCCCAACTCTCTAGTTACCTGGAGACTTCTCCCTAACACGTAGAAATGACACCTCAGGAGTATCAATGCTGGTCAATACATGCATCAGTCTCCATCTCAAGGCCACTCACCTTGGGATACATAACGGTCCTTCATGGTTCTGCCATTCATCCTTTCTCCTAGGACATCCACACAGCGCCCCCTAGTGGACACAGTGGTCATTACACCACAGTGTGTATGCGTTTTTGCATGCGTTTGCGTTTCTTATGCGCATGTGTTTGAAATGTCCAATATTTTCCAGTAGCTTTTCCTTGACATCAGACGCCCAGTGGCACATACTGCATGGAGGAAATCCTCATCTTTGGCTGCTGCATCTAGCTGCAAGATGGATCTTGACCTGGACAGCTTCCTAGAAGATCTGGATTTACAATTGAAGTTGGCTGCTGCCTTTGCTTTTGCTTGTCAAGAACACAGAAGAGAAAGACTGAGAAGTCGTTGTCGTCGCTATTGGCAACACCCCATCCTTGAACTCCGAGAGAGCCGTCGAACCTACCACTCCTTGTACACTGAGCTGCGTGAAAACCCAGAGAAGTTTTTTGACTACACCAGGATGTTGCAACAGAGCTTCCATGACTTGCTGCTATGTGTCCAAGGATCCATTGCCAGGCAAGACACACAGCTTCGGCGAACAATTCCTGCTGTGGAACGTCTCTTGGTCACCCTGAGGTACGTAGTGATGTACCCTAACCCTCCCCTATCCCTAACCCTCCCATTCCCTAAGCAGTGTACTGATTTTTGCTTTTCTTTTTTTTTCCCGCAGATTCCTGGCTAGTGGAGAGAAATTGTCTTTGTTACATTTCCAATTCTGGTTTGGAGTATCCACCGTTTCTGGAATTATTGTAGACACTTGTCCTTCTTTAGTTGGCATTCTGCAGCAAGAATTCCTCCCCCAACCAACAAGTGAAGTCTGGATTGAAAATGCTTCCAAATTCCAGGAAATTTGCAATTTTGCTAATTGTGTTGGGGCTGTGGACGGCAAACACATTAGAATTATGAAACCAGCTGTAAGTGGAACAGAGTACTTCAATTATACAAACTATTTTTCCATAGTTCTAATGGCTATTGCGGATGCAGATTGTAAATTCGTTGCAGTGGACACTGGCTCTTTCGGACGAGGCAATGACTCGCAGACTTTCAAAAACTCAGACATGGGCAAACATATGTATGGGAATGAATTTGATTTTCCGGCGCCACAACCTCTTCCCAACACTGATGGATTGCCAATGCCTTTTGTTGTTGGTGATGAGGCCTTCCAAATGTGTACCAACCTAATTAAACCATAGTCTAGTAGAAACTTAAATCACATTAAAAAAATTTTCAACTACAGACTGACAAGGGCACGAAGAACCATGGAGTGTGCATTTGGATTGCTGGTTTAAAAATGGCGAATTTTGTGCACATTCATTTACCTAAAAATTGACACTATAGATGAGGTTGTGAAAGCATGTGTTATTCTGCACAACTACATAATGGTAAAAGAGTGACCAAGCTTACAACCTGAGGAACCTGTTACATTGCATCACTACCAATTTCACCCTCTGAGAACCACTGTTGAAGTTGCCCAGATGAGGTATAAGTTTGCAGCTTACTTTGTTTCAGATAATGGACGTGTTTACTGGCAAGACAAAATGATTTTAGCCGCTAAGTTAAATGTACCTGTTATGTTTTCTACCTGTTATGTACCTGTAAGGTCAAATATTACATACCTTGTATGTTTAAATGTACCTGTGATGTTAACATGTACATGTTATACCCCTAATGTTTCCTGATTTACATATAAACTATCTTCTCTCACAAGTGTGTTTGTGTTGTATTAAACCTAAAAAAAAGGGTGTTTTGTGTCGGCGCAGAAAGATAAAGAAAAAACAAGGTATATCGGTAACAAAATACAAGTTTTATTTACAACATTTAAACAAAAAACAAAGGTTAAGGTTGAGGTGATATATTTTTTCTTTGGGGTTTACGTGACGGTGTAATGAGTAGGACTTTGGGGGTGTGGAGCTGGGAGATTAGGGTTACAGGGTCTACAGATGATAAAGTGGAAACAGAAGGAACAGACAGACAAAAGGGAAGGTACTGACAAATTGGTAGGTGAGGGTGGAGGTGGTGGGTTCAAGGTGTGAACAATTTTTTGGCTCCTACTTTTGGTCCTGAGGCCGAGATTTTTTGTTTTTGACTTGGCTTTTCTTGGCCTAGTTGGAGTGCTTGGCTCTGTAGCTGTGCTCTGGTAGGGGTGCTGGACTGGGCAGTGGTGCTGGACTGGCAGGGGAGCTGGACTGGGCAGGGGTGCTGGACTGGTCACCATGGTAGATCCTGATGGCTACAGGGGTGCTGTACTTTGGAATATGGTGGATGGTGCCGGCTGCAGGGTTGAAGAACTTGACAGCGTGGTCACTCGGTGAACTGGAGACAGTGGTGGTGGTGGATAGTTCGGTGCTGTGGGAGTTGGATAGTACATTTGCTGCTGGTAATATCCTCCGGCCTGTTGACTGCAGGATTGTGACTGCTACTGGGACTCCTGTTGCTGCTACTGTAATGCATGGCTGTAAGCAACCTGGCAGGCCTGCATGACGGACAGCTGGAGTTGAGGTATAAGGTTTTCCGACACATTCCGCTCAATTGCAGAGAAAAATGACGCGCTGGTCTATTAAAGTTGGCTTCCAGGCGGTCTAGGCGATTGCTGACTTCCTTGAACCACTCTTCACTCTGTCAGCAAGCAGCCTAACACCATCCTGGAAGACCGAGCTTAATTGCAGAAACTCGGACATACCTGACCTCTCCCAGGCGCTCTGCCGCTGGCGAGAAGACCCAGGAAAAGCAGAGGCAGAGAGCTGGGAGAGGGGAAAACCTGATGATCCGGCTGCCTCTTCCCCAGCCTGTGAAGCCTGCAAGTTTGCTCCATTGCTGGTGGATGATTGGGACTGTGCCTGTTCAGTGGCTGGTAGATGAGGGGCTGCTTCAACCGAGGAGGCTCCGGGTTGTGTGGTGCTGCACCAGGTTCTGTGAAAAAAAGAAAAGAATGTTAGTGAAACAATAAAGTTTGTGTTGTACTGCTCCAGGTTCTGAGTGGGGGAAAAAAGCTCCTCTCTCATATCCTTGCTGAAGCGGTTCTTCATCGAGCGCCAACAGATTTTGATTTGCTTCACTGTGAAGGGAAAAAAAAATAATTATTACTAAACAATGCACATCCATGCACAGGTTCACTGCCGGTCCAGACCACATTTCAATACTTACCAAAATCACTTCTTGCTCGTGGCGTGGCACGGTCCCCACCAGGCAGCAGCGATGTTGCCACTTCATCCCAGAGCCGTCAAATCACCACGTTGCCGGAGTGCTGATGGTCACAGGTGTCCCACAACGGTCCTTGCTAATGCACTAGGTGGATGAGTTGTTCATTATCTATATCTAGTGTGGCTGGTTCCCGTTGTGAAACCTATAGATAAAATAAAAAAAAAAGTTAAGTAACAATGAACAAAATTGTATTCCAACTCTGATGAAACAAATACTTACACCCCGTCTTTCCTTCTGACACACATGAGCCTGACGACCCTGGGAAGATTTCTCTCCACTGGACTGCTCCTGCTCTTCATCACTGCCAGGTACCTGTAAAGAAATTACATGATTTAACACATGTGGAGTATTGCCAGTCAATACATACCAATCGGTAAATCGAAGGTAATTACATAATTATTGTCCAATCCACCCTGGGAAGAAGACTGTTGTTCAGTGGAGGACATGGTTAAAGAACAGGCAGCAGCCAAGTGAAACACTGCAGAAAAAAAACAGAAGAAAAATGAAACTTGTAAAGGTCAAAAAAAATTTTACACCAAAAAAAAAAAAAAAGTGACAGCAATACTTACTTTACAGGCAGTAGTCCAACACCACAGCAGTCAGCACAGGCCAGGGACAGACGACAGCAACACGAGACAACCACAGCACCAGGAGACGACCACAGGAAAACCACTGCACCAGGAGAGACACCCACTGCACCACAGAGAATCAGCCAGTCTAAAAAGGAGCAGAAAAAACATTCAGAGACACAGACATTTCCAAAGTTTCTATACTTACATAGACAGTCTTGTCCTCACCAAGACAAAGCAGCACCAGGAGCCAACTAGGAGCCAACAAGCACGCCTAAAATGAAACATAAAAAAAATTAATAGAAAGTAAATAAAGCAGTGAGAGAGACAGACATTTTCTAAGCTTCTATACTTACATAGCCAGTGTTGTGGTATCATCCAGAGTCCAGAGAGTTATGGCCTTGCTGTGTCCACACTTCCTTTTATACAGCTCTCAATTATAAGCTAGATGAATCACTTCCTGGACCAACTCATTAAAGAAACGCAACATGATGCGTTCCCCGGACCACGCCGCACACCGAAAAACAACGCATACCTACGCTTACGCATGCGAACTGATGCAAACGCATGCACTAGCATACACCATGTTAAAGATAGGGAAACTTGACACATGCTGATTGCTGCGGATGAAACGCTGCGCAAACAGACGCAAATGTGAACCCAGCCTTAGACTGGTGAGGGTCATTGAAATAGTGACTGAGCTAACAGTTTGTTAAAAAAGTACACAAATAAACATGTATCATATGTACTGAATGACTGTAACAAGGGACGTCAATGTACATATAATTGTGGTCTGCATGGCATATGTCATTGCTAGAGTTGAGCGAAACGGGTCGAAAAAATTCAAAAGTCGCCGACTTTTGGCAAAGTCGGGTTTCATGAAACGAAACCCGACCCTAGGATGAGGTCGGCCACGAGGTCGGCGACTTACGCGCCAAAGTCGCGTTTCAAAAGTTTGTTTTGCGCTCTTTTTCAGCCAATCAGGATCCACGGACACTGTGGGCAACGTGATGACCTAGGCACGGGTCACCACCATCTTTCAGAAGGGCATGCAAGTGATTGGCTTGCTTTGGTGGGCGTCACAGGGGGTATAAAAGGGCGTGCACGCCGACCGCCATCTTACTTCTGCCGATCTTAGTATAGGGAGAGGTTGCTGCTGATTCTGTAGGGAGAGCGATAGGCAGGGAAGAAGACAAAAAAACTGCTTCTGCTGCTAGCGATTTGGCCTGCACAACACACAAGTCACTGTGTGTGCAGTGCAAGGGGAGGCTATATTGTGGTGTATCAGTGGTGTTGGTTGTTGGGCTGCCTTTTAAGGCTTCCTGACACGCTGGCATTGCTGTTTACCCACTGCTCCGCAAACTGCTTTTTTAAAAGCAATCCAATCTCCCTTATTCTCTAGTCACTTTTGTCACAGCTGTGCCATCGAGCCTGTCACAAAGCGCTCAGATATCAGTGGGCCTCACACAATCCACAAGTGTCCAGTGTCCAAAAGTGTGCGCAGAGATTCAAAATCTCCATTATCCTCTCGTCACTTTGGTCACAGGCAGCTGTGCCATCGAGCGTGTCACATAGCGCTCAGATATCAGTGGGCCTCACACAATCCACAAGTGTCCAGTGTCCAAAAGTGTGCGCAGAGATTCAAAATCTCCATTATCCTCTCGTCACTTTGGTCACAGGCAGCTGTGCCATCGAGCGTGTCACATAGCGCTCAGATATCAGTGGGCCTCACACAATCCACAAGTGTCCAGTGTCCAAAAGTGTGCGCAGAGATTCAAAATCTCCATTATCCTCTCGTCACTTTGGTCACAGGCAGCTGTGCCATCGAGCCTGTCACATAGCGCTCAGATATCAGTGGGCCTCACACAATCCACAAGTGTCCAGTGTCCAAAAGTGTGCGCAGAGATTCAAAATCTCCATTATCCTCTCGTCACTTTGGTCACAGGCAGCTGTGCCATCGAGCCTGTCACATAGCGCTCAGATATCAGTGGGCCTCACACAATCCACAAGTGTCCAGTGTCCAAAAGTGTGCGCAGAGATTCAAAATCTCCATTATCCTCTCGTCACTTTGGTCACAGGCAGCTGTGCCATCGAGCGTGTCACATAGCGCTCAGATATCAGTGGGCCTCACACAATCCACAAGTGTCCAGTGTCCAAAAGTGTGCGCAGAGATTCAAAATCTCCATTGTCCTCTCGTCACTTTGGTCACAGTTGTGCCATCGAGCCTGTCACATAGCGCTCAGATATCAGTGGGCCTCACACAATCCACAAGTGTCCAGTGTCCAAAAGTGTGCGCAGAGATTCAAAATCTCCATTATCCTCTCGTCACTTTTGTCACAGGCAGCTGTGCCATCGAGCCTGTCACATAGCGCTCAGATATCAGTGGGCCTCACACAATCCACAAGTGTCCAGTGTCCAAAAGTGTGTGCAGAGATTCAAAATCTCCATTATCCTCTCGTCACTTTGGTCACAGCTGTGCCATCGAGCCTGTCACATAGCGCTCAGATATCAGTGGGCCTCACACAATCCACAAGTGTCCAGTGTCCAAAAGTGTGCGCAGAGATTCAAAATCTCCATTATCCTCTCGTCACTTTGGTCACAGGCAGCTGTGCCATCGAGCGTGTCACATAGCGCTCAGATATCAGTGGGCCTCACACAATCCACAAGTGTCCAGTGTCCAAAAGTGTGCGCAGAGATTCAAAATCTCCATTATCCTCTCGTCACTTTGGTCACAGGCAGCTGTGCCATCGAGCGTGTCACATAGCGCTCAGATATCAGTGGGCCTCACACAATCCACAAGTGTCCAGTGTCCAAAAGTGTGCGCAGAGATTCAAAATCTCCATTATCCTCTCGTCACTTTGGTCACAGGCAGCTGTGCCATCGAGCCTGTCACATAGCGCTCAGATATCAGTGGGCCTCACACAATCCAAAAGTGTCCACTGTCCACAAGTGTGTGCAGAAATTCTAAATCTCCCCTGTCCTATAGACACCTTGTACCTTGTTTTACATTACTATATAGTTTGTTGGATTTTGTCTACATTTCTACCAAAAATGAGGAAGGCTGGTGGAAGAGGCCGTGGAATTGGGCGGGGGTTGGCAGCTGGTAATGATGGCGTTGGTGGTGGATCTGATGGTAGTGGCAAGAGCAAAATAGGACCGAATGCAGGAGGTGCTGACCCTGCGTCATCGTCTGGCTACATAAGGCCTCGAACGCTTAGTTTTCTAGGAGTTGGCAAACCGCTTTTAAAGGCAGAGCATCAGGAAAAAGTTTTGTCTTACATTGCTGACTCAGCCTCCAGCTCTATCGCCTCCTCTTCTTCAGTTGTAAAAAGTAAAAGCACTGAGTCGTCATTGGAGGCTCATGTTCATGAACCACACCTTTCCTTGTGTCCTTCACCCCAACCAAGATTGAAGGATGACGCAGGCCATACTACTGATTACTCCATGGAGCTGTCTTCACATACCATGCCTGGATTATCAAGTGAAATGGTGAATTACCCAGGCCAAGATGAATGTGACATGGAGTGCACTGATGCACAGCCGCTGATGGATGATTCTGCTGGTACATTCACTCAGAGCACTACATTGTCCTCGCAGTGTACAGAGCCAGATTTTGACCCTGATGAGACTCAGGCGCCCCTTCCCGCACACTATACCACCATACACGGTGACACAGAGAAAGGTGCACATGACATAGAAGAGGAGGTGATGGATGACCCAGTTGTTGACCCAGATTGGCATCCATTGGGGGAAGAGGGTGCTGCTTCCAATAGCTCAGATGAGGAGCATCCACAGCAGACATCGACATCGCAACAGCTGTTATCTGGTAGGCCCGGAGCACTCCAAAGACAGGTTCCAAACATCAAAAGAGTTGCTGGACAGCTTGTCCAGAGGGTCAAAAGATCACAGCGTGCTAGGCCGCAAAATGTCTGCCAAAGTAGGAAGAGTGCAGTGTGGCACTTTTTTGAACAAAATCCTCATGATCAGGCCAAGGTTATCTGTAAGAAGTGCGCAAAGACCTTTAGCCGAGGGAAAAATCTGAAAAATTTGAATACCAGTTGCATGCTTAGACATTTAACCAGCATGCACTTGCAAGCGTGGACACAACACCAAACCTCAAGTGCCACATGTGCAACTGATCACAACGAAGGTAGTCAGCAACGCTACATTGTTTCCCCCACTGTAAGCCCACCGGTTAGCACAGCAGCAAATGTTGAGGTGTCGTTGCAAGACCACAGCAGTCAGGGAATCCCACTGTTATATCAACGAAAGACTGATTCTAGGCCATCAGAAAGAACACCAACTCCATCACCATCATCAACCCTCTCTCAGTCCGCCCTGTCCACCGCTACTTCCACCATATGCAGCTCTCAAGTCCAGCTCACCCTCCCAGACACTATGAGTAGGTCAAGAAAGTACTCAGTCTCTCATCCGCGTACACTGGGTTTGAACGCCCACATTGCCAAACTAATCTCGTTTGAGATGATGCCCTTTCGGTTGGTGGAAAGCACAGCTTTCCGCGAACTCATGGCCTATGCAGTACCACGCTATGACCTACCCAGTCGCCACTTCTTCTCTCGCAAAGCCATCCCAGCCCTCCACCATCATATGAAAGACCGCATTGTCCATGCACTCAAGCAGTCAGTGAGCGGAAAGGTGCACCTCACAACTGATGCATGGTCCAGTCGGCATGGCCAGGGCCGTTACGTGTCCATCACTGCGCACTGGGTTAATGTGGTGGATGCAGGGTCCACAGGGGACAGCAGTGGTGGGACAGTGCTGCCTAGCCCACGGTATAGGAAACAGTTGGCTGTAGGCATTCGACCCTCCTCCTCCTCCTCCTCCTCCAGAAGCGAAAGCTCGTCCACAGAGCGCAGTCGTACGGGCACTCCATCTGCAGCTGCCACTGTTGCACACGATGTGTCCCCCTATCGAGCAGCTAGTGGAAAGCGTCAGCAGGCTGTGTTGCAGATGATGTGTTTGGGCGACAGACACACCGCCGAGGTGCTGACCGAGTACTTGAAGCGACAAACTGAGTCATGGCTGGGCAGTGTACATCTTGAGGCAGGCAAGGTAGTTAGTGATAACGGCCGTAATTTTGTGGCAGCCATAGCCCTTTCAAAACTCAGCCACATACCTTGCTTGGCTCACACCTTGAACCTGGTGGTGCAGTGCTTCCTCAAAAATTATCCGGAGTTAACAGCCCTGCTCCAGAAGGTGCGAAGACTGTGCGCGCACATCCGCCGGTCGCCTGTACACTCCGTTCGTATGCAGAAGCTGCAGCGATTGCTCCACCTTCCCAACCACCGCCTCATTATCGACATTGCAACAAGGTGGAACTCCACCCTGCACATGGTGGAGCGGCTGTGTGAGCAGAGGCAGGCCATAATGCATTTGTGGGAGGATACACGGCCAGGCACTTTGAGAGCAGACATGGAGTTGACAGGCGTGCAGTGGTCGAAGCTGAAAGACCTTTGTAAAGTCCTTCAGTGTTTTGAGGAATGCACACGGTTGGTAAGCGCAGACGACGCCATCCTAAGCATGAGCATCCCACTTATGCGTCTGCTCATGCAAACTTTGACGCACCTTAAGGAGCAGGCGTCTGCAGCCAATGTTGATGAGGAGGAAGAGGAGGAGGGAATCCTTGATGACATTCAGCCATTGTCTGCTCAGGGACCTCTCCTGGACGAGGTGGAGGAAGAAGAGGAGGAGGAGGAGGATGATGGGGATGATTACTTAGGGGAGGAGGATGCATCTCGTGGGGCAAGTGAAAATGTTGGCGTGGCAAGGTCTGGTACAGGGTTTGTGCGTGACTGGAGGGATGTGGATTTGCCAGAAAGTGCTCCTCCACCGAGCACTCGCAGTGCATCATTGACACCGGGAACATTGGCCCACATGTCAGATTATGCCTTGCGGATCCTAAAAAGGGACCCCCGCTTGGCAAAATGATGAACGATGACGACTACTGGTTGGCCAGCATCCTGGATGCACGCTATAAAGGCAAATTACAAAACATCATGCCACAGGAGAACCTTGACCTAATATTGGCTAATAAACAAGCAACTCTGGTAAATCGGTTGCTTGAGGCATTCCCAGCACACAGCAGCGGTGATGGTTCTCACACGAGCCGTACGGGCCGGGGGCAGCTTGGCAGAGGTGTTCGTGGTGCACACAGCAGAAGTGGCGTTGGAGACAGGGGTTTCATGACAATGTTGTGGACTGATTTTTCAAATACCGCTCACACAACTGGTAATACTGCATCGATGGAAAGTGACAGGAGACAGCAGTTGTCAACTATGGTTACAAACTACTTTTCCTCCCATATCGATGTTCTCCCACACAGGTCATTCCCCTTTGACTATTGGGCCGCTAAACTGGACACCTGGCCTGAATTGGCCCAATATGCCTTACAGGAGCTCGCTTGCCCAGCTGCAAGTGTGCTATCGGAAAGAGTCTTCAGTGCAGCTGGATCAATCCTGACAGAAAAAAGGACCCGTCTGTCAACCCAAAATGTGGATGATCTAACCTTCATTAAAATGAACCACGCATGGGTTTCCAAGGATTTTGTCCCACCTTCCCCTGATGACACATAGGGTGACAGAAAAATGGCTTGCTTTGGTCCACCTCTTCCTGGTACTTCACCTATTTCGCCTTTTGCATCAGCTGAATGTCCAACATCAACATATGCCACTTTCTAAAACTCTCTAACTGTGCTGCCTCCCCCCCATGGCCGGGGTCACCACCTACCGCACAACACCGTGCGAGTGCCGTTGCCCTGGACAGGTGGGTAGGCCGACTCTTGGGCGCGGGCACTGGCACAGGGTCCCTCATAGTGCAATCAAGTGTCTCTGACGGTGGTGGTGCACACCCGCCGTCAGACACACCGCTGTACTATGAGGGGCCCAGTGCCAGTACCGACGCCCACGAGTGGGCCCCCCTTGCTTGGGCAGGGCCCCAGCATTTGCAATCTTTACCTCTCCCTGCTCCTCCGCTGTGTAATCTGGGCCGTCAAATCCATACTGTGCCTGACACCGTCTGAGCCTGCCTCCTGAGACATATATTTTGAATGTGTACGCTATCCATACATGTTATCCGGGGATACGGTACCCTTTCTAACCTTTGTGCAATCACGTGCAATCCATACTGTGCCTGACACCGTCTGAGCCTGCCTCCTGAGACATATATTTTGAATGTGTACGCTATCCATACATGTTATCCAGGGATACGGTACCCTTTCTAACCTTTGTGCAATCACGTGCAATCCATACTGGGCCTAACACCGTCTGAGCCTGCCTCCTGAGACATATATTTTGAATGTGTACGCTATCCATACATGTTATCCGGGGATACGGTACCCTTTCTAACCTTTGTGCAATCACGTGCAATCCATACTGGGCCTAACACCGTCTGAGCCTGCCTCCTGAGACATATATTTTGAATGTGTACGCTATCCATACATGTTATCCGGGGATACGGTACCCTTTCTAACCTTTGTGCAATCACGTGCAATCCATACTGTGCCTGACACCGTCTGAGCCTGCCTCCTGAGACATATATTTTGAATGTGTACGCTATCCATACATGTTATCCGGGGATACGGTACCCTTTCTAACCTTTGTGCAATCACGTGCAATCCATACTGGGCCTGACACCGTCTGAGCCTGCCTCCTGAGACATATATTTTGAATATGTACGCTATCCATACATGTTATCCAGGGATACGGTACCCTTTCTAACCTTTGTGCAATCACGTGCAATCCATACTGGGCCTGACACCGTCTGAGCCTGCCTCCTGAGACATATATTTTGAATGTGTACGCTATCCATACATGTTATCCAGGGATACGGTACCCTTTCTAACCTTTGTGCAATCACGTGCAATCCATACTGGGCCTAACACCGTCTGAGCCTGCCTCCTGAGACATATATTTTGAATGTGTACGCTATCCATACATGTTATCCGGGGATACAGTACCCTTTCTAACCTTTGTGCAATCACGTGCAATCCATACTGGGCCTAACACCGTCTGAGCCTGCCTCCTGAGACATATATTTTGAATGTGTACGCTATCCATACATGTTATCCGGGGATACGGTACCCTTCCTAACCTTTGTGCAATCACGTGCAATCCATACTGTGCCTGACACCGTCTGAGCCTGCCTCCTGAGACATATATTTTGAATGTGTACGCTATCCATACATGTTATCCAGGGATACGGTACCCTTTCTAACCTTTGTGCAATCACGTGCAATCCATACTGGGCCTGACACCGTCTGAGCCTGCCTCCTGAGACATATATTTTGAATGTGTACGCTATCCATACATGTTATCCAGGGATACGGTACCCTTTCTAACCTTTGTGCAATCACGTGCAATCCATACTGGGCGTGAGAACGGCTGGCGAGCTGTTAAGCAAGCTACAGCACCTGTCCAGACAAGTACAGGGATTCCCTAGCGAGGAGACTTATTTGATTGTTTTCAATGTTGGGACAGCAATTTTCGGGGAGCACTATACTCTGGAGAATGATAGATGGGGCCCACCATACACTGGAACATTCCAAAGGTGGACATCAGACACTGGAGCAGCATTTACAGGGCCCATTATACACTAGAGCATTAGAAATGGAGCCCATTATGTTTGGAGCATTATTTGGGCCCATAAGACAGTGGAGCTTAATCCATGGGGACCAACATATACTGTAGCATTATGTGGAGCTCATCATATACTGTTTCAAACATTATATGGGACCAATGATTCTGTATGGAGAAATAGATGGGCCTCGTCATGAGATGTAAAAAGTGAGGTATTTTTCATTGTACTATACCGCTATTTATCTGCGTATCGGAGCATGATGAGTTGTGGTATGTGTTAAAGGGGCGCTCTTTCGCCCAGGGCACATGAAAACCTGCAGCCAGCCCTCCCCCCCCACAACTTTAGCCAAATAACCCCCATTTTTCAGTGCGTAACTTGTATTATGAAGTTAATTAAGGTTGACAAGCTTAAGTAAGAAGAATTGATGCTTTTGGCATTCAAATGGGCACTGTAGGTGTGTCTCCTGTCCTCCTCTCACTGCCGACTTTTATTCCCCATTGACTTACATTGGGTTTCGTGTTTCGGGACGACCTCGACTTTTCCCTATAATCGGACGATCTTGCTCGACCCGACTTTTGGAAAAGTCGGGTTTCACGAAACGAAACGCGACCCTAAAAAACCAAAAGTCGCTCAACTCTAGTCATTGCGATTAACATTCTTGTGCTTGAGACTGACTGTCTGTCTTCATCCGGGATAATTACGGCTCATGCTTGAAGTTGGTAGCATATGAAGGGTTAGGCAGGTGCCTTTGTCATTAAGACCCCTAGAGAGTCACTGTTTGGGAGTACAAATTTATGACGAACTTTGACACTCTCAGTGCTGGAATGAATGTGTCGCATGGATTTATGTCTTTTTACATCAATTAAGGAATTTCCTTTTAAAACCTTGCGGGGCAACACAGAACTAGACCCCAATCAGAGGACCATAAAACATCCAGACTCCTTATCTATGAACTGGTCCAATGTTTATATTTATGTTTCTCCCTCTCCCATATTGATAGTTCTGCTTCACGTCACTTGTCTTATCTATTGCATTTTTTCTAGGCTGTATTGTGCATAAATATGTGACTTCAGATTTTGTATTAGTCTAGCCTGATGAAGAGACCTGAGTAGTCTCGAAAGCTTGCAATGTATTACCATCTTTTCAGTTAGCCATTAAAAGGTATCAACTACTGAGGACTCTCAATCCTGAATATTTTTCTATCCACTGGCTAACACGGTACAAAGATATACATCTTTCCTGTATGTAGGGTAAAGAATTCCATCATGTGTGTTCCCCTGGTTATATCCCCTCTTCTGTTGATCTTAAAGGAAGAAACTCCTTTGAAGCTAATGCTAATCTGTCCTTAAAACTCCTTTGAGATAGAGTCCAGCAGGCAAAGCTTTTAGAAATAATAATAATAATAGAAATAATAGAAATTAGAAATAAATGACATCCTCATTCTGTATTTCATTCCAGCCACTGAGCTGTGGGAGCTTTTAAGTCTCTGCGCATGTGCGTTTTGCATAGTATGTGAATTCTATATGAACCTAACCACCAGCTACAGCCATCTGAACCTAACAGAGGCAAGGTCATGTTCCTAAGATTGCTCCCTTTTTATTCTTGTGCCATCATTTTCTATTCTACTGTAAGTTGCATGTGTCTCAATTTTAGATATGACATGGTCTATGGGACCAACAATAAGTCATACTTGGTAAAACACTTAAGAAGGAGACTACATATGACACGTCTCTTTTTTGAGGCTATGGCCCTCCATACATCTTCCACGGCACATCCACCATGCTATAGCCCCAAACACAACTTTTTATGACAGCTCCACACCTTTCGCACTCACTCTCAATGCAAAAAACCTTCTGGGAGTTCTGCTTTTCTGGAGATCATGGAGATACCCATGAGATTTGCCAACTCTTCTTGGAGCCTGGGAGATCTTTTGATTTCTGGGAGCTTCCTGAATGCTTGAGAGGGTTGGCAAGTATACATTAACTCTATATTGTAGAACTTGAAGTGAATTTTCACCACTACTTTCAATTTTTCTAGTGTATATGTAAGGATGAAGGCCGGGCTGCGGGTACCTGGGTCCGGAACTGTTGAGGCTGCGTCCCTTGTTTCCCGGGGGAAGGCAAAAAGGACCAGACTGGTGCTCTGACCCGGAAGCTGGGGTCAAGGATATAAGTAAAAGCACGTGTATCGTTGGGCAGCTTCCCGCCGGTGCTGACAGAGGCAAGGTGCGTGCACAGTGGGATTCGGGGGGTGAGCAGCCAGGTCGCAACGACACGCGGCCGATCCAATGCTGGGATGCTGCTGGAGCCCACCGCAGTAATAAAGAAAGAGCCCTGTTCAGCTAAGCACCGCACGCCAGCCTAAGAGCCAGGGCAGAGTTCAGGACTGTTCACTGCTGCCCTTGTCATCGGACCGTGGTCTGCAGAACCTCGTTGGAGAAACATCGCACCAGCTGTTGTCGATGCTTCAGTTTTGGCGGGAACAGTGCAGCGCGCCCGGTAGCTGGCTTAGAGCGAGGTACTGTGTGCTTCCTGACCGTGAGTACAGCGCACGTGCCGCAAAGAGAGAATCGGGTACAGAACAGACACTTGCGCCCTGATTCTGCCAGTGTATATTTGCCAAGTATATTTGCATCTGAACTGTTTTTGTCCTCCCTTTAACTGTTTGCCTCCCTGCGTGGCGTATCCCTCTGTTAAATAAAACTGTTATCCCTTGCTCTGCCTTCTGTCCGTCACTGCATCCTGCAACCTGCTCACATATATAAAGGCCACTTTACAATTAGATTTTGGTTTTTTTTATTCATTTAAAAAAATAATCTTTTCCACATACAAGCTAACATATTCATAACCAATGATATATGTTGTGATTTCATTATAAACTACGTGCCATCATATCAAATAGAAAAATAGACTGGCGAAGCAAGCAATTTTGGAAAAGTTAGACCCCGCAGTTCAGTGTACATAGTGAAGATCACAAAAGGGAAACTCAGGGTCCATTAACAGTAGCAAAGGGTGTGCAAAGGTAGCAGTTGCATCTGGGCCTTGGTAACTCAAAGGGCCCAAGTGTACCTTTGACAGTGTTATATCTGGGAAGTGGCAGGTGGAATATTCTGTTACAGATTTTGCATTGAAACCCAGGATCTTCAATCTACTTAGTCTGCAAGTGGTTAATATCACAATAATTATTTCTCTGCTAGTAATTATATTTTTGGAATACAGTTTCTCCCAGATGCATTTTCTTCGCTTAGAATAGTTCAATTTCCCAAACACACAGTAAATGTTTCAACAGATAACCATCAAACAGATGTGCCGCAGGCCTCCAGCAATGAAGAGTTAAACCATGCAGTTGGAAGGATTTCAGCAGTGTTTTATCATATCATGTCACCTTGATATCTTACCTCAAAAATGTTATGGAAAAATGTGCACTCTATAGAAAGAGAACTGTGATGTATAATGACTGGCCCCATTACAGAACTGGTTATATAAAAAGCTCATTAGACAGACTAATGGGGATATAAACATGGAGCCAAACTCTCTGAGGTCTCACCACAAATCTCTAATAGCACAGCTCGTAAAAATGCTTCTCTGATGTACTTCGGCTATTTTCAGTGGTGCTGAAAAAAACATTATATGCTGATGGGTAGTAGTAAAGTGCTTGGAGGTATGGGTTGATTTATGGATGACTGCAGACTTGTATACTATAGAAGGGGCCCATGCACTGCTATAGACCCTCAGAGCAGAGTCCAGGCGGTTGTTTTGCGAGAATTATTCTTCATGAGCCCTACAACTTAAGAAATCAAGTTTTTGTAGAATCAGCTCAAGGAGGATCATGGATATAAGAGAAGTACCAAGTCCTTCTATTCCAGGCAGTGGGTTGACTTAAAGGAGACCCCACTTTTATCCTTGGTATTTGGCTCCAATAGGTTCTATCTTTTGATTGTCCCTAATCAGATGCACAATAATTATATTTTCTGGATTATGGGGACTTAACAAAATTGGAACCATCATAGTAAAATAAACTGATTGACTAGAGTAGTTTGTCAAACAACTCTGAGTAAATTATGCAAAAATGCAGTTGACCTTTGTGGGGAAAAAAGAGAGATGCTCCCATTTACTGTAAAAGTCAGGATCTCCTACAGGATCTTGGAATCATCAATAAAGCCTTTTGGACTTTAACAGAATATAATTGCTAGTGTGGGGTCACGTTGTTCAAATCTTCTAAGTTAATATTTTATATACCCAGGAACATATTTCTTACTGGAAATGATGTAATAATTTTTACTTTAAGGCTGTGTGCACACGTAAGGCTAGTTTCACATTAGCGTTTACGGCCGCAGCGTCGGGCTGCGCACGGCCGCCGCTAAGCCCCGCCCCCTGCCGCGCCTCCGCCGGTAGCGCCGCCTACGGACACATGACGCTGCATGCGCCCTGTATCCCCTATCTTTAGCACTGGGGACGCAGGCCGTGCGCAGGTATGCGTTTGGCGGCGCATGCGTCCTTTTGACGCTGCGCCGAGCGCACCAAATTGCAACCTGTTGCGTTTGATGCGCTGGGCGCAGCGTCAAAAGGACGCATGCGCCGCCAAACGCATACCTGCGCACGGCCTGCGTCCCCACTGCTAAAGACAGGGGACGCAGGACGCATGCAGCGTCATGCGTCCATAGGCGGAGCTACCGGCGGAGGCGCGGCAAGGGGCGGGGCTTAGCGGGGGCCGAGCGCAGCCCGACACTGCGGCCGTAAACGCTAATGTGAAACTAGCCTAAGCGTTTTTTCCACGTTTTTTAAGCCTTTTTTCCCTGCAAAAATGCTTAAAAACGCATATATTAAGCATCCCATTCTTATAATGCATTCCGCAATTTTTGTGCACGATACGTTTTTTTACGAAAAAAACGCATTGCGGAAAAAAACGCAGCATGTTCATTAATTTTGCGGAAAAAACGCATTTCCAACTACATTCTATGAGAATGTGGATGCTCCGGAAAAAACCAGCAAAAATAAAAGTGTTTTTCCTGGAAAGGAGTCCGGTTTTTAGTCAGGAATTTTCTGCATACGTGAGCACATAGCCTAAAGTGAACCCAAGAACTGCTACATGCTGCCTGTTGCAAAAACATAAAAGCTGCCGGTGACCAACCAATGGTGGAGACTAGTCATACAGGCGGGTCCCCAGCGGCATCTCCGAGTCTTGGATTGACAGATCTCTCTCTACATGGGTGTATAGAGATAGACATGTCACTCAAGGGCAGCATGTGGGGAAAAGTTGTCTGACTACTCTTCAGCGTTGCTTTGTCCCCTTGTAAAGTATGTTCTTCTCTGAAATGCTTAAAAAAAAAAATAAATAAAAAAACAAATCTGAACTGAGACAAGTAAGTTAATGTGTATGCACAATGCAAGTGCATTTTAACACATGACCATTAACCAGAGAAAACAGAAAGCAAAAAACACAAATATCCTGAACTAAAAGTAAAAAATATACTGCAAATAATGCATAAAGGTAATAATAATAATAAGGGTATTTAGTAAACATAATTTTGATCAAAATAATGTACAAGCCATCCCGCCACGTCACGGCAACCCTTGTGGGACAGTCCCTACTCTAGTATTAAAAACCTTATCACTTGCCAAGTGGCGTGAATGTGAATAAGGGTCGAGCGGCTGAACCACTTGTAACAGCTTAGGCCAGACTGGATGGCTTTCCCAGCTCAGAAAAAGGGCGGTCACACCCCTATATGCACTGAATGCACAATGAAATGAATAAAAAAACAAATCTGAACTGAGACAAGTAAGTTAATGTGTATGCACAATGCAAGTGCATTTTAACACATGACCATTAACCAGAGAAAACAGAAAGCAAAAAACACAAATATCCTGAACTAAAAGTAAAAAATATACTGCAAATAATGCATAAAGGTAATAATAATAATAAGGGTATTTAGTAAACATAATTTTGATCAAAATAATGTACAAGCCATCCCGCCACGTCACGGCAACCCTTGTGGGACAGTCCCTACTCTAGTATTAAAAACCTTATCACTTGCCAAGTGGCGTGAATGTGAATAAGGGTCGAGCGGCTGAACCACTTGTAACAGCTTAGGCCAGACTGGATGGCTTTCCCAGCTCAGAAAAAGGGCGGTCACACCCCTATATGCACTGAATGCACAATGAAATGAATAAAAAAACAAATCTGAACTGAGACAAGTAAGTTAATGTGTATGCACAATGCAAGTGCATTTTAACACATGACCATAAACCAGAGAAAACAGAAAGCAAAAAACACAAATATCCTGAACTAAAAGTAAAAAATATACTGCAAATAATGCATAAAGGTAATAATAATAATAAGGGTATTTAGTAAACATAATTGCCGTGACGTGGCGGGATGGCTTGTACATTATTTTGATCAAAATTATGTTTACTAAATACCCTTATTATTATTATTACCTTTATGCATTATTTGCAGTATATTTTTTACTTTTAGTTCAGGATATTTGTGTTTTTTGCTTTCTGTTTTCTCTGGTTAATGGTCATGTGTTAAAATGCACTTGCATTGTGCATACACATTAACTTACTTGTCTCAGTTCAGATTTGTTTTTTTATTCATTTCATTGTGCATTCAGTGCATATATGGGTGTGACCGCCCTTTTTCTGAGCTGGGAAAGCCATCCAGTCTGGCCTAAGCTGTTACTAGTGGTTCAGCCGCTCGACCCTTATTCACATTCACGCCACTTGGCAAGTGATAAGGTTTTTAATACTAGAGTAGGGACTGTCCCACAAGGGTTGCCGTGACGTGGCGGGATGGCTTGTACATTATTTTGATCAAAATTATGTTTACTAAATACCCTTATTATTATTATTACCTTTATGCATTATTTGCAGTATATTTTTTACTTTTAGTTCAGGATATTTGTGTTTTTTGCTTTCTGTTTTCTCTGAAATGCTGCAGTGCTTCAGAGTCAAACATACTTAACTGACATCGTACAGCTGGTACCTGATACACTGACCATGGTTTGTGCAGCATGTAACAGCTGTCAGGTTCACTTTAAATGGACACTTACACTGATCTAGCTATTGTTAACGAACCCTGACTATAAGGCCGGGGTCACACTGGCGAGGAATACGGGAGAGTGAGAGGCGCAAAAAGCACACATTAGACACGGACAAATGATTTTCTATGGGGTCACTCGCACCAGCCGTATATTTCTCCTCAGTATCCTACGCTCCGTGCCACTCGCAGCATGCTGCGATTGTCAGCGTACTACGCCCGTAGTACGCCAATGCAAGTCTATGGGTGCGCAAAAAATACAGATTACACACGGACCACACTTGCGAGAAATACGCACCAGGTGTCTTTTAGCAAAGCCGGCAATTCAGTGCACGATACAGTAAACTCACACTGACAGGTTTAATAAAGAAACAAAAGAATAGATATAGACACATAGAATACATATATATATATATATATATATGCATTCTATGTGTCTATATCTATTCTTTCGTTTCTGTTAGAAACCCTGTCATAGGGCTCCATTATATGTCCATTTTGCAAGGCGGCGAGAAAATCTTACCATACGGATGCCATATGGATTACATACGGATGCTTACATGCGCAAAATACGCGACCACACCTTGATTACGGATGACATACGGAGCACTATTTAGGGGTCTGTCATCCGTATTACGCATGTAAAATACTGACCGTATTTTGCGCAGGTTAGTGTGACTCCAGCCTAACAACAGTTCTCATAATTGACAGACATATTCAAAGTGAAAGCATTACAAAGCAATAAAGGTAGATTTTCGCACAGCTCATAAAACTGTGGATTGGCAGTGAATTGTTATACAGTATATATATACATTTGAAAAGTCATGCAACAATATCTAAATCTACCAGAACATCTCTGTGAAATGGAGGAACTGAAAACCACCTAAAATGTATTTCCAAAAACACAGAATTTTCTAGTCAAAGCAATAGATGACAGAATTTTGCTTATTTATGAGCCCATCCTGAATGCCTTAAAAGTGGTTCCAGCTGCTTACAAATTAGCTCTTTTCCAGGAGGAATAGAAATTGTTCTCTTGCACCACCTATGAAAGTAGCTAGTAGCTCTTTAACAAGCCTTGCAGCATGACTAATGATAGTTAACCAAAACCAGACTCTCCTCTAAAAGGAAAAGGTTCTAGATCCTTATAGATGCAGAGCAGTGTACTGGTTGGTTGCGTAAGAGGCACCTATTTTTTCGTATATAAGATGCAGCCACCGCCATCAGGGGCTTATCTACAGCATTCTGTAATGCTGTAGATAAGCCCCCGATGTAACCTGAAAGAGAAGAAAAACAAGTTATTATACTCCCCCGGGGTGGTCTGGGTCCTGTCCGGGTCCGATGGGTGTCGCAGTCCGGTCCGGCGCCTCCCGTCTTCTAGCGATGACGTCCTCTTCTTTGTTTCCCGTCGAGGCTCCGGCGCAGGTACAGTGCTCTGCCTTGTTGAGGGCAGAGCAGAGTACTGCAGTGCGCAGGTGCAGGACCTCTCTGACCATTCCCGCCACCTGCGCTCTGCAGTACTCTGCTCTGCCCTCAACAGGGCTCGTCGTGAACAGTGAACGAAGTGCCCTGAAGGTAGCTGCTCCATTAAGGCCAGTTCTATCTGCACTTCAAATCCAGGTACAGGCTCGGATGGGTATGGTCAGCACAGTTTGCCCTGGTGGTAGAATAAGTTTTGCTGCAGCCGGGATGGTCACTTTTTCCAATCTTTTTCCTGGAGACCTCTTGGGCCTGAGCCACCCGGATCAGCTGTTGGAACACTTTCCTTTGAGGGGTGCTAGAGCTCCACCGCTTCAGAAACACATCTGTCGGCTCAATAAGGAGATTTCCAAGTTCCTTCAATATATCTATCCCCAGAGTCACAGCAGGACCTTTGTCAGGGTCTCCAGCAGTCAGCACCACTCCTTTCCAGCCTACATTTTTGCCACTCGTTGTGATTTGCATCCAGACCACCCCTGCGACCAGGATGGGTAACTGATTACCAGCTGTCAACCTGATCAGAGGGTCCCATTCGGGCTGTATCATCTCGGATAAGTGTCGCCTGCATCGTGGTTACTTGGGAGCCGGTGTCAACTAAACAACGAACGGCCCGACCATCCATTTCGGCCCAAACGAGAGGACTCAGAGAAGCTAAACTTATGGTACTTCCTGCTCTCCTTCTTGACTGCTCAGGCTCCGGGCGGCGTCCCCCAGCCACGGAGCCTCCTATTTTAACAGACAGCGTTGAAGGGTTCTTCCCCACCAGGCACATCCTCTAGCAAAATGTCCAATTTACCCACAGTTATAGCAAGTGGGTTGTTCTTCCATGCGGGGAGTTCTCATCTCCTGATTAGATTCAGGACCAGCTCTGCCCTTAGTGGGGTTCACTGGGGCCATAGATTTCTTCCTTGAGTCCGACCACTCCTCTCGCATATCGTGAATCTGGGGCTCAGTGGTTAGCCTGGGTTCGAATCCCACCAAGGACAACATCTGCAAGGAGTTTGTATGTTCTCCCTGTGTTTGCGTGGGTTTCCTCCCACACTTTAAAGACATACTGATAGGGAATTTAGATTGTGAGCCCCATTGGGGACAGTGATGAAAATGTGTGCGCTGCGGAATATGTTAGCGCTATATAATAATAAATAAATTATTTATAATAAAGATTATTAAAAGATTATTATTAATCTCTTTAAGCAGCTCTCTCACCCAACTTGATATCTCCCCGCTCCGGACCTTCCCTGTCGGGACTGACACCTCCTGCTCTTACTCGCGTGGGAGCACTTCGCCTCCAACTTCTAAAAAAGTCATGTGGGGATTTACCCGCAAGCGCTCGTGCAAGGCCTGTTTCAGCAGTGCATCTCTAAGGCCTATCACTAACTGGTCTCACAGCACTATATCAGGAGGGCCCACACCTACGCCGTCTCGCTGAGCAATTGCAGCGTGGTTTTCCTGCAGCACGTTCATGTAGTGAACAGCAGGGCCGGCTCCAGGTTTTTGTGGGCCCCGGGCGAAAGCGTCTCAGTGGGCCCCTTTAACACGTAATGATACACAGCAAAGGAACAACAAGGTTTACCCGTACAGGCCTCCAGACAATGCACTATCAGGGTGCAGTGGACCCATATAATTAGGATAGCAACACAGGTGCAAAAATACCAACAAAATAACCTGCTCACATCCTACCAATATATGGAGGGGGCGGTTATCTGGTATATAGATGCACATGAAACTTGTGTTTGAAACCAAATGGGCCCAGCTGCACCCTGAAAAAAAGTGCAAAGAAAACACATTTAAAAAAATGTGGAGTATAAGCTGATATTTTTGCCAAAATACGTGAGCCCGTAACCTGCGTCAAAGATCTCCACATTTACGGGTACCTAACACTAATATATATTAATACAGCAAAGCACAGAAAGAGGAAAAAATCCTCCAATAATGATACACAGCAAAGGAACAACAAGGTTTACCCGTACAGGCCTCCAGACAATGCACTATCAGGGTGCAGTGGACCCATATAATTAGGATAGCAACACAGGTGCAAAAATACCAACAAAATAACCTGCTCACATCCTACCAACCAAATGGGCCCAGCTGCACCCTGAAAAAAAGTGCAAAGAAAACACATTTAAAAAAATGTGGAGTATTAGCTAAGGCTACTTTCACACATCAGGTTTTCGGCGTCAGGCGCGATCCGGCGTCGTGCCGGAACGCCGGATCCGGCAAATGTTTTGTAAAACCTGATGTGCCGGATCCGGTTTTTTGCCGGATCCGTCTTGTTCTTGACAGACAAAACCGGATCCGTCTCATCCGGTTCATCCGTTTTTCTATCCGTTTTTCGACGGATTACGCCGGATCCGGTTTTTAAAATTGACCCTTGTGGCCTTCCGAACGGGATTGGCTACTGGAAAACTATATATAGCGTGTTCCTACAGCCCTTCTTTGACAGGTTGTAGAGGAGAAAGTGCAGGTTGGAGAGAAGAGCAAGTTACTGGCGAAGATGGATGTTGTCATTGGAAATATTTTGAAGAATTTGGCGGATTTTATAGCGGAGGCGAATCGTTTGAGGGTGATTGTTCTGGAGAAGGAGAGAGCGAGACAGCAGCGCGTCAGGCATCGTAGACGACGTTTGTGGATCCACCCCATTCACAGCCAAGAGAATGACGCATGGTGTCTATTCTACACTCTGCATGAACCTTCGACGAAACCCGGATAAATTTTTTGGATATGTTCGGATGAAAATGGAGAATTTTGATTACTTGGTGGAGCGCATTGCACACCTCATAAGAAAAGCGGACACCTATTGCCGCTTCTCTGTTTCACCCGCAGAGCATCTGATGGTGACTTTAAGGTAAGCCACATTTATTGGATGTGATCGCATCAGAGCACACTTTCACTGCAATCTTGTTGGTGGTAGTTTGTATCTCCAAGTGTTATAGCTGAGTTTTGGTATGTAATGCTGTGATTTAAAACTAATTTATTGTTTTTTAATTCCCCACAGGTTTCTTGCAACTGGAGAATCCCTTTCGTCACTGCATTTCCAGTACAGACTCGGGATTTCCACCATATCTGGAATAGTGAAGTACACATGCCGTGCACTGTGGGACTCCTTAGCTGAAGAGTTTTTACCAGAGCCCACAACAGAGAGGTGGATTGAAATTGCTGACAAGTTTCAACAGATATGTCAGTTTCCCAACTGCTTGGGCGCTGTGGACGGGAAACATATCCGCATTGTAAAGCCAGCCGGATCGGGATCGGAATATTTCAATTACAAGAAATATTTTTCAATTGTCCTCATGGCCATCGCTGACGCGGAATACAAATTTATTGCTGTTGATATTGGGGCCTATGGCCGCTCCAATGACTCTCAAGTTTTCAAACTGTCTGCCATGGGGCGTAAACTGTATGGAAACACCTTCCATTTCCCACCACCTAGACCGCTGCCGCAAACATCTGGTCCACCTATGCCATTTGTCTGTGTAGGGGATGAAGCCTTCCAGCTGTCAGAACACCTTTTGAAACCGTACTCTAGCAGAGGATTGACAAGAACAAAACGCATTTTTAATTACCGCCTCACAAGAGCAAGAAGAATGGTTGAATGTACCTTTGGTATTCTGACAGCCAAATGGCGGGTCCTATTGACTGCGATCAACCTCAAGACAGAAACTGTTGACGAGGTGATCAAAGCTTGCGTGGTACTCCACAATTTTGTTATCTGCAAGGAACCCATTTCCATTGAGGACACCTCTGAAGAAACCACCTTGCAAGATTACCATGACATTACCACTAGAAGTTCTGTGACGGTTTCAGTAATGAGGGACAATTTTGCACAATACTTTATGTCACCTCAAGGCAGAGTACACTGGCAGGATGACAGAGTGTGAAAGATTTGTGCCCTAACCAAACTTGTGTACCTTCTGTACCAACAGTATATACCTTTGCCAACCAAAGTTGGCTATCGTGTCATGGTCTCTATTTTTGGCCACAGGTGTGTACCTGGTTGTGTTTTATGCAAAGTATTTCACCTTTTAACAAAAGTTGTGTACATTGTTAGGAAATCACCAACAATAAACACAACTTTTTAGGTGAAATACTTTGCTTCAAACACAACCAGGAACACAACTGTGGCAAAAAGCTAAAATTTACCCACAGTTATATACCTGGTTTTGAATACCTTTTTACCTTTTATACCCTGTATTTAACCTTTTTTTTAAACATATTTCGCCGCAGAAAGAAATGACAGACAACCAGTGTAAACAATAATTTAACTTTTATTTAAAATATTTTTTTTTGTAAACTGTTTTTAAACTTAAAAAAACTTTTTTAATAAAGGTTTGAAACCAACTGGGCATTTTTATTACAAAACACATCATAAATCTGTGTAGTGTGGGGTGGAAATACTGCTGGAGGGGCTGCGGGACACTTCGACAATGGGAGTGTGGAGAGAGGACTGGGATCGTGGTGGGGAAGGAACAGTTAGAGGTGATGGTGTGGAAAAAGCTACAGAATGGGTGGACATGTGGGAGGCAGAAGAGGTGGTGGGCGGTGGAGTGGAGGGTTGGGCAGGGACTGTAGGAGCAGATGATGTTGATGGAAAGTTGTATGGGGAAGGAGTTTGGTACGGGGAAGGAGTTTGGTACGGGGAAGGAGTTTGGTACGGGGAAGGAGTTTGGTACGGGGCAGGTTGCTGGAAGTGGGGAGATGTCTGGTACTGGGGAGGTTGCTGGTACGTAATAGGAGGGGGAGGATGGAAAGTGGCTGGAGGGGGTGCAGATGTAATAGGAGGGGGAGGATGGAAAGTGGCTGGAGGGGGTGCAGGTGGAGGAACTACAGTGGTGGGAGGTGGAGGTTGGGAGGTAACCTGCTGTAGAGCACCGTGGCACGAATGCATTACATGCATCTGCTGGGTAGGAGATAGCGTTTCCATGCGCTCCACAACAGACCTGAAAAAGGTGTGGTTTGGCGAAGATCTTGCTTCTGAATGCATGGTTTGCAGAAGTGTCTTCACCTCCAGAATGCTGGAGTTGATCTGCTGAAAGCCTGCGGAGATTTGCTCTGACAAGACTTTTAGACAGTTCTGGAAAGATGCATTCAGATGCAAGAACTCTGGCGCATAACTCTTTTCCTGACCCCTCTGCCGCTGCCGCCCAGTACCCGCAGGTGTACTAGAGGTGGCAGGGGCAGAAGGGTGGGGTAAAGGGAAAGCGATCTCCTCACCAGCAGCTTCATGTAATGTAGGCGGCCACGATGCTCCTGTGCTGGTGGATGGGACAGATGGGTCGAATGTGTGGGAAGGCTGGGAAGGTGCAGATGTACCGGGGCGGTCGAAGTGTCCCTCGGTGCCAGTCTCCTCAGGGATCGCCTCAGAAGGGTCCAATCGTGCTGGCTCCCGAGTGCTGCTCACCATACTGTGGAATAAAGAGAAAAAAAAACAATTAAAATAGTGACATGGTATGGCCCTGGCTGAAAAAAAAAAGTTACATCTAAACATTTTTTTGTCACATGTGGTGTGTAATATTTACCTCCTGGTGAGCATTGTTTCCCGGAGGAACGACAGGGCTCGTGCGTACTTGTACTTGCTCCTGCGTCCTCCAGATCCACTCGGGGCCCGCATCTCTTTATTGAACTCCTTCTTGAAACGATCCCTCACAGACTGCCACCGCTTCACAATTCTCTCCCCTGAAACGAGAAAGGACAAAGTGGTTAGTATACAACATCAGTGTTTCCCAAACTCCAGTCCTCATGGTCCCCAGGGGTCATGTTTTCAGGATTTCCAAAGTAAATAGAAATCCTGAAAACATGATCCGTGGGGACCACGAGGACTGGAGTTCGGGAAACACTGGTTTAAATCAAGCAACCGGTACTGTATATACTTACGTTCTTTAATCTGGGCCCGAGCTTCGAGGTCCTCCCAGCGGTCCACAAGGAGCGAACAGATTTCCTCCCAGAGTCGTCGGGTAACGATAAGGTCAGCGTGGCGGCGGTCAGCCATATTCCAGAGTGGCTCCCTTTCTCTGACGAGATCGATGAGGTGGTCGACATCGATTTCTCCATCCTCACCGTCAGAGTCGGGAGCACGCTGTGAAGGCTGTTAAAGAAAAAGACAAAAATAACATAATTAGCCTCCACAAAAGAAATGAAATAAAAAGTGCAAAAAAACAAAGCAAAAATATTTATACTTACACGCTGGTGACCGCCGCGTTGCTGTCGCCGACGACCCTGGGAGGCACTGCGAGGACCTCTTGGCCGAGCACCAGATTGGGAAGACTAGAGAAGAAAACAAAAAATGTTATGTCTTTGGATGTAGGCATTTGTTTGCTGTGTGTGGTCTGCAGAACATTGTTTTCTATGTGTTGTGTGTAGTGTGATGTTGTGTTTCTGCGTTTGATGCAAAAAAACTTACCAATTGTGAGCCCACTCTAAGTGTCTGTCCACCCCTTCCTTCTTCTGGGAGCTCCTCTTCATCTTGTGATTCCTGTTTTGAAATAAAAGGCAATGAATAGACATATATTACAGAGATGATGGATTTTGGAAATAAAAACTTACCGTCAAACACTGACGATGCGAGGGAGGGCTCCCAGAAGAAGATGTGCTGTCTTCCTGATGGCCAGACTCCATGGCTGTGGGTGGTGTTCCTGCTGCTGCCATTGCTGCTGCTGCTGCATTTATTGGGCGGCTGTTTAATAAAGAGAAACAAAGGGCCAATGAATATCTTGATATTCCATAGCCCTAGTTTGGAGGAATGGGGGATTTGATAATTACCGTCTCTCATCTGCTGCTGGACTCCCCTCCTCAGCATGTTCCATTTGCTGCTCCATTTGGGGTGGTGGTGGTGCTGATGGTGCTGCAGTGGTCTCCTGCCTTCTCCTGCTCCTGGTTCTTGGCTTGGGTGGCATGTTGGGTGTGGCTGAGGGTCCCACTGTCTTGCTTTTATATATGTCTTGTGGGCAGAGCTACTGAGCATGCTCAGACCAAAAAAACCGGATCCGGCCACCAGATCCGGCTATCGCCGGAACAGACGCATTGCGGCGCTCATAGGCTTTCATTGTATGAAAAAGCCGGACACGCCGGATCCGGCGTGTCCGGCTTTTTCGCCGGAGACAAAAAACGTTACAGTAGCCGTTTTTTCCAGACGCTGGATCGCGTCACATTGCCGGATCCGGCGAAAATCGGATGAAACGCATGGCCATCCGGCTCGATCCGGCTCTAATGCAAGTCAATGGGGGGGGAAACCGGATCCGGCATTGCATTTCGCCGGATCCGGTTTCTGTCAAAAGCGCCGGATCGCGCCTGACGGCGAAAACCTGATGTGTGAAAGAGGCCTTATTGGAGGATTTTTTCCTCTTTCTGTGCTTTGCTGTATTAGTATATATTAGTGTTAGGTACCCGTAAACGTGGAGATCTTTGACACAGGTTACGGGCTCACGTACTTTGGCCAAAATATCAGCTAATACTCCACATTTTTTTAAATGTGTTTTCTTTGCACTTTTTTTCAGGGTGCAGCTGGGCCCATTTGGTTTCAAACACAAGTTTCATGTGCATCTATATACCAGATAACCGCCCCCTCCATATATTGGTAGGATGTGAGCAGGTTATTTTGTTGGTATTTTTGCACCTGTGTTGCTATCCTAATTATATGGGTCCACTGCACCCTGATAGTGCATTGTCTGGAGGCCTGTACGGGTAAACCTTGTTGTTCCTTTGCTGTGTATCATTATTGGAGGATTTTTTCCTCTTTCTCCCCTTTAACACGTACCACAATTCATGATGCACAGATACGGCAAAGAAATATAGGTATAGTACAATGCCAAAGATTTCACTTACTTCTTACATTACATGAGTGATATCTATTGCAAATTCTACAATGGCTCATAAACCAGCAAATCCTCGCAGAGCACAGTGCGTGCCCTAGTGGGGATTCAAAAGTTTTCATTTAAGACCGGACAGTATAGAACTCCATACAGTATTCTGGGCATCACATAGTCTTCCATACAGTTTATTGGGCACCACATATTGCTTCATACAGAATAATGAGCCTCATATAATGCTCCAAACAGAATAATGAGCCTCATATAATGCTTCATACAGAATAATGAGCCTCATATAATGCTCCATACAGAATAATGAGCTCCAAATATTGCTTCATACAGAATAATGGGCCTCATAATGCTCCATACAATATAATGAGCCCCAAATATTGCTTCATACAGAATGGGCTTCATATAATGCTCGATACAATATAATGAGCCCCAAATATTGCTTCATACAGAATAATGGGCCTCATATAATACTCCATACAATATGATGAGCCCCAAATATTGCATCATACAGAATAATGAGCCTCATATAATGCTCCATACAGAATAATGAGCCCCATTTATTGCTTCATACAGTATAATGAACCCCATATAATGCTCCATACAGAATAATGGGCCCCATATATTGCTTCATACAGAATAATGGGCCCCATATATTGCTTCATACAGAAAAAGGGTCCTCAATAGTGTTGAGCGATACCACCCGATACTGAAAAATATCGGATCGGAATTGATCGGCCGATCTAAAAAAGTATCGGGTATCGCTGATTCCGATACCGGAAGTCCCATTCAAGTCAATGGAACAGAAATATCGGAATTAAAAAAAAACATTTTTTCCCTGTAGGTTAATTCTACATGAAGAAAAACAACTAATAATAATGTAGAATGTATTGTGGGAGGTGTAGGAGACATTAAATTCATAGAGCTTTAGCCCAATCAAATGGAATAGCAGTAATTTTTTTTTTTTTAAAGACGTTCGTAGTTACAAAGATATTGACTATGTTAAAGTCTTTAATATTTTGTCAGATATGTATGTTTCACTACTTCCATGCTCTTCACCTTCTTTTTTACTTCTCCCACACTTTCTCCTTCATCATCTTCAGCAGCAGCATCTTTTTCATCAACTTCTTCTTCACCTTATTCATCTTCTTCTTCTTCACCTTCTTCCAATTTTTTTTTTTTTTACATTCTTCATATTCTTCTTATTCAACTATTATTCTTCTTCATATTCTACTTCTACATCTTCTTTCTATTCTTCTTCATCATATTCTTATTTGTGTCAGGCATTCCTGTAGTTGTAATCTATAACAGTTTGACGATTACACCTTCCGTTCAGCCTGTCACAAAAGATTTACAACAGGATTTGTCCGCGTTCAGTTGGGCCTGCAGCAACAGACCTTTTCCAGGGGCACCACGAGGAGGAACGGACCCACCCACATACACTGCTTAGTCTTCTTCTGCTTATAAATTAGATAATATCATTTGCTCAGATTTTTAGTCTTATGCTTAATGTTCTTCTGCTTTTGGTTTTTATGCTTCTTGTTCTTCTGTCTCTTGTTGTTCTGCATCTTGGTGGTTGTCTTCAAGTTCTTTGTCCTCTTGGTCATCTTCTTCAGGGTCATCTTTTAGGTATTCTTCTGTGTGGCCTTCAGAGTCGTCGTCTTCAGGGTCATTGTCAGGGAGATCCAGAGTGAGAATCAAAAAACATTTCCACAAGCTTGAACTTGGAAAAGTAGCAGAAGGTACAAGAAGGCTGAGGAACTGCCGAGAACCAGCTGACGGTGCTGGAACCCGGATGGGTAGCAGAAGGAACAATAGCAAATGGAACTAGCGAGGACCAGCTGACGGTGCTGGAACCCGAAGGGGCAGCAGAAGGAACAAGAGCCAATGGCACAACTGTGGACCAGCTGACGGTGCTGGAACACGGTTGCTAAGCAGGAGGTACCTGTGCTACAAAGCACTACCAAGGACCAGCAGACGTTGCTGGAACTCGGATACCAAGAAGGAGGCACCTAGGCCAAAGGCTCTGCCGAGAACCAGCTGACGGTACTGGAACCCGGATGGGTAGCAGAAGGAATAATAGCAAATGGAACTAGCGAGGACCAGCTGACGGTGCTGGAACCCGGAGGGGCAGCAGAAGGAACAAGAGCCAATGGCACAACTGTGGACCAGCTGACGGTGCTGGAACACGGTTACTAAGCAGGAGGTACCTGTGCTACAAAGCACTACCAAGGACCAGCAGACGTTGCTGGAACTCGGATACCAAGAAGGAGGCACCTAGGCCAAAGGCTCTGCCGAGAACCAGCTGACGGTACTGGAACCCGGATGGGTAGCAGAAGGAATAATAGCAAATGGAACTAGCGAGGACCAGCTGACGGTGCTGGAACCCGGAGGGGCAGCAGAAGGAACAAGAGCCAATGGCACAACTGTGGACCAGCTGACGGTGCTGGAACACGGTTACTAAGCAGGAGGTACCTGTGCTACAAAGCACTACCAAGGACCAGCAGACGTTGCTGGAACTCGGATACCAAGAAGGAGGCACCTAGGCCAAAGGCTCTGCCGAGAACCAGCTGACGGTGCTGGAACCCGGATGGGTAGCAGAAGGAACAATAGCAAATGGAAATAGCGAGGATCAGCTGACGGTGCTGGAACCCGGAGGGGCAGCAGAAGGAACAAGAGCCAATGGCACAACTGTGGACCAGCTGACGGTGCTGGAACACGGTTACTAAGCAGGAGGTACCTGTGCTACAAAGCACTACCAAGGACCAGCAGACATTGCTGGAACTCGGATACCAAGAAGGAGGCACCTAGGCCAAAGGCTCTGCCGAGAACCAGCTGACGGTACTGGAACCCGGATGGGTAGCAGAAGGAATAATAGCAAATGGAACTAGCGAGGACCAGCTGACGGTGCTGGAACCCGGAGGGGCAGCAGAAGGAACAAGAGCCAATGGCACAACTGTGGACCAGCTGACGGTGCTGGAACACGGTTACTAAGCAGGAGGTACCTGTGCTACAAAGCACTACCAAGGACCAGCAGACGTTGCTGGAACTCGGATACCAAGAAGGAGGCACCTAGGCCAAAGGCTCTGCCGAGAACCAGCTGACGGTGCTGGAACCCGGATGGGTAGCAGAAGGAACAATAGCAAATGGAAATAGCGAGGATCAGCTGACGGTGCTGGAACCCGGAGGGGCAGCAGAAGGAACAAGAGCCAATGGCACAACTGTGGACCAGCTGACGGTGCTGGAACACGGTTACTAAGCAGGAGGTACCTGTGCTACAAAGCACTACCAAGGACCAGCAGACATTGCTGGAACTCGGATACCAAGAAGGAGGCACCTAGGCCAAAGGCTCTGCCGAGAACCAGCTGACAGTGCTGGAACCCGGATAGGTAGCAGAAGGTACCCAGGAAAAAAACAAAGTTGCAAGGCCGTGAGCCGGCCACAGTTACCGAAACCCACAGTCCTACAGGGGGTGCTTGTCCTATTGGCACTACGGAACCAGCCTTTATTACCAGAACCCGCAGCCCACATAGGAAGCAACGAAACTGCAGGCACCATAGACTCGGCTAACCCGACCGCAACACGACAGGACAAGGTATTGGTGGCAAAGTGACGTTGACACTACCCGGAAACAGCAGGCGTGCTGGAACCAGGCTGGGCAGGAGGGAGTGCCCATGCCAAAGACACTTCTGAGCAGCAACTGGCGATGTTGGAGCCCAGGATCAATCACGGAGCAGGCTGAGGCCTACTTGGAGCAAGTTTTACATCGGTTGTACACTACAACTGATTGTAACCGTGCTCCACTTAGGCCTCTGGCTCTACTGTCTCTAGTATTTCCCCTGGCCTCCAACCCCGCAAGTTGCTGCTCTGAAGTGGCGTCTGCCCAATCCACACTTGTTCCTGGGTTACAGGGGCTCAGTCACGTCAGTGGATTCCCTGATGTGTGTCCGGCAAGGTTTCCTGCTCAGTCCTCATTCACACTACTAGTAATGGGAATGTGGACAGAGCAGGAGACATTGCCGGACACACATCAGGGGATCCACTGACGTGACTGAGCCCCTGTAACCCAGGAACAAGTGTGGATTGTGCAGACGCCACTTCAGAGCAGCAACTGGCGGGGTTGGAGGCCAGGGAAAATACTAGAGACAGTAGAGCCAGAGGCCTAAGTGGACCATGGTTAAAAATCAGTAGTAGTGTGACTGTGTAGGCAGCAGTAGACTTTGCCATCCACACAGCAGGGGAGCAGCTGGCGTTACTGAACACCACTGACACAGGAGCGAGTGTTTCTATCTGTGCGGACGGCACTTCCAAGCTACAACTGGCTGTGTTGGAGCCCAGGATCAATGCTCCGAGCAGGCTGAGGCCTACTTGGAGCAAGTAGAAAATAAGATGTTGCGTGATTTTGGAGGCAGCAGGAGACTTTGCCATCTACACAGCAGGGGAACAGCAGGCATTACTGAACCCCACTGACACAGGAGCGAGTGTTTCTATCTGTGCGGACGGCACTTCCAAGCTACAACTGGCTGTGTTGGAGCCCAGGATGAAGCATGCAGCAGGTGGAGGACAACTTGCAGCTGGTTTTATAGAGGTTGTAGACTACTACTGATTGTAACCTTGCTCCACTATGGCCTCCGGCTCCACTGTCTCTAGTATTTCCCCTGGCCTCCAACCACGCAAGTTGCTGCTCTGAATTGGCATCTGCACAATCCACACTTGTTCCTGGGTTACAGGGGCTCAGTCACGTCAGTTGATCCCCTGATGTGTGTCCGGCAATGTCTCCTGCTCTGTCCACATTCCCATTACTAGTAGTGTGAATGAGGACTGAGCAGCAAACCTTGCCGGAGACACATCAGGGGATCCACTGACGTGACCGAAAAACACACTAGCTCCTGTGTTAGTGGGGTTCAGCAACGCCAGCTGCTCCCCTGCTGTGTGGACGGCAAAGTCTCCTGCTCCATCCACATTCAAACTCCTACTGATTTTTATCCGTGCTCCACTTAGGCCTCTGGCTCCACTGTCTCTAGTATTTCCCCTGGCCTCCAACCCCGCCAGTTGCTGCTTTGAAGTGGCGTCTGCACAATCCACACTTGTTCCTGAGTTACTGGGGCTCAGTCACGTCAGTGGATCCCCTGATGTGTGTCCGGCAAGGTCTCCTGCTCTGTCCACATTCCCACTACTAGTAATGGGAATGTGGACAGAGCAGGAGACCTTGCCGGACACACATCAGGGGATCAACTGACGTGACTGAGCCCCAGTAACTCAGGAACAAGTGTGGATTGTGCAGACGCCACTTCAGAGCAGCAACTGGCGGGGTTGGAGGCCAGGGGAAATACTAGAGACAGTGGAGTCAGAGGCCTAAGTGGAGCACGGTTAAAAATCAGTAGGAGTTTGAATGTGGATGGAGCAGGACACTTTGCCGTCCACACAGCAGGGGAGCAGCTGGCGTTGCTGAACCCCACTAACACAGGAGCTAGTGTGTTTTTCTCTGTGAAGACGGCACTTCTGAACACCAACTGGCGTTGTTGGAGCCCAGGTTGAGGCATGGAGCAGGCTGAGGCCTGATGTTGTTGGCATGTGGAGGCAGCAGGAGACTTTGCCGTCTACACAGCAGGGGAACAGCTGGCATTACTGAACCCCACTAACACAGGAGCTAGTGTGTTTTTCTCTGTGAAGACGGCACTTCTGAACACCAACTAGCGTTGTTGGAGCCCAGGTTGAGGCATGGAGCAGGCTGAGGCCTGATGTTGTTGGCATGTGGAGGCAGCAGGAGACTTTGCCGTCTACACAGCAGGGGAACAGCTGGCATTACTGAACCCCACTAACACAGGAGCTAGTGTGTTTTTCTCTGTGAAGACGGCACTTCTGAACACCAACTGGCGTTGTTGGAGCCCAGGTTGAGGCATGCAGCAGGCGGAGGCCAACTTGCAGCTGGTTTTATAGAGGTTGTAGACTACTACTGATTGTAACTGTGCTCCACTTAGGCCTCTGGTTCCACTGTCTCTAGTATTTCCCCTGGCCTCCAACCCTGCCAGTTACAGCTCTGAAGTGGCATCAGCACAATCCACACTTGTTCCTGAGTTACTGGGGCTCAGTCACGTCAGTTGATCCCCTGATGTGTGTCCGGCAAGGTCTCCTGCTCTGTCCACATTCCCACAGCAGGAGACCTTGCCGGACACACATCAGGGGATCCACTGACGTGACAGAGCCCCTGTAACCCAGGAACAAGTGTGGATTGTGCTGACGCCACTTCAGAGCTGTAACTGGCAGGGTTGGAGCCCAGGGGAAATACTAGAGACAGTGGAGCCAGAGGCCTAAGTGGAGCACGGTTAAAAATCAGTAGGAGTTTGAATGTGGATGGAGCAGGAGACTTTGCCGTCGACACAGCAGGGGAGCAGCTGGTGTTACTGAACCCCACTAACACAGGAGTGTCAGGAACACCGCACTGCACTTGCTCACTGAGCCAGTGCGCGTGTCCTGAGTACAAAGACTGTGCACAAAGATACCTGCGGAGCGAGCAGCAGTGGTGACAATGCATGCTCCAGGACCTGAATCACGTGACTGCTGGGGGCGTGGCCTAAGCTCTACAGAGCTAGGAGCTGCAGGGAAACTCCTAGAAGGCTAACTACAGGACAATGTTACCAAGGAGCATAGACAGAGACAGACACCAGATCAAGCCGGGTCAAAGCACAAGATAGCAGGACAGTACCAAAGGGCTTAGACAGAAAGAATAGTCAGGACGTAGCAATAGATCAGAAAACCAGAATGGGCATTAGACGGTACAATAGGGGTAAACTGTAACGGAGTAACGATAGCCAAGCCAGGAGGTCAGAACCAGAAAAGACAATGGTACCAAAAACGAGAGACGGAGTACAGAGTGAAGGAACAAGCCGGGTCATACACGGGAAGCAAAACAAACAACGCAGAGTACAAGCACACCAGGGGTCAGACACACCAGAATAGCAGTATAGCTGACAGAGAACCCTGGTAAAGAGTGAGTATAAATACCCCTCCCAGATCCAGAAAGAGGCCAGGAACACTTAACCCTGTGAGTGCAGGGCAAGAACCCTGTTCAAACCATGACAGTACCCCCCTCTTAATGGGGGGCCACTGGACCCCCAGGCTTGTCTGGGTATCTGGCGTGGAAAGCCCGCACCAGACGATCGGCATGCACCGAACTGGCCGGAACCCATGACCGATCCTCCAGAGAGTACCCCTTCCAGTGTATCAGATACTGGAGTCTCCGGCGCACCCACCGGGAGTCAACAATGCGCCCTACTTCATACTCCAGCAGCCCCTCTACCAGCACTGGCAGAGCATTTGATGAGGGATCCTCTCTCACCGTCCCCACAGGCTTTAACAGGGACCTGTGGAAGACATTAGAAATTTTAAAGGAGGTGGGCAGCTGCAGTCGGTAGGCTACTGGGTTAACAACCTCCACAACTTTGTATGGGCCAATAAACTTGGGGCCCAGCTTTATAGAAGGTATCTTAAGCTTGATATTGCGGGTGGATAGCCACACCTTCTCCCCTACTGCAAATGCTGGACCTGGCCCCCTCCTCCTGTCAGCAAACCGCTTATAGTTTTCCTGGGCCTTGGAAATATTCCTCTGAACCTCCCTCCAAAGAATTCTAAGACGTTGTGTCACATCCTCAGCACCAGGACAACCTGAATCCATATGGGAAAACTCTCCAAAATGTGGGTTAAAGCCATAGTTGACCTGAAAAGGAGACTTCCCAGTAGACTGACTCACACGACCGTTGAATGCAAACTCTGCCATGGGCAATACCTCACACCAGTCCTCCTGCCTGGAAGAGGCCAAGCATCTCAGAATCTGCTCCAACGATTGGTTCGTGCGCTCCGTCTGTCCATTAGACTCTGGGTGGTAGGCAGAGGAGAAGGACAACGAAATCCCCAGCTTTTTGCAAAAAGCCCTCCAGAACCTGGCTACAAACTGTACCCCTCTGTCTGACACCACATTCATAGGCACTCCATGTAACCTAATTATATGCTGCATAAATAAGCGGGCCAGGGTTTCAGCAGATGGTAACGCGGGGAGAGGTACAAAGTGAGCTTGTTTTGAAAACCTATCCACCACCACCCATATCACCGAGTTGCCCCTGGAAGGGGGAAGATTTGTGATAAAATCCATGGACAAATGTGTCCATGGTCTATCCGGAATTGGCAAAGGCACCAATTCCCCGGCCGGCCGGACCTGAGAACTTTTAGAACGAGCGCACACCCCACATGCAGTCACAAACTTTTTAATATCTGTTACCATAGAGGGCCACCAGAAATCCCTCGCAATTGCCCCCCGGGTAGCTGCAATCCCAGGATGGGCACTCAACACAGAATCATGAAATTCCTGCATAAGTCCGAGACGGAAACGTTCCGGTACAAACAATTTACCCGGGGGTTTACCACCAGGAGCCCGAGCCTGGGCCTCCAAAATCCCTCTCTGTAACTCAGATGAGATTTCGGCCACCACTACTCCTGGCTGAAGAATGGAGGAGGGAGGTTCTGGAGGGGACACCAAATCAAAGCTTCGGGATAAGGCATCAGCCTTGATGTTTTTAGATCCCGGGCGGAATGTGATGGTAAACTGAAAACGAAAAAAAAAAAGTGCCCACTGAGCCTGTCTGGGGGTCAATCTCTTGGCAGACTCGATATAGGCCAAATTTTTGTGATCAGTGATGACTGTAATGGGATGAACAGATCCCTCCAGGAAGTGCCTCCATTCTTCAAAAGCCAACTTTACCGCCAACAACTCTCTATAGCCGACATCGTAATTTCTCTCAGCAGAGGAAAATTTTTTAGAGAAGAAGGCGCAAGGCCTCAGGTTAGTAAGGGTAGGAGGGCCCTGAGACAAAACTGCCCCCACCCCCACTTCCGAGGCGTCAACCTCCACAACAAAAGGTCTTGACGGGTCGGGTTGTACCAATACAGGGGCTGAAGAAAAGCACTTTTTTAATGTCATGAAAGAGTTTTTTGCAGCTACAGACCAATTTTTTACATCAGCTCCCTTGAGAGTGAGGTCCGTTAGAGGCTTTACCACCTGCGAGAAGCCCTTAATAAATTTCCTATAAAAGTTGGCAAAGCCCAAAAATCGTTGCAACCCTTTCAAGTCATGAGGTTGCACCCACTCCGTAACAGCCTGGACTTTCTTAGGATCCATGCGGAACCCCTCTCCTGACACAATCAACCCCAGAAAGGATACTTCTTGCATGAAAAATGAGCATTTTTCCAGCTTGGCATATAAATGATTCTCCCTCAGTCTCATGAGAACCATCCGCAAATGGTGCAAGTGAGATTGACTGTCCACCGAGTACACCAGAATGTCATCCAAATAGATAACCACAAAATGACCGATTAAATCAGAGAAAATTACATTAATAAAATTCTGAAAAACAGCAGGAGCGTTGGTAAGACCAAAGGGCATAACCAAGTTTTCGAACAGCCCTTCAGTCGTCAGGAATGCTGTTTTCCATTCGTCCCCTTCACGGACTCTTATAAGGTTATATGCCCCACGTAAATCCAGTTTAGAGAACCACTTGGCCCCGGTGAGTTGGTTACATAAATCAGGAATTAGGGGGAGAGGGTATGTATTTTTCACAGTAATTTTGTTTAATTCCCGAAAGTCGAGGCATGGCCGCAAACCACCATCTTTTTTTCTTAACAAAAAAGAAGCCCGCAGCCACAGGTGAAACAGAAGGCCTAATATGCCCTTTGCGGAGACTTTCAGTAATGTACTCCTTCATGGCTAGACGTTCGGGCCCGGACAAATTGAACAGGCGAGCCTTGGGTAACTTGGCTCCAGGGACTAGATTAATGGTACAATCAAAGGGTCTATGTGGTGGTAGCGCCTCAGCCTCACTTTCAGAAAATACGTCTTGAAAATCTTTCAGGCACTCCGGAATACCTTCCAAATCGACAGACGACACTGACACAGATTTTACTGGGTTGACAAGGGTTGTCAAGTTACAACATAGACCATTAGCCATACAACTCCACTGAATGATCTCCCCTGTGACCCAGTCAATAGTAGGATTGTGACGTTGAAGCCAAGGCATACCCAGTATCAGTCCAGCCGGCAGATTTATGACAAAACATCTTAATTTTTCCACGTGAGTGGAACCCACTTTCAGAGAAAAGGTATCAGTCATGAAACAAATTCCCTCCTGGGTGATAGGAGAAGAATCAATTGCCACGATTTTAACAGGATCTTTTAACCTGACTGTCCCTATCTTATGAAAAGTCACAACTTTGGCATCGATCAGATTAATAGAAGAACCACAGTCAACAAAGGCGGTAGTCCCAACCGGGCCGCCTGTAAGTTCCAGTTCCACCGGAAGCAGAATTTTAGTAAGCGAGTAAAAGGGTACCTGGGAGTCTGGGCAACCTCCTCGATTGTTACCCAGACTCAGTTGTTTTCCTGACGGCTTCACTGAAGAAGGGCAAGAAGGACAGTTCCTTCTCCAATGTCCAGCGGATCCACAGTAAAAGCACAATTGGTTGTTTCTTCGGTGTCTCCTCTCTTTTTCCTCCAATGACGTGGCACCAACCTCCATGGGCTCAGGACTAGATGCAGAGTCTCTCAGATTGGAGAATAAAGGGGTCTCCTGCAGCATGACCCCTCTTGCCCGCAGCCTACGGTCCATGCGGACAGCCTGGATCATAGCGTCCTCCAAAGAATCCGGTGGAGGATGAAGGGCTAGGGCATCTTTCAAACGTTCGGACAGGCCTCTACAGAACAAACCCCGGAGGGCAGCGTCATCCCAGGAGACCTCCGCTGCCCAGCGTCTGAACTCAGAGCAGAACCATTCAGCAGAGTTCCTTCCCTGTGTCACACTCATCACCATATCCTCTGCCAGACGCAATCTATCAGGCTCATCATAAATGTGCCCCAGAGCCTCAAAGAACAAATTCACAGACATGCGTTCAGGAGCAGAGGAAGAGAGAGAGAAAGCCCATGCCTGTGGAGCCCCCCGAAGTAGGGAAATGACGACCCCCACCCTCTGGAACTCATCCCCGGAAGAGCGGGGCCTCAGAGAAAAAAAAGCTTGCATCCTTCTCTGAAAGACCTGAACTCCTTTTTATCCCCTGAGAAAAGGTCTGGCAATTTGACCGGAGATTCTGGGAATGCCAATGACACATCCCTACCCCCAGAACTAGAAGCCCCTGCATCGACAGCCCCCTGCACAGTAACCACCAACTGTTGCTGGGTATGGGCCATCGTGCGCTGTTCCACATTGAGTTTATGGAACATTTGGGTCAGGTGCTTGACCTGATCAGCCAAGGCTTGTATAGGATCCCTGAGGATAACACACACTTTTTTTTTTTTTTTTTTCAGTCAGAGGAAAAAAAACTGAAACGGTCAGTTATAATGTCAGGAACACCGCACTGCACTTGCTCACTGAGCCAGTGCGCGTGTCCTGAGTACAAAGACTGTGCACAAAGATACCTGCGGAGCGAGCAGCAGTGGTGACAATGCATGCTCCAGGACCTGAATCACGTGACTGCTGGGGGCGTGGCCTAAGCTCCACAGAGCTAGGAGCTGCAGGGAAACTCCTAGAAGGCTAACTACAGGACAATGTTACCAAGGAGCATAGACAGAGACAGACACCAGATCAAGCCGGGTCAAAGCACAAGATAGCAGGACAGTACCAAAGGGCTTAGACAGAAAGAATAGTCAGGACGTAGCAATAGATCAGAAAACCAGAATGGGCATTAGACGGTACAATAGGGGTAAACTGTAACGGAGTAACGATAGCCAAGCCAGGAGGTCAGAACCAGAAAAGACAATGGTACCAAAAACGAGAGACGGAGTACAGAGTGAAGGAACAAGCCGGGTCATACACGGGAAGCAAAACAAACAACGCAGAGTACAAGCACACCAGGGGTCAGACACACCAGAATAGCAGTAAAGCTGACAGAGAACCCTGGTAAAGAGTGAGTATAAATACCCCTCCCAGATCCAGAAAGAGGCCACGAACACTTAACCCTGTGAGTGCAGGGCAAGAACCCTGTTCAAACCATGACAAGGAGCTAGTGTGTTTTTCTCTGTGCAGATGACACATCTGAGCGACAACTGGCTGTGTTGAAGCCCAGGGATTATAGTTCAGGTGGTAGAAACATGAACACAACAGGAGACCTGGATACAGTTGCCAATCAATTATTTAGTCAGGAAGAGGACTGGCAAATTCTGGAGAGATCCAGGCCTTGTTCATTTTCAGAAAAGTAAGCCGGTCGACGTTATCGGAAGATAGTCGCGTGCGACGGTCTGTTAGTACACCACCTGTGGCACTAAAGACGCGTTCTGATATTACACTGGCAGCAGGGCAAGCCAGCATCTCCAATGCATACTGGCTAAGCTCTGGCCATGCATCCAGCTTAGAGACCCAAAACTTGAAGGGGGAAGAGCCATCTGGGAGTACACTGACAGGGCAAGACATGTAGTCTGTCACCATCTGACGGAAACGTTGCCTCCTGCTGACTGGAGCCGTCTGTGATGGTGTAGACAATTGTAGCGGACACACAAAACTTTGCCACATTTGGGCCATAGTGGTCTTGCCTTGTGCTGAGGCGCTGCCTCTGCTGCCTCTTTGTGCTGAGTTTCCTCCACTGCCTCGACGCACAGAGCTGCTTTGTAAAGCACTAGCACCACTGCTGTCGGGTGGAATAGAAAACATGATGGACTGCACCAGTGAGTCTTGGTACTCCCGCAGTTTACGCTCCCGGTTCAACGTTGGTATGAGGCTTTGTAAGTTGTCCCGGTAGCGAGGATCTAGGAGGGCGTACACCCAATAATCAGCCGTGTAGAGAATGTGGGCGATGCGGCGGTCGTTTCTCAGGCACTGCAGAATGAAATCAACCATGTGCTGCAGACTCCCAACTGCCAAAGAACCGCTGTCCCCTGCTTGAGGTGTGATCTCTGCCTGCTCTGCATCACCCCACCCTCGCTGTACATACTGACTAGATCTTTGTGTACCTCCCTCCTCTGGAGAGATGTCTTCCTCCTCCATCGACTCCTCCTCATCCTCCTCACAAAGTGTCCCCTGCCTAGGCCTTTGTGAGGAACCACGTAGTGCAGACTGTCCAGAAGCAGATGGCATTTGGGACTCCTCATCCTCCACCTCTTCCAAAACCTCATCCCTTAGTGCTTGCAGTGTTTTTTGAAGCAGGCAGATAAGGGGGATAGTCATGCTGACTAGTGCATCATCTGCACTCGCCTTCCGCGTGGAATCATCGAAGGCACGCAAAACGAGGCAGATGTCCTTCATAGAGGCCCACTCAGTGGTGCTGAAGTGTGACCGGCGCACAGTGCGACTTGTTTGCGCCTGATGCAGCTGGTACTCCATGACTGCTGCCTGCTGCTCACACAACCGCTCCAACATATGTAACGTTGAATTCCACCTGGTGGGTAGGTCAAATATGATGTGATGTACCGGAAGGCGTAATCGGCACTGCAGAGCAGCAAGGCGCGATCTTGCCGTGCTGGAACGCCGCAAGTGAGCGCACTCTATGCGGACCTTGTGCAGCAGTGCATCAAGATCCGGATAGTCCCTCAGAAAGCTCTGCATGACCAAGTTCAGTACATGTGCCAGACATGGGATGTGAGTGAGGTTACCTAGGCCAAGAGCTGCCACCAGATTTCGGCCATTGTCACACACTACCAAGCTCGGCTGGAGATTCGCTGGCACAAACCACACGTCGCTCTCCTGCTTGATGGCATTCCAGAGCTCCTGCGCTGTGTGGCTTCGATTCCCCAAAGAAATTAATTTGAGTACGGCCTGTTGACGTTTGGCCACGGCTGTGCTCATATCGGTCGTAACAGGCTCCTGCTGCGCTGTTTCTGAGGAACTTGAGTAGGAGGAGGAGTCTATGTGTACAGACTGGATTCCTGCAATCCGTGGAGTTGGCAGAACACGTACAGCGCCACTCTCCAGATCTGTACCAGACGCCACAACATTGACCCAATGGGCAGTGAGGGAAAGGTATCGTCCCTGTCCATGGTTACTGGTCCACGCATCGGTGGTCAGGTGGACCTTGCTACTAACGGCGTTTAGTAGCGCATGTTTTATTTTTCCCTCCACATGTTTCTGCAGGGCAGGGACAGCTCGCCTGCTGAAATAAAAGCGGCTGGGCACGGTGTATTGTGGGACTGCCAATGCCATTAAGTCCCGGAAAGTGTCAGTCTCCACCAGCCTGAATGAGAGCATTTCAAGTGCCAGTAGTTTGGCAATGCCAGCATTGAGAGCCTGTGCTAGGGGATGGTTTACTGAGTATGGCCACCTTTTATCCCATGCCTGTGCTACCGATGGCTGTCGAGTGGCCTGGGAGTGTGAGGATGACTGGGAACGTGGTGCTGTGGGTGGAATGTCACAGGGTCTCCGGACAACAGTGCCAGAGGTTCTTCCTTGGCGATCCTGTGAGGAAGCCGAACCAGCTGTGTGTGAGCTGGAGGAAGAGGCCCCAACACGAGCTGAAGAGGTGGTAGGTGGTGCTGTACGTTGGCCTACGTCTTCAGTGTGTCAGTGTAACTCCATCTCGTGCTTGGTCCGCACATGTTTCCACATATTAGTGGTATTGAGGTTGCTGACATTTTTCCCTCTTTTGACTCTCTGATGACACAGCTTGCATTTGACAAAGCAAATGTCATCTGCAACTGTGTCAAAAAAGGACCACGCACTGCAAGTCTTGGGAGCGCCCGTTTTGCCTTTTGAAAGAGGAATGCTCCTAACGGTTGCCGAAGTGGAGGCTACAGGCAACAAAGTCTGCCCCCTCCCTCTCCCTCCTGTTTTGGCCGTTTGGGGAATCTCTTCCTCAGAGCTGCTCCCACCAACTTCCTGTTCCTCACGCCATGATGGGTAAAGGACCTCATCATCTACACTCCCCCCTTCAAATACCTGCTTCTCCTGGGTTGTCTCGCCAGCACAGTACGCACCAGAAAGTGGCACTTGTGTTTCGTCATCATCTGATGCGTACTGAGGTGTGCTGACCATGGGCACTGGCCCACCCGCCTCTTCGGATTCAGAGGGACAAAGAAGTTGCGCATCACTGCATACTCCCTCTTCTTCACATTCTGGAATGCTGCTTGGCTGGACCCCTCTTTCCAAGCCAACAGATTCAAAGAACAGAAGTAGAGACTGTGATGGCTCCTGTCCAGAGCTCTCTGACTGCCTGGGTACTTTGGCAGGTGGTGAAGAGACAGATGGTTGCTCTTCGGTGCTCTGGCCCTGAGAGGATGTGGAAGTCATTGCAGTCGATGCGTTAGCTGCCATCCATCCGACAACGGCTTCAATTTGTTCCTCCCGCAGCAGTGGGGTACGGCGAGGTCCTACAAAGCTGCGCATAAAGGACTGTTGCCTGCTAAAACTGGGGGCTGCTGACTCACTGGTGCCCGGAGCAGGCACAGAATCCCCATGTCCTCTCCATGCAGAATCCCCACGTCCTCTCCCTGCAGAATGCCCACCTTCTCTCCCTGCTGAAACTCCACGCCCACGCCCACGTGCCTTACTCCCTGCCTTCTTCATCTTGCTAGACTGATAAAGATAGGCAGAAAAGTACAAAGGGGGGGCTTAGTGTGCTTATTCCTGAACAGCTAGTTACAGGTGGAAGAAACACTAATTTTATGAAGTGTGTGTGTGGACTACACTTTAATAGGAGCTAATGTGGCCTACACAACTTTCAAATGTAGTGTTTGGTGAACTTTATTGTTTTTTTTTGTGAAAAAAAACTAAAAGGATGTGACCAAAGATTTGACAGTGATAGTATCACCAACTTTTTGGAGCTACTGCAATGCAGACAGGTAACCTACAATGCAAAAGATGAGGCTCCAAAAAAATTGGGTAATACTAATCTGGCTGCAGATGAAAGGCACAAGCCAG
Source organism: Dendrobates tinctorius (assembly GCF_039654945.1). Taxonomy (NCBI): domain Eukaryota; kingdom Metazoa; phylum Chordata; class Amphibia; order Anura; family Dendrobatidae; genus Dendrobates; species Dendrobates tinctorius. The sequence continues at coordinate 1,138,549 of NW_027361937.1, read as the reverse complement.
AAAAAAGGCCCCTCTATCTACTCCTATATAGTGTTTGCAACCAACCTGCTATGAATGAGTCACCGTAGGAGGCAAAAACAGAAATACTAGCTAAGTCCAGAAAACCAGAGAAGTTGGCAGCTATCGGATTGCAGACCCCTGAACCTATCAACAACAACTAGCAGTAGTCATGGGGGGTTCCTACGGTGCCTAGACCCCTCAATCACAGCCGGAGAACTAAATAGCCTAAAGACAGAAAGGGAAATCTAAATTGCCCCAGAGAAGACCCCAAAGCAATAGGCAGCCCCCAACATATAATGACGGTGAAGCAAGATGAAAAAACACTCACACAGATAGAAAGATAGGCTGAGCAAATGATGGGGCCCAAGCTAACTAAATAGGAAAGGATAGAAAAGCTGCTGTCTGCAATCCGCCAAAACCCTATCAAAACAAGAGCCAACAGACTGATAGGGAAAAAAGCCCTCTAGGCTTCAAAAAGACTAAATCAGTACTCAGGTATTTTCTGAAGACAGAGCAAAAAGGAATTCAGCTCACCCCAGCAGGGAATGGCAGAAATCCAGAAAAACAAGGCAAAACAAAACCAAAACACAAATGCAAAAAGCAGAGTAGAAAACTTAGATTTTGAGGAGCAGGAATCAGACTGGTCTCCTAGAATCCCTCAGAGAGATCACCAGCAAGGCAGAAGGGCGTCGGCTGCCTTATATCCAGTCAGCAATTCCAGTCACCCAGTCATCATCATCCTGCACAGGTGCATGGTAATTAGCCTCACTACCTTCCTTCACCAGAAGAGGGAGTTCATCAGACCTCAATGGTGAAGGGGAAAATGAACTCACAACACCAACCAATGTAGATGGATAGGGATGGATGCACACTAATAGGAGAAGAAAAAATGAGCTGCAATTAAAGAAAAATATGTGTAAGGCAGTGACGCACGCTGAGCGGCCTACAACCAGACGTAGCTGCAGGACACACTACTCAGCGTGAGCTGCACTCACACACAGTCAGAGACCTCTCATACAGCCGTGAACAGTGCAGCTAAGTGGGCCCTAGCCCTGAAAGACTGCAGAAAGGCTCCGCTGTCTACTCCTAGAGTGTTTGCAACCACAGTATATGGATACGGATGGATGCACACTAATAGGAGAAAAAATGAGCTGCAATAAAAGAAAAATGTGTGAGGCAGTGACACGCTGAGTGGCCTACAACCAGACGTAGCTGCAGGACACACTACTGAGCGTGAGCTGCACTCACACACAGTCAGAGACCTCTCAGACAGCCGTGAACAGTGCAGCTAAGTGGGCACTAGCACTGAAAGGCTGCAGAAAGGCTCCGCTGTCTACTACTAGTGTTTGCAACCAACGTATATGGATACGGATGGAAGCACACTAGATATAATTTTTTAAAAATAAGCAGCTCAAAAAGAAAAATATGTATGAGGCAGCAGTGAGGCACGCTGGGCGGCCTACAACCAGGCGTAGCTGCAGGACCCACTCCACAGCGTGAGCTGCACTCACACAGCCCTTGCAGACAGCTGTGAACACTGCTGCTAGGGAAAAGAAAGCTACAGTGGTGGTTTATGTAGCCTGGGTAAAGCACAATATTGTTTTGAGAATCGCTATTTCTAACTGTCCCTCACAGTCTTCAACAGCAGCCTGTCCCTAACTGAATTCACAGCAGAGTGACCATAAATGGCGGCGGCGGCTTTTATAGTGCATCATGACATCATTTCAGCAGCCAATCACAGCCATGCCAATAGTTAACATGCCTACATGCCTAACAGGATGTGCCCACACTTCTGAGGATTCCCATTGGCTGAATCAATGCGAGCGGGCTCATAGCATTATGGGAACTTCCGATTCCGGTATCCGATATGAAAAAAGTATCGGAAGTCAGTATCGGAATTCCGATACAGCTAATATCGGCCGATACCCGATACTTGCGGTATCAGAAAGCTCAACACTAGTCCTCATATAATGCTCCTTACATAATAATGGGCATCATATAATGGTCTATACAGAATAATGGGCCCCATACAATGCTCCATACAGAGCTCCAGACAGAAAATGGGCCTCATATAATGCTTCATATAGAATAATGGAAACCACATAATGCTCCATACAGAATAATGGGCCCAATATAATGCTCCATACTGGATAATGGGCCCCATATAATGCTCCATACAGGATAATAGACCCCATATAATGCTCCATACTGGATAATGGGCCCCATATAATGCGCCATACAGAATAATGGACACCATGTAATGCTCCAAACAGGATAAAGGGCCCCATATAATGCTCCATACTGGATAATGGGCCCCATATAATGCACCATACAGAATAATGGGCACCATGTAATGCTCCAAACAGGATAATGGCCCCATATAATGCTCCATACTGGATAATGGGCCCCATATAATGCACCATACAGAATAATGGACACCGTGTAATGCTCCAAACAGGATATTGGGTCCCATATAATGCTCCATACTGGATAATGGGCCCCATATAATGCTCCATACAGGATAATGGGCCACATATATTGCTCCATACTGCATAATGGGCCCTATATAATGCTCCATACTGAATAATAGGCCCCGTATAATGCTCCATAGAGGATAATGGGCCCCATATAATGCTCCAAACAGGATAATGGACCCCATATAATGCTCCATACAGGATAATGGGCCCCATATAATGCTTCATACTGGATAATGGGCCCCATATAATGCTCCATACAGGCATACAGGATAATGGGCCCCATATAATGCTCCAAACAGGATAATGGGCCCAATATAATGCCCCATAGAGAATAATGGGCTCATCTCCCCCGCTGGGCTCATTTCCCCCCACTCTCATCTCCCCTGCTGGGCTCATTTCTCCCCCCCGGCTCACTCTCATCTCCCCCCGGGGGGCTGGGCTCATTCTCCCCCCAGCCCCACTGCTGCTCATTCTCAGCGCCGCTCACCTGAGTCCAGGTGCCGGTAACTTTTTCCTGTGAGAGCGCGCGGTCACGTGGTACCGCTCATTAAGGTCATGAATATGGGCGCCACACCTATATTACCTTAATGAGCGGTAACATGACCTTAATGAGCAGTAACATGTGGACCGTGCGCTCTCACAGGAAAAGAGATGCTGGTCAGTTTGATGTTGGGCGGAGGGCGGAGAGGGGAGGGCGGAGAGTGGAGGGCAGAGAGCGGGGGACCGACCCTGGACTTATAAATAAAAAAAAAATTGTTCAGGTGCCAAGTGGACCCCCCTGTCTCGCCAGGGCCCCGGCACTTGCCCGGGTACGTCGGGAGCTGACAACGGCCCTGGGTTACAGTCTCCCCCTCCTTTTGAACACGGCCAAACAACTACATGCACAACTCTCTGACGTCTGTGGGGTCTCCGTGCATTTCCTCCAGAATGTGCAGAACTTTGTCAAGTGTCTCATTCACAGGGGAAAGGGGGGGCAGAGCATCACAGAACTCCTTGCCTCCTCATCCAGGGCCATCAGGGCTACCTCTGCCTCCATAGTGGGGCTCATGGGGTACATCCTCAACATACCCCTGACCTGCTCTGTCCAGTCCCATAGCAGGGTGTTGTTCCCTGTAGATTTGGGGAGGTTGTTCAACATTTCCCCTAGTGATATGCTGGTCCTAGGGGAACCCCCAACCGCTTGGTCTGTCATTTCTGTTCCGGTGGACTGTATCCTGTCGACTATGCCAAGTGTGAGCAGGTTGCGGGATGCAGTGATGGACAGGAGACGGAATAAGGGATAACGTAGTTTACGTTAACAGGGCCTGCGCTGCTATGGTGCTTGAGAGACAGAGCAATCACCTCCCCCTGCTGCATGCTGTCAATTCCCGCCAAGTCTGCCTCTTTCCGCACACGCTTCTGCTTTTTTACCTCAGACATGCTCCCTGCAGCTAACTGCAAAGGTTGGACTGGTTCTTTTAACTTTCCCCCGGACAAAGAGGAGACAGCCCGACAGTTCCGGATCCGGCGCAAGAAAGGTACCCCCAGTCCGGTCCTTCTGCTTACAGTCACTGAACTAGAGATGTAAAACACCAATTCAAAAAAAGTTGGGACGCTAGGTATAATGTAAAGAAATCAAGAATGCAAAGATTTGGAAATCTCTTAGAGCTAACTCCTAATAAAACATAGAATCAGAAATTTTTATTGGAAAAAATAAATAATTTAGAAATTGATGGCAGCAACACACCTCAAACAATTGGGATAGGATTAACAAAATTCTGGACAAGTAAGTGGTACTAAATGGGATAGGTAGTTTTAAAGGATAAGGGGGCATTGAGAGGAGGGGAAAAGAGAAGGAGGAAATACACAGGACAGGGCCTCGCTTCCTCAGCAGCAAGATACTAACTGAGATTAGACATTGCACAGGCAATGTTTCAGTGGGTGTGGCAGAACTAAATAGTCAAGGGCTCTAGGTGATTGGTCAGGGACAGATTAGACAGGTGCACCATGACTGCATAAGAACCAGAGAGTTCTGGCGCCGCCCGCCTATACACACATAGCCAGGAAAACTACAGGAGAGTAGAGGCACAGAGCACAGGACTGGCAACAGACAGAATTCACAGCATGACCCAGAGCAGTGAGTAAGTTGATCTGCGGGGGATGGGAGACCATGCAGTGACGCCAGCAGGGTTGTTACAATCTGACCAGAGAACATTCTTCCAAAACGTTTTAGGCTTTTTCAGGTAAGTTTTGGCAAACTCCAGCCTGGCTTTTTTATGTCTCGGGGTAAGAAGTGGGGTCTTCCTGGGTCTCCTACCATACAGTCCCTTTTCATTCAGACGCCAACGGATAGTACGGGTTGACACTGTTGTACCCTCGGACTGCAGGGCAGCTTGAACTTGTTTGGATGTTAGTCGAGGTTCTTTATCCAACATCCGCACAATCTTGCGTTGAAATCTCTTGTCAATTTTTCTTTTCCGTCCACATCTAGGGAGGTTAGCCACAATGCCATGGGCTTTAAACGTCTTGATGACACTGCGCACGGTAGACACAGGAACATTCAGGTCTTTGGAGATGGACTTGTAGCCTTGCACACAAGGACACAGGACAGAGGTTGAGTCAACTTTAATCCATGTCAACTGGCTGCAAGTGTGATTTAGTTATTGCCAACACCTGTTAGGTGCCACAGGTAAGTTACAGGTGCTGTTAATTACACAAATTAGAGAAGCATCACATGATTTTTCGAACAGTGCCAATACTTTTGTCCACCCTCTTTTTTATGTTTGGTGTGGAATTATATCCAATTTGGCTTTAGGACAATTCTTTTTGTGTTTTTTCATTTAAGACAAATTAATTGAAGATAATAATAACAAAGAATTTGTGTTTGCAATCATTTTCAGGAAGAAACTGAGTATTATCTGACAGATTTGCAGGGGTGTCAATACTTTTGGCCACAACTGTATAGTGGTACAGTGGTACAGTAAAGGGTGTTTTACTGGATGGGAGATACATTTCTCCCAGCAGATTAATATTTGGCCGGGTTTTTCCCTAAAGACAGGACCTGCGATGGTGTCATGGTCACGTGATCAGCCCATGTGATGTCTAGCTCACTGGTGGGAGGGGTTATGGGCTATGTAATGGAGGTTGGTATTTGGCACATGGTGAGTGTCTGGAAGTTACAGGAACTTGGCTGGACTTAGCCTGAACTTGTATACAGGATCCCCGTGCTGCAGGACTATAGCAGCAAGACTCTCAACAACCCTGGGAATGGCACCTGGCGGATGCCACAGGACCTGGCAGCTGCTTAGTTAAACCTGTCCCATGCAAGCGGTGAGTCTGGGACCAGTGGTTCTCCAAGCTGGAGTACATTTATGTTTTTCCCTTATTTTCTGTTAACCTGCTGTTTGCAAAGTGACATTAAACCATTAGACTTTAAGCCTGTGTATTGCCTTGTTACTGCAGCCCTGCCATTACCTACCAGAGCGAATCCCTACAATTGATGGACTGAATACGGGCAAACGCAGTGAGGCCAGGCTGTTTTTGCGTATTTTTTATCTGTACCCCAGCCTATGTCCTGGGTGAAACAAGTGGCACAGACCAAGGCGGGGAACTTTCCAGAAATGGAGGCCACGGTCAAAACGCTCATAGAGGCCATGCGACAGCAGCAGCAGGCTATGCAGCAGCAGGCTACACAGCAGCAGCAGGCTATGCAGCAGCAGGAGGCCATGCGGCAGCAGCAGCAGGAGGCCATGCTACAGCAGACTATGTAGCAGCAGGCTGTTCAGCAGCAGCAGGAAACCAATCTGCTGTTGATACAGCATATCACGACAGCACAGACAAAAGGAGCTAACCGGGGAATCCATGATGTCCGGAAAGCAGTTCTTGCAGTGGTTCCCAAAATGGAGAAGTCAGACGATGTGGAGGCGTACCTGGAGATGTTTGAAGGAGTCGCTGAGAGAGAGAAGCTACCCCGGGACCAGTGGGCAGAAATCATCGCTCTGTTTCTGGCCCCAGGACCTTTGAAAGCATATCAGGACCTACCCATGGAGCAAAGGGGGGACTACACGGTTGTCAATGGTGAGATACTGGCACGTCTTGGGGTAAATGTGTTAGTTCGGGCCCAACGGGTACATCAGTGGGAGTTTACCCCTCCAAGCCGGCTCGGTTCCAGTATTACAACCTGTTGCACCTGTTACGAAAGTGGTTGCAGCCTGAGGTGTTGTCCAACACGGCCATGCTGGACCGCATAGTGACTGATAAGTTTTGGAGGGCTTTGCTCCACTCCCTCCAGACATGGGTCGGCCAGGCATCCCCTACTAATGCCATGCAAATGATAGACCTCATAGAAAAGTATGGGGCTACCATAGAGCTACAGGGTGGGACTCCCTGGAAGGTAACAGGAAGGTTCCCTAAGTCTCCACCCCTGGTTCGGCGAGTGGAGCCCAGGAAGGCCGCTCAGGACTTATCTGGGGAAGTAAGGAGCCCCATAATCTGCTGGCAGTGCCAGGAACCAGGGCATACGAGAGCTGATTGCCCCCACCTGGCTGAGCCCATGGACACCAACTTTGGGTGCCGCCAGTCTCACTATGCCGAACCGATGTGTGCAATGGGCACCCCGAAAGGTCCCAATATGGAACATTTGTGTCAGGTTGAAGTGGAGGGCACCCCGGCTGTGGCCCTATTGGACTCAGGGAGTCTTGAAACCCTGGTACGAGCCAGCTGGATACAAACCAGCGAGTATACGGGTCGGAAAATTGGGGTGTTGTGTATACATGGGCACTTAAAAGGCTATCCCACGGCACTTGTGGTGATCAGCACGTCAGCAGGAAGGCGGTGCCACAAGGCGGGGGTTGTGACTAATTTGCATTATGAGGTGATAATTGGAAGAGACTTTCCTTTATTTATGCTGTGGCCATCTGTTGTCTCACCCACGGAGCAACTGCCGGCACCAGAGGCAACCAGGTTACATTCTCCAGAAGTAGGGCATGAACCTGGTGGCCCAGAGGAAGAAGTGCTGGCGGTAGGGGTAACCTTCCCTTTGGTGGACGAGGGGGAGAGTTCTCCCATAGAAGTATTGGCTGGAGAGGTGGAAGACTTGCCGCCGGAACCCGAGTTGTCAGGCTTGAATGTGTCAGGTGACAATTTTGGAACGGCGCAACTCCGAGACCCTACTTTGGCCCGGGCCAGAGAAAATGTACTGTTTGTCAATGGGGAACCCCAACAACCTGGGGCAGCTACAGTGCTGCCACGCTTTGAGCTACACCAAGATTTATTGTACCGAGTGGAGAAAATACGTAGGGAACTGGTAGAACAGTTACTCATACCTCAGAAATATCCTAGGCTGGTAATGGACTTAGTGCATGCACATGTACTTGGTGGGTATTTGGACCAAAAGAAAACCCTAAACCGAATTCTGCAGCGGTTCTACTGGCTAGGGGTCCAGGAAGAAGTTAAATGGTACTATAGTTCCTGTCCAGTGTGCCAGGTAACCAGCCTCACTTTCGGAGTCCTTTGGTGCCTTTGCCAATTATAGCGGTACCCTTCGAGAGAGTGGCAATGGATTTGGTGGGGCCTCTCAATAAGTCAGCAAGGGGACACCAACACATCCTGTTAGTTCTAGATTATGCTACCCGATATCCTAAGGCCATTCCTCTGCGCCACACATCAGCTAAGCTTATAGCAAAGGAACTCATGGGTATGTTTTCGCGGGTGGGAATTTCTCAAGAGATTTTAACAGACCAGGGAACTCCCTTTATGTCAAAAATTATGAAGGAACTCTGCCGTTTACTAAATGTTAAGCAGTTGCGCACATCGGTCTATCATCCCGAAACAGACGGCCTGGTAGAATGGTTCAATAAGACGCTGAAAAGCATGTTAAAAAAGGCAGTTTCCAAAGACGGGAAGGACTGGGATCTCTTATTGCCATATTTGTTGTTTGCAGTGCGGGAGGTGCCTCAGGCATCTACGGGGTTCTCGCCCATTGAACTATTGTACGGCAGACATCCACGGGGCTTACTCGATAAAGCCAAAGAGGCCTGGGAGAACCAACCTACCCCCCACAAAAGTGTGATAGAACATGTTGCAAAAATGCAAGAAAGAATGGAGACAGTCCTACCCTTAGTCCGGGAACATATGGAGGCAGCACAACAGTCACAGAGTCGGGTCTATAACCGGGAGGCTCGGTAAGAACCTTTAGCCCTGGGGATCGGGTGTTGGTACTTGTGCCTAACGTAGATAGCAAATTCCTTGCAAGGTGGCAGGGACCCTACGAGATCATGGAAAAGGTGGGGCCAGTAGACTACAAGGTACACCAGCCAGGATGGAGAAAGCCAGAACAGGTTTACCATGTTAATTTGCTTAAACCATGGAAAGATAGTGAAAACCTTGGTGGGGATAGTCCGCTGCCTGCAATTCAGATGGAGAAGGCTCCATTACCTCAGGGCGAGGCAGGAGAAGCCCAACCCGCAGTCAAAATTGCAGATACTTTGTCTCCTAGACAGGTTCAGGAGGTCCGGGAGTTTATTAGCCGAAATACAGATGTTTTTTCGGAGCTCCCCGGATGCACCTCCCTAATCCAACATGACATTGTCACGGAGCCACAGGCCAAAGTCCGACTAAAGCCATATCGGGTGCCTGAGGCCCGGCGACAAGCCATCTCGGAAGAGGTGAAAGCTATGCAACAGTTAGGCTGTGTTCACACACAGCGTTTTTTTAGCGGTTTTTACCACGGTTTTCACTATAAAACCGCTAAAAATAAGGTGCACAGTCATTTCTATGCATTTTGCACTTTTTGTGCACATTGATGCGTTTTTTACCGCGAAAAAACCGCATCGCGGTAAAAACCGCAGCATGCACATTAATTTTGCGTTTTTTTCCGTGGTTTAGGCTTCTCCCATGCTTTTAGAAACCGCTGCGGTAAAAAACGCATCAAAAACGCATCAAAACCGCGCAAAAAACACGCAAAAACCGCAGCGGAAAAATAGGTGCGGTTTCTGGGAAGGGATTCAGGTTTTTGTGCAGAAATTTTCTGCAACGTGTGCACTTAGCCTTAGGGGTCATAGAAGAGTCCCAAAGTGAGTGGGCTAGCCCAATAGTCCTAATACCCAAGCCTGATGGGTCTCTAAGATTCTGTAATGATTTTAGAAAGCTTAATGACATTTCAAAGTTTGTGTTAGGGCTGGCGGAATGCACCAAATTATAAAATAATAGTAGGTGCGTTCACCGCCCGGGGTCCACTGTGCAGAGGTGTTACGCTGCTGCTAAGAAATGGCGGACGCACAATATGGCGGTAAAACACACGCGGGTTGAACGTCACCCGGTGTGCGCTGGGCGGGCTCTGTTACATCGCAGAGTCGCTGAAGCACTAAACACAAATACTGAGCCTGTTCAAGCTCACAGAGCAAAGGGAGATGCACGCTCGGCATACGATCACAGGACTCTGGCCCAAGACACAGGGTCAGCGTCCCTCTAGATCTACCATGCGTGCGGAGGCGCAGTCGCGAATGCCAATAACTGCTGCAGACTGCAGTGAGGCGACAGACACTGCCGCGGTACAATAATGCCCTGTAAATGGCCACACTATCGGACGCTAGTACAGTGGAATGATATGCACCGTGGCCTGTAGCTTGCCACTGACTGGCGCTGACTCTATCTCTAGTTCCCTGTCCACACACGTATTATCAGAGGGAGGGGAATCTTAATGAGTCATTCGCAGTCTTCAGTCCGTTCATCACTCAGGCCTGGCCGCTGTAAGTCTTCGTCCCACTTCTTCTCCCGCAGAAGACCTCTTACAGTTTCTGTGAGTACTCCTACCTCTTTTCTGAGGGACTTATTCAGACCTTGCCACGATGCCAGTTGACCTTTAAGCTCGAAGACTTCTTTCTCTAGCTCATCTAGTCTGTGCTCCCTCTCTCTCAGAGCCACAGTCACCCCTAGAGTCTGAGTCACACTGATCATCCAAGAGAACCCTCCAGTTACCCTCTGACTGTGTGTCCACCCCAGTAGTCTCATCTCCCAGCCCACCATCAGTCATGTCACGAGACGTCAGGTCCGTACGTTGGGCAGATGTACCCCTTCTTCCGGTCACTTCTACAACTGACCTGTCCAGCTTAGCAGGCGTCACCATCACAATGTCTGCTAACCCAACATTAGGAACGTCTCCATCCTCCTGCCATATGTCATCAAACAAAATAAAGTCTCGGCCCCTCTCCAAGGCATACACTAAGTCACGTGGTATCCTGCCCCCCCTTTGGTCCCCTCAAACATTACTCTGTCTATTGCATAGTCCACAGTGACCCCGTGTTTACAGCGAACCCTGACGTTTTTCTCGGTCAGAGAGAAAGCGAGAGGAGTTCCTGTCAGAGTCACCTGACTCTTTGAGTCCAACCGTCCAGAGACTCCTTCTCGGTGCAACATCACGGTACACACCTGTGGCCCGTCGTTATCTGGAAAGTACATGCCGCACTCCTCAAAAGACATACACACATTGCGGTTCCCCAGACATGTCCACTGAGGTACCCAGTGCTGCCCCTTTTGATAACTCGGCCTCTTTCTGGACCACCATCCCAATTTGGGCCACCGCCTCCCTCTGGGACTCCACCCCTTTTTGCATTACCACCCTGATTTGGGTCACTGCCCCCTTCTGGGACTCCACCCCCTTTTGGGCTACCACTAGGATTTGGGCCACCGCTCCCTTTCGGGATCTCCCCATATCCATTCTACAGGTCTTCTCAGACCACAGTTCACACAACACAGTTCATGTCTCTTTTACGATACCACACAAGTCCTTGCTGGCACCACCACAGCTCCTGCTGTCACCGATCACCGACACCTTCGGCTGCCGTTCACACACGGATGCTGCTGTCACCTTCGTAACCCCGCCGAGTTACAGGAAGCCACTTGTCCCCTTCGAAACCCCGCCGAGTTACAGCCAGCCGCTTGTCACTTTCGTAACCCCGCCGAGTTACAGCAAGCCGCTTGTCACCTTCTTGACTCCCCTGAGCCACCACAAGCTGAGTTCAGAAAAGACAAAAAAAAAAACCACACCACACAAAACTCACGTGTCCTATTCAGGATGTTCCGTCTCCACCTGAGACCGTCCAACACACAGGGCGCACTGGGTGCTATTAAGGGAGCCGACCCTCCTCCCAGGGTTTCCCAACACACCGACCCCACTTGCAGTCAATCAGGTTGTAAATGTCCGTGTGTAAAGCCCATTCTCCTTGCCTTAGGGCCCTGCAGCTTAGATAGTCTGCCTTCATGTTGTCTTTCCCCCTGATGTGGAGCGCAGTTAAAGATCGAAAATTTTCCTCAGCTATCTGAAGGAGACGTTCCGTTATCCGCATCAGGGCCTCGGAGCGTGTTCCACCTTGGTGGTTGACATAGGCTACTGCTACCTGGTTGTCCGAGAGGATCCTCACATGCTGACCCTGTAGGTACATAATGAGTTCTTTAACTGCTAACTCAATCGCCAACAGCTTCCTCTGGTTAGATGAGGTCTCAGCATCGGAGTCCCAATGTCCCTGTACCACTATGTCCCCCATATGGGCCCCCCAACCCAAAGGGCTAGCATCTGTGGTTATTATGCAGGTTATCTGCGTCAACCAGGGCACCCCTGAGGATAAGTTTTTGTCATCGAGCCACCATCTAAGAGATGTAAGAGTCAAAGGGGTTAGTGATAATTGACCCTGTAGAGACCCCTCTAAGGCCCTGCTATTAACTAGGACATCTCTCTGAAGGGATCTAGTGTGAAATTGTGCTCACCTGACTGCTGGGATACATGAGGTAAGAGAGCCTAACAGAGACATAGCTTGCCTAAGGGTCATGGAGGGTCTATTAATTGCCCAAAGTACCTGCCGTTGTATATGTTGTAACTTATCTGATGGCAAAAGACACTGCTGAGTTTCTGAGTTTAACAGTAAGCCTAGAAACTTTTGGACTCTTAGGGGCTGAAATCGGGATTTCTTGTAATTTATTATCCATCCGAGGCTCTCTAGTCTGGACTTGGCCTTCTCTATCTGGGATAGACAATGGTCCACCGAATTCCCCACAATCAAAAAATCGTCTAAGTACGGGACAATCAAGATATCAGCCTCCCGCAAATGAGCTATGACCTCGGCCATGTCTTCGTAAATACCCGGGGCGCTGCTGAAAGACCAAAGGGAAGAGCTCTAAACTGAAAATGACGGATTAGACCCTCCATTGAAACCGCCACTCTTAAGAACTGCTGGAAGTCTGCGTGGATAGGCACATGATAGTACGCGTCTTTCAAATCCACGACTGCCATAAAACACCCTTCAAACAACATCTTTATTGTTGAACTGATGGATTCCATCTTAAAGGTGCGATTAACCAAAAACTCATTGAGGAAACGTAAATTAATAATGGTTCTAAATGTTTTATCCGGTTTTTGGATTAGGAATAAGGGAGAGTAGAAGCCTCTACCTCTCTCTGATTCCGGAACCTCTACCAGGACGTTTTTCAGGCACAGGCTCAAGACCTCTGCTTCTAAAGCAGCTTGTTCCAGGGGCGAAGATCTTAAGGGAGTTGGTTTAAAGGTATCCCGTGGAACATAACTGAACTCCAACCTGAGCCCGGTGGATATTACATTCCGCACCCAGTCACTATTGGTGATCTGTAACCATGCTGGGAGGAAGGCTGACAGTCTACCCCCCACGGGAATTGCTAGTCATTGGCTCTGCTTCTTCCGTTCTCTTGACGAGCGCCTGAACATGAAGCCCGTACCTCCTCTTCTTCTATCCTCTGGGACGGTCTCTATTAGGTGAAGGATTGCGCCATCTCCCCTGACCGAATCTCCTTCTATTGAATGGACGTTGATAGGATGCGGACCAAAGATTCGGGAACTTTTTCTTAACGTCCCCGGCTTTCTCAAGCAGCTCATCCAGGACTGCTCCAAACAAATATTCCCCCTCACACGGGATAGTACAGAGTTTTGCATGTCTCCCTGCCAGCACTTTAGCCACAAGGCTCTACGAGCAGCATTAGAGAGTCCTGCTGCCCTCGCGACAATTCTCACCGCATCAGCAGAGGCATCCGCTAGGAAGGCTATGGCCTCCTGGATTACTGGTAGGGCCCCAAGAATTGTCTGTCTAGACATTCCCTGTTTTATCTGCGACTCTAACTGGTCCAACCAGATCATCATGGACCTGGCCGTACATGTTGAGGCTACTGCTCGTCTTAAAGAACCGGCTGCCATCTCCCAGGTACTCTTAAGGAAGGTATCTGCCTTCTTATCTAAAGGATCTTTAAGGGACCCCATGTCCTCGAAGGGTAGTGAGGATCTTTTTGATGCCTTCGCGATTGCCGCATCTAATTTGGGGGCCTTGTCCCAAGTGTTCACCGTCGGATCATCGAAGGGCTATCTACGCTTGAGAGCTGGTGGTAGCGAACCTCTCTTATCTGGTTTCTTCCACTCTCTACGGATTAGATCTTGAATTTTTTCATTCAAGGGGAAGACCCTTCGCTTCCTCTGCTCCAGCCAACCGAACATGACATCCTGCATGGATAACTGAGGCTTAGGCTTCTCCACTTCCATTGTCCCTCTGACTGCTTTTACCAGCTTGTCCACCCAGTCAAGCGGCAGACAAAACCGACCAGAATCCTCTTCCTCTGAGGAGGACGAGGGAGATGAAACATGGGAGCCCTTACTTCTCCTCCATTCTACCGAGGAATCAGACTCCACAGGGTCCCCACCCCTTAAGCTTCATGGTTGGGACAGGGATTTCAGGGTTTCCCTCATCTCTGCCCTGACTATGTCCTTTAAGCTTACAGCTACCACGGGCGATTCTTCCGCCACTGTCTGCTGGATACAGGGGGGACACAACCTTTTGGGGCACGAGTCTGGCAACGGGCATGCACACAGTGCGCATTCTCTGTGTTTTGTTTTACTTGTGGCTTTCTTCCCCTAAAAGTAAAACATAGAGGGAGGCCCCGTCACTGAGTGAACATTCACGTAGATCACTTACCAGTGCCACAATTAAGTACCGGAGAATGAGGGGGATTTTTCTCAGTCGATGCTCCTGTCCGTCTAGAGGAGCTTTGATGACTGGATTGGTCACTTCGTCCCGCATGCTCCTTACTGTCATGGGACTCTTTCTTCTTTTGTTTGACCTGCCGAAGGTCCTCCAGGGGCGGCAGTGATGATTGTCGCTGCTGCTGCCGTTGCCGCTGGTTTTGCTGCTGTTGCTGCTGATCTCTCTCCATTACTGCGCTGCAATAATGTGGCCAAGACATGGCACCCATCTAGGGTCCTGCCTATATACCCCTCCTCCGGACAGCAGACATGCCGCGCCCTCCCCCCTTAATAGGGCCCCCCTCCCCAGCTGGCGCTGCTATTGGCCGGTGGACCGGCGCTTACCGGCGCCTCTCCCGATGGGCGCCACCATCTTGGGGCCTTCGCGCCTGCGCAGTGGTGCCCCTGACCCGGAAGTGCCACCAGGCTCCGTCTCCCGACGTCACCGCGACCCGTCGTAACCGGAATTCACGCGGGACTCCCGGGCATTCCCCCATGCAGCGCTCCCCCGGTCCCCAGCACCATGCAGCCACGCCGCCCCCCCCGACCACCGCAAACGCTCCGCCGGAGCCGGGAGACCCCGGGTGGCATACTCATCCTTCCTATGGAGACGGACATCCTCGGGACGCCGCTCCCTGCTGCACACGCCACCGCCGTGCTGCCCAGCCAGGGCCTCCGTAGTGTCCTCCAGGAACTCCGCACCAGGCCGAGGTAAGAGAACCCCTGCTACCTGCACCGGCCGGCCGGCCTGGGATCCATTCTGTCTGTAGGATCCCGTCCCCTCAGGAACAGGAAACCAACTGATGCGTGGGAGAGGTGCCGCCCTTTTGTATCTGTAGGTTTCCTGTTCCTGAAGGGTTGATCCCCTCTCTCGTGGTGCTGTCATAGGAGACCGAATAAAATGCCCTGTAAATGGCCATACGATTGGACACTAGTACAGCGGAATGATATGTACCGTGGCCTGTAGCTTGCCACTGACTGGCGCTGACTCAATCTCTAGTTCCCTGTCCACACACGTAATATCAGAGGGAGGGGAATCTTAATGAGTCATTCGCAGTTCCATGAATTCATCATCATTCACACATGTAGCAACTAGAGTCTATACTAGCGCATGGCCGAGCGGTCATGCGAACCTTTTATAGCCGAGACCGTCCGGAAGCTTCCAGATCTCCAATGGGAGATCATCCTGTGAGCATGCTCAGTGGAACGACGGAAGGACTTAGCCTCAGGGGTGGCTTGCTGCTGAGCAGCTTGCGTTGCTATTGCTGGCCCAGAGGTGGCAGCAACAGCCTGACCCACAGAGCTGGTCTGAGCAGAGCGTCGGGAACGACGAGACTGCTGAGCAGGCTCCTCTGCGGTCGAAGAATGGGAGACCGCCAATTGCAAGGCTCTGGATTCCTGCTGTGCAGTGGCAGGAACCCAACGCCTAACAGTTTGACGCATGCCCCGAGTTGATAGAGTGATTTGGGCAGGCACAGTATTTTACAACTCTGGACCTCACAAAAGGTTATTGGCAAGTACCCCTAACAGAGGCGGCGAAGGAAAAAACTGCTTTTGTAACGACCAAGGGGCTGTTCCAGTATAAGGTGTTACCCTTTGGCTTGCATGGCGCACCAGCAACGATCCAGCGATTAATGGATATTGTTATCCGTCCCCATCACCGCTATGCCTCAGCCTATCTAGACGATATTATTGTGTACAGCACCGACTGGGAAAGTCACTTAGCAAAAGTACAATCAGTGATAGACTCTCTGCGACAAGCAGGGCTAACTGCCAACCCAAAGAAGTGTTCCATAGGGTTGGAGGAAGCTCGGGACTTGGGTTACGTCATTGGGAGAGGAGTTCTCAAGCCTCAAGTAAACAAAGTGGAGGCAATTCAGAACTGGCCCCGTCCTCTCACAACAAAACAGGTAAAAGCCTTTTTAGGTTTGGTGGGATATTACAGGCGGTTCATTCCCAACTTTGCAACCCTGTCCGCGTTTTTAACAGACTGCTTAAAAGGAAGGAAATCTGTGATGGTCCACTAGAATGATCAGTTAGAGGGGGCCTTTACAAAGTTAAAAGAGGTACTGTGTGGTACACCAGTCCTGATCACTCCAAATTACAAAAGAGAGTTCGTTGTGCAGACTGATGCCTCTGAGGTAGGGCTCGGTGCTGTGCTGTCTCAGGAGGTTAACGGGGAAGAGCATCCCATTAGTTTCCTAAGCCGGAAGCTTACCCCAGCTGAAACCAGGTACAGTATTGTGGAGAGAAAGTCCCTGGCCATCAAGTGGGCACTGGAGTCATTGCGCTACTATTTGCTGGGGAGAACATTTCGGTTGGTGACAGATCATTCCCCTCTTAAGTGGATGAGTCAAGCTAAGGAGAAGAATGCCCGAGTCACCAGGTGTTAGGAACGGCGGAACGCACTAAATGAAAATAATAATAAAGTGCGTTCGCCACTCGGGGTCCACCGTGCAGTAGGTGATATAACCGCTGCTAAGTGGTGGCAGGAGCAATATGGCGGTAATGCGCACAGGGTTAAACGTCACCAAGGTGTGCAGAGCAATCTCTGTTAAGTCACAGAGATGCCAAGTAAACACAAATACACAGACTGAGCCTGTTGAGGTCACAGTACTCAGTATAAATACACACACGGTATCAGGTCACAGGAGTAGCCCAAGACGGCGGCACTACGTCCGTCTAGACCTACCGTGTGTGCAGCGTCGCAGCTGCAGATGCTAAAGAGAGCTGCTACTGCAGCACGGCGTGGACACTGCCGCTAAACGACAAAGCTATGACGCAAGCGCAATGTCGGACGCTAGCAGCTGTGGATGTTGCAGCAGAGCAGCGCTGTCGCTGATTCTAACTCAGTCCCTAACCACATACATAATATCAGAGGGAAGGGGTTTTATAATGAGTCATTCACCAGAATCATACATCCGTCCTCA
This sequence comes from Dendrobates tinctorius, assembly GCF_039654945.1. Classification (NCBI taxonomy): domain Eukaryota; kingdom Metazoa; phylum Chordata; class Amphibia; order Anura; family Dendrobatidae; genus Dendrobates; species Dendrobates tinctorius. The sequence continues at coordinate 1,121,132 of NW_027361937.1, read as the reverse complement.
TACACACAGCAGCAAGTAAGACTATACTAGCGCATGGCGGAACAGCCATGCGCGCCTTTTATAGCAGCCGGGACCTTCTGCAAGCCTCCAGATCTCTGAGATGGACCAATGAGATCTGGAGCAGGACCTGAGCACATGACTCCCGATCTCCATGAGCATGCTCAGTAGGAGGGCAGAAGGACTTAGCCTCAGGAGAGATTTGCAGTAAACAGCAGGAGACTGCAGAATGTGAGGGTCTGGATCCCTGCAGAGTAAGCGCAGAAATCCGACGCCTAACATTACCCCCCCTCCTAGGGCCCCCTCCCCTGAGCCTTCTGATCCAGCAATTTGTGCCCATCAGAGGTATAGACCTCAGACTCATCCGAAGGCAAGTCAGATGTCCCGGTAGGTGACAGAGAGACCCGGGACAAGTGGAAGGCATCAGGGGCGGCAAGGTCGCCAGGTTTGAGAAGGGACTCGTGGGAGACGACCTGAGCGGATGTTAAAGTGGAACGCCACTGTGTGTCGGCAGGCGTCTCCTCCCTTCATTTAGAGAGGCTATTCTGAGCACAAAAGGCGCAGGCCTGAATATATTTTTTAACATCCCGAGCCCTGTGCGGCCACCAGTAAGGCCCTGCCAGGAGTTTTGTGGTCTGCATATAGCCACAGTGATCACCCCTCCTGGACGCGTGTGCCCACGTGAGAACCTTCGGCCGAAGGCGAGGAGGAACAAGTGTCTTGCCCGGCGGCACAGAGTTTGACCGTTGCGGGGCACTGTTGTCCTGAGAAACAGTGTGTTGACAAATATAACTGCAACTGGAGTCTTGTGCCGGACGTGCCTGGAGAACGGCGCGAGACACCTCCATGGGCTCTGGGGGTGGAACCTCAGGCTCGGGTAGTTCCAGTGGCTAAAAGAAATTGGGAGCCGAGGTAACCTTCCGTTTGGATTGAGCACGTTCCATACCGCGCTCTGAAAAGTGGAAGTCAATGCGGGTGGAAATGGCAATCAGCTCTTCCAAACTTGCAGGAACCTCTCTGGTAGATGCTCCGCCAAACCTCTCCAAAATACAGGGATGAGGGCTTTGTCGGACCACTCCAGCTCGGAAGCCAGTGTCCGAAAACGGACGGCATACTGACTAACCGAGAGAGAACCCTGAGTCAAAGCGAGAAGCTGAAGAGAGGTGTCGTGCGTGACCCGTGCACCGAGGAAGACCTGCTTAATAGCTGTTAAAAACTGAGCAGCAGTCCGAACCTCTGGGTCACCACGCTCCCATAGTGGCATAGCCCACTCCAACGCCAACGCCTAACCCGACAGAAGAATAAACCCCACCTTGGCCCGTTCCGTAGGGAATCGCGCAGCCAGTAGCTGCAGCTGGATAGAGCACTGGCTGATGAAACTCCTACAGGAGGCGCCAACGCCAGAAAATTTATCGGGCAACGGGAGGCGGGTAACTGTCGGTGCGTGGGAGGACGTGGACATAAGTGAAACCGCGTCTGTGATTGCCTTTACAGCAGCTTCGGTGGATTGTGCAGCTGAGAGAGCCCTCAAGAGTGGCCAACCGGCCCTCAAGCTGCTGAATACACTGTAACAGTTGCTGCTGTTCTGCCATCACTAGCCAGACCCTGGCGCTAGTATAATGTTAGGAGAGAAAGTCCCTGGCCATCAAGTGGGCACTGGAGTCATTGCTCTACTATTTGCTAGGGAGAACATTTCGGTTGGTGACAGATCATTCCCCTCTTACGTGGATGAGTCAAGCTAAGGAGAAGAATACCCGAGTCACCAGGTGTTAGGAACGGCGGAACGCACTAAATAAAAATAATAATAAAGTGCGTTCGCCGCTTGGGGTCCACCGTGCAGTAGGTGATATAACCGCTGCTAAGTGGTGGCAGGAGCAATATGGCGGTAATGCGCACAGGGTTAAACGTCACCCAGGTGCGCAGAGCAATCTCTGTTAAGTCACAGAGATGCCAAGTAAACACAAATACACAGACTGAGCCTGTTGAGGTCACAGTACTCAGTATAAATACACACGGTATCAGGTCACAGGAGTAGCCCAAGACGGCGGCACTACGTCCGTCTAGACCTACTGTGTGTGCGGTGTCGCAGCTGCGGACGCCAAGGAGAGCTGCTACTGCACCGCGGCGTGGACACTGCCGCTAAACGACAAAGCTATGACGCAAGCTCAATGTCGGACGCTAGCAGCTGTGGATGTTGCAGCAGAGGAGCGCTGTCGCTGATTCTAAGTCAGTCTCTAACCACATACGTAATATCAGAGGGAAGCAGTTTTATAATGAGTCATTCACCAGAATCTTACATCCGTCCTCATACACACAGCAGCAAGTAAGACTATACTAGCGCATGGCAGAATAGCCATGCGCGCCTTTTATAGCAGCCGGGACCTTTTGCAAGACTCCAGATCTCTGAGATGGACCAATGAGATCTGGAGCAGGACCGGGAGATCGTCCCATGAACATGTGGGTCGCCCCTCACACCCAGGGAAGCGGGGTACTCAGTACCGGGCCAGTGTCAGGGGGATGTGTCACAGCAGCAGTGACCCGGTCCATGGCCCTGAGCGCCCAATATCAATGGCGGTGATGTCAATAGTGTTATTGCTTAGTTGAATAGTTTGTGACGCCACCTGTGGTGTTTGGCAAGTAAGATGTTGAGCCAACGCTGCATGCAGATCCACTGGGACTGATGGTGTGGTGCAGCAAAGATGGTGTAGCTCCCCACAGGTGGAGCTGTGGTCCCAGGGCAGTGTAGGTGCAATGGATGAGGAGAGACGCAGAATGGTATAGATGCTGGTACCCAGATGTAGCGGTGCTGAAGGTGTTAGCAACGAATGAATGGAGGACACCAGGGCTTGTAGTTTCAAAGCTTTACTCACAGTTCGTGGTACCCACTGGTGCCCGCCTCCGTGCCGCGTCCTTCGGGGTAGAGACTCAATCAACCTCCCGAGTAAATCAGGGTTTTCCTCTCCAACACTCCGCCAACATGTGCCTTTCCTGAACGACTCCTCTATTGCGCCTTTTAATGTGAAGAGCTCCAGTACCGTAGTTCTCTGGAATTCCTCCTGTTAGATGTTCCTAGAACCTTACTTGTATGACAGACAGCTGTAGCCTCTATCGGGGACTCCTCTCAGAGTCCTGGCTCGCAAATCGGTTGCTGTTGTGTCCCAAGTCTTGGATGGGAGCAGTGCATTTACAGCCAACTACTCCACCGGTGTCTGCTGCAGAACCATAAGTGTCCATACAACCTCAGGGACCGGGCCCCGGCCTTGCGCTGAGAACCTATAGGCAGGGTTCCTCTTCCAACCCACAACTCCTCTCTGTTCTCTTACTCTTTCGTTCTGCGCTGTTCCTTCTCTCTCTTATGGAAGCTTAGCTTGCAGGTCTACGTCTTTCTCCTTCTCTTTCCCGTGCCAGCTGGCTCAGATCACTGAGGCAGCTGCAGCACTCTTTCTAAACTGAACTCAAACTGAACTCAAAACTAACTTCAGAACTGAACTTCTCTCGCCTGACCTCCCATCAGACTGACCTACACTTCTTCACTTTCCCCCTCTTTTATACTAACTCCACCCACCTCCCAGCACATTTCGTGTTATGAAGCAGGGTTCCACGAAGGGTGCTCTGCTACCCCCAGCCTGAAGCTGCTAGGTGAACCTACTGAACTATCCTGTGTGTGGGATGCAGGTGTTGGAGTGTGGAAAGGAGTTCCCAACTTACCTAGTTGGTGGGGCACCACACCTTAGGAGAAGGTGCAGTACCTCTGTGGCGACTGAGCCTCAGGGGCGCCACATACCCCCCTCCGTTAAACACAGCATGTCCGCGGGCTGCAAGATAACAAAGTAGACAGCAAAGAAACATACAAAAATTTTGTAATGCATAACAACTTTTCTTATACTAATCTTCCTAGTATAGGAGGTACTCATCTTGAACGTTACAAACAATTCTTTCTCAAATCCTATCTAAAATTGTTAATTCTAAGTGCAATTCTCAATTCAAAGTGCTATTCTCTGTAACACATTTTCTCTCAGTTTCTCTCTCTCTAGTACACATTTATTTTTCTTTTCACTGTCTCTTCTAGACGCAAGACACTGACCGCAAGTACCTGGTCTGTCACCTGTCTACTTTCAATTCTTTATTCACATTTCTCATCTCTAAATCAGACATTCCTAATTCTTCTATAAAAGCCATTTCTCAGTTAGTAATACTCAATAAACACATTATCAAATACTTCACAGTAAAACATTCAACAGTTATTCTTGTAAAGTGCTGGACACCGCTCCCAGCCGAGATCTCTTGCAGTGTCCTTTGAGGTAGACATCATCTTCGAAAAGTGTCCATGCAAAAACATTATCTTCGCAAAGAATCTCTAAATGTAAAACCAAGAAAGGACACCTAAAGAGGTGCAACTATTTACAAGTAAGAGTTTTTGGATCACTCCAAGTTCATGATCGCTAGTTCAAATTGTGAAAATGCTGCCATTGCAAAAACTAGGCAACAAAAGTGCTACCAGAAAAACAAAACATGATAGCAAAAATAGAAAAAGGCACAACTGGTGCAAACAAACCCTCCTGGGCAACGAGAGTTACTGTAAATTTTCTAGTACTGGTCCCCTCCTGGGGTTGGTATCCCGGTCCCAGACCAGATCTAGCACGACCTGGCCAGCCGCTGCGACCGTGGTGCACCCCAGGGCCTTCCCAGTTGTCGGGGCATCAGACGTACCTGGGGCCTCCTGGCGGTGTGGTCTCGGCTCCGGTGCAGCGTCGGCAGTCACCGCAGATGTAGGCCCCTCCTGGGCGTACGGCTTGCTCAGCCTCCATAAGGCCTCTTGCCTCAGTCGCAGACGGCATGTCGGCTGGGCTATTTCGTCCTCCAGCTGCTGGCGGTTCATCCTTGAGATCGGGTCGGAGCCTTCAACCATGGCGCCGGTGAGATCCGTTTCTCCGCGCTCCGCAGGCCTCCTTTCCTCACTCTCCAAAATGGCGTTCTCGCGTTCTTCCTCCTGCCTTGGCCCCTTTCCCGCCACTGGCTTCTTCTGCCCCTCCTTCCGGGGGCGGCGTCTTCTTCCAGCGCCTCCATACCAAGCCAGTATACGAACCCCTCGGGGGGCGGGCCATGTCGCTATCACATAGTAATTCAGGCAGGGAAGGTCCAATACTCTTCGCGGTCTTCTCTTCACGCCCTTCTTCTCCGCTCCAGCGGCCATTTCTAATGTCCATTTTACAGTCTATTAAATCAGGTCTTCTGCACATTTTCAAAAGCACAAAGTCTCACAAATCTTAGGCGCACAGAACCCGATGGCATCGGGTCTCGTCATCCTGTTCGTGACGCCAAAATTGGGTCACCCCTCACACCCAGGTCAACGGGGTACTCGGTACCGGGCCGGTGTCAGGGGGATGTGTCACAGCAGCAGTGACCCAGTCCGTGGCTCTGGGCGCCCAATATCAATGGCGGTGATGTCAGTAGTGTTATTGCTTAGTTGAATAGTTTGTGACGCCACCTGTGGTGTTTGGCAAGTAAGATGTTGAGCCAACGCTGCATGCAGATCCACTGGGACTGATGGTGTGGTGCAGCAAAGATGGTGTAGCTCCCCACAGGTGGAGCTGTAGTCCTAGGGCAGTGTAGGTGCAATGGATGAGGAGAGGCGCAGAATGGTATAGATGCTGGTACACAGATGTAGCAGTGCTGAAGGTGTTAGCGACGAATGAATGGAGGACACCAGGGCTTGTAGTTTCAAAGCTTTACTCACAGTTCGTGGTACCCACTGGTGCCCACCTCCGTGCCGCATCCTCCGGGGTAGAGACTCAATCAACCTCCTGGGCAAGTCAGGGTTCTCCTCTCCAACACTACGCCAACATGTGCCTTTCCTGAATGACTCCTCTATTGCGCCTTTGAATGTGAAGAGCTCCAGTACCGTAGTTCTCTGGAATTCCTCCTGTCAGATGTTCCTAGAACCTTACTTGTATGACAGTCAGCTGTAGCCTCTATCGGGGACTCCTCTCAGAGTCCTGGCTCGCAAATCGGTTGCTGTTGTGTCCCAAGTCTTGGATGGGAGTAGTGCATTTACAGCCAATTACTCCACCGGTGTCTGCTGCAGAACCATAAGTGTCCATACAACCTCGGGGACCGGGCCCCGGCCTTGCGCTGAGAACCTATAGGCAGGGTTCCTCTTCCAACCCACAACTCCTCTCTGTTCTCTTACTCTTTCGTTCCGCGCTGTTCCTTCTCTCTCTTATGGAAGCTTAGCTTGCAGGTCTACGTCTTTCTCCTTCTCTTCTCTTTCCGTGCCAGCTGGCTCAGATCACTGAGGCAGCTGCAGCACTCTTTCTAAACTGAACTCACACTGAACTCTGTTGTGAGTTCATTTTCCCCTTCACTACTGAGGCCCGAGGAACTCCCTCTTCTGGTAGAGAAAGGTAGTGAGCCTGATTATCAAACACCTGAGTTTGATGATGATGACAGGCTGAGTGGAGTTACTGACTGGATATAAGGCTGCCGACGCCCTTCTGCCCTGCGGGTGATTTCTCTGTGGGATCCTTGGAGACCAGTCTGAATTCCTGCTCTTCTAAAGCTAAGTTTTCTGCTCGGCTTTTTGCATTGGTGCTTTGACTTTGTTTTGCTTTGTTTTTCTGGATTTCTGCCATTCCCTGCTGGGGTGAGCTGAATTCCTTTAGCTCTGTCTTCTGAAAACACCTGAGTGCTGATTTAGTTTTTGAAGCCTAGCTGCTTCAGGGTCTTTTTCCATATCAGCTGTTGGCTTATGTCTTTGATAGGGTTTTGGCAGATTGCAGACAGCAACCTTCCTTTCCTTTTCTGTTTAGTTAGCTTGGGCCCCACCGTTTGCTCAGCCTATCTTTCTATCTGTGTGAGTGTTTTTTCATCTTGCTTCACCGTCATTATATGTTGGGGGCTGCCTTTTACTTTGGGGTCTGCTCTGGGGCAGTTTAGATTTCCTTTTCTGTCTTTAGGCTATTTAGTGCTCCGGCTGTGATCGAGGGGTCTAGGGCATCGTAGGAACCCCCCACGGCTACTGCTAGTTGTGTTGATAGGTTCAGGGGTCTGCAATCTGATAGTTGCCAACTTCTCTGGTTTTCTGGATGTAGCTTCTATTTTTGTGTCTGCCTCCTACGGTGACTCAGTCATAACAGAACTCAAAACTAACTTCAGAACTGAACTTCTCTCGCCTGACCTCCCATCAGACTGACCTACACTTCTTCACTTTCCCCCTCTTTTATACTAACTCCACCCACCTCCCAGCACATTTCGTGTTATGAAGCAGGGTTCCACGAAGGGTGCTCTGCTACCCCCAGCCTGAAGCTGCTAGGTGAACCTACTGAACTATCCTGTGTGTGGGATGCAGGTGTTGGAGTGTGGAAAGGAGTTCCCAACTTACCTAGTTGGTGGGGCACCACACCTTAGGAGAAGGTGCAGTACCTCTGTGGTGACTGAGCCTCAGGGGCGCCACACATGCTCAGTAGGAGGGCAGAAGGACTTAGCCTCAGGAGAGATTTGCTGCAAGGCAATCTCCTCTACAATCTCCTCTGCAGTAGATAAACAGCAGGAGACTGCAGAATGTGAGGGTCTGGATCCCTGCAGAGTAAACGCAGAAATCCAACGCCTAACACCAGGTGGTTCCTGTCCCTGCAAAATTTTAAATTTTCAGTAGAACATCGAGCAGGCAGACTACAGGGGAATGCAGATGCCCTGTCCAGAGTTCACTGTATGTCATGTGTCCACTCCTTTAGGGTTGAACATAGGAGGGAGGTATGTGGTACAGTAAAGGGTGTTTTACTGGATGGGAGATACATTTCTCCCAGCAGATTAATGTTTGGCCGGGTTTTTCCCTAAAGACAGGACCTGCGATGATGTCATGGTCACGTGATCAGCCCATGTGATGTCTATGTGGCGCCCCTGAGGCTCAGTCGCCACAGAGGTACTGAGGCACCTCCTCCTGAGGTGTGGTGCCCCACCATCCAGGTAAGGTGGAGACTCCTGACCACGCTCAAACACCTGCACCTCACACCACAAAGTAGTGTAGCAAAGCACTTTCGGCGGCTCCCTGATTGGAGTATAGCAAAACACCCATTGGTGGCTCCCTGCTTGGAACACGAAACGTGCTGGGAAGTGGGTGGAGTTAGTTTACATTACAAAGAGCGGGAAGAGATTAGGATTTTTAGTTAGTTAGTTAGTTGGTGAGTGACGGGGTGAGAAGAAGATCCCCGGAGAGAAGGATAGATGGATAGAAGTGCTGCAGCAGATTCCAGTGACCTGGGTCTGCTGGCACAGGAAAGGAAGAGAGAGAGAGCAACATAGTCTGGAAGCCTGATTTTCCATAGAAAGCAAGATTAGTACGGAACGTGAGGAGTAAAAGAGAACAGAGGACATGGGTTAGAAGAGAACCCTTCCTAGAAGTTCTAGTTCTAAGCGCAAGGCCGGGGCCCGGTCCCCGAGGTTGTATGGATACTAATGGTCCTACAGCAGACACCGGAGGAATAGAACTAGTGACCGCTTTATTCCCACACAAGACTTGGGGGCACAACAGCAACTGGATAGTGAGACGGGACTTAGTAGCAAGGAGTCCCCGAGGCAGGCTACAGCTGTCTGCCGTACAAGTAGAGTTCATAAGAACATCGGACATGAGGAACTCCAGTGTAACTCAGTACTAGGAGTACTTCATTTAAAGGCGCTATAAGATGAGACCTTCAGAAAGGCACATGTTGGCGGAGTGTTGGAAAGGAGTATTCCATCTGGCCTGGAGGTTGACTGAGTCCCTGACCCGGAGGACACGGCATGGAGGCAGGCACCTGTTTGTACCACGGACTGTGAGTGAAGCTTTGGAACTACATGCCCTGGAGTCCTCCACTCATTCCTGCGCCAACCCGCCCAGCAGTGCTACATCCCTTGTGCCTGACACTACACCATCCAAGTGTCACTTCACCTACACTGCCCTGGGACTACAGCCCTGCCTGTGGTGGGATATAACATCATTGCTGCACCACACCATCTGTCCCAGAGGATCTGTCTGCAGCGTCGGCTTAAATCTCCCTTGCCGAACACCACAGGCGGCATCACGAAACATTTATAAACTTTCATCACCACTGCAACAACCCCCTTTTACAATGGGCGCCCAGGGCCACGGGCCGGGTCCCAGCTGCCGTGACATCTCCCATTGAAGCTCATCGGGCCCGGTACCGAGTACCCCACAACCCTGGGAGGGCGACCCATCTACCTCACCGGTGGGAGGGGTTATGCGCTATGTAATGGAGGTTGGTATTTGGCACATGGTGAGTGTGTGTCTGGAAGTTACAGGAACTTGGCTGGACTTAGCCTGAACTTGTTTACAGGATCCCCGTGCTGCAGGACTATAGCAGCAAGACTCTCTACAACCCTGGGAATGGCACCTGGTGGATGCCGCAGGACCTGGCAGCCGGTTAGTTAAGCCTGGCCCGTGCAAGGGGTGAGTCTGGGACCAATGGTTCTCCAAGCTGGAGTACATTTATTTTTTTTCCTTTATTTTCTGTTAAACTGCTGTCTGCAAAGTGACATTAAACTACTGACGTTAGACTGAAATTAGACTTTAAGCCTGTGTATTGCCTCGTTACTGCAGCCCTACCATTACCTACCAGAGCGAATCCCTACAAAATATATATATATATATATATATATATATATACACACATGCACATACAGTATATAGTATGTGTATGTATATTATATTTGTATACTGCATGTGTGCAGTACATTGTGTAAATATACTGTATATAAACTGTATATGTATGTGAGCATACTGTATATAAACTGAATGTTTCTGTGTGTATATACCTTATATATGTGCTTATACACACAGTATGTGTGTACTGTATATACAGTATATAGTGTATGTTTCTATATTTATAAAGTATATATAATGTATGAACATGTATAGTGTGTATCTGTGCTGCATATATAGTTCTGTAATTGTAGTGTCACCATAATAGGAATCAATAGTTTACCGTAACACGCACCCCAAATTTTGAGGTGAAAAATAGGAAAAAAATCTTTTTCTTAATAAAGTGGTGGTGCTCCATGCATCTTATTGTTTACTGGTGACACCAATATCGGTGTAACACCTACGTATTTTATATAGATATGGGGGGGCCCCACTTTGAATTTTGCCTAGGGCCCCAATTTGACTAAAACTGGCTCTGACCATTGAATCACTGTTCTATGTTCTGCTGTGAATTAAATATGGCAAAAGACATTTACAAATCATTGTATTTCTCTTTTCTTTACATCTCGCATCTTAACTTCTTTGAAATTGGAGTTGTAGCATTAGATGGTGGCCATTTAAATGAAATGTCAACCATATAATACATTGCCGTGTTTAGTCCCTCACTCAGAACGTGAGTTTCTGTTTGCAGGAACTCTGCTTTGGCTGATCATAGTGAGTCTCAAGTGTAGGACCCCACTCTATGGTATTTTAGCCTAGAGCTTATGAGCAGGATTGTTCTGATGAGAAGGGTAGCACGGTGGCTCAGTGGTTAGCTTTACAGTGCTGGGGTCCTGGGTTCAAATCCCACCAAGGACAACATCTGCAAGGAGATTGTATATTCTCCCCATTTTTGCTTGGGTTTCCTCCCCCATTCCAAAGAAATACTGGATTATGAGCCCCATCAGAGACAATAATGTCTGTAAAGCACTGTGGAATTAATGGTGCTATATAAATGAGTAAAATAAATAATGCTGAAGTTAATCTTTAGTGTGGACAAGGAATGTAGAAACGTTTATACTTGAACCTAATTTAATTCAGCAATCTCACCTATAATGTCTGGCCTGAGGGTGCCAATCTGTTTTGAACTCATAAAAACAGCAAGATTGATTTTTAGTGCTGTGTTTAAAATTTCTTTGTAGTCATTGAATTCAGGCGTATTTACTAAATTGTATCTTGACCTAAAAAATTATTTGTGGATAAAGGGGGTCAGTGGAAATTTTATTAAGTGCTTACATCTAAGCAACTTTCCCTATGATCAAGTCAATCATACTTTGACCACATCTTGGGCAGTGTCTTATTCATTAAATAAGCGTTCAGTCATCCTCCAAACCGAAAGACATCGTACACACATCATGTGACAGAGGTACAGCGCCCCCAGGCTGTAAGAGAGCAGTAGATGGTCTGCCCATCATGTGTGGGATGGTTGGAGGCAGGTGCAGCATTTGGAGATCTTTTCTCAGAGGAATGTGAACTATTCTGAGCATACAGGCCTGCTTGTCCCTCTTCAGCTTGTTTATAATTAGGGAGAGTCAGCCCATAGGGACGAAGGAGGGGGATCTGTAGTGTCTTCCCAAAATAGATACATTCCATGTGGGGAGAGAAGCAGCTTTTGAGAACAGAGGGAGGGATTTACAGAAGAAGGGAGTAGGAACACAAACATCCCTGAACTAAGAAAAGTTACCATCCTCTCCAGCAGTAACTGATATATGGCCGCAAAGGAAAATATGATAGGTAGGACGCTACAGATGGGGGCAAGGCAAAGGTCAGTGCTTTATAGGGTCCATGTTACATTATAACATATCTTGTTGTGTTTGCATGTATCACAAAACAAGGGGTCTGCAAAAGAGGTAGTCATAGAAATCATTTCATTTCTCATAGAAATCTTTTCATTTCTCTGTGTCTCACTCTATGTTGTCTTCATATAATCATAATTTCCATACCTGGTACTGGTGGGGACTAACAAGCAAGAAAATTGCACTAATCGGTCCTTTATTCTGAAAGTTATTTTCTACCCTTTTTTTTTTTTTTAAATCTAAATAAAATATAATATTTGGGTGTTGTAATGTGGCCCTGTCATACTGGATATGGGAACATTGGAAGGCTCCTTTGTTAGTCAACTAAGGCTATGTGCACACGTAGTTTTAAGTGCTGCAGATTTTTCCGCGTGGATTTTGAAAAATCCGCAGGTCAAAATACCTGCGGTTTACCTGTGGATTAGCCTGCAGTTTAGCCCTGCGGTTTCACACCTCACAATGGTGAAGGTGTGAAACCGCAGCGGAATCCGACATGCTGCGGATTGTAACCCGCAGCAAATCCGCGCGGAAAAATCCACAGCATGTGCACAGTGTTTTTGGTTTTACCATTGCAAAGAATGGTACTGTGCAACCCAGCAGAAACTGCTGCAGACCCGCAGGGCCAGAAACGCTGCGGATCCGCAGCTGAATCCGCAACGTGTGCACATAGCCTAAGGGTATGTGTACACGTTGCGGATTTGGCTGCGGATCCGCAGCGGATTTGGCCCTGCAGATCCGCAGCAGTTTTCCATGCGGTGTATAGTACCATGTAAACCTATGGAAAACAAAATCCGCTCTGCACATGCTGAGGAAGATTCCGCACAGAGTTGCTGCGGTTTATTTTCCGCAGCATGTCAATTCTTTGTGCAGAATCTGCAGTGTTTTTACACCTCTTCCATTATAGGAATCCGCAGGTGTAAAAACGCAGGTGAAATCCACACAAAATCTGCAGAAAATCCGCAGGTAAAACGTAGGTAATTTTATCTGCGTATTCAACCAAATCCGTGCTGAAAAATCCGCAGTCAAATCTGCAAAGTGTGCACATACCCTAAAGACTTATAAGGCTTTTGAGTTTTTTCGTGGAGACCTGCGGTGGATGTGCAAATTGTGGTCTGTTCAAGGACCGTGAAACTCAGGCATATGAAGCCAGCCTTAAAAGCAGTTGGCAGCATAGACTGGTTATTTAGAAGTGGAATTGTTAATATGATTTCTAGAATGTATTATTCTTTGCAATCTTCTGTCTTATTATCATTTGTTTTATACAATTGGAGGTACATTTTAAAGGAAACCTGATAGCTGGTCCATGCTGCCCAAACTTCTCCCCATCCCTCTAGATCAGTGGTCCCCAACCTTTCTGACGCTGAGAGCCACATTCAGCTTAGAGAGAGGGTCACGAACCACATTCAGCACTGAGAGAGGGTAGCGATTCACATCCAGCTCCCACCCCCTGCAAAGTAGTGTCAACCAAAGCCCCATTACAGGTATAATGATAACCAAAGCTTTTTCACATACAGTGGGGCAAAAAAGTATTTAGTCAGTCAGCAATAGTGCAAGTTCCACCACTTAAAAAGATGAGAGGCGTCTGTAATTTACATCATAGGTAGACCTCAACTATGGGAGACAAACTGAGAAAAAAAAATCCAGAAAATCACATTGTCTGGTTTTTTTTCATTTTATTTGCATATTATGGTGGAAAATAAGTATTTGGTCAGAAACAAAATTTCATCTCAATACTTTGTGATATATATATCCTTTGTTGGCAATGACAGAGGTCAAACGTTTTCTGTAAGTCTTCACAAGGTTGCCACACACTGTTGTTGGTATGTTGGCCCATTCCTCCATGCAGATCTCCTCTAGAGCAGTGATGTTTTTGGCTTTTCGCTTGGCAACACGGACTTTCAACTCCCTCCAAAGGTTTTCTATAGGGTTGAGATCTGGAGACTGGCTAGGCCACTCCAGGACCTTGAAATGCTTCTTACGAAGCCACTCCATCATTGCCCTGGCGGTGTGCTTTGGATCATTGTCATGTTGAAAGACCCAGCCACGTTTCATCATCAATGCCCTTGCTGATGGAAGGAGGTTTGCACTCAAAATCTCACGATACATGGCCCCATTCATTCTTTCATGTACCCGGATCAGTCATCCTGGACCCTTTGCAGAGAAACAGCCCCAAAGCATGATGTTTCCACCACCATGCTTTACAGTAGGTATGGTGTTTTATGGATGCAACTCAGTATTCTTTTTCCTCCAAACACGACAAGTTGTGTTTCTACCAAACAGTTCCAGTTTGGTTTCATCAGACCATAGGACATTCTCCCAAAGCTCCTCTGGATCATCCAAATGCTCTCTAGCAAACTTCAGACGGGCCCGGACATGTACAGGCTTAAGCAGTGGAACACTGATAACAAGTTTAAACAGGTGCCATTACTACAGGTAATGAGTGGAGGAAAGAGGAGACTCTTAAAGAAGAAGTTGCAGGTCTGTGAGAGCCAGAAATCTTGATTGCTTGTTTCTGACCAAATACTTATTTTCCACCATAATATGCAAATAAAATGAAAAAAAAAACAGACAATGTGATTTTCTGGATTTTTTTTTCTCAGTTTGTCTCCCATAGTTGAGGTCTACCTATGATGTAAATTACAGACGCCTCGCATCTTTTTAAGTGGTGGAACTTGCACTATTGCTGACTGACTAAATACTTTTTTGCCCCACTGTAAATCACTCCAAAGCAGTACACTGAGATCCAGGGGTTCGCACAATACCCCCATTCAGTATTATCCCATCAAGGACTCCCAACACACTGTCACATCCAGCTTCGAGCACCTCCTCTGATATGTAGTATCATCCTCCAGTGTACCATACCTAAAACATCTCTAAACCCCAAGACCAGTAAATGTGCATATTCTGACTCATGAATATGTAGAACGTATGGTGCCTGGATAGACCTCTCTTTCTGGGCCCTTTCCGTATCGACCTGTACTCACGTTCATACCGATTAATCAGACAGCTTAACTCAGCCATGATCTCATGTAAGAAGACTCCAGGAAAAGAGGGATGCTTTAACTGAAATTCTTGTATTATGATGAAAGCAGCAGGTAAAAAGGAATATTCTTCAGAGGACATGCAACAGGATGCATACAGATGGAGGGACGATCACAAAATGGAGACTAAGGGAGGGGACAAACATACATCACAGGACTACAGGGAGAGAGTTGGGACAAAATACGGGGAAAGGCAAACTTCTGCCTAGCAACAGAGATGCAACACAACAATGCAAATATTAAATGATTTCCCCAGTCGTGGGACATGACACTCCCCGTCTGAAATCCTTGGATTTCACGATGTCCGTAATTCTTCGAAGTCGTTCGAACCTGAAAAACAAGAGAAACATGTATACAATAATAAACATCAAATATTTTTAAAGTCCAACTCGTTGTTGTTGACCCGTAGATCACACCGGAAGATAAGTCCAAGTCTATGAACCCATCTTCGGATTGGGGAAGCCGGAAACATGCCAACTCTTCCACCAACCCAGCAATCCAATGGAAAATGTCAATGTTCAATAAAAAACTGGGGAATGAGGAGGAATGCTCCCCGCCGTGAGCAACATCCAGGAGCAATGTTCAGTTCATGTGACGTCCTCCTTTGGCAGAAGCAGCACGAGATCGGTAACCGGACGGAGGAAGGTTCGGGTAGAGCCCCCTTTTGTCACCTTAACTTCTGTCTTACGAGTCTTTCCATCCTCGCTGGGCATGACCTTGGTGATAAGACCCATTGGCCAGTCATTACGATGAGCCTCTTTGTCTTTTAAGAGAACAAGGTCTCCTTCTTGGAGATTGGGACTGGGTGTCTGCCATTTGTGATGGTTTTGAAGCAGGTGCAAGTATTCGGTCTTCCAACGGTGCCAAAACACGTTGGCTATGTGTTGTACTTGCTTCCACTGACGTTTGTAAATGTCCTTGTTATCGAAATTCCCGAGAGGAACTGTAGCAGCTCCAATCTTCTGTGTAAGAAGTGTAGCTGGGGTAAGAATCATTGGAGCATCAGGGTCAGATGATTCTGGGACCAAAGGTCTAGCATTTATTATGGCTGACACTTCTGTGAGGAAAGTGACCAGAACTTCATGACTAAGAGGAAGTTTATGGTCCAGCAACATGGAGTCAATTGCAATGTCCATTTCGTCTCTTACAACTTCAGCAATTTCTACTGCCAGTACTGCAGCGCAAAGTTCGAGTCTGGGTACAGAGTGTGCAGGCTTCGGAGTTAATTTGGCCTTACCCAGGATAAAACCACAATGCACCTTATCAGCTTCTAAGGTCTTCAGATAAGCTACTGCGGCTATGGCTTCTGTAGATGCATCACAGAAAATATGGACTTCTCTTCTGATTGCAGCCAAAGATGATCTTGGAGAATAACAACGTGGGACTTGGAGTTGCTCTAAGAACTTCAAGGACTTCTTCCATGTCTCCCACCTTTGCTGTTTCTGAGTCGGAAGCAGGGTGTCCCAATCAGTGTTCTCGGCAGTGAGCTGTCTTAACAGTATCTTGCCTTGAATAGTGATGGATGCTACAAACCCGAGAGGATCGTAGATGCTGTTTATGACAGATAGGACTCCTCGTTTGGTAAAGGGTTTGTCACAGGGCGACACTTGGAAGGTGAAGGTGTCCTGTTTGATATCCCACAGTAGACCAAGGCTGCGCTGTGTGGGAGGAACATCAGAACCTAGGTTGAGGTCCTTTAGGTTCGTGGCATGGTCCTCAGATGGAAACGCGCTCATTACTTCTTGACTGTTAGAGATGATCTTGTGGAGTCTGAGGTTTGATGTGGATAGCATTTCCTGTGTCCTGGAGAGTAGGTCAATTGCCTCTTCACTTGTGGGCAAGGACTTGAGCCCATCGTCTACGTAGAAGTTCTTCTCTACGAATTGGCGAGCATCGGATCCGTACTCTCTCTCACCTTCCTGGGCTGTCCGTCTCAGTCCGTAGATCGCCACAGCAGGTGAAGGACTGTTGCCGAAGACATGGACCTTCATCCGGTAGTCTATGACTTGATTGTTGACATTGTTGTCTTTGTGCCATAGGAACCTAAGATAGTTTCTGCTGTCTTCCTTCATGATGAAACAATGAAACATCTGCTGGATGTTGGCCATTATAGCAACAGGTTCTTGTCTGAAGCGGATCAATACTCCAAGGAGGCTGTTGTTCAGGTTGGGTCCAGTTAGTAGCAGGTTGTTGAGAGAGAGGCCTTCATACTGAGCACTGGAGTCAAACACCACTCTGATCTGGTTAGGCTTGCGAGGGTGATAGACACCAAAGGATGGAAGGTACCAACATTCTTCTCCTTCGTTCAGTGGTGGCGCAGGTTCAGCATGATCTTTGTCAAAGATGTTCTGCATAAAGTCAATGAAATGCTTCTCCATCTCTGGTTTCCTCTTTAGGAAAGGATGAGAACCTTGCAGTTGCTTGCTGCAGGTTGTTTGGCAATCTCGCTCTTGGGAAACGAAAGGGTAAAGGAGCTACCCAACTGTTGGAGTCATCTTGAACAAATTCTTTGTTCATAACCTTTATGAATTCTTTATCTTCCCTTGTGGGTGCTAACTTGTTGTCTTCACTTGTGGAATCGAACACTGTTGACCCGAGGTTTTCGTCCCAGGGCTGGAGCGTGTTCATGTTGTTGAAGGATTCCTGTTGCCTCTTGGTGTTGCTCACTTTCTCTTTCACCCAGTAATGATGTGGGCATGGCTGAAAATGAGTGCTGCGACCATTTGGCAAGATGTGTGTTTTGTAAGAGGAGATGTTATTAGGTCTCTTCATCTTGTGTATGCAAACATCGCCTATAATTACCCAGCCTAGATTAAAGCGTTGGGCAAATGGTGCGTCGTGTGGTCCGTTAATTTGCTGACGTACCTTATGCAGCCGGAGAATGTCTCTGCCAAGCAGAATCAGGATATCTGCGCTGTTGTTGAGGGCTGGTATCTTGTTTGCTATCCCCTTGAGATGTGGGTGATGAAGAGCAGCCTCTGGCGTTGGGATCTCTTCTCGATTGGATGGAATCTGGTTGCACTCGACAAGTGTAGGTAAGGGTATCTCCACAATGTTGTCGAGGGATGTCGCTATGAGACCACTGGCCCTTCTCCCAGAGACCTCTGTAACACCGCTGCATGTACCTAAGGTGTAAGGGTAAGCATTTCCCTTTAAGTTAAACATATCAAAGAGTTCTGACCTTGCAAGTGATCGGTTGCTCTGATCATCCAAGAGGACGTACACCTTCACGGCTTTCTCTGGGTGACCGTTGGGATATACGTTCACCAGGCAAATCTTCGCACAGGACTTGTCCCAGAGACCTTCTCCGCAGACTTCTGTGCATGAAGAAGATATTGTGGTATGACTTGCAGTTTGAGCTGCGTCCTCCCCGCCATGGCTCGTGGTGGGGGAAGGAGTACGTGTAGGGTCGGGACGGTATGGGTGGAGTGCTTGTACGTGATCCTCACTGTCACACTCCATACACTTAATTGTAGTTTTACAGTCCTTAGCAAGGTGTTCAGTAGAAGCACAACATCTGTAGCATACCCCGAACTTCTTTAGAAGTTCCTTGCGCTCTTGGAGCGGTTTCTTCCTGAAGCCGATGCACTTTTTTAAGGGATGTGGCTTCTTGTGGATGGGACACTCACGATTTGGGTTCTCTATCTTTTCACCCTTGTTGCTCTTGCCTGGAGCTGATGTTGGTAAGGGAAGAATATCCGTCTTCTTCCCTGACACTGGACCCCTGCGGTTTCTGTCATTGGAGCGTGTGCTCACGTATTTAGAGGGAGGTGAAACTGGGCCACTGGATTCTCCATAGGAAAAGCTTGTTTCGTTCTTACGCTCTGCAATGTCTTTTATAAACTCACAGAAGTAGGAGAACGGAGGAAATGACACTTGATGGTCTTTCTTGTATTTTGACCCTATTGCAGTCCACTTCTCTTGTACATTGTATGGTAGCTTGGAGATAATGGGGTTTACTCCACGAGCAGTGTCCAGGTAGCTAAGGCCAGGTAGGTGGGTGTCTGCCTTGGCCAGCTGGAGCTCTAACAGCAGGTCACTGAGCTCTAGGAACTTTGAACTGTCCTTGCTGGATATCTTTGGAAAACTCTGTAGCCGCTTGAACAGTGCATCCTCTATGGCTTCTGGACTGCCAAAGTTTCTCTCTAGTCTTTCCCATGCAGCCATGAGACCAGCCGTTGGATTACTGATATGTACGGACCTGAGTCTCTTGACACGCTCTGTGGATTGTGGTCCTAACCATCTGATCAGCAGGTCCAGCTCTTCCGCAGCAGTGATGCCGAGGTCACCAGTTACGGTTCTAAAGGCACTTTTCCAACCTCTGTAATTTTCAGGTTGGTCGTCGAACCTTGTGAGACCGGTTTTAGTAAGTTCACGGCGAATCATGTACCTTGCGAAGTCGGACATGTCTGTTCTTTCTGACTTAGGATGCACAATTGTAGGCTGAGCGGTGTTGTACATAGGGGTGGAGACGTCTTGGCCTTGAAACATGGGGAAGTATGGAGTGGCATATGCATTTAGTCCAGCAACTGGGTTGGTGGGTATAGTTTCTGCTACATGTGGAGGTGGCACTGTGTAGTTGTCGAGGGTATAATGACCTTGAATGCAGGATTCTGTAAGTGGATCGGCATCCTGGTGCTCTAGAGAAGCGTCAACACCATCAAGAATGTTAGTGATGATCTGCGGTTCGTCATCTTGGCTTAGCACGTAGTCTCTTGTGCGTTCAATAGGGTCTTCTGCCTCCATTTCACACAAACTGACGCTGTCTCTTTGACTCCCACTGACAGCCTGCTCGAGTACCTTTAATTCTGCCATGGCTGTTGCATGCTCACATTCCTTCTCTAGAGCTTCCTTTTCCGCTTTCACGCGTGCCGCTTCCATTTCTGCTCTCTTTTGTGCAAAGGCAGCTTGTACTTTAGTAGTTTCAGCCTTAGCACGTGCTCTTATAAGCTGCTCAGTAAGAGTAGAATATTTTGATGAACTTGACCTAGATGAACGTTTTGAGTGCTTACACGATTTGGATGAGCGAGTTGATGCATCTGGTGTCCGTGCGATTCTAGCCTCTGTCTTGGCTTTAATGTCACGTACAGTGCAGTCTCTTTCAGAATTAAGCTGCTGGAAACCTTGCAATTCGTTTAAAGTCTCTGGGAGATTCAGTTTCTTCAGGAGAATAATGTATTGGTCACTCTTCTCCATATACATTTGGTATGCTGTGCATAATTGTTCTAGGACTCCCTCTGGTGGTAACTCATGAGAAGCAGGCCTTGATACAGTGTCTATGTGACTCAGCACTTTCTTCCATACTGAAGACACATCACTATATAATTCACATTTTGCAGTCTCTAAGTTCTCCATAACTTTCCATGTGGGTTTGACTGTACGTTTTCCCCTTTCGCTAGATGGTGGATGGGGGTCTGGGTCTCTTTCCTGTGCTTGTAAGTCTGGTAGGGGCATTGTATTCCTTGCTTCAGACATGATTAGATTGCAGGCAGGAAGAGTTGATGATGGGGGTTATACTTCCCACTGTTCAGCAACAGGAAATACACAGAGACTCTGCACAGAGTTGATACTTTGTATCTAATGCTGGAGCAGCTGCAGGGTCCTGTGTAATAATGGGAGTTATATTCCTCTCTGTTCAGCTGCCGTGTGTGGCTTCTATGCACGCTGGGGTCTGGCTGGAACTGGGTTACAGTCTATCTGGGAAATGTCCTTTTCCACTGAGATTTAGCACAGACCTTGAGTTACTGTCTCTGAAGGCAGGTTATTCCTTTTTACTATTCTGACTCATGGATATGTAGAACGTATGGTGCCTGGATAGACCTCTCTTTCTGGGCCCTTTCCGTATCGACCTGTACTCACGTTCATACCGATTAATCAGACAGCTTAACTCAGCCACGATCTCATGTAAGAAGACTCCAGGAAAAGAGGGATGCTTTAACTGAAATTCTTGTATTATGATGAAAGCAGCAGGTAAAAAGGAATATTCTTCAGAGGACATGCAACAGGATGCATACAGATGGAGGGACGATCACAAAATGGAGAATAAGGGAGGGGACAAACATACATCACAGGACTACAGGGAGAGAGTTGGGACAAAATACGGGGAAAGGCAAACTTCTGCCTAGCAACAGAGATGCAACACAACAATGCAAATATTAAATGATTTCCCCAGTCGTGGGACATGACAGTGCATCCAGATCTGCTGCAGGGCTACTCACAAAATTCACCATTTTGAGATGTACTCTTCATACATGTTTGCTAGACCTGGACCTAATTCACCAAGTTGGCAGACAACTTGATAAACTAGTATATATACTTAAAAACTAGTAAACAAACAAATAAGTTCCTCTAAGAAGTTGGAGCACATAGGTATCTATAAACTGGTAAATAATAATTAAACAGGTATATAATAGGGTACATAATATATTATATATCCTATTCTATACTTTACCAGTTTATATATACCTCTGTGCCTCAACTTCTTAGATGAACTTCTTTGCTTGTTTACTATTTTTTGTATCTAGATTTTAATAGACACTTTAATAAAAATTGTGACTTTTATATTGGAGTTGTAATGCACTTTTTTGGGTTCCATGGGATTCAGCAGTCTCCCTAGGATCTCAGTTTTGTTCTTCCATATGTGCTTAGTGCATCCATGAGATGATATGATGTCTTATTATAGAAAAATCCAAGTTTTTTTTATATGTACAGTGAATGACCTCTTCCAGGTTCTAGGGTGAATGGTGCCTGTAGGATAACTCTGCCTCCAGAGCTTATTTTACATGAAGGGGAAGTTAGTTACCAGAGTGAGACAAGGAACCAACACAGAACAGGAGAAATTAAATGTCTTCTTCCAAACACATTTTTTGCTTCTCTCTCAACTCTGCTGTATTGCAAACATATTGCAACCCAATCTGCCTGTGAGCTGGAAGCTAAAGCTGAAAGGAGCTGGCAGATGTGTCAGGTAGGCCGGAGTCACACTGGCGAGGAATACGGGCGAGTGAGAGGCGCTAAAAGCACGCATTAGACACGGACAAATGATTCTCTATGGGGCCACTCGCACCAGGCGTATATTTCTCATCCGTATTCTACGCTCCGTGCCAATCGCAGCATGCTGCGATTGTCAGCGTACTACGCCCGTAGTACGCCAATGCAAGTCAATGGGTGCGCAAAAAATACGGATTACACACGGAACACACGTGTGACCTGCGAACAATACGCAGGTCTTTTGGCTGGTGACAGGAAATGGGCCAATCCATCATCAGGAAGCCTAGACATGCAAATGAGCTCAAAAAGCGCTCCAGACATCCAGGAAGTACGCCTCCACGGAGTACAGCAGCAGCATGGCGTCCACATACATTAATGTTGAGATGCTAATTGTGCTGGTGCAGGAGCATCCCGAAATATGGGACCCACGCGATGCAAATTATGCTAACCGGACAAGAAAGAAGGCGTCATGGAGGCGCATCTGTCGCCAGATGTACCATGACTTTGGTGACAGACCACGTGATGAGCAGCATAAAATTCGTAAGTGCAACCATAAAAACATCATTAAACTTAGCGCGCGCAAAAAAATGAATCTAGAATCAGCACCCCCCTTCCTGTGCATGTACTTTTATTAGCCTCATGAGGCCGTTACATTTGGATGTGACACGTGGCTTCACACAGCCATAATTTGGGTTTAGGCCACAAGCTCCTCATCCTCCTAGCCAATAAAATTAGTTTAAGTGTAGCTAATGAGACCCTGTGTATCTGCCCAATTACATATGCCACCATGGGTAGAACGCACACCCCAGAAGGCCCCATGCCTAGACCACTGTTAGAAAATGTGACCTCTCAAATATGTGATTTTGACAATATTCACATTGCAGTGGAAGATGTGATGAAACGCTGGCGAAGCATCCGGGACCAGTTCCGCCGGGAACGCCAGCAGTGGTCCAGGAGTGGGGATGCTGGATATGTCAAAAGAAAGTACATATACTATGACCGGTTGAACTTCCTCGCCCCAATTCTGGATCTGAGACCGTAAGTACATACCTCACACCACATTACACAAATACATTACACAAATACTTTACAGAGACAAAAATATTGATGTATTTTTGCCTCTGTTCTATTTCATAACAGAACTCAATCCAACCTTACGGATCGAGGAACGGCCTCAGAGGCAGAGCCCATTATAGATCCTGTAGGGGATGAGGTGGCTGGCCCATCGTCTCCCCCTACAAGAAGGATGGCTGAAGATGAGGCATCCCAAGACAACACAATGGCTGGCCTACACACAACACCACCAGGACGGTCTGCTGCTGCCACATCACCCATCCTGGAAGAGCCGGGCAACTTGAGCAGCAGCCCAACTGCCCAGATCAGGTCCTCCCCACAGGCTGCTCTAACGTCACGGCGAACAAGAAGAAGGCGCCAGGTCACTATTCAAGAGAGCAGGACCAATGTGGACACAGGGTTGCTCAATTATTTGTCTAGAGTAACTACAGATGATGGCGAGGAGGCCTATGCACGTAGCCTCACCCTTTATCTCCGTGCCCTTACCCGTGAGGTCCGGCTCCGTATTAGGGGATGTATTCAGATCCTGCTTGATGCAAGCACCCCCCCAATACCCCATATGAGGTTTTTGAATTTCTGGAGAGGTGGCAGCTCTCACCATGAAATTTAATGCGCATGAGACCATCCACACAGATGCTTGCTCAAGCAGGGTCCGAACAGCCCCTAATACGTGGGCCAACACCTCAACCCATTCCTCCCCCTACCCAACCTTCTATTCCGCAGCCCCAAATGTCTTCCTCAAGCCAACCCCACCAATATGGCCACTTGTACCCACCCAGTGTTGGAGGCTGGTCCCAACCTGGTTGGGGACGATCTTGCTATCTTGGTGGGTATGAGCCACGTGCCTACCAGAGCCAACAAGAAGCCCCTCACCATCATCATTACTCTGGCCCGTATCCCCAACAGTCCCAGGAGGCAGGACAATTCCAGCATCATGGGCAACAGTATGGCCCCACACAGGGCGATGTTGGCCACAATGTCCAGCAGCACCCACAGGCTATTCTTCCACGTTCCCCTTCCCCAACCTATGAGGATTTATGATTCTGATGGGTGGAGATCTCCAGTGAGTTTTAACTGGTGCTCCTAATAGAAAGGAAAAAACAGGTGTTCTCCATCACCAACATTTAGAACATAATTTAACAGTCACATTTTTAAACAATGTTTTCCAAACAATCCATCATGACAGGCAAGGCTACCTCACGCTACTCACTTGCTAACGCCTATGAAAGGCGTGCTCGCCTTAGTGAAGTAGTCACCTTTTTTGTTAGCAATCTCTATTAAAAAAATTCAAGGCGACCAGCATTCAGAATATCACGCTCTCTCTATGTCTTAACAAGTGAGTTTTGTATTTTCATCCTTTCCAGTATAGCATGCTTAAATATTCTCTGTTCTACAGACAGGTAATATCTGTGTGAAAGCTGTGAGGTAGCCTTGCCTGACATGGTGGAATCTTTCTATGATTGGATAACATTATGAGGAAATGTGAGTGTTATCTTGTAGCCTTTATTTTGGTGATGGAGCTCACCTTTTGTTTGCAAATCTAGTTTAATCTAGTCATGCAGCAATGTTGTTATTGCCTAATCTTTGTTGCTGTTTTGTTATGTAATGTTAATTTTACAACAAGTTAAAGAAGGCACAAAGGGTCATTTTGCCCATTGCCAAATTTTTCTTATGGCAGTATTATGTTTGCCTTTAAGCAAAACAAAAAAAAAGGCAAAACTAAAAATTTGTCTACTCTAGTTAACGTCTCTGTGTGATTTTTCACAATCCCTCACAACATACTAACAGACACAAACCAATGCAATGAAACACTCATAGAATCATAAGGGCTTGAGTAATATATATGTAGACACAATTAAAGAAACAAATTATAAGATAGACACACATAGATGCCCCCTCAGGTGAGCTAAAGTAATTAGTGAAAATATCACGCACTTTTAGGCCAGAGAGCGGTCTACATTGAGGGTTCATAGGTGGTCTCACCCTGCGCACATTGTCCGTTCTACGCACAACACCATCAGAGGAGGAACAATCATGTATCCTGGTGAAGTTATGCAGAACAACACAGGCTTTCACAACTTCATTCACATTTTGCTCACTCAACTGAATGGCAGACTGGAGTACCCGCCATTTGGCACAAAGAATCCCAAAGGAACACTCCACCAGTCGCCTAGCACGTGATAGGCGCAAGTTAAAAATTCTGCGCCTGTGGTCAAGGTTGCGCCGGGGATATGGCCTCATGACTTTGCGCGATAACTGAAAGGCCTCTTCTGCCACAAGGACATAAGGGACTGATTGTTCGGGGGAGCCTGGTAGCTGGCGTGGTGGTGGTAGATCCAACTGGTTGGTGCGTAGCCGCCGAGCCATTATGGAAGTATTGAAGACTCTAGAGTCTCCCATCCTTCCATAGGCCCCAATATCAACAATTATAAACTTGTATTGAGGGTCTACCAGAGCCAACAATACAACAGAAAAGTATTGTTTATAATTGAAGAATTGGGAGCCAGAGTTCGGCGGCTTACGCACCCTGATATGTTTGCCATCCAGGGCCCCAATACAATTTGGAAACTGGCAGTCCTCCTCAAAGTCCCTTGATATCCTTAACCAGTCTTCCATCCTGGGCTCGGGCATGACCACTTGATGGAGTCTTGTCCAGATTTCTGCACATGTAGACCTCACTATGCCTGAAATGGTTGACTTTCCAATGAGAAACTCATGGTGGAGGGCGGCATAAGACAGGCCAGTGGACAGGAAGCTGTAGAACAACAGAAATAGTAAAGTTTAGAATGGCTAAAGTAATAAAAAATCAGTTACATGCCGACCAAACTTGGTAGGAAATGAGAGAGAATAACACACACATATTTGGTGGCACAATGACTAAGTGATATGCAGGACATATTAGATGTAACATTCTGGTGTGTCAGGTGAAACATATTTGGAGTAAGATGAGGGCATTAAACTTTGTCCAAGAAGGGCAAAAAATATAATTTAGCACACACATTATGAACATAGAGAATGTGGTTGTGTAGTACATACCGTATTGTGAGTAGAAGTCGCTCCTCTGCAGATATCGCTTTGCGCATCCTTGTGTCCTGAAAGGTTATCCCAGGGCGCACTGTCTCCAAGAGTCGATCAAATGTGGAAATGCTCATGCGACAGTACTGGTAAAATTTCTCTGGATGCTCCCGCAGAGAATAGAGGCGGTGAAAATGACCTCTTGTGAGTCGTTGTCTCAAAAGTGGATGGACCCACATGCGTCTCCTCCTCCGCGGATCCACTATCACAGGATATGGTTGCCCAAAGCGCCGTGACAAAAGCCAGGTAAAGAGAACCTGCTCAGTTGTATTGAATCTCAGACCCTCTGCCATGCTGCACAAAGAACACCAACACACTTCGTGAAAGCAAGGTGACAAATGGACAGAATGTAGGCAGCCACCTGTTTCTGAGTGTCTAAATAGGGTGCAGGCTAATGATTTAAATTGTTTGCAGGCCTCAAAACCGTTAAATGTCCATTTGGCAAGGCTGTGAGAAAATCTCGCCATACGGATTGCATACGGATGCCACACGGATTACATACGGATGCAGACATGCGCAAAATACGCGACCTCACCTTGCTTACGGATGACCTATGGAGCACTATTTAGGGGTCATTCATCCCTATTACGCAAGTAAACTACGGACCGTATTTTGCGCAGGTTAGTGTGACTCCAGCCGTATAATCACACACAGCAC
Source organism: Dendrobates tinctorius (assembly GCF_039654945.1). Taxonomy (NCBI): domain Eukaryota; kingdom Metazoa; phylum Chordata; class Amphibia; order Anura; family Dendrobatidae; genus Dendrobates; species Dendrobates tinctorius. The sequence continues at coordinate 1,094,769 of NW_027361937.1, read as the reverse complement.
TGCAGTGAAGTCAGGAGAGCAGAGAGCGACCATTGTATATCACACTGGTAAGTAATGCCCCCTTCATTTAAAATAAGCTCTGGAGGCAGTTATCTTTCGGGGACCATCCTCCCCAGAACCTGTATGAGGTCATTTACATAAAGTGATAATGGGGCTCTGGAACAACACAAACTATCTCCAGTAGTTCAATAGACAATGAACAGAGTGGAGAGCGAGATGAAACTCCATTCAAGATGGGGCTCTACAGAGAACGGCTCTAGAGCCCAGTTCTTAAGATCACTAGGAATTCAACTGCTAGTCCCCTCAGCAATCAGTAAGTGGATAACTTACTATTTTGGACTAACCCTTTAATAATATATGCAGCTTGTATTATGAAATGTTGTGGCCGATCCATTAAATATACATTTTTGTAATCCATTTTTAGTGCTCCAATTCATTTAAACAGGGGTGGACATACCATTGGTGCAGCCTGTGCAGCCGCACAGGGGCCCAAGAGGTAAGGGGGCCACTTCTATCTCCAAAACTGGTGGGATTGTGCATTATGATGAGTTATTGGACTGCACAGGGCTCATATATTGTTCTTGCAAAGGGGCCCTCTTCTGTTGGTGTCAGCTTCTGCGTCTAAAATAGAAAATAAAGCATCGTTACAAATAGTCTGGATTTGCGTGTTGCGGGTTTGTGTATCCAGTCCATGTGCAGAGACTCTGAATCAGCAGCTAGTCAGTGGCACTATGACTGATCTACTGCTGCAGCGACATGATGACTGTAATATCCATTATAGCTGGCATCAGTCAGACCTAGAGTAGCAATCTGACAGCTGTGCAATTTGTTATGTCTGCAGTGTTTTTCAGTGAGCTGTCAGACGTGCGATGCATAGAAAATAGACCTCAATTGTTATTTACCATATCTTCATGCTCATAATTCCTATTTATTCCGTTCACTTTTTTTAAGTGCGAGAGGATGGTGATGGAAACTGTTTTCCTGTTGTTTTATATTGGGGCAGTTATTGAACTGAAGAAAGGGTTAAACGCTGCCTCATTGCCAGGTAACGATGGTGCGGGTAGCAGCAGCTCAGGTGCTGCGGAGCTGTATACTTGGTCTGCAACAAGCGGCATCTTTTTCCAATGCTGGCAAGTACACTTCAGTGGAAAAAGGGAGAGGAGGGAGATGCATAGGCTTTATGGAAAAAGCGGGAGAACCCCTAAGGATAAGCGTTCGTAGTGTTTGGGGACTGATATTTACAATGTGCAGGCTCGGGCATGTATACTACAATAAGTCTGAGGTATTATCACCGGGGTCTAACGGCCCGTATACATGAAAATGCTGCATGGAAATGGCCATAGGGGCTCAGCCATGAGGGAAAAGGAAATAATTGTACGTGAGACTCTTTCCTGTACGGCAATGATATTTTACACTGGAGAATATTGATTACGTGCTATAACCAGATGACATTTCATAAAAGATCATGGCGGACAGTTTAATAGAAACAGAAATCAGACTAAAGCCGCATGTACACATTCAGTATTTGGTGAGTTTTTTACCTCAGTATCTGTAAGCCAAAACCAGGAGTGGGTGATAAATCCAGAAGTGGTGACGTGTTTCTATTAGACTTTTCCTCTGACTGTTCCACTCCTGGTTTTGGCTAACAAATACTGAGGTAAAATACTGACCAAATACTGAACATGTGCACATGGCCTAATAGAAACACGTCACCACTTCTGGATTTATCACCCACTCCTGGTTTTGGCTAACAAATACTGAGGTAAAATACTGACCAAATACTGAACATGTGACCGTGGCCTAATAGAAACACGTCACCACTTCTGTATTTATCACCCACTCCTGGTTTTGGCTTACAAATACTGAGGTAAAATACTGACCAAATACTGAATGTGTGCACATGGCCTAATAGAAACACATCACCCCTTCTGTATTTATCACCCACTCCTGGTTTTGGCTTACAAATACTGAGGTAAAATACTGACCAAATACTGAACGTGTGCACATGGCCTAATAGAAACACGTCACCACTTCTGGATTTATCACCCACTCCTGGGTTTGGCTTACAGATACTGAGGTAAAATACTGACCAAATACTGAACGTGTGCACATGGCCTAATAGAAACACGTCACCACTTCTGTATTTATCATCCACTCCTGGTTTTGGCTTACAAATACTGAGGTAAAAAACTCACCAAATACATGTAAACGTGGTGTAAAAGTAATTTCACCGACAAGTCACACGACCATAATCAGTTTGTGTGACTTTTTCTGTGACTTACTGTTGTGTGAACTAACAGCCAAACTGCAGACCTGTCACTTACATTATTTCAATGTGACACCGCCATCTTCATGTTATGTAATATGCTGCTGTGCACACAACCTGTACGGAATATGTACACTTTCTGTATAAATCTTTAACATTTCATTACCAGATTGGTACATAGATGTTTGGGGTTGTAGCTCTTTTAGGCTGTGTGCACACGTAAGCGTTTTTTTGCGTTTTTACCGGCAAAAACGCTTACAAGAAGCATCCCATTCATTATAATGAATTCTGCACTTTTTGTGGATATTGATGCGTTTTTTTTCCGTGAAAAAAACGCATCGTGGTAAAAAAAAACGCAGCATGCTCATTAATTTTGCGGAAAAATCCGCATTTCTAGCTATTTTCTATGAGACTGGGGACGCACGGAAAATAACGCATAAAAACGGGCGTTTTTTCCACATAAAACGCGGGAAACGTGCAAAAAAACTCACGGAAAAACCACACGTTTTCTGTGAAGGAGTCCGGTTTTCATGCAGAAATTTTCTGCATACGTGTGCACATAGCCTTATGGTCCCATGATCTTATTTTATTCAAGCTGCTTCCCTGAGTATTCGGTTGTTGTTTTTTTTAAGCCCACCATATGGTTGCAGAGATATGGACCTTTTTATTTGGTGCTATTTTTATGATCTTTGCCAAGGGCTCACAGGTTCATAATACAGGGCAGCTTAAATGGAAAAGAGACAATTGCAGCCAGCTTACCCAATATTGTCCATAAGATACAGGAACACGGAATTCCATCAAACCAAACGTAAACTACCTAAAGGAAGAGAAATTGATTCCAGCTCCTGGTAAGATGCAAACTTTAGTGGAAAGTTACAAATAGGAATCCATTAAACTCATGAAGAAATCTACGATTTTCAGACGCACTTCAGCGTCTTTGCCTGAGTCGGTGTCATTTGTCTGAGCTCAGAGAAAGGAGTGCATCTGAAACGCGTTGCTGATTTCTTCATGAGTATCATGGATTCCTACTTTAACATTTCATTAAAGTTTTGCATTTTACGAGGAGCTTTTGTTCCTTTAGAGAAGCTTACAGACATGCCCCAAGAGAACCCTGTGAACAACATCCCATTGGTGAACACCATAAAAATGAGCACTTAATTAAAAGGTTTATATCTCTTGGACAATATGGTGGATTTAAAAAAAAAAGAGGCATACCCAGCAGGAATAAAAAGAGAAAAAGTGGACACTTGATCTGGTGACAAGTCCTCTTAAAAGGGATTGTCTGACATGACAAAGGGTATTCGAGACTCCTCGTAGCTTCCAACCCCTTTTACCATTTTTAGACAAATCCCATACCTCTTTTTCCAGCCTCATGACCCCTATCCATTTCCTCATGAGTCGAATAAAGACAGATACACTTGTTGGATAATTTGGCCACAGCAGCCATTTATTAACATATAAACAAATGTTTTAAAGTAATTCACGACCCAGAGGGGCGGTCCTCGAAGCCCCGAAACCAAAACATCCATGATGATATTATGCCAACATGGCCCCCAGGTTGAGTCTTGCCTCCAGCCATAAAGCACCGGCTCAGAGGCACCAAAACAACCCGCCTGGCCATGAACCATTACCATGTCCAAGTCCCCTTTATTCCTCCTTCGGGATACCACAAATATCCGACCACTTGGACCCGCGCTGGAGGGAGTCCAGGACCTCTTCCGATCCCCCCCCCAGAGTATCCAGCCTTACCAACTTCGAGGACCACCCCCATGCCACACTGCCGTGACAAAGATCAAATAAGCAAAATAATATTACAACATAATAAAATACAATTAATATTCAAGTAAAGCAAGGGATTGAAAAACCAAATAAACCCGTAGGCCAAATATAACAGGGAGAGTGGGTGGGAGATTCTTTCAGTTACTAAGGGGTGCCTAAAATGGTTGCCCTTGTAAGATGGATCCTCCTATTTATGCCAACTTCTCTCGATCCGCCTTCTCTTTGACCCCCCCTTGGTAAACCCAGCCCAGCTCTGCCTAACTCAGATTAACCCCTTACACAACACCTCCTTATGCAACAACTGCAGCTTCCTCTTTCCCTCTCAGCCTTGTCATGACGGCCTCCCTCTTATGGCCTATGGCGTAGTTTGTCCTCACTTGACAAAGGGTATTCGAGACTCCTCGTAGCTTCCAACCCCTTTTACCATTTTTAGACAAATCCCATACCTCTTTTTCCAGCCTCATGGCCCCTATCCATTTCCTCATGAGTCGAATAAAGACAGATACACTTGTTGTTGGATAATTTGGCCACAGCAGCCACTAACATATAAACAAACGTTCTACAGTAATTCACGACCCGGAGGGGCGGTCCTCGAAGCCCCGAAACCAAAACATCCATGATGATATTATGCCAACATGGCCCCCAGGTCGAGTCTTGCCTCCAGCCGTAAAGCAGCAGCTCAGAGGCACCAAAACAACCCGCCTGGCCATGTTCCATTACCATGTCCAAGTCCCCTTTATCCCTCCTTCGGGATACCACAAATATCCGACCACTTGGACCCGCGCTGGAGGGAGTCCAGGACCTCTTCCGATCCCCCCCAGAGCGTCCAGCCTTACCAACTTCGAGGACCACCCCCACACCACCAACATAAATGTTTTGACTCCCTCAAACATTTGTGTCCCTCCACACCTGTAAACCTTTTTCTATACCTTCCTGTATAGCCAGGCACCACATGTCCAGCCCCACGGCATTTAGATGAATTATATCCTTCCTCCAAAACTCTCCTTTTCCCGACTCCAAATCCAGATGTCTAACAACAATTGCCCCATTCTGTGCGATAAATCTTGCCACCGTCCTATTTAATTTGATTCTAGCCCTGTTAACACCCTGAACAAAGCGAGCTCCGTACCAAACTTTCCTCGGAATAATATCCGACCAAATTACTCTTAATCCCGGAAACATGGACCACAAACGCAACATGTCAAATTTAACGTCGTTAATCAACTCCCGGCAAGGCCGCTTCCCCAGGTGTCATGTCGGACGCTATTCACACCACAGCGTCCGGCAGGCAGAGATTGTTCCACCTCCGTCCACTATAGCCTCAGTGGCGCCGGCTTGAGTTTCTCAGGCTATCGGGGGTTAATCTAGCTGGAGAGCAGGTTGGATGTTTGGTCACGCCCACGGTCTTTAAATAGTCGTGCTGGCCTATGGGCGTCGCCGATTATAGCTTGTGTGTCATACCAAGTGGTTCCGGTCTGGAGTGGAGGGGTTGGAGAGAGATTCATATCTGGTGTCGTATGATCCATTGTTACCTTCTCGCCTTCCCATATTTGTGTCTTGTTGTGCCCTGTTCACATTACTGTATAGTCCTGTGTGTATGCGGTGCAGTTTAAGTTCTCCCTGTCTGTCTTTATTGTGTGGGGCTTTGGTGGTTTGTCTCCTCACTGGGTGGAGGGTGGAGGGTTAAGCTTAGGGCTGAGCAGGAGATAAGGAAAGGGTGGAGGCTCAGGCATTTGCACCATCAGCAAAAACCCTGAGTTGAGGTCAGACAGGGTTTCCCCTAGTGAAAGGGACACCACAAGGGCCCCGGGTATTTCTGCCTTAGTTGACCTAAGCCCCGTGTGACATTATAATCGGCCTACATTTTTCAGGAGTCCATGGATCCCATGGATTCCATAACCCGCCAGTTGGCGGCGCTGTCCTTACAGGTCTCCGAGTTGAAAGGGGCAGTTCAGCAGCAGGGCCTGGTAGTAGCGAAGGTGCAAACGGCATCTGCAGGTATCTGTGCAGAGCCGAAGATCCCGCTGCCAGAACGATTCTCAGGGGAACGCAGCAAATTTGTCATATTTTGGGAGGTCTGCAAGTTATACTTCCGCATGCGCCCGGTCTCCTCAGGTAATGAGGCTCAGCGGGTGGGTCTGGTGTTATCATTACTGAGTGGGGACCCCCAAGCATGGGCATTTTCCTTACCAGCTAACTCTGCTATATTTCATTCTGTCGATAATGTTTTTTCTGCACTCAGGCTCATTTATGATGATCCTGACAGATTAGCTCTAGCGGAATCTAAAATCCGCGCCCTCCATCAGGGGGAACGTATGGCGGAAGACTATTGCTCAGAATTTCGCCGTTTGGCAGTAGACACACAGTGGAATGACCCAGCGCTGCAGAGTCAGTTTATTCATGGGGTTTCAAGAAGAGTTAAACAGGCCCTCCTGATGTATGAGACTCCTGCATCGTTGGAGTCTGCCATGAGTTTGGTTATACGTATTGATCGCCGTTTGCGTCAGGGGGCACAGGAGACGCTACCCCTGGGGGAAAGCAGAGGTGCAAGTGTGGTTGCTGCAGGTGAGCCCACTGAACCTATGCAAATTGCGGGGGTGTCACAGGTTAAGCGTCGCGTTCCTGGGTTCAGGAAGCCCGGAGCATGTTTTTACTGTGGTAAAAGGAATCATTATGTTAACGCTTGTCCTGTGCTACCGAAGAAGGTCACACCGGCGGAAAACTGCTAAGCTCAGTGGGTATGGAGGAGACCCAACTGAGCGTATGCATATCCTCCATGATGGTATCTCAATGTATGCTCCCTGCCAAGGTTATTATCGCGGGCAGAGAGCTACCAATATCAGTGTTTGTGGATAGCGGTTCCGCCACCAATCTCATAGATGAGGAGTTTGCACGCACTGCCGGGTTTAAGATCGAAAAACTCCCTCATCCTGTTCAGGTGGTTACCATTAATGCCGCTCCCCTCCCACAAGGGGAGATTACGGAGTTTGTGGCTGAGGTGAAACTCCACATTGGGGTCCTACATTCTGAGTGGGTTACATGTAGGGTCCTCCGTAATCTCCCAGCACAAATGGTCCTGGGTTTTCCATGGTTGTCCAGGCACAACCCGGTGATTGATTGGAAAACTCAGGACATAGTCCAATGGAGTGGTTTTGCCAGGATAATTGCTTGGCCACATGTGTGTCCGCCGTGACGCCCAGCCTTCCGGAGGCTTTGCAGGATTTCGCGGATGTATTCTCTGAGAGGGGTTGCTCAGAACTGCCTCCACATCGATTCTATGACTGTGTGATTAGGTTAAAACCCGGGGCCAAATTACCTAAGGCCAGGATGTTTAATATTTCTGGTCCAGAGAGACAAGCTCTGAAAGACTACATCGCGGAGAGTCTGAGCAAAGGACACATCCGGCCTTCGTCCTCGCCTGTAGCAGCGGGGTTTTTCTTCATTAAGAAGAAAGATGGGGGGTTACGCCCGTGTCTGGATTTCCGGGAGTTAAACCAGATTACGATCCGTGATCCATACCCGATGCCTTTGATCCCTGATTTGTTCAACCAGGTGGCGGGGGCAAAGTGGTTTTCCAAGATTGACCTCAGGGGGGCGTATAACCTCATAAGGGTCCGTCAGGGGAATGAGTGGAAGACGGCGTTTAACACTCCTGAGGGTCATTTTGAGAGCCTGGTTATGCCATTTGGGTTGACAACCGCGCCTGCTGTTTTCCAACATTTTATTAATGATGTATTTGCTCATGTCCTGGGGAAATTTGTGATTGTATACCTGGATGATATCCTCATTTATTCGAGCGACCGGGACATTCATTTAGAGCATGTCAGGCAGGTGTTACAGTTGCTCCGTGAGAATAAGCTCTATGCTAAGCTGGAAAAATGCTTATTTTTTGTTCAGGAGTTGCCTTTTTTGGGATATATTGTGTCCGCCGCAGGGTTTAAAATGGACACCGCGAAGGTGCAAGCGGTGCTACAATGGGAAAGGCCTGATAATCTGAAAGCGCTCCAGCGGTTCCTTGGGTTTGCTAATTATTATAGGAAATTTATAAAACACTTTTCTACTATAGCCAAACCGCTCACGGACATGACAAAAAAAGGTACCGATCTGACTAGCTGGTCTGAGGTGGCGATACGTGCATTTGAGCGTCTGAAGAACAGTTTTGCTTCAGCCCCCATTCTGGTGCAACCGGACGTGTCTAAACCTTTTGTGGTGGAGGTTGATGCGTCTGAGGTGGGAGTGGGGGCAGTACTGTCACAGGGCTCATCTTTGAGCGATATGCATCCATGCGCCTACTTCTCCAAGAAGCTGTCGCCGGCCGAACGGAATTATGATATCAGCAACAGGGAGTTGTTGGCCATCAAATTGGCTTTTGAGGAATGGCGACACTTCTTGGAGGGGGCGGCTCACCAGGTCACAGTCATCACCGACCATAAGAACCTGCTCTGTCTGGAGTCGGCCAAGCGTCTGTCTCCTAGGCAGGCTCGCTGGGCATTGTTTTTTACACGTTTCAATTTTCTGGTGACTTACCGTCCCAGGGCTAAAAACACCAAGGCGGATGCCTTGTCCAGGTGTTTTCCGGGGGAAGAACCTCGGGAAGAGCCGGTACCCATCCTCCAGGAAGGTGTAGTGGTTTCGGCTCTCACGACTGAGGTAGAGGTGGAGATTGCCGAGGCCCAAGAGGAGGTACCGCCAGGACTTCCCGCCAACAAATCATTTGTACCCCTTCATCTTCGTCTTAAGGTGTTGAGGGAACATCACGACTCAGTACTGGCTGGTCATCTAGGGGTTAAGGGCACCTTAGAGCTGGTATCGCGTCGTTTCTGGTGGCCCAAAATCCGGCAGGACGTGGTCTCGTACGTGGCAGCTTGCATCACGTGCGCTAGGGCCAAGTCGCCCCGAGCCCGTCCTGCTGGCACGCTACAGCCTCTGGGGGTACCTAATAGGCCATGGACAGAAATCTCCATGGATTTTATCACAGACTTGCCAGTCTCGGCGGGGAACACGGTCATCCTGGTGGTGGTTGACCGATTTTCAAAGATGGCGCATTTTGTCTCATTGCCTTCCTTGCCCAATGCGAAGACGTTGGCTCAGGTGTTTGTGCAGGAGGTGGTCAGACTCCACGGAGTTCCATCAGACATAGTATCTGATAGGGGAACTCAATTTGTTGCGAGGTTTTGGAAAGCTTTTTGCTCACGTTTGGGGATCAAGTTGTCACATTCATCGGCGTTTCATCCACAGTCAAATGGTCAAACTGAGCGCATGAACCAAAATCTGGAGCAGTATTTACGATGCTTTGTGTCCGACAACCAAGAGGAGTGGTCTACTTTCCTTCCTCTGGCCGAGTTCGCGTTAAATAATCACCGCCAAGAGTCATCGGGAGAGTCTCCGTTCTTTTGTGTTTACGGTCAACATCCTCAATTTTGTACCTTACGTCAGGGTGACTCGGGGGGCTTCCCGGAGGAGGACCAGCTAGGAGCTCAATTATCATCGGTCTGGAGGAGGGTGAAACAGCGATTGTTGAGCATGAGTGCGAGGTACAAACGGGTGGCTGACAGTAGACGCATGCCAGGTCCGGACCTGTGTGTGGGTGAATGGGTGTGGTTAGCGACTAAAAACATAAAACTCAAAATTCCATCTTTAAAATTGGGTCCAAGGTTTATTGGGCCTTTTAAGATTGCTGCCATCATTAACCCAGCTGCTTATCGGTTGGAACCGAAACACAACGTGTTTCACAGGGCTTTATTGAAAAAGGTGGTAGGCTCTGTGGACACGACGCCGATGCCACCTCCGGTCATGGTGGATGGCGATTTAGAGTTTGAGGTCTCCAAGGTAGTGGACTCTCGAGTAGTGCACCGTACTCTTCAGTATTTGGTACACTGGTGGGGGTATGGTCCGGAGGAGAGGTCTTGGGTACCAGCCTCGGACATACATGCGGATCAGCTGGTCAGTTCTTTTCACCGTCATCATCCGGACAAGACGGGTCCTATCAGTCTTGAGGGCCCTGGGGTCCCTCGTAGAAGACGGGGTACTGTCATGTCGGACGCTATTCACACCACAGCGTCCGGCAGGCAGAGGTAGTTCCACCTCCGTCCACTATAGCCTCAGTGGCGCCGGCTTGAGTTTCTCAGGCTATCGGGGGTTAATCTAGCTGGAGAGCAGGTTGGATGTTTGGTCACGCCCACGGTCTTTAAATAGTCGTGCTGGCCTATGGGCGTCGCCGATTATAGCTTGTGTGTCATACCAAGTGGTTCCGGTCTGGAGTGGAGGGGTTGGAGAGAGAGAGATTCATATCTGGTGTCGTATGATCCATTGTTACCTTCTCGCCTTCCCATATTTGTGTCTTGTTGTGCCCTGTTCACATTACTGTATAGTCCTGTGTGTATGCGGCGCGGTGCAGTTTAAGTTCTCCCTGTCTGTCTTTATTGTGTGGGGCTTTGGTGGTTTGTCTCCTCACTGGGTGGAGGGTGGAGGGTTAAGCTTAGGGCTGAGCAGGAGATAAGGAAAGGGTGGAGGCTCAGGCATTTGCACCATCAGCAAAAACCCTGAGTTGAGGGTCAGACAGGGTTTCCCCTAGTGAAAGGGACACCACAGGGGCCCCGGGTATTTCTGCCTTAGTTGACCTAAGCCCCGCGTGACACCAGGTCATTACCCCCCAAGTGTAATACTAGCAAATCCGGAGCTCGGTCAAGTCTTACAAATCTGTGAAATTCCGGAAGAAGTTGTTTCCAAACCATGCCTCTCTTTCCAATCCATCTCACGACTGCTACATCACGTGGCACACCCAGCTGCCTTCCGTCCGGACGAACTGCCGCTCTCAATGCTGCCCAAAAGACGAACGAGTGCCCCATGATCCAGCAGAGATGTCCGAACTCTGAAAATAAACCAAACATAACAACCAAGTCAAGGAAACATTAACAAATGTGAAATTATTGTACTTAAACCGAAGTAGGGCGAATATAAGAACAGAACCTCTCCGATTCCCAACGCCCAATTCTCTACACCACCTCATCGCCCAAACCTCTTTTTGCCGCCTCTGTGGCTGCTCCAATCCGAAAGAAGTGGCCGCTATAGTTTTTGGCCGTAAGACCCCCTTTTTCCAAACAGGACCGAAATACCGTCACAAACTGAAAACGCGACAAAAATGAACCGTCTTCATGCACCAGAAGTGGAGCGTCAGGTATTCCGCCATTCCCCAAAAAATTGTGTACGTACTTCACCGGACACATGGGAGAACCCTTAACCTCAAAAAGAACAATCTTACAACCTTTTCCCAACCTATCTGTTTTAGACAAGCGGATGAATATAACCAACCTATCCCCACCAACGTCCACGTCCTGCCTCATAATACCACCTTTTTTCTCTCTAGAAGGACTAACTAATTCACCTATCTGAAAGGCCCCGAAAAAGGCCAAAGAAAAAGCTAACCTAAAAAGAGTCCTTTCCCACTGAGAAAAACAAACTGTCCCTAACTTATCGTTTAATATTAGCAATATTTCGTACGATACTGGCCGTCTCTCGTCCGAGACTTTCCAACCTTTTTTTCCAGGTTTTCATCGCCTGCAGTATCATAAAGGTTTTTGTTAAATCCTGTAAGCCTCTAAATTTAAAACCAAATGCTAATCCGGACATAAAATTATTAATTTTTGAAACTGACCTACCCGACTCCCAACTGTGACCTACCAGCATCAACAACTTACTTTCCTCGTCCAACTCATCATTCATGGAAGCCTTCCACTCTTCCCAAATGTTCCAGGATTTTCTATAGTGAGCCCAAGTTCCCGCTGACAAAGACCTGAATAATAAATCCCTTACCGCGACAATGGGAGGTTCCACAACTCCGACACACAACTCAACCCTCCTGGTGACGCCTGAGGTGCCAATTCCCGAAAACGATCCCACTGTGAAGTAAAAAGAGCTTCAAGAATAGGTGACTTGACCACAGAATAAACTTCCGACACAATCCACAAATTATTACTCAATCCTAACCAAACCAAATGCTGAAGCATCTTTACGACAGCACAGTCCGAAGAAGATAAAGAGTTCAAGGCCCTAACCGCACCTAACGATTCACACCTAAAATAAATTTTCTTGTTCTGAATCCTTGACCCCCATAACGACAATGCAACAATTATGGGGAAAATCTCTTAAACCACCTGACTAGATGACAAACCCTCCTCCTTCCAGGTTCGGGGCCAAGCCTCCACCAGCCACTCTCCTTGAAAAAATAAGCAAAAACCTCTGCCATCTGCTAGACCAACCAAAAGACCCAACTCTTCAGCTGGCAACACTGGCGCTAGCCACATAGATCTGCCATTGTAAGAATCGAGGAAAAGCGCCCAGACTTTCAAATCATCACTAACCTCCCTCTTCAGTCTGATAAAATGGCCCGGAGACCTAATTCCAACCGTTGCTAAAGACAACCTGCGACAAAATGCCCTCCCCATGGGCATAATACGGCAAGCGAAATTCAATTTGCCCAATAAAGACTGCACCTCTCGTAACGTCGCTTTTTTCAAGTCACTAACTCGATGGACTTCCGCACGCATGTCCGACACTTTATCCACGGGCAGCCTGCACTCCATCTTTAGAGAATCGATTTCAATGCCCAAGAAACTCAGCGAGGTAAGAGGACCAACCGTCTTGTCCTGCGCTAAAGGAACTCCAAAACGTTTAGCCCAAACTCTCCATGGTATGCAACAACAACGAACAATCAGTGCTCTGCGCTGGACCAATGAACAAAAAATCATCAAGGTAATGAATGCATGATTTCAAACCAGACTTCCTTAACCGTCCATTCCAAAAACGTGCTAAATGCCTCAAAATAATAACACGACAGCGAACACCCCATGGGCAAACAACGATCAACGTAAAAACCACCATCCCAAAACAACCTCGCAAATGCATACTATCCGGATGAACAGGCAACAACCGAAACCGTTTTTGCTAACAAGGCACCTTTTCCACAAACACGTACCCAATCCAAGGCAGCATCAAAAGATGTGTACATCACTGAACACAACTCCGGATCAATCCCGTCATTCACAGAAGAACCTCTTGGAAAGGAGAGGTGATGAATTAGCCTAAACTTATTAGGCTCCTTTTTTGGAACTACCCCCAACGGGGAAACTGTCAAATTAGTTACTGGAATTGAGTAAAAGGGCCCTGCCATTCTACCCAAAGAAACTTCCTTGGCTAACTTTTCTGACACCACCTCCGAAAACTGCAATGCCGATTTCAAATTTTTTGTGGAAATTCTCACCTCAACATCAACACAAGGAATTTTAAAACCATCTCTAAAGCCTTCCTGTAATAATGATGCAGTATACTTATTTAGGAAGTGCTCCATCTCTGCCAGACGAACCGGTGTCACTCCTTTTCTCAACACTATCTGCCCCTCTGTTCCTCCCACCCTTGAAACATTTTGAAGACGCATGACTGCCCCCACAAGAGGAACACTCATGCTTAAATTTACATTTTGCTCCGAATCTACATGAGCTGTCATTGAAGGAAAAACACAGTCCTTTTTGCAGTGACACCGAGTGCCCTGACTGTTCTGAACCCCCGGTGCCCCCTTGAAACCACTGTGAGCTCTGGCCCACTCTAGGTGGAGCCATCACCCTCATCCACAAAGCTATGTCCTTGTGGTCCCAACGAATGTTGGGTCGCACAGCCTTCCTTTGACGAAACTGTTCGTCATACCTCAACCAACCCTGTCCTCTATAGACCCTATAAGCCTCCCCAATTGCATCCATGTAACAGAAAAGGCCCAAACAATTTTCCGGGGCTTTCTCCCCGATTAAGCTGGCTAATATTGCAAGTGCTTGCAGCCAGTTAGAAAAGGTCCTGGGAATTAAACGGAACCTCCTCCTCTCCTCGTCCTCTTTTTTGCTGTCATCCCTCCTCACCCTATCTAGATTGAAATGCTCTAGAGGTAGTAAGGAGAATATCTCCACATATTCCCCTTTCCATATTTTTTCCCTGACTTCCTGTTTCAAGTGCGACCCAAGGGGACCTTCAAAACAGACATAAATCTCACCCCTGGCTGTGTCATCAACTCTACTTGCTTCATCCTTATCCTTCTCCCCACCCTCTAATGGTATGGCTCCTGTGCTCTGGATACCTCCCTCCTCTGCAGCTGTAACTGAATTACTCGCTGAACCAGCTGCACTCGCCCCTGAAAGCGAGCCTGGTAGGGTAGACCCCGATACTTGTCTGAGACCTGTATCCCTACCACTGCCCAACCATGCTGACGTAGGAGAAACCCCACCCCTCGAATCCCACAAACGGACTAGATCACGCAGGCCATATAACAAGGACCCCACATTCCCAATAGACTCCCCTGCAGACCCAACAGTACCTCTACTATCAATAGAAGACATAGAATGGTTAATATTAAAATCATGGTAAGTCTCACCTGGCTGCCTGGGTGCTGTGGGCCCAACAGCCGAAGATCCGGAATCCAGACGTGAAGAAACGGCACCATTTCCGCTTAATCGACTGTGCAGTGCCATCCTGTGTTCCGTGTTGTTCGCCGGTAGGCCAGCCGATTGCTGCCTGACATCCTGGTTCCCTTCCGTGACGAGATGTCCGCTGGAACCCCTACCCCCGCTCACCCCCAATGTAGCCGGCTGTAGCCCGCGGTCCTGAAATACCCCTACGCCCTGCCCAAAACTCCCCCCTAGGCCAGCCGTATGCTGCCCGCATGCTTGAGCTCCTCCTGAGCCCCTCTGCCTATCTCAGCTTTGTAGCCCTAACCCCACTGATTGCTGCCCTCTATCCCGGGCTCCCCCCGTGCTCTTGTGGCTGCAGCATCCCCACCCTTCACCCCCCAGGCCAGCCAGACACTGCCCGCTATTCCCTTGTCGCGCCGCTGTCAGAGTCAAGTGGGCAGAGCTACCGCTACTCTGACCGCTGCTTTGAAGCGCCGATGTACTCGGCCTCCGTCCTCCATATACCTCAGCTGGATCGTGCTGAGCGGGTGCTGCTCCAGGCTGCAGCCCCGCCGCCCCCACGTCCCGGCGTGGATCACACACACCTGCTGTCTGTGGTCCCGGCTTCTCTCCCCACCATCGCTTCTCTGCTGAGAGGCCTGCCCTCCGCCGGTTCACCGGCTCCCCTCGCCTGCGCTGAGTGGGGCCCGTTCCAGGGTGAGCTCCCGCCATACCACTGACCGGATCCTGTGTCCCAGCTGCTGCAGATGAAGAGGGGGAGGCCAATTTTCCCCCCCCCGATGCAGGCTCCACCGTGTAGCAGGATTCCTCCCGACTCTCTGTGTGTGAGCTCCTGGCCTGCAGCTCGCAGCCTGAGCCGGAGGGTCCCTAGAAGGGCTCCTAATGCGGCGCCGGGCCCGAGGGGTGGGCTCTGGACTGAGGCGCACGGGAGGCCTAGTTCTCCGTGGCCGGCGTCCTTCTGGTTGGGGTTGAGGGGGCCCCGCCACCCCTTGAAGCAGGCCCTGAACAGAAGCCTGAAGCCATCCTGCGCCCCGAGAACCCGCGGCATCCCTCAGCATCTGGAGAACGGACTCAATCTCCATAATGGCAGGTACCTCACAGATTCTTTCAGTTACTAAGGGGTACCTAAAATGGTTGCCCTTGTAAGATGGCTCCTCCTATTTATACCAACGTCTCTCGACCCGCCTTCTCTTTGACCCCCCCTTGGTAAACCCAGCCCAGCTCTGCCTAACTCAGATTAACCCCTTACGCAACACCTCCTTATCCAACAACTGCAGCTTCCTCTTTCCCTCTCAGCCTTGTCATGACGGCCTCCCTCTTATGGCCTATGGCCTAGTATGGCCTCACTAGATGGTCAATGTAAGAGATTCCCCTACAGGATGTTAGGGGAAGTTCAATTATTTTCAAGTTTTGCACATTAATAAAAATATTAATATACTCATTAATCAAACTCCCAGTTGCCTTTATGCAGACATTCTATGGTCTTTGTTATATTTAACATACCTTTTGTAAAATTATATATCTTTTTGGAAACAGTAGTTCTACCTTTGCCACTTTTTTATTAACAACTAGTTGAAGAGCCCGGCGTTGCCAAAGGCATAGTAACTAACTGCCATCCCGCTCTCTCTCTCCGCAGCCCCGCTCTCCACTTGCCGTCCCACTCTCTCCTTCCGAAGCCCAGTTCTCCACCCGTTATCTCGCATTCTCCCTCAGCAGTCCCGCTCTCCATCCACCGTCCCGCTCTCTCCCTCGGCAGCCCATGTCTCCACTGGCCATCCCGCACTCTTCTTCAGCAGCCCCGATTTCGCTTTGCAGCCCCGCTGTCTCCCTCCGCATCTCAGCTCTCCATCCACCGTCACGCTCTCTCCTTCCGCAGCCCCACTCTCCAATCGCCATCCTGCATTCTCCCTCCACCGCCCCACTCTGTTCCTCAGCAGCCCGTCTCCACTAGCCGTCCCTCTCTCTCCCTCCATAGCCCCGCTTATCACTGGCCGTCACGCTCTCTCCCTCTGCAGCCCCGCTCTCCACTCGCTGTCCCGCTCTCCTCCTCCGCAGCCCCTGTCTCCACTGGCCGACCCGCTCTCCCTCAGCAGCCCAGCTCTCCACCCATGTCCCGGTCTCTACCTTATCAGCCCCGCTCTCCACTCGCCATTACGGTCTCTACTTCTGCAGCCCCGCTCTCCACCCGACGTCAAGCTCTCTACATCTGTAGCCCCATTCTCCATGCACCGTCCCGCTCTATCCCTCCGCAGCACCACTCTTCATCCGTGTCCCGCACTTTCCCCCTGCAACCCTGCTCTCCATCTGTGGGCGGGGCTATGTGGAATGGGAATGGCTTGATACATACACACAAACATACATACACTCAGATTTATATATATATATAGCTACTGCAGAACCCAGGCAGCATTTCTTGCATGCCCATTCTTTTCAATATAATGTACTATAAAGGATTTTGTGATACGCTGCTAAAAGAAGAGGTGTAACATGAAGCCCCAGGCCCTCACCTACTAGGTGCCATTTATAAAACTGGTGTCTTCCATATATAAGATTACCGTACTTTGGGCCCTTTCAGGCTCCACTGCTACGTCTGCACCGATACTTACCTGTACCTATATCTATGTCCCTCAAGAGAAGCACCCTTAATATCAGCCCATGATCTTGCAGTTATGCTAGGATAACACGGCCATATTTACTCTCATCTGAGAAAATCTGTTCGATTATGGTAATCACACTCTGATCTGAGTTTTATCAGAGTATGATCAGTGTGTGATCCAACTTTCTCAGTTGTGGAGAAGACTGTAAAAAAAAAAAAAAATTCTCCATCTTCTCCATTGTGTCACTCCCTGAAAATCAGACCGCACTCGTATGCTATGGCTGAGTACGATACGATTTACGGGTGCAAATTGTGCATGCTTCAATTTTCTCAGGCGCTGGTATGTGGGATACTGATGTTGCCACACGTATGCCACACATATGAAACACACGGACACGGATACCTCCGGTACTAGTTTTTCCAGTACCAGTAATATCAGGACATGTGAAAGAGCCCTTATGGACATTAAATGTCTATGGGGCAGTTTACACGTTCAGTTTGTTTTGCAGATAAAAAAAACCCAGAGATGTCCATTTTTTTATCAAGTCACGGATCAAACTTGACCATGCAGCTCAATAAGTATTCAAAAAAAGAAAATAGGTAGCACACTGATTCCATCTGTTTGTCATCCGAGTCTTGTCTGTTTTCTACTGTTTAATGGGTGTGAGAAGCCTCAAATATATTTTTTTATTTGCATACGAGAAAAAGGTATGCTGCATTGTGATTATAAAAATGGACATGGATCAAAAATGGCTGAAAATCAGATCCAGCACACTCTCAATGCTACAATCATACATCCGTTTTCTTTTTTATATCTACAAAAATGGACTGTTTGTCTTACGTGTGTCATCATTTTTTTTCTCATCTGTTTTTACTGAAAGAAGTAGCCTGTCTAGCCTTTATTAAAACACTGACAAACAGCAGTGGATCAATTAAAAATGGATAAAAAAACTGATGGAAAACATATGTCTTCATTTTAACATCTGGTTATAATGGACTAGATATTGAATCCGTTCTACGCCTGGGTGGCGACCATTTTTATTGGTACATTTCCAGCACCATTTTTTTTAAGACACTGTGTCTGCGAATTCACATATTGAGTATATGCAATAAAATAGCGCCGGTTAGCGCGGTATGTGCACACCCTGATTCCGGCGCCATTTTATTGAAGCATTGTAATACAAAAGTAAAGGTAACCTGTCACCACAAACAGTGCTGTTACCTTGCAGATATGGGGTTAATCTGCAGGTTAACAGTGTTATGATGTTGCACATAGCCGAATGTAGCGGGGAGAAAATGAACTTTTTTCTCCCAGCCAGCAGTCGGTTATAGTCATAGAGCTAGTTCAGTCATTGCTCTGAGTATACAGAACGGTTTCTGTAAACACGTCCCTGGCCCTGACTGACACCCCTCTACATTGAAGCCGGCTGTCAGTCAGGGCCAGAGACGTGATAACAGTCGTGGTTCTCTATTTTCAGAGCAATGACTGAACCTGTGGCGCCCCTGCCTCCATGCCTGAAGCCAAATGCTGGTGGGGAGAATAAAGTTACTTTTCTCCCCAGTTCATTCGGTGCCGAGCAGCATAATAATGCTATTAACCTGCAGATTAACTGCATATCTGCAGGTCAAACACTTTATTTCTGGTGACAGGTTCCCTTTAACCCCGTTCTGACATATGACGTACAATCCCGTCCAGATGACCGGGGCCCGTATGACCGTGGACGGGATAGTATGTCGTGATCAGCTGCGCTCACGGGGGAAGCACAGCTGATCGCAGCCGGGTGTCAGCTGATTATGGCCGGTTTCACATTAGCGCTTTTTAAGCGCACGCACGGCCGGGGGTAGCTCCGCCCCCGAGCCGGCTCTCTGCCAGGCGTGCCCGCCCCTTGCTTGTAGCGCCAAAATCAAACTTTTCGGATTTTGGCGCGCACGGCGCACCGTCAAAAGTGCGCAGCGCAGGTCAAAGCGCAACTAGCGCACGGCCTGCGCACGATCTGCGCACCCTATGCTAAAGATAGGGTGCGCCGATCGCAGGCGCCGCTGTCCGCTAGTAGGCGGCGCTACAAGCAAGGGGCGGGCACGCCGGGCAGAGAGCCGGCTCGGGGGCGGAGCTACCCCCGGCCGTGCGTGCGCTTAAAAAGCGCTAATGTGAAACCGGCCTATCACAGCTGACACCCGGCACTATGTGCCAGGAGCGGTCAGGGACCGCTCCTGGCACTTTAACCCCCGCACACTGCAATCAAACATGAGCGCAGTGTTCCGGTGGCATAGGGAAGCATCGGGCAGGGAAGGGGCTCCCTGCGTGCTTCCCTGAGACCCTCAGAACGCGTTGTTCCAAGGGCTTCCTTCCTGCAGGACCCCGGATCCAAGATGGCCGTGGGGTGCTTCCGGGTCCTGCAGGAAGGTGGCTTGTCAGTGCCTGCTGAGAGCAGGCGCTGAGAAGCCTCCTGCAGTGCCTGTCAGATCACTGATCTAACACAGTGCTCTGCAAGTGTTACATCAGCGATCTGATATAATACAGGGATGCCCCACCCTGGGACAATGTAAAAAAGTGAAAAAAAAAAAAAACGTGTAAAGATATTTAAAAAAAAAATCCTAAATAAAGAAAAAAAATCCCCAATAAATACATTTTGTTTATGTAAAAAAAACAAACAATAAAAGTACACATATTTAGTATCGCCGCATCCATAACGACCCCCCTATAAACTGTCCCACTAGTTAACTCCTTTAGTGAACACCTTACATAAAAGGCAAAAAAAAATGCTTTATCATCATACCGCCAATGAAAAAGTGGAATAACACGCGATCAGAAAAGACGGATATAAATAAACATGGTACCACTGAAAACGTCATCTTGTCCCGCAAAAAACGAACCGCCATACAGCGTCATAAGCGAAAAAATAAAAAAGTTATAGCTCACAGAATAAAGCGATGCAAAAATAATTATTTTTTATATAAAATTGTTTTTATTGTATAAAAGCGCCAAAACATAAAAAATGATATAAATGAGGTATCGCTGTAATCGTACTGACCCAAAGAATAAAATTGCTTTATCAATTTTACCAAACAGGGAACGGTATAAACGCTCCCACCCCTCAAAAAAAAAGAAATTCATGAATTGCTGGTTTTTGTTCATTCTGCCTCCCAAAAATCATTATAAAAAGTGATCAAAAAATTTCATGTGCCTAAAAACGTCAACTGGTCCCGCAAAAAATAAGACGTCACATGACTCTGTGGGCCAAAATATGGAAAAATTATAGCTCTCAGAATGTGGTGATGCAAAAACTATTTTTTGCAATAAAAAGCGTCTTTTAGCATGTGACAGCTGCCAAACATAAAAACGCTATAAATAGTAAATCAAACCCCCCTTTATCACCCCCTTATTTAGGGAAAAATAATAAAATAAAAAAAATGTATTTATCTCCATTTTGCCATTAGGGTTAGGGCTAGTATTAGGGTTGGGATTAGGGTTAGGGGTATGTTAGGGTTATGGTTAGAGTTGGGATTAGAGTTAGGGGTGTGTTGAGGTTAGGGTTGGAGTTAGAATTGGGGGGTTTCCACTGTTTATGCACATCAGGGGCTCTCCAAATGCGACATGACGTCCGAACTCAATTCCAGCCAATTTTGCATTGAAAAAGTCAAACAGCACTCCTTCCTTTCCAAGCTCTGCCATGCGCCCAACAGTGGTTTACCCCCACATATGGGGTATCAGCCAAATTGCACAATAACTTTTGGGTTCCAATTTCTCCCGTTACCCTTGGGAAAATAAAAAAAAATGGACCTGAAGTAGTTTTTTTGTGAAATAAAGTTAAATGTTCATTTTTTAAAACATTCCAAAAGTTCCTGTGAAGCACCTGAAGGGTTTATAAACTTCTTGAATGTGGTTTTGAGCACCTTGAGGCATGCAGTTTTTAGAATGGTGTCACTTTTGGATATTTTCTATCATATAGACCCCTGAAAGTCACTTCAAATGTGATGTGGTCCCTAAAAAAAAATGGTGTTGTAAAAATGAAAAATCGCTGGTCAACTTTTAACCCTTATAACTTCCTAACAAAAAAAAATTTTGGTTCCAAAATTGGGCTGATGTAAAATAAACATGTGAGAAATGTTACTTATTAAGTATTTTGTGCGACATATCTCTGTGATTTAAGGGCATGAAAATTCAAAGTTGAAAAATTGTGAAATTTTCAAAATTTTCTCAAAATTTCCATTTTTTTTCACAAATAAACGCAAGTCATATCAAAGAAATTTTACCCCTTTCATGAAGTACAATATGTCATGAGAAAACAGTGTCAGAATCACTGGGATCCATGGAAGCGTTCCAGAGTTATTACCTCATAACGGGACAGTGGTCAGAATTGTAAAAATTGGCCCGCTCATTAACATGTATGCAAACCACCCTTGGGGGTAAAGGGGTTAACATACACACGTGGTCAAAATTGTTGGTATCCCTCGTTTAATGACAGAAAAACCCACAATGGTCACAGAAATAACTTGAATCTGACAAAAGTAATAATAAATAAAAAAATCTATGAAAATGAACAAATGAAAGTCAGACATTGCTTTTCAACCATGCTTCCACAGAATAAAAAAATATAACTCATGAAATAGGCCTGGACAGAAATGATGGTACCCCTGAAAATAATGTGACAAAAGGGACATGTTAAATAACGGTGTGTCCACTAATTAGTATCACAGGTGTCTACAATCTTGGAATCAGTGAGAGGGCCTGTATACAAGGCTACAGATACTCACTGTGCTGTTTGATGACATGGTGTGTATCACACTCAACATGGACCAGAGGAAGCGAAGGAAAGAGTTGTCTCAGGAGATTAGAAAGAAAATTATAGACAAACATGTTAAAGGTAAAAGTGATAAGACCATCTCCAAGCAGCTTGATGTTCCTGTGACTACAGTTGCATATATTATTCAGAAATGTAAGATCCATGGGACTAGACATGGCCGCAGGAGGAAAATTGATGACAATTCAAAGAGACGGATAATACGAATGGTAACAAAAGAGCCTAGAAAAACTTGTAAACAGATTAAAGGTGAACTTCAAGCTCAAGGAACATCAGTGTCAGCTCATACCATCCGTCATTGTATGATCCAAAGTGGACTTCATGGGAGATGACAGATGACCAAGGAGGACACCATTGTTGAAAAAAAATCATAAAAAAGCCAGGCTGGAATTTGCCAAACTACATGTTGACAAGCCACAAAGCTTCTGGGAGAATGTCCTATGGACAGATGAGACAAAAATTGAACTTTTTGGCAAGGCACATCAGCTCTATGTTCACAGATGGAAAAATGAAACATATCAAGAAAAGAACACTGTCCCTACTGCGAAACATGGAGAAGGCTCTGTTGGATTCTGGGGCTGCTTTGCTGCATCTGGCACAGGGTATCTAGAATCTGTGCAGGGTACAATTAAATCTCAAAACTATCAAGGGATTCTAGAGAGAAATGTGCTGCCCAGGGTCAGAAAGCTTGGTCTCAGTCGCAGGTCATGGGTCTTTCAACAGGATAATGACCCAAAAAACACAGCTAAAAATGATACACTGGATTATTCTGAAGTGGCCTTTTATGAGCCCTGACCTAAATCTTATTGAGCATCTTTGGAAAGATCTGAAACATGCAGTCTGGAAAAGTCAACCTCCAAACATGAGACAACTGGAGCAGTTTGCTCTTGAGTGGGCCAAAATACCTGTTGAGATGTGCAGAAGTCTCATTGACAGTTACAGGAATCGTTTGATTGCAGTGATTGCCTCAAAAGGTTGTGCAACAAAATATTAAGGTAAGTGTACCATCATTTCTGTCCAGGTCTATTTCATGAGTTTTATTTTTTTTTTTTTTAATTCTGTGGAAGCATGGTAGAAAAGCAATGTCTGACTTTCATTTGTTTATTTTCAAAGAGTTTTGATTTATTATTACTTTTGTCAGATTCAAGTTATTTCTGTGACCATCATGGGCGTATCCACCATAGGGCGGGGGGGGGGGCAACTGCCCCCCCCCACCCCCTAGAAGCAGTGGTGCACAACTAAAGAACACCTCCTGGCCAGGGTAGTGGAGAGCGAGTTTACTTTTCCCGCCGCCCCATCCTCACCCTCCCAGAGAGATCCACCGCAGCCCCTCACTGCTAATAAATCCCAGCAATGACGTCGCTGGGCTGCTCTGTGTGCACAGGACCTATGATGAGGTCACAAGAGGGGAGGAGTCAGGGGTCACATGATCAGGGGCCTGTATGCAGGACTCTGCTGTGCTGGTTGCCATGGTGCTGGATGAGGGAAGTTTGTGGGGTCAGGAGGGGTTTACAGGGTGTACGGAGCAGAGATGTGTGTGTACTTGGTGTACGGAGCGGAGCCACGTGTGTACGAAGCGGAGCTGCTTGTGTGCAAGGTGTACGGAGTGGAGCCGCGTACATACGAGGTGTATGGAGCGGAACTGTGGGTGTGTGTACGAGGTGTACGGAGCGGATCCATGTGTGTACGAGGTGTACGGAGCGGAACCGTGGGTGTGCGGAGCGGAACCACGTGTGTACGAAATGGAACCCTGTGTGTACGGAGCGTACCCGCATGTGTACGAGGCGTACAGAGCGGAGCCACATGTGTACAAGGTTTACAGAGTGGAACCATGTGTGTGTATGTAAGGCATCGAGTTTCTCTTACTGCACAGGGGGAATCTCGAGCCATGTCCTCTGCGGTTTCCCATTCCTCTGCGGCTGCAGAGATTCCTGCTCAGCAGAGGCGTCGGTCCAGACGTCTTGCCCAGGCTAATGCTAGGTGTCTGATTGCTCCTTCAAGCTCTGCTGTAACACCATGCTAGAATCAGCAGCAACAGACGCTCCAGGGACTAAGTCCTGTATTTTGCCTACTGAGCATGCCCGTGGGACGACCTCTCGTTGGAGGTCGGAGGTCACATGCGCAGGTCCCGCTCCTGCTTGGATTGGTCCACCACTGGGAAGGTCCCAGAAGGACGCCACTATGAAAGAGTCGCATGGCCGCTCGGCCATGTGCTAGTATAGACTCTTATGCTAAAGATGTGTATGATGATGGATGCATGTATCTGGTGACTGACTCATTGGAAACCCCTACCCTTGGTTGTGCCTGTTGTTAGGGTCTAGTGGTTAGAGTCAGCGCCTGTCAGTGGCTAGGCTATAGGCCACAGTGCTCCAGGTCAGCACCTCATGTAGCGCCATATTGTGCCATCCAGCGCAAGGCACATAAGTGTCGCATCTATGGCAGCGCCGATTGCTGGTGAGTATAGAGGGACTCCGACCCTGTGTCTTGGGGCAGAGTCCTGTGACTTTACACCAGCGCTCACTTCGCCGAGCTTTGTGAGCTTAACAGGCTTCGGCGATTATATTTGGCGGTAGTGCGGCTCTGTGATGCAACAGAGTCTGCCTCGTACACACCGGGTGACGTTAACCCACGTGTGTTCGCTTATTACACCGCCATATAGTATCTGCCATTACTTAGCTGCAGTATTCCATCTCTGCACGGTGGAACCCATTCTGCGAACGCACCTCTTTATCATTTTATTTGGTGCGTTCCGCCAGCCTAACAGTGTATGAGGTGTATGGAGCAGAGCCGCATTTGTGCAAGGTTTACGGAGTGGAGCCATGTGTGTGTACGAGGCATACAGAGCGGAGCAGCGTGTGAACGAGGTGTATGGAGCAGAGCCACATGTGTACAAGGTTTACGGAGTGGAGCCATGTGTGTGTACGAGGTGTACGGAGCATGGCCGCATGTGAACGAGGTTTATGGAGTGGAGCCATGTGTGTACTGAGTGGAGTCGTGTGTATGCGCGAGGTGTACGGAGCGGAGCCGTGTGTGTACGAGGCATACAAAGAGGAACCGTATGTGTATGAGGTGTGCGAAGCCGTGCGTGTACAAGGTGTATGGTGGGGAGCATTCACACCTCCCAACCATCCCGGATCCAGCGGGACAGTCCCGATTTTGAGATTCTGCCCCGCTGTCCTAGCCGGGAGCTTACTTTTCCTGCGAACGCAGGAGTACACGGCGGAGCCCCGAGGCGCACTTTAAAACTCGCACAGGACATTCCACCAGAATCGGGTGGGTGCCTTGGAATCGAGGATGCCGGCCATGTGAGCAGATCATGATATGTCCTGCACCGGGAGGCTCAGGTGGGCATTACAATGTGAGCCAGGCTGCTATAGTATCTTTATAGAATCTTTCTTTCTCTCTCTTCTTTCTCTCTCTGTTCTTTCTTTCTTTCCCCTCATTCTTTCATTATTTCCCCTCGTTCTTTCTTCTTTCTCTGTTTTTTCTTTCTCTGTTCTTTCTTCTTTCTCTCTCTGTTCTTTCTTTCTTTCTCTGTTCTTTCTTTCTCTCTCTTTCCCCTCTTTCTTTCTCTCTCTCTCTGTTTGTTAGCGTGGATGGGCAGGAGCCGGAATCTCCAGGAGTGGACCCTCTGGACCGTGGCACCGAGGGGCCCTGGGCGAGCTGCCAGATGGAACCGACCCCTATACAGGGACCGTTAGGAGCAGGCCCAGGGGTTCAAGTACCACGGTAGCCGGTACCAAGAGGGGCGGCTCAGAATGGACTGGAGTAGGAGTGCGGGACTGAAGCGTAGACTGTAAGGCTGGAATATGGAGAGATGGCTGGAGCAGAACACAGGAGATAGAACTGAAGTAGGAGTATGGATAGCTGGATGGAGCAAGAACACCGGTGGCAGGTCTGGAGTTGGATGGACCTGGAACACAGGAACAGGACTGGAGTAGAATGGAACAGGAACTGTTGTGAGTTCATTTTCCCCTTCACCATTGAGGTCTGATGAACTCCCTCTTCTGGTGAAGGAAGGTAGTGAGGCTGATTACCAAGCACCTGGGTGTGATGATGATGACTGGGTGACGGGAATTTCTGACTGGATATGACAGCCGACGCCCTTCTGCCTTGCTGGTGATCTCTCTGAGGGATTCTAGGAGACCAGTCTGATTCCTGCTCCTCAAAAGCTAAGTTTTCTGCACTGCTTTTTGCATTTGTGTTTTGTTTTGGCCTTGTTTTTCCGAATTTCTGCCATTCCCTGCTGGGGTGAGTTGAATTCCTTTTTGCTGTCTTCAGAAAATACCTGAGTGCTGATATAGTCTTTTTGAAGCCTAGCGTCTTCAGGGCCGTTTTCCCTATCAGCCCGTTGGCCCTTGTTTTGATAGGGTTTTTGGCGGATTGCAGACAGCAGCTTTCCTATCCTGTCCTACTTAGTTAGCTTGGGCCCCATCATTTGCTCAGCCTATCTTTCTATCTGTGTGTTTTTTCATCTTGCTTCACCGTCATTTTTTGTTGGGGGCTGCCTATTGCTTTGGGGTTTGCTCTGGGGCAGTTTAGATTTCCCTTTCTGTCTTTAGGCTATGTAGTTCTCCGGCTGTGATCGAGGGGTCTAGGGCACCGTAGGAACCCCCCACAGCTACTGCTAGTTGTTGTTGATAGGTTCAGGGGTCTGCAATCCAATAGCTGCCAACTTCTCTGGATTTCTGGACTTAGCTAGTATTTCTGTTTTCCAGGACGTCCACCTGACAGCACCATGGAGGACGTCCTCCTCCTCCTTACAGGGACAGGAAAGCACACGAGAGGTTAAAAGGCCATGTCCCACCCCCTTTCCCTCAGTGTTTTTCCTGTCCCTGCACGGAGGGACACGCGAGAGCTTACCGGAGGGGCCCAGGGGATCGTGCGGCCGGTCCAATCCTTCCCCTGTCAAGAGGTCCCGGGGCCGAAACTTCCCGGTGGGGAGTCCCTCGGCTCCAAAGGCCAGGAGCAGGACGACGCTCCTGGAGGGAGCCGTTCCTCCCGGTGGGGGGGCTCTCGGCTCCAGGACGGGTCGGCTCCCCGCAGGCGGCTGGCCGTGCGGGCACCGACAGAAGTGGGCGCAATCGGCCGCGGCGGGCCGAGTACCCGCAGGACGACGCCGACGGCTGGGCATTGGAGGCCGGAGCGCCATAGCAGGCGGGGAGGCGGCTCCCTGCACGCGCCGAGCGCGGTCGCGCGCAGATGCCCGGCAGGAAGTGGAGGCGCGGCTTACCAGCGTCACATCCGGTGACGTCAGATGCCGGTTTCAAATCCAGGGCGCGCGCGCTCCTGGACCACAGCGTTCTCCAGAGTCATCACAGGTCGTTCCAGGCTGTGTGACTGCATCGGACGCCAGGGGATGGAAGGCAACACTGCATCTGGTGGAGGGGTAAGTGCGCATAGCGCAGACCACCCTCCCCACCCGTCCCCACAGCCCAGATCTGATGAGGTGCCCCTTATGTTATCAGGAAAAGGGAACCCCGGCAGAGTCCCCCTCGGGGAAGGACCCGGCGAAAGCCACCTCCAAATCAGTCAGATGTCCGGTGTGCAGAGTAAAGCTGCCAGACACCTATAGCAAGACCCTATGCGGTCCCTGTACCTCCAGGGTCATAGGCGAGGAACAGCCATCTCTACTTTCCGAAATGAGGTCGCTGATAAGGGAAGAGATTCAGGCCTCTACAACCCGGCGTCGATCCCCCAGCCCTGGGCCAAGTCGCAAGCGTCCGAGGTGGGAACCAGTCCCAGTATCGAGCCCTAGCGAGGAATCCGATTTCCGAGACTCAGATCAGGAGGAAGAAGGCGAGATCCTGGGGGATAGTCAGGAGCAGAACAGAAAGTACCTATTCAGACTGGAGGATACGGACGAGCTGGTACACACGGTCAGAAATACCATGCAGATGGAAGAAGTCCCTAAGCCACAGTCCAGACAGGACTTAATGTTTGGAGGACTGGTGTCCCGCAAACAGGTGGTGTTCCCTGTAAGCGAGCACATCAAAGCAATGATCCTGGAGGAGTGGAAAGAAGCAGAGCGTCGGTTGACACTCTCCCGAGACTTTAAAAATAGACTGCCCTTCGATCCCGAGGAAACTCGGGCGTGGGAAGAAGTCCCTAAGATCGACGTCCCAGTCGCCAAGGTTACTAAGAAGTCGGCTATCCCAGCCGAGGACTCATCCGGTCTTCGAGACCCGATGGATAGAAAGGCGGACGTCTTGTTAAAAAGAGCATGGGAGACGTCGGCGGCCCTGATTAGAGCCAACATAGCAGCCACCTCGGTGGCTAGGTCTATGTTCCTGTGGTTGGGGCAGTTGGAGGAACACCTAACCAACAAGACCCCGAGGTCAGAGATACTAGCATCTCTTCCTCTCTTGAAATCAGCCACGGCGTTCCTGTCGGATACGTCGGCGGAATCAGTTAGGTTTGCGGCCAGAAACAGCTCCCTCTCTAATGCGGCCCGGAGAGCAGTCTGGCTTAGATCCTGGTCGGGGGATAACCCTTCTAAAGCAAAGTTATGTGCCATCCCTTTCTCGGGTCTGAGGGTGTTTGGTCCAGCCCTGGATAATATCCTTGAGCTGGTGTCCGATAAGAATAAGGGATTCCCGGAAGAAAAGCCCAGGCGGTCCCAGTCCTTTCGGAGAGGCTCCTTCTTCAGAGGGCAGTCCGAGTTTAGGGGCCGGGCGAGGTCTAATAGAAGCTCCTACAAAGGCTCCTTCAGCCAAAGTGGGAGGAACAGAGGTCCCCCATTTGCATCGACATCTATATCGAGGAGACAATGACGCCATAGGCATTGGGGGGAGACTTCGCCACTTTGCAGCAAACTGGTCACGAGTCACCAACAATCAGTGGGTCCTCAGAACCATCAGGGAAGGTTACAGGATAGAGCTCTATTCTCCTCCCCCCGACAGATATATTGCCCCCACTGTCGTCCAGGAGGACTCCGCAATGTGGTCGGATCTTCAAAGCTGGTGGTAGAGGTGGTGGCCTACCTGAGAGATCAGGGTATTGTGATTGTGCCGTACCTGGACGACTTCTTACTGGTGGCAAGATCCAAAGAAGCGCTCATCCGAGACAGGATCCGAACAACTACTGTGATGGAGTTCCTGGGCTGGGTGATCAACTGGGAGAAGTCGGACCTCACACCAGACACCAGAAAGGTATTCCTGGGAGTCCTCCTAGACTCAGCCGACAGAATATCCTGGCTACCTGAGCAGAAGCAGAAGTCCATTCAGGCCAGAACCAGAGGCCTGTTGAAGCGTCAATGCTCCATAAGGGAAGCAATGGAGGTCCTGGGCCTCATGACGGCCTGCATCCAGTGTGTCCGTTGGGCCCAATTCCACTCGCGGTTGTTACAAAGAGAGATTCTCGCGAGGTGGGACAGGAGTCAGGCGTCGCTAGACAAACCCCTAAGGCTCTCAGGACGAGTAAAGGAGTCCCTTCGCTGGTGGTTACAGGCCAGGAACCTTCAGGTGGGCGTGCATTGGACAACCTCTCCATACGTGGTAGTCACCACAGACGCAAGTGCGTGGGGATGGGGAGCCCACATAGAAGGGAAGATCTTCCAGGGGAAGTGGCCAGCAAGTATCAAGGCCAGATCCTCCAATTTCAAGGAACTCTTCGCGGTCTGGGAAGCATTGCGGAGAAACCGGTCGGTACTAAAGAGTCGTCATGTTCGCATTTTATCCGACAATACAACAACAGTGGCATTCCTGAAACACCAAGGAGGAACCAGACATCAACCACTACAGGCACTGGCGGAAAAGATATTCACGTGGGCAGAACGGACAGTTCGATCCGTGACCGCGGTACATCTAGAGGGTTCCCAAAACGAAGTGGCAGACTACCTGAGCAGACAACAGATCCACCCGACAGAGTGGGAATTGAACGTAGAGATCTTCGACCAGCTTTGTCAGCGCTGGGGGAACCCCAGTATAGATCTCTTCGCAAGCCGGAAGAACTCGAAGGTTCCCAGATTCTACTCCCTAAATCCGATGGACCATCCAGAAGGCGTAGACGCCCTGAGTCAGACTTGGGGAGAATCCCTCTCTTATGCGTTCCCACCACTGGCCCTCATACCGGCAGTGCTCAGAAAGATACGCGAGGACCACGCAAGAGTGATATTGATAGAGCCATACTGGCCGAGGAGAAGCTGGTTTTCCCTTCTGGGAGCCATGGCAGTAGAAGATCCAGTCGAGCTGCCCTTGTGGGAGAACATCATCCACCAGGGCCCGATCCACCACCCGGACCCAGCAAGACTCCATTTATCGGCTTGGATCCTGAGAGGGACATCCTGAAGGCAAAAGGATTGTCGGAGCAGGTCATATCCACCCTACAGGCCAGCAGGAAGCCGGTGACGTCGGCAATTTATCGGAAGATATGGAAAAGATTCTGTCTGGAGGGTGGCAGGTCAGAGCTCGTGGCAGGCACCCCTGATCTCCCTAACATACTAGGGTTCCTGCAGGCAGGTTTTAATAAAGGCCTCAAGCCCAGCACTCTAAAAGTCCAGGTTTCAGCTTTGAGCGCCTTCTTCGATTATCAGTTAGCTGCACATCCCTGGGTGATAAGGTTTATAAAAGCCACACAGCGCCTGCGCTCCACGATTAGGCAGCTCACCCCGCCATGGGACCTGGGCCTGGTACTTCGGTTCCTCTGCTCGGACACTTTCGCCCTTAGTGAGAAGATAGCCATCCCTGCTCTCACTCGTAAAACGGCCTTTCTAGTAGCCATTACCACGGCCAAAAGAATAGGGGAGATCCAGGCCCTATCCACTAAGGATCCATACCTCCAGATAAGAGAGGATAGTATAATCCTAAGGTTAGACCCGGCATTTACCCCGAAGGTGGCCTCTACAAGAAATCTGAACCAGGAGGTAGTGTTACCCTCTTTCTGCGATAATCCCCGAAATGAGAAGGAGCGGCGGCTCCACTCGCTAGACGTGAGGCGCGCAGTTATAGAATACCTAGAGGCCACCAATAGTTGGCGTGTCGACCCGAACCTGTTCGTTCTCTTTGGAGGTAGGAATAAAGGGAAGAAGGCCTCTAAGGCGTCCATCGCGCGTTGGATTACCTCAGTAATCTCGGATGCCTACCAGGCTGAAGGAGCCAGCCCGCCTGATTCCTTAAAAGCCCACTCTACGAGGGCGGTATCGGCCTCATGGGCCGAGCGGGCGGGGGCGTCAGTTGATCAAATTTGTCGAGCGGCAACCTGGGCTAGTCTTAATACATTCTGCAAACACTACAAACTAGATGTGTTAGCTGGCCAACAAACCGCATTTGGGAGAAAAGTTCTCCAGGCAGTAATCCTACCCTGAGGAGGTGCTTTGGTACTCTCCATGGTGCTGTCAGGTGGACGTCCTGGAAAATAGGTATTAGACCTACCGGTAATGATGTTTCCAGGAGTCCATCCTGACAGCACGGGTAGTTCCCTCCCTGTTATGTTATACTATGTTGTATTATGTTATGTCATATGCTGTAATATGATTGTTTCATTAAACCGTTACTAGCATCATCCACCTTGTGGTACTTTTCAAATCACTGAGGGAAAGGGGGTGGGACATGGCCTTTTAACCTCTCGTGTGCTTTCCTGTCCCTGTAAGGAGGAGGAGGACGTCCTCCATGGTGCTGTCAGGATGGACTCCTGGAAACATCATTACCGGTAGGTCTAATACCTATTTTTGCCTCCTTCATAACAAGGAACGCTGGAGCAGGACTGGAGTAGGATGGAACTGGAACACAGGAACAGGACTGGAGTAGGAAGGAACAGGAACGCTGGAGCAGGACTGGAGTATAATGCAGGGAACACGGGAGACAGGGCTGCGAGGCTGCTGCAGGAAACACCGCGGACGGAACCGAGAGGTTGCAGAGAGCACAGCAGGAAGCAGGGTCCAGTGTGCAAGGTAACACAACGATCAGGCGCCTCCCTCAGGGGGAAGCGGCCTGATATGGCCCCGTCTGGTCTGCCATTGGTCCGAAGGTGCTTCCAGGTCAGGGCACAGCCGGAGCACAAGAAGCAGAAGGGAGGCGCGGCCGTGGCCTATGGCGCATGCGCATTGCATGCAGAGATGGCGTCGGCCGCGAGCCCGTCAGAGGTGACCGCCGTGGCCGTCGGGTGGGGAGAGGCTGCGGCGTGGGAGCGGAGGCCGGCTGAGGCGTGGGAGCGGAGGCCAGGTGAGTATGACGGAGCGGTGTAACACTATTCTTTCTTCTTTCTCTTGCTGTTCTTTCTTCTTTCTCTCTCTGTTCTTTCTTTCTCTGTTCTTTCTTTCTCTCTCTGTTCTTTCTTTCTGTCTCTATGTTCTTTCTCTCTCTCCCTGTTCTTTCTTCCCCTTTCTTTCTCTCTGTTCTTTCTTCCCCCTCTTTCTTTCTTTCTCTGTTCTATTTTTCTGCCCCCTTTCTTTCTCTCTCTCTGTTCTTTATTTCTTTTTCTTTCTTTCTCTGTTCTTTCTTCCTTTCTTCCCCTCTTTCTTCCCCTCTTTCTTTCTCTCTGTTCTTCCTCTCTTTCTCTCTCTGTTCTTTCTTTCCCATCTTTCTCTCTGTTTTTTCTTTCCTTCTTTTTTCTCTCTATTCTTTCTTTCGTTCCCTTTTTTCTCTCTGTTCTTTCTTTCCTCTCTTTCTTTCTCTCTGTTCTTTCTTTCTCTCCCTCTGTTCTTTTTTTCTCTCTCTCTGTTCTTTCTTTTCCACTGTGCCCTCAGTACCAATCAGTGTGATTAGTAGTGCTACACGGGTGTGGTTGGGGTGTGGATATGGGTGTGGCTAGTTGTGAAATGGGTGTGACCGGGGCGTGGCCTAAAATTTGCCGCGTGCCTGACCATGGCTTGCCCCCCCCCTTAGTTTTGGTCCTGGGTACCCCCATGGTGACCATTGTGGGTTTTTCTGTTATTAAACGAGGGGTACCAACAATTTTGACCACGTGTGTAGCACAAAAATGTTTCGATAAAAATGCTCGCCACACGGGCATAGAACAGGTTCAATAGTCTGGTTTATGGTCCCCCATCCTATTATATGCTCACCCTTCCTTGTATATGCTCCCCAGCCTAGTGTATATGCTCCCCATCTTGGTCCCCCATGCTATTATATGCTCACCCATCCTGCCTGTGCTGCTGTTGTTCAATACATATTGAGATCGCAGTACTCACAGCCGCTGACTTCGGCACCACACTCCTCCTCCAGCCTTGTCCTCCTCCGTCACCTCGAGGCACTGGACGCTTTTTTCATCTGCATTGAGGCCTAAGGCCGGGGTAAGATGAGCGTATGAAAAATTGTCCCATTTTCATCCAGCAAAAAGTGGACGATTGTTTTTTACGTGTGTCATATATCATCTGTGTTTTTTTTTTTTTTACATCGATATGGCATCTGTTTTCATACATGAACATTTAATAACTTTTACAAGGCCAAATAGAATCCCATGTTGATCATTGGAATGTATATGTAATAATCAGATGATTTGAGTGTTTTTGGGCACCCATAGACTTGCTGCGACTTAGGCTGGTTTCACATGTCAGTGGCTCCGGTACGCGTAGTCACAGTTTCATCACGTACCAGAGACACTGACACACACAGACCCATTCAAATGAATGAGTTTATGCACGTCAGCGTGTTTTCACAGACCATGTGTCCGTGAGCAAAACACGCAGACATGTCGGTTTTCACCTGGACACACAGGCTGCAAAACGTGCCGCACGTGGAAAACAATGTACACTGTCCTCCGTGTGCAGGTGCTGAACACGACTGTCATCCATTTTCCCCTGCTCTGCCTAGCAGGGAAGAATGAATGAGTGAAAAACTGACCTGCTGTGACCTCCGGTCCATGGAAAAATGCAAGTGATGAGGTCACGGCAGTTCAAGATCTGTGACGTTATCACTTGCATTCTACTAAGGTCCTGAGGTCACAGCAGGTCAGTTTTTAATTCATTCATTCTCCTCTGCTCGCGCTGATCGAGGCAGAGCAGGGGAGAATGACAGCCGCCGGGGGACAGCAGCTTACAGTAGCGCTACTTCCCCAGCAGCCGTCCTTGTGGTCCTGATGTGGCATACGGTTGCCACACATGTGCTGCACGTAGTACATACAGACACCATTATCTCTGGTACCGGAAATATCAGGATGTGTGAAACCGGTCTTACTGTCATCTGGACAACCCTACTGAATAACACTGGTCCATATGCTATGGAAACTTCACATGTGCACATCCGCCCATATAATGGGCCAGGTAGACAGTTTCCCATGTAATCTTTCCAAATGATATGTTAAAAATGGATGTCTATTAAAATCTATGGACAAAAATCATACGAAAACAAAAAACAATGAAACCGGTGCACGGGGTGATTTGTTCCCCCTACAGACTGCCAGTCCATGTCCACTCCGCCTTTCACCCCCATTGTAGACATTATGGCCGGCCTCAGCTTCTAGGACTTCCTATAGAGCTACTGCCCCAGAATATATATTGGATGGAATATATGGGTTTGATGCCCGGTGCCCACAAGTATGTATGTTCTAGCCCATGCTGGGAGTTGTGCTCCTCCAGCAGCGGCTGCCTGATGTGTGAGCCTGAGCAGTGCTGTTTCTAGGTGTCAGCATGGAGGAGAGTGGCGAAGGATGCCGCCTCCCATAGGCGGCTGTGGGGAGCGTGCGCTGCGGCTCTGGAGGCGGAACCTGTGCTCGGTGCTGTGCATTTCCCACACACTGAGGGACGGTCACGGACGAGCTCTCCCGGGGAATCCGGCTCCATGAGGCTTTAATCGGCAGAGCAGCAGCTTGCTGCCATTATCCTATTAGCTATTACACAGCCTGAGCCTCACACTCCAGCTGAGCCTCGGCCCAGGAAGAGATGTGACCGGAGACGCTGCCCGCTGAGGCGCCCTCGGGGGCAGGTAAGTGCCAGGAAGCAGAGGGCACAGGGCAGAGACTCTGAAGTGGGCAGGACAGGTTTAAATGTCACCCTGGGTTCACTGTCCCCTGATTGGCACATTATAGTCAAGACATGCAGCGGAGATGGGTCACAGGAACCTCCCAAGTGCAGTCATGGCTCTCGTAGTCCAGTGGTGACTAGTGCCAATGCTCGGATGGGTGACATGGAGGTGACCAGTGCCAGTGCTCGGATGGGTGACATGGAGGTAGCCAGTGCTCGGATGGATAAGATGGAAATGGTCAGTGCTCGGATGGGTGACATGGAAGTGGTCAGTGCTCGGATGGGTGACATGGAAGTGGTCAGTGCTCGGATGAGTGACATGGAGGTGACCAGTGCCAGTGCTCGGATGGGTGACATGGAACTGGCCAGTGCTCGGATGGGTGACATGGAAGTGGTCAGTGCTCGGATGGGTGACATGGAAGTGGTCAGTACTCGGATGGGTGACATGGAAGTGGTCAGTGCTCGGATGAGTGACATGGAGGTGACCAGTGCCAGTGCTCGGATGGGTGACATGGAAGTGGCCAGTGCTCGGATGGGTGAGATGGAGGTGGTCAGTGCTCATATGGGTGACATGGAAGTTGTCAGTGCTCGGATGGGTGACATGGAAGTGGCCAATGCTCGGATGGGTGACATGGAAATGGTCAGTGCTCGGATGGGTGACATGGAAGTGGTCAGTGCTCGGATGAGTGACATGGAGGTGACCAGTGCCAGTGCTTGGATGGGTGACATGGAAGTGGCCAGTGCTCGGATGGGTGAGATGGAGGTTGTCAGTGCTCATATGAGTGACTTGGAAGTTGTCAGTGCTCGGATGGGTGACATGGAAGTGGCCAATGCTCGGATGGTTGACATGGAAGTGGTGAGTGCTCGGATGGGTGACATGGAAGTGGCGAGTGCTCGGATGGGTGACATGGAGGTGGCCAGTGCTCGGATGGGTGACATGGAGGTGGCCAGTGCTCGGATGGGTGACATGGAAGTGGCCAGTGCTAGGATGGGTGAGATGGAGGTGGTCAGTGCTCATATGGGTGACATGGAAGTGGTGAGTGCTCGGATGGGTGACATGGAAGTGGTGAGGGCTCGGATGGGTGACATGGAAGTGGTCAGTGCTCGGATGGGTGACATGGAGGTGGCCAGTTCCTGGATGGGTGACATGGAGGTGGCCAGGGTTGTTATGTAGGCTCGTGTGTCAGCTAGCATTGGCTATAGCATCACTATAATTTGCCCTGAATACTGCTGGTCTGACCACCTGGTCCAGAAATTGTGGCGCTGGGTCCTCTTTTCTGGATGTCCTTCATCCATGTTAGTGTGGTCACTCAGCTTTTTCCTTCATGGCTATTTAACACTGGGGAGTGACCAGTAAGGAGCCTCCACTTCTCCTTGTACCCCTTCTCAGGCCCCCAACACTGAGATAATGGACAATTATCTAATGTAGTGTTGTTTTTGTCATTGTGTCATTCATCTGATGGGGTTTGCAGAAATCTGTGCACCCTCTGCTGATGTGACCCCATTCTGCCACTTCTGAATTTCCCCTAATTGTGAAAGCTGATTAATTAAAGAGTATGTTGTTAGAAGAGGGGGTCTGCGTGATTGAATCAATAGTCCGTGCGTGACCACTGCTTCATTCACTTCTATGGTCTCTGATGCCAGCAATCATACATTTATCACCTATCCTGTAACTGTTGTTTATGGAAATCCCCTTTAAGCATTTGCCCTGCAAATGCCATCTTCCATATGCAGCCAGGATTCTATGAATGGAGTCCTCTCATGAGCAGACATGGCACGCAGACGGGCATTATGATAGCCGTTCAATGAATTTCTCCTGCAGACTTTAGCACTGGATTTCGCTTCCGTCTGTAAAGTGATTAGTCCTGACAATGTTATTAATTTACGCATCTGCTCATAATGCACACCCACTGGGTAGCATGGCACAAGTGCCATCTATTATTATGCATGCAGTGAATTGTGGTGTTTTCTCCGGTGTATGGCAGGAGGTAAGGACGAGGTCAGTGGGCAGATTAGCAGCGTGTATGTCACAGCCCTGTAAATATAGTAAACCCATCAATGAGAGCTGTCAACAACCTGCCTGCGAGTCGTCCCTGATCGTCATCCTCATTATGTGTTGGCACACTATTGATTCCTGCGGAGTGATGGGTTGTGTGAAAAGCTGTTCCTGTCTATAGCTGCATCGTTCTCGAGCACGCCATTGGTTTCTGGAAATGCCAGGAATTATGTAATGTGACTGGAGAGATTAGCTGATCGTGTGTGTTAATGGCATAATGATGTTCTTTCTTTCTTGTTTTGTTTGCCAGGTGCCCCCTATGCCAGGAAAGATCCAAATTAAGAATGTCAGTCCAGGATGGTGCCAGCCCGGCACCCCCTCACTTGCACCCTATCTCCAGAACATTAACACTGCGGGGAATACGTGGGCACACAACGGAGACCAGCAGGCATGGCACGGTTGCAGACTGCAAGAAGGTTCATAACTCCTTAAATAAGGTGACAGCCTGTTACCGGCAGCTGGTGATGTGTGTCGGGGGGACGTCGGACTGTCCTCGGCTACGAGAGGAGCTGGAGGAGAGCAGGAAGAAAGCTTTTGAACTAAGCACTGGTGAGTGTGGGTGGGGGTCCCAGCAGAGGAGATGAATTAAGCAACTAGTCATGAATTTGCCCCACCAATCCAAAGTATAAGGCCGGGATCACACACAGCGAGATACGGCCGAGTCTCGCAGGTTAAAACCAAGCTCTGGCGCCGGCACTCCGGAGCGGAGCGTGCAGCCGCACAGCAATACATGGAGCTGCACGCTTCGCTCCGGAGTACCGGTGCCAGAGCTTGGTTTTAACCTGCGAGACTCGGCCGTATCTCTCTGTAGTGTGACTTCGGCCTTATGCTAAGATGTGAAGGTAAACGAGTGGTAGGACATATGTACCCCTGAGTCGTGCAGGCAGAGGCAAGAACAGTGCTAATCCATGGGGGTCTCTGTGCGACCCACACTGATTTAAGTTATTCCCTATACAGTGGAGAGGTGATAATTTACTTAGACCAGAATAGATCTTTAAGCCTCAGCTAAAGCCTGTAAGACACCACCAAGACATATATATGGGAAAACACTCATCCGCACACATACATTCCTACATATATGGAAATGCCAGACAATGAAAAAATTCCAGCTTCCAAATATAAGCAAAATTTATTCAGGCATAGCATTGCCATTCTGCGCTGTTGCGGTCTGTCCAATGACCTTGTTTTTATGCCTGAATACATTTTGCTTATATTTGGAAGCTGGAATTTCTTCATTTTTTGGCATTTCCACGTGGGACTACATGGAATCCGTGCTTCCTATGCACCACTAGCCAAGACAGGTGAGCTGGTTATTCACCGCATTGCACATTCCTACATATATACTGTATAAGTGTATGTATGTGTATATATATATATATATATATATATATATATATATATATATATATATACATATAATTTTAAGGTTTTTTTTACCAATACATCAATTTGCCATACCACTACAGTATCAAGCTCAATGCCAACAAGGACTACTAAAGAGGGAATCAAGTCAGGGAATAATATGTCTTTGGTGAATGCCCACCCTTACACTGGGGATGCTTATCCCACTATTACAATGATTTTACTTCCGTCCATCCACCCAGAACTATCCGTATAATGACGGCTGCCAGGCAGGATCTTCCACCTTGTTATTACTAATGGCATCCAGAGGCTTTGTCATTATTGAATATGTATATTCCCATTTCAGATTTATCAAAATACTTTTCAGACCTAGAGAGACATCAGGAAATTTAGATGACAGTTTAGGAAATTGCACAAACAACTTTTTCTCGTACAGTGATGCTATTCAGAAGTGGAATATAGAGCGCACCCTTTACATGGCCATCTGACCGCAGTTTGGGGGTTTATATACTGCATTTTATATCCAGATGGAGACTATGGTGCAGTGTTGGATCAGACCTGTCTGTGAGAGCCATTATTTTCTGACCTGCATTGCTAATAGCAGGGCAGCTGCTATCATATAGGGCCCGATTGACTATTGGTTGCATTTTCACCAGTTTTTTATTGAGTTTTTATATTTTTGCACATTTTTTTTTGTTTGCGGCGTGTTTATTTTTCCATTTGTCCCTTATTTAAAGTCACTTTTTTATGTGTTCGTTTTTTTATGTTCATCATTGTGGACGGAGTTTATAGTTTAATGATATATTTTTTGCGCAATTCGGCATCTGTGACTTTTCGAAAAGTCACAAAATTTGCCGCAAATGTACTCCACCTTAATGACAGAAATTAAGAACATTTTTGATTATTTTCGTGTAAAAAATGTCAGCGAATATGACAACAGTAAAAAGAAAAAGTGACTTAAAAAAATGCAAATGTTGAATTTGGCCCATAATATTTACTTACCTTCACAGTATTGACCCTTTTATTTGGATAGCAAAATCAGTGTTGGCCCTGTGTAATGAATGCCCTGTCGGCCACCAAGCTGTGCAGATAAATCTATAAAAAGGAGTGTGCTGACTGGGTTTCCTTCCCAACATTTGTCAGCTGGAAAATGTATAGTGGTAAAATGTCCTTGACAGCACCCACCTGTACAGCACCTGGAGAGACTGTTCTGGAGCTTCCCCACCTAGATCTAAACAGCACACATCTAATAACGCTGCTGTGTACATGGGTGGGCAGGGAGCGTTAGTATTCGGAGACTAGCATGTGTGAACAGGGGCTGAGGCAGTACTGTAATCGATGTGAAGAAGGAAGGACAAGAACCTGCTGTGATTACTGGGGGTAATGACAAGATACTGCTATGAATATTGGGGGGGCAGCAAAAAAAACAAGGTTCTAACAATCTGGTTACAGTAGAAAAAGTAGTAGCAAACAAATCTTATATTTTGGCCCAAATGAGAGCTAAAATCTGTACACAAAATCTGTAACACATTCTGTCCAGACAACAAGATTTCTCCAGATTGACTTTTGTTTATAGCTCTTCCATCTGCTATTTTCAGAATGCATGTACAGGGTGGGCCATTTATGTGGATACACTTAAATAAAATTGGAATGGTTGGTGATATCAACTTCCTGTTTGTGGCACATTAGTATATGGGAGGGGGGAAACTTTTCAAGATGGGTGGTGACCATGGCGGCTATTTTGAAGTCGGCCATTTTGGATCCAAATGTATTTTTTCCAATGGGAAGAGGGTCATGTGACACCTCAAACTTATTGATAATTTGACAAGAAAAACAATGGTGTGCTTGGTTTTAACGTAACTTTATTCTTTCATGAGTTATTTACAAGTTTATGACCACTTATATAATGTGTTCAAAGTGCTGCCCATTGTGTTGGATTGTCAATGCAACCTTCTTCTCCCACTCTTGTCACACTGATAGCAACACCGCAGAAGAAATGCTAGCACAGGCTTCCAGTATATCCGTTGTTTCAGATGCTGCACAACTCGTATCTTCACAGCATAGACAATTGCCTTCAGATGACCCCCAAAGATAAAAGTCTAAGGGGGTCTGATCGGGAGACCTTGGTGGCCATTCAACTGGCCCACGACGACCAATCCACTTTCCAGGAAACTGTTTATATAGGAATGCTCGGACCTGACACCCATAATTGATGGTATGGTGTGGTATATGGGGTACAAATATAGTGGGGGCTATTCTTCATCAATGGAGACCTCAGTGCCACTGGATATCTGAAATTGCTACATGATGATGTGTTGCCCTCTTTATGAACTGAAGATGGCACGTTCCCTGAGTTTTTCCAGCTAGATGGTGCACCACCACATTATGGGTGTCAGGTCCGTGCATTCCTACAAGGAATCTGACCCCTTAGACTAGCATTTCTTCTATGGTGTTGATATCAGTGTGTCAAGAGTGGGAAAAGAGGGCTGAATTGACAATCCAACACAATGGGCAGCACTCTGAACACATTTCATAAGTGGTCATAAACTTGTAAATAATTCATGAAAGAATAAAGTTACGTTAAAACCAAGCACACCATTGTTTTTCTTGTGAAATTCTCCCATTGGAAAAAATAAAGTTGGATCCAAAATGGCTGACTTCAAAATGGCCACCATAGTCACCACCCATCTTGAAAAGTCCCCCCCCATAACTCCCATATACTAATGTGCCACAAACAGGAAGTTGATATCACCAACCATTCCCATTTTATTTAGGTGTATCCATATAAATGGCCCACCCTGTAGATTAACAAGGTCAACTATTAATTTCCCCCATTATCCTTACTCTTTTACCCTTAGTGTCTGACCTTAATGACACTGATGACTGGCATTAACCGGGCTGTATTATCAAATGAGACCTTAACCTTTATTGTCCAGAACTGATCATTTTTTGACCAAAGACACAACAACTATCAGGACCATTTTTTGGAGCTGCATCAGCAGTATAAGAGTATGTGCACAGACTTATATATGCAGATCTAATGTATGTAGATAAGTCTTAGCATAATCGTATATGAATCCTGAGCAACAAAGCATGATTCAGAGGGTGTGGGTGGACAGATACTTTGTAGACAAAATGGCTAGATAGATAGATAAAGTAATGGAGCCTGGAAACAATATTAGAAAGTAGTAGTAAATCAGAAGATGTAGAACATGTAGGTGCTACCTATGCCCCATCAATCATAGCCTCTATTATCTAGGCACAAATAATGAAATTGGGGGTGGGGGTGGCATGGGGGGTGCGGTTAGAACAGTTAATAATTTAAGAAAGAATAGAGGTACAGAGAGATACATAAAGTGCATGTATACTAATGCCAGAAGCCTCGCCAACAAAATGGAGGAATTGGATTTAATGTTGTTGGAACATAATTATGACTTGGTGGGGATATCTGAGACATGGCTGGATGAGAGCCACGACTGGGCGGTTAATTTACAGGGCTATAGTCTTGTTCAGAAATGACCGAACAAATAAGCGAGGGGGAGGCGTGTGTTTATATGTAAAATCATCCTTAAAACCCATCCTTCATGATAATATATATGAATCTAATGAAAATGTAGAGTCCCTGTGGGTAGAGATAAGGGGAAGGGGGAAAAATAATAAATTACTGATAGGGGTTTGTTATAAGTCTCCAAAAATAATGGAAGCAACAGAGAATATCCTCATAAAGCAAATAGATGAAGCAGCGACTCAAGGAGAAGTCATTATTATGGGGGACTTCAACTACCCTGAAATACATTGGGGAACCGAAACCTGCAGTTCCAGCAAAGGTAATAGGTTTTTGACAACTATGAGAGACAATTACCTTTCACAACTGGTTCAGGACCCAACAAGAGGGGGGGCACTGCTAGACCTAATATTAACCAACAGGCCAGACCGCATATCAAATGTAAGGGTTTAGGGTCACTTGGGTAATAGTGATCACAAGTTTTCATGTATCCTTTAATAAGATGTGTAGTAGAGGGGTTACAAGGACACTAAACTTCAGGAAGGCAAATTTCCAACGGATGACAGATGATCTTGGTGCAATTAACTGGGACGATATCCTGAGACAAAAAAATACACAAAGAAAATGGGAGACGTATATTAGCATCCTGAATAGGACCTGTGCACAATATATACCATATGGGAATAAACATGTTAGAAATAGGAGGAAACCACTATGGCAAAATAGAGCTGTAAGGGGTGCAATAAGAGATAAAAATAAAGCATTTAGAGAATTAAAGCAAGTAGGTAGTGATGAGGCATTAACTAAATACAGAAGATTAAATAAATTCTGTAAAAAGCAAAGCAAGACAGCAAAGATTGAGACAGAGAGACTCATTGCCAGAGAAAGTAAAAATAATTCCAAAATATTCTTTAACTACATTATTAGTAAGAAACTAAAAAATGATAGTGTTGGTCCCCTTAAAAATAGTCTGGGTGAAATGGTGGATGAGGATGAGGGAAAAGCCAATATGCTAAATGACTTTTTTCAACAGTATTTACACAAGAAAATCCCATGACGGATAACATGATCAGGGATAAAAATTCTCCATTAAATGTCACCTGCTTAACCCAGCAGAAAGTACGGCGGCGTCTAAAAATCACTAATATTGACAAATCCCCGGGCCCGGATGGGATACACCCCGGAGTACTGCAGGAATTAAGCACAGTCATAGATAGACCATTATATATTTAATCTTTAAAGATTCCATAATAACAGGGTCTGTACCACAGGACTGGCGTATAGCAAATGTGGTGCCAATATTCAAAAAGGGGACAAAAACTGAACTTGGAAATTATAGGCCAGTAAGTTTAACCTCAACTGTGGGTAAAATCCTGGAGGGTTTTCTAAGAGATACTATACTGGAGTATCTGGAGAAGAATAACCACATGACCCAATATCAACATGGGTTTACAAGGGACCATTCCTGTCAGACTAATCTGATAAGCTTTTACGAAGAGGTAAGTTCCGGACTGGACCAAGGGAATGCAGTGGATGTGGTGTACATGGACTTTTCAAAAGCTTTTGATACGGTGCCACACAAAAGGTTGATACATAAAATGAGAACAATGGGGAT
This sequence comes from Dendrobates tinctorius, assembly GCF_039654945.1. Lineage (NCBI taxonomy): Eukaryota > Metazoa > Chordata > Amphibia > Anura > Dendrobatidae > Dendrobates > Dendrobates tinctorius. The sequence goes on along the minus strand of NW_027361937.1, from coordinate 1,051,439 downwards.
AGGGGAAAATATGTGTAGGTGGGTTAAGAGCTGGCTCAGGGATAGGAAACAAAGGGTGGTTATTAATGGAGCACACTCGGACTGGGTCACGGTTAGCAGTGGGGGTACCAAAGGGGTCAGTTTTGGGCCCGCTTCTTTTTAACATATTTATTAATGACCTTGTAGGGGGCATAGAGAGTAGAATTTCCATATTTGCAGATGACACTAAACTCTGCAGGGTAATCAATACAGAGGAGGACAATTTTATATTACAGGAGGATTTATGTAAACTAACTAGAAGCTTGGGCTGATAAATGGCAAATGAGCTTTAATGGGGATAAATGTAAGGTCATGCACTTGGGTAGAACAAGATGTATAATTATGTGCTTATTTGTAAAACACTGGGCAAAACTGTCACTGAAAAAGACCTGGGTGTATGGGAGGACGACAAACTCACATTTAGTGGCAAGTGTTAGGCAGCTGCTGCAAAGGCAAATAAAATAATGGGATGCATTAAAAGAGGCATAGATGCTCATGAGGAGAACATAATTTTACCTCTATATACAAGTCACTATTGCGACCACACTTAGAATACTGTGTACAGTTCTGGTCTCCGGTGTATAAGAAAGGCATAGCTGAACTGGAGCGGGTGCAGAGAAGAGCGACCAAGGTTATTAGGGAACTGGGGGGTCTGCAATACCAAGACAGGTTATTACACTTGGGGTTATTTAGTTTGGAGAATCGAAGGCTTAGGGGTGATCTTATTACAATGTATAAATATATGCGGGGACAGTACAAAGATCTTTCTAATGATCTTTTTACTCTTAGACCTGTGACGGGGACAAGGGGGCATCCTCTACGTCTGGAGGAAAGGTTTAAGCATACTCAGACGCGGATTCTTTACTGTAAGAGCAGTGAGACTATGGAACTCTCTGCCATATGATGTTGTAATGAGTGATTCCCTACTAAAATTTAAGAAGGGACTGGATGCCTTTCTTGAAAAGTATAATATTACAGGGTATATACACTAGTTTCCTTAATATTGCGTTGATCCAGGGAGCTAGTCTGATTGCCGTATGTGGAGTCGAGAAGGAATTTTTTTCCCCCAATGTGAAGCTTACTGTTTGCCACATGGTTTTTTTTTTTACCTTTCTTTGGATCAACATGTTAGGACAGGTTAGGATAGGATATGGGTTGAACTGGATGGACTTAAAGTCTCCCTTCAACCTTAATAACTATGTTACTATGTATCTACATAGATAACATTGTGGTGGTAATCCAAAAGTCATCCTCTGCATGTAAATTAGAATATGATAGGTTGTATACTTCTAAGGCTATATGTGCAAGTTGCGTATTTGCTCGCAGCAATTTGCAAGGTTTCTGCATCTCTTGACAGAAAAACGCAGCGGAAAATACTCGTGTTTTTTAAGCGTTTTTTTAAAATCCATACAGCTAAATAAAGATATATTATTAGAAAAAAAGAATTGTGACGTAATTTCCTTGTTCAATCTCTTCTTTTTCATTTTCCATTGAAGACCATAATGTCATTACATACCATGTTCAAATTTATAATGTTTACACACACAAAACAAATATAAGTGCAACATATATATACACTCACTGGCCACTTTATTAGGTACACCATGCTAGTAACGGGTTGGACCCCCTTTTGCCTTCAGAACTGCCTCAATTCTTCGTGGCAGAGATTCAACAAGGTGCTGGAAGCATTCCTCAGAGATTTTGGACCATATTGACATGATGGCATCACACAGTTGGCGCAGATTTGTCGGCTGCACATCCCTGATGCGAATCTCCCGTTCCACCACATCCCAAAGATGCTCTATTGGATTGAGATCTGGTGACTGAGGAGGCCATTTGAGTACAGTGAACTCATTGTCATGGTCAAGAAACCAATCTGAGATGATTCGAGCTTTATGACATGGCGCATTATCCTGCTGAAAGTAGCCATCAGATGTTGGGTACATTGTGGTCATAAAGGGATGGACATGGTCAGCAACAATACTCAGGTAGGCTGTGGCGTTGCAACGATGCTCAATTGGTACCAAGGGGCCCAAAGAGTGCCAAGAAAAAATTCCCCACACCATGACACCACCACCACCAGCTTGAACCGTTGATACAAGGCTGGATGGATCCATGCTTTCATGTTGTTTACGCCAAATTCTGACCCTACCATCCGAATGTCGCAGCAGAAATCGAGACTCATCAGACCAGGCAACGTTTTTCCAATCTTCTACTGTCCAATTTCGATGAGCTTGTGCAAATTGTAGCCTCAGTTTCCTGTTCTTAGCTGAGAGGAGTGGTACCCAGTGTGGTCTTCTGCTGCTGTAGCCCATCTGCCTCAAAGTTCGACGCACTGTGCGTTCAGAGATGCTCTTCTGCCTACCTTGGTTGTAACGGGTGGCAATTTGAGTCACTGTTGCCTTTCTATCAGCTCGAACCAGTATGCCCATTCTCCTCTGGCATCAACAAGGCATTTCCGGCCACAGAACTGCCGCTCACTGGATTTTTTTTCTTTTTCGGACCATTCTCTGTAAACCCTAGAGATGGTTGTGCGTGAAAATCCCAGTAGATCAGCAGTTTCTGAAATACTCAGACCAGCCCTTCTGGCACCAACAATCATGCCACGTTCAAAGGCACTCAAATCACCTTTCTTCCCCATACTGATGCTCGGTTTGAACTGCAGGAGATTGTCTTGACCATGTCTACATGCCTAAATGCACTGAGTTGCCGCCATGTGATTGGCTGATTAGAAATTAAGTCTTAACACACAGTTGGACAGGTGTACCTAATAAAGTGGCCAGTGAGTGTGTATATATATATATATATAATACCAAACCCGAGGTTTAGTAACAAACAGGTGTCAGCCAGATACCATCATTAATAAAACAGTACGTAATGGGTTAAATAAAGATGTACAGGCACACACACATACACACACATGCCTATGTAGGAACATTAATCTACATATGGTGTACAAAAAACAAAAAAACCAACTGTCAGAAATCTGCGTGAAATGTAATATCTGTTTACTTTTCAAAAAATTGAAAAAATAAATTGTGTGGGCTCCCACATAATCTTCATAACCAGCAGAGGGAAAGCCGATGGCTGAGGGCTGATGTAAATATTCTGGGACGGAGCCAATAGCCATAAAGGTTCCCAGGCTATTAATATCATCCACAGCTGTTTGCTTTGCCTTTACTGACTAGTTTACAGGGGATCCCCAGAAAAAAATGACATGGGGTCCCCCTATAAAATCGAACCAGCAAAGGCTAAGCAGACAGCTGCGGGCTGATATAGCCTGAGATGGAGCCATGGATATTGTCACCCCTCCAGGCTAAAACATCAGCTCTCAGCCACCCCAGAAATGGGGGGGGTTGATGTCACCTTTGTATTGTCAGTTGACATCAAGCTCACAGGTTAGTAATGGAGAAGCGTCTATAAGACACCTATCCAATACTAACCCCATAGTGATATTGTATAAAACACACACACCCAGAATAAAGTCCTTTATTTGAAATAATCACACAGACTCCTTTATTGAATGTGAATTTACCATACTTACTTAACGCCTAATCCGCGACTCCCTTGTTTCCTGCAAACAATAAAAAAATAATAAACCAACATATAATACTATCCTGTCCAACATAGTCCATTTAATATCGAGTGTGTCCCACGGCGATCTCACGTGTAGAACAGTCTGGCGATACACTGATAGGAGGTAATTGCACTGGCAGTGTATCACTGAGCAGCTGTCAGAAAGTTCACCAGAGTTCATCAGCTTTGGTGCTCTCACTCACGGCACCGCTGCGTGAGAACCGGAGCTGATCAGCTGATGAACTCCGGTGAACTCTCACGGCAGCTCAGTGATACACTGCGGGAGCGCTTACCTCCTGTCAGTGTATCGCTGGGTAGAGCGGTCTCATCTTCAGATGTGACTGTTCCACACGTGAGATCACCGTGGGACACTTGATATTAAATGGACTACGATAGAAAGGTAAGTATATGTTGGTTTATTTGTTTTGATTGTTTGCAGGAGTCACGGGCATTGGGGATTAGGCATTCGGTGAGTATGTATTTTGTATGTGAATATTTATGTATTTTGTATATGAATATGTATGTAATTATGTAAATGTTTTGATTTTTTTTTTCAATTGAACATAGGCGCCGGATGATGAGACTATTTTCCCATCATCAGCTCATGCTGTCTCTGTTATATGTGACAGCATACATAGTCGGATGGGAGTAGTATTCCCATCAGACGACGCCTAAGTACAATCACTATGGGCTGTTCGTCGCATGGTACACTCACCCCGCAGACAGAGGTAGACAGACACAGACATACGCACACATTCTCTGCTAACACACACATTCTCCGCTCACACATATATTCTCTGCTCACACACATATTCTCCGCCCACACACTCTTCCTCCTTCTGACATCATTTCCTTTGACAATTCGCAGCGTTTTTGACAGCAAATCTGCAGCAAATAAGCCGCAAATCCGCAAACCTTTTTACACCTGCGTTTTTGCTGCAGATTTGACTGTTTGACAATTGAAGTCAATGAGTCAAAAACGCTGCAGAAAATAAAATGCTGCAAATACGGATGGAAATTTACTGATCATCTGAACAACCCTTCAGGATTGTCATTGAATTACCTTGCATAAGGAATCCATTGTGTTTTTGGACCATTTAAGCGCGTAAAAAACGTTGCAAAAACGCTGCAAAAACGCATCAAATATGCACAGCCTGACACAAGTAACACTATGTAAAACCATACTTATTTTTTAAAGAAGACCTGTCACTTGCTTAAAAATTGTGTGAAACACCTTGTAAAAATCACTGAGCTCCCCTGATTCTGACACTTCTTTTTTTTTTTACATTTTTATGCTTGGTTGCTCCATTGCAGAGATATTCACATTTGCTGCTTTTGGATTGCAGTATCTGAAATCTCTTTTTACAGATCAGCTGTGTGTTTCTACAGTTTTCCCTGGGGGTGTGCACTTTCACCCACCCATTTCTCAGATGCTGCCAATCACAGCTCGGCAGCTGGTCTAGCAGTCTCAAACTCTGCCGAGCTGTGATATTGCGTAAGGAAGAACTCTAAAGAAACGCCCAGTTGCTCTACAAGCAGAGATTTCACATGCTGCGCTCCAAAAATAGTGACGCAGCGCAAATTGGAAAAGAGTGGCTGGCAGAATAAGGGGAGCTAAGGGATTTTTTTTACAAGGTATTTATCTCAATTTTTGTGTGCAAGTGACAGGTCCTCTTTAAAGGGGTTTTCCACTACTCAGACTCTTCTCAATAACTGTTTCCCTTTATAAAATAATTACACTAATACTCACCTCTGGTGTCAGCGTTGTTTCAGCTCTATTTGCATAGGCTCTCCTGGGGATTGTGTGATATTATTATGTCACGCGATCCCTGCGAACTGTCAGCACTGGCGTCTTTACCCATCCTTCGGACAAATCAGATACATGTTTTAGAATTGAGAGAGCCCGTGCCAAGAGCCATTTTTTATCTCGGATAACCCTCTGTGTAGGACAGAGCAATTTCTCTGCAATGGGCATATGGTAAGATATATGTTGTAGAGCTAATCTGATCTCTTTATATGTTTACCAATAGATCTGATGAACACATTGATGGGCCTGTTGATGGAGCAAGAGGTGACACAGGAAGACAGAGTAGAGCTAGAGCGGACCTGGGTACTATTCCTCTCCACCCTAGAGCTCTTCCAGCAGGATCTGTGTAAAGCACACCATCTTTGCCAACTTTTTCCTTTGCATGGTAGACGAAAAAGACTGGTCAACACAGGGGTTATCGGTAAAACATCAGAAGTTGCTTACAGAGCCAGGAACATAAAGTCTCCCAGTAGCAGCAGGGTACGGGAGAACCAACAAAGAGCCGACAGACCCTGCTCCCCGGATCTAGCCGGCCAGATTGAGCATGTGGAAAGGATGCTTCACGACATGCAGATGAAGGTCAGCATTCCTATATGGACGGTAGAGGCCACCGAAGAGGCTTGGGCAGAGATGAGCTCCGCCTGTGACCTAGATGAGGGTTCAGACAATGAAATACTGGCTGGAGAGGATATTTCTAGCAGGGGCTGTTGTGCTCAAAGGCAATCACTGACTCGTCCTTTATGTATGGTTTCGTAGCGAACAGCTATCCTTGAGTTCTTAAAAACAGCTGGACATGGCACCCAAAAATATGTGACTACAATAGGAAGTTAATGAGGCTGCCTCATGGATATATTTGTTCTCAGGTGTCATCAGATCAGTTTGGCAGATGTTGGAGTTCCCGTCTACTCATTCATAAAATTACCTTGTGATGTGGGGTGGACTCCCAAGATGTTGGCAGCCCACGACTGGTTAGGACTGTGGACAGTGCCGGTATCGTGATATCTGCTCATCCTGCGGATAATTTCCAGAAATGATATAAGGAGTGAAGAAGTCGGCTTTGATGTGACATTTGGGGCAGATAGCCGATTCTACATTGTGAGGATAATCAATAATTATAGTAAATTAATGGCAATGGTGTATACATCCGTATATATTCACCACCTTAGAGCTTTGTTTTTTCAATTGGAGTGAACAATATAATCATGCATGCAGTCTTCCTCAGGGACGTCCATAATTAATTAAACACTTACTGGAAGGAACAGATTTTCTCAGTCTATCTTTTTAATGGTCCTCATTAACCACTTCTGTGTCGAAGAAGGCTGAACCGATTCATGGCGGCCAGTCCAAGTCACCTCCTACATTTGTCTGTGCTAATAGGAAACATCCTCCGATTATAGTAAAAAGGTTAATTATGAATAATATATCAAGGAATTGAGTAAGTTCCTTTTATATGTGTCACTATCTGGATCACTCCCTGTAGACGCGAGCATTAAGAGTATAATCTGTTGGGATCGATTCATATAACTGGTATGCAATGTTCCTTTTAACCTAGAGCACTCTAATAATTAGCCATATGCCTGCTAGTCGCAGTGCCACAAAGCGGATAAGTCTATATCACAGGAGACCTAGACCAGTGGCAGTGAAGGGGCTAATTACATCCCTGGTAGCTTAGGACAGTGAGGGGGCTAATTACAGCCCTGGTAGCTTGGGGCATTGAGGGGGCTAATTACAGCCTTGGTAGCTTAGGGCAGTGAGGGAGCTAATTACAGTGCTGGTAGCTTAGGGCAGTGAGGCGGCCAATTACATCCCTGGTAACATGGCAGTGAAGGGGCTAATATCTGCATTATGTATTACACTGGTAGGAGGCATTGCTTGGTTTACATAAGGGTGATACACAAAAACAGTTCAGCCCTTACAAATCTCTCTCTGTATAAAGATTGCAACGGCCTAACCAATCTGTCTTCATAAAATATGGCAATGAAGAAGGTTGTATTTAACTCCTTTGGGTCTGGTGCATTTAACAGCTATAATTTATTTTTGGTATGAGTCATTTAATTGGTGATATTTCTTCAAATGGTTTTTTCAATGGTAGTTATATCGGTGAGGTAATTATAATAGATATTTTTTTTTCCATTTAATCAGATGCAACGTGCCACAATTGATACTTTCCCGAGCCCATTACTAATTCATTCTGTTCTGTGGACACACCACTTGCAGAAATAGGTGGATGAGTTTTAATTAGGCTTTATTTTACAGTGCCATGGAAAGTTTTAAAGGGACCCAAAAAAGCTCCTTCATGGAGGCCTCTCTTGGGGTAAAATCTGCAGAAAATTTGCACTTAAGACATGCAGATTTTTAGCATACATTTACAACCTGTATAAATGCACCCTTATTGTTCAGAGGAAGAAATCTGTGGCAGTCTTGAGAAGGAGCCTGCACGTTATAAATACATTAGTGGGCAAGCGTTGAAAAAAAGGGGTGCATTTTCAATAATTCCAGGCCCAAGCTCTAAGTTCAGAAAAGGTTTTGTTAGATACTTGGTGTGGGGCAAATTATACCTAGCTAGTGGAAATCGACCCCATCCCAAATAAGGGTGACGTGCTAAGGTTTGTTTTATGTGCACGGGATGAGATTAAGGCAGGAGACAACAAGACCTCTTCACTTTCTACCCCAATTGGTTCCCATGGTCTCACTTCTGAGGTTTACCCTCTCTCCACCTGATTGTCGAGTGGCATTTCACCTTCTTAAAACTCTCTATTCAATGTCCGCAACCTTCTCCCGTGATCCTGCACACTTCGTTTTGTCAAACGTTCTATTCTAGACACTATAATACTTTGTTTGGAGCTATGTAATTGTTCTTTTTTGCACTTATCCTCTCTATATGTGCTCTTATACATGTGCAATTGTTTGTCAAAGAGATCTCAAATAAAAACTTTTTAAACCATAAAAATATCCAGAAAATATTTGTGACACCATCGACATAAGAGAAGACACAAACACTGATACTTCTGTGTGCATTTACAGTAGATTGTGCATTTCTCAAAATTTACTAATATGGCTTGGTTACTAAATTTTACAACAGGTTAGTGAGCACAATATTCTGACTCGAAACGTGATTGATTATGTTTGTAATGCCATTTTCAGACACCCTTAAAGGGGTTGTTTAAAGCTAAAATTGCAAAGTGTTTGTAAAAACAAGCAACTTTACAATTTATTTATTAAAAATCCTCTTCCTTCTCAAGAACTTTTGTAATTTTATAGTGTGGCAGGTTAAATAGGTAAGGAGATTTCGCCACATGCAGGCTCTGTGCTTTACAGCAGGGGTGGGGAACCTCCTTTTCTCCAGTCCAGATTTCAGGGGACCGCAGTGCTCGGGTAGTCATGTTTTGTCGGCCCGTTAATTGATCTTTACACAGCAACACTGTGGCCCATGCAATGAAGGACTACATCCTGACACAGACCATTGCCAGCATCAGGACGAACTTTACGGGAGAAGTCAGTGTGCTCTGTGCTTCAATCCCACCGACAAAGACAGCTGCCACAGCATCTCAAGCTGTGATATGCCCTAGCGTCTCCCTGCTGTGATGCACATGTCCTAAAGTCTCCGTGCTGTGAATGTATATGCCCTTGCATCTCCCTGCTGTGATGTACACTAACTACCATTCAAAAGTTTATGGTCACTTAGATGTTTCCTTATTTTTTTTTTAAAGAAAAGCAGTTTTTTTCCAATGAAGCTAACATTAAATGATTCAGAAATACACTCTATACATTGTTAATATGGTAAATGCCTATTCTAGCTGCAAACGTCTGGTTTGTAATACAATGTCTTCACAAATGTATAGAGGCCCATTTCCAACAACCATCACTCCAGTGTTCTTATGGTGTTTGCTAACTGTGTAAGAAGGCTAATGGATGGTTAGAATACCCTTGAAAACCCTTGTGTATGTTAACACAACTGAAAACAGTTTGGCTGATTAGAAAAGCTACAAACCTGACTTTCCTTTGAGCTAGTTGAGAATCTAGAGCATTACATTTGTTGGTTCCATTAAACTCTCAAAATGGCCAGGAAAAAAAGAACTGTCATGTGAAAAAGACAGTCTATTCTTGTTCTTAGAAATGAAGGCTATTCCATGTGAGAAATTGCCAAGAAACTGAAGATTTCCTACAACGGTGGGAACTACTCCCTTCAGAGGAGAGCGCAAACAGGCTCTGGCTCTAACCAGAGAAGAAAGAGAAATGGGAGGCCCCGCTGCACAACTGAGCAACAAGACAAGTACATTAGAGTCTGTAGTCTGAGATTGGCAGCAAAACGCCAGTGTCAACGTCTACAGTGAAGAGGCGACTTGAGATGCTGGCCTTCAAGGCAGAGTGGCAAAGAAAAAGCCATATCTGAGACTGGCTAATAAAAGGAAAAAGATTAATATGGGCAAAAGAACACAGACATTGGACAGAGGAAGATTGGAAAAAAGTGTTATGGACAGACGAATCCAAGTTTGAGGTGTTTGGATCACACAGAAGAACATTTGTGAGATGCAGAACAACTGAAAAGATGCTGGAAGAGTGCCTGATGCCATGTGTCAAGCATGGTGGAGGTAATGTGATGGTCTGGGGTTACTTTGGTGCTGGTAAAGTGGGAGATTTGTACAAGGTAAAAAGGATTTTGAATAAGGAAGGCTATCACTCCACTTTGCAACGCCATGCCATACCCTGTGGACAGTGCTTGATTGGAGCCAATTTCATCCTACAACAGGACAATGACTCAAAGCACACCTCCAAATTGCATGAACTATTTAGGGAAGAAGCAGGCAGCTGGTATTCTATCTGTAATGGAGTGACCAGCGCAGACACCAGATCTCAACCCCATTGAGCTGTTGTGGGAGCAGCTTGACCGTATGGTAGGCAAAAAGTGCTCATCAAGCCAAACCAACTTGTGGGAGGGGCTTGTGGAAGCATGGCGTGAAATTACTCCAGAATGCCTCAGCAAATTAAAGGGAACCTGTCACCCTCCACAGGCGTTTTTAAGTAAAAGAACCACCTTGTGCAGCACTAATGCTGCATTCTGTCAAGGTGGCTTTTTTATTTAGCGTCCCTTCCTCCGCCAAAATAATCGTTTTTAAAATTGGTCAGACATACCTGATATTTGTCAGAGGGGCAGGGCTTTCCCCCCTGGACACATAGACTCACATACGTCAGTCATGTCCAGCTTTTGAACTTGGCGGCGCCGCCTCCTCAGTGTTCATTTCTTTTTCTCGCACCTGCGCTGTAATATTCTTTCAGTGGTGCAGCAGGACCTGTGATGATGTCAGCACCATGTGATCAGTAGGGGGCGGAGCTCAGCAAGCAGTGGTGCCAGCAGGGCCTGTGATGACGTCAGCATCATGTGACCAGTAGGGGCGGAGCTCAGCAGAGCAGTGGGTGCCAGCAGGACCTGTGATGATGTCAGCACCATGTGACCAATAGGGGCAGAGCTAAGCAGGGCAGCGGTGCAGCAGGCATGAGAAAAAGAAATGAACGCTGAGGAGGCGGCGCCAAATTCAAAAGCTGGACATGACTGACGTATGTGAGGCGTCTGTGTCCAGGGGGGAAACCCCCCCCCTGACAAATATCAGGTATGTCTGACCAATTTTAAAAACGATTATTTTGGCGGTGGAAGGGACACTAAATAAAAGAGCCGCCTTGACAGAATGCAGCATTAGTGCTGCACAAGGAGGCTCTTTTACTTAAAAACGCCTGCGGGGGGTGACAGGTTCCCTTTAACTGCTAGAATGCCAAAGGTCTGCAATGCTGTAATTGCTTCAAAGGGAGCATTCTTTGACGAAAGCAAAGTTTGGAGAAAATTATTATTTCAAATAAAAAATCTTTTTCCAACCTTGTTAATGTCTGGACTAGATTTTAAATTCATTTGGCAACTCATTTGATTAATAAAAGTCTGAGTTTTGATGGAAAACACAATTGTCTGGGTGACCGCAGACTTTTGAACGGTAGTGTATATGCCCTAGCGTCTCCTCCTGTGATGTATATATTGCAGCTTCTCCTCCTGTAATGTACAGTTGTGGCCAAAAGTATTGACACCCCTGCAATTCTGTCAGATAATACTCAGTTTATTCCTGAAAATGATTGCAAACACAAATTCTTTGGTATTATTATCTTCATTTAATTTGTCTTAAATGAAAAAACACAAAAGAGAATGAAGCAAAAAGCAAAACATTGATCATTTCACACAAAACTCCAAAAATGGGCCAGACAAAAGTATTGGCACCCTCAGCCTAATACTTGGTTGCACAACCTTTAGCCAAAATAACTGTGACCAACCGCTTCCGGTAACAATCAATGAGTTTCTCACAATGCTCTGCTGGAATTTTAGACCATTCTTCTTTGGCAAACTGCTACAGGTCTCTGATATTTGAAGGATGCCTTCTCCAAACTGCCATTTTTAGATTTCTCCACAGGTGTTCTATGGGATTCAGGTCTGGACTCATTTGCTGGCCACCTTAGAAGTCTCCAGTGCTTTCTCTCAAACCATTTTCTAGTGCTTTTTGAAGTGTGTTTTGGGTCATTGTCCTGCTGGAAGACCCATGACCTCTGAGGGAGACCCAGCTTTCTCACACTGGGCCCTACATTATGCTGCAAAATTTGTTGGCAGTGTTCAGACTTCATAATGCCATGCACACGGTCAAGCAGTCCAGTGCCAGAGGCAGCAAAGCAACCCCAAAACATCAGGGAACCTCCGCCATGTTTGACTGTAGGGACCGTGTTCTTTTCTTTGCCTCTTTTTTGTCCTGTAAACTCTATGTTGATGCCTTTGCCCAAAAAGCTCTACTTTTGTCTCATCTGACCAGAGAACTTTCTTCCAAAACGTCTTAGGCTTTTTCAGGTAAGTTTTGGCAAACTCCAGCCTGGCTTTTTTATGTCTCGGGGCAAGAAGTGGGGTCTTCCTGGGTCTCCTACCATACAGTCCCTTTTCATTCAGACGCCGACGGATAGTACGGGTTGACACTGTTGTACTCTCGGACTGCAGGGCAGCTTGAACTTGTTTGGATGTTAGTCGAGGTTCTTTATCCAACATCTGCACAATCTTGCGTTGAAATCTCTTGTCAATTTTTCTTTTCCGTCCACATCTAGGGAGGTTAGCCACAGTGCCATGGGCTTTAAACTTCTTGATGACACTGTGCACGGTAGACACAGGAACATTCAGGTCTTTGGAGATGGACTTGTAGCCTTGAGATTGCTCATGCTTCCTCACAATTTGGTTTCTCAAGTCCTCAGACAGTTCTTTGGTCTTCTTTCTTTTCTCCATGCTCAATGTGGTACACAAAAGGACACAGGACAGAGGTTGAGTCAACTTTAATCCATGTCAACTGGCTGCAAGTGTGATTTAGTTATTGCCAACACCTGTTAGGTGCCACAGGTAAGTTACAGGTGCTGTTAATTACACAAATTAGAGAAGCATCACATGATTTTTCGAACAGTGCCAATATTTTTGTCCACCCTCTTTTTTATGTTTGGTGTGCAATTATATCCAATTTGGCTTTAGGACAATTCTTTTTGTGTTTTTTCATTTAAGACAAATTAAATGAAGATAATAATACCAAAGAATTTGTGTTTGCAATCATTTTCAGGAAGAAACTGAGTATTATCTGACAGAATTGCAGGAGTGTCAATACTTTTGGCCACAACTGTATATGTCCCCGCATCTCCTGTGATGCCCTATCCTCTCCTGCTGCGTTGTATATGCCACAGCTTCCCTGCTGTGATGTATATGCCCCTTTGTCTCCTGCTATGATGTATGTACTCCAACGTCTCCTGTGGTGCCCCAGCATGTCCCATGATGCCCCAATGTCTCCTGTTGTGATATATATGCCCCAACGTCTCCTGTTATTATGTATATGCGCCAGAATTTCCTGTGGTGCCCCAGCATCTCCTGTTGTGATATATATGCCCAGCGTTTCCTGTAATACTGTATATGTGCCCCAGCATCTCCTGCTGTGATGTATATGCCCTATCGTCCCCTACTGTGATGTATATACTCCAGCCCCAGAGTCTCCTGTGGTGTAAAGGCTCCAGGCCCAGTGTCCTATGTGATACAGTGGGGCAAAAAAGTATTTAGTTAGTCAGCAATAGTGCAAGTTCCACCACTTAAAAAGATGAGAGGCGTCTGTAATTTACATCATAGGTAGACCTCAACTATGGGAGACAAACTGAGAAAAAAAAATCCAGAAAATCACATTGTCTGTTTTTTTTTAATTTTATTTGCATATTATGGTGGAAAATAAGTATTTGGTCAGAAACAAAATTTAATCTCAATACTTTGTGATATATCCTTTGTTGGCAATGACAGAGGTCAAACGTTTTCTGTAAGTCTTTACAAGGTTGCCACACACTGTTGTTGGTATGTTGGCCCATTCCTCCATGCAGATCTCCTCTAGAGCAGTGATGTTTTTGGCTTTTCGCTTGGCAACACGGACTTTCAACTCCCTCCAAAGGTTTTCTATAGGGTTGAGATCTGGAGACTGGCTAGGCCACTCCAGGACCTTGAAATGCTTCTTACGAAGCCACTCCTTCGTTGCCCTGGCGGTGTGCTTTGGATCATTGTCATGTTGAAAGACCCAGCCACGTTTCATCATCAATGCCCTTGCTGATGGAAGGAGGTTTGCACTCAAAATCTCACGATACATGGCCCCATTCATTCTTTCATGTACCCGGATCAGTCGTCCTGGCCCCTTTGCAGAGAAACAGCCCCAAAGCATGATGTTTCCACCACCATGCTTTACAGTAGGTATGGTGTTTGATGGATGCAACTCAGTATTCTTTTTCCTCCAAACACGACAAGTTGTGTTTCTACCAAACAGTTCCAGTTTGGTTTCATCAGACCATAGGACATTCTCCCAAAACTCCTCTGGATCATCCAAATGCTCTCTAGCAAACTTCAGACGGGCCCGGACATGTACAGGCTTAAGCAGTGGGACACGTCTGGCACTGCAGGATCTGAGTCCATGGTGGCGTAGTGTGTTACTTATGGTAGGCCTTGTTACATTGGTCCCAGCTCTCTGCAGTTCATTCACTAGGTCCCCCTGCGTGGTTCTGGGATTTTTGCTCACCGTTCTTGTGATCATTCTGACCCCACGGGGTGGGATTTTGCGTGGAGCACCAGATCGAGGGAGATTATCAGTGGTCTTGTATGTCTTCCATTTTCTAATTATTGCTCCCACAGTTGATTTCTTCACTCCAAGCTGGTTGGCTATTGCAGATTCAGTCTTCCCAGCCTGGTGCAGGGCTACAATTTTGTTTCTGGTGTCCTTTGACAGCTCTTTGGTCTTCACCATAGTGGAGTTTGGAGTCAGACTGTTTGAGGGTGTGCACAGGTGTCTTTTTATACTGATAACAAGTTTAAACAGGTGCCATTACTACAGGTAATGAGTGGAGGAAAGAGGAGACTCTTAAAGAAGAAGTTACAGGTCTGTGAGAGCCAGAAATCTTGATTGCTTGTTTCTGACCAAATACTTATTTTCCACCATAATATGCAAATAAAATGAAAAAAAAACAGACAATGTGATTTTCTGGATTTTTTTTTCTCAGTTTGTCTCCCATAGTTGAGGTCTACCTATGATGTAAATTACAGACGCCTCTCATCTTTTTAAGTGGTGGAACTTGCACTATTGCTGACTGACTAAATACTTTTTTGCCCCACTGTATATACGCTCCAGCCCCAGTATATGCCCCGGCGTCTCCGGTGATGTACAGTTAGCTCCAGAAATATTTGGACAGTGGCAAGTTTTGGCATTTTAGCTGTTTACTAAAAGATTCAAGATACAGTAATATCAATAGGAGCTTAAAGTGCAGACGAGGCTTTAATTTGAGGGTATTCATATGCTAAATGGATCAAGGGTTTAGGAATTATAGCTCTTTAATATGTAGCTGCTTTTTAAAGGGCCCAAAAGTAATTGAACAGCGCAAAAGCTCTTTATTGGGCTGCATAGGCTATTCCCTTGTTAATTCATTATCAATTAAGCAGTTAAAAAGTCTGGAGCTGATTTCAGGTATGGCATTTGCATTTGGAAGCTGTTGCTGTGAACCCACGACATGTCAAATGAGCTCTCAATGGAAGAGAAACAGGTCATCTTTAGGCTGAAAAAAGGAAGAAATCCATCAGAGAGAGAGCAGAAATGTTAGAAAAAAAAAGTGTGCACTGGTGAGATTGGGAAATCAAAAAAGCCTGGACATTCACCGAAGACAACAGTGGGGAATGATTGCAGAATCCTACTCAAGGTGAAGAAAAGCCCCTTCACAACATTGACCCAAGTGAAGAACAGTCTCCAGGAAGTACGTGTTTCAGTATCTAAGTCTACCATAAAGAGACTTAATGAGAGCAAATCATCGGCCTTAAAAATAGAAACGCCAGATTAGTCTTTGCCAAAAACATCTAAAGAAGCCAGACCAGTTCTGGAAAAACATTCTTTGGACAGATGAAACTAAGTTCAACCTATACCAAAATAATGGGAAGAAAAAAGTATGGAGTAGGCTTGGAATGTTTCATGATCCAAACAACATCCTCTGTAAAATATGGTGGAGGCAGTGTGATGGCATGGGTATGCATGGCTTCCAATGTCACTGATGTTTGATGATGTGACTGAAGACAGAAGCAGTTGGATGAATTCTGAAGGATACAGGGCTGTTCTTTCTGCTCAGATATAACAAAATGCAGCAAGGTTGATTGGACTGTGCTTCACAGTGCAGATGGCCAATGATCCAAAACATACTGCGAAAGCAACCAAGGAGTTTTTTAAACAAAACCTGTCAGTAGGATTTTGCTCAGTAAACTACAGACAATGTCAGGTTGGCGTTGCTATACTGATGAAAATGGTAACTGGGTTGATGAAATCTGTCTTGTGGTTGTTGTTTAATCTGTATTTGTAGTTTTCAGTTAATGAGATTCTTGTGCTTCGGGGCGGGCTGTGGGGAGGAGGTCTTTATGTGGTGCTCTGCTTACATTTTCATTTCTATGGCTTTTGTCAGGTCACTGATCGCTCAGTGACTTGCCCCCTATCTTACTTACTGAATATTTTATTGTGGAGTTACAAAAAAAATCTATATTCATCAAAATGGCACCTGTCTACATGCTTTATGCATATACCATTGTATTTTTTTTAAAAATTGACTCCATCACAATGGCAGCGGTTCCTGTGCAGTTGCAGCTATCGTGTTCCGATAGATGCTGCTGCACAACGGCTGCCGCCGCCGCCATTTTGATGGAGCCATTTTTTTTTTAACCCCATGATTGTATAGGCATAAAACATATAGGAATAAAGCACAAATACATATAGGCATGTATCATGCTACAGCACAAGCACCGACGCTGGCTCCATTTTGATGAAGTTGAATTTTTTCTGTAACCCCACAATATTATATGCATTTTGTAAAATAGGAGGTTGGTCACTGAGGAGTCAGTGACCTGTCCTAAGCCATAGTGATGAATATGTAAGCAGAGCACCACATGAAGACCCCCCCCCCACAGGCCGCCCTGAAGCATGAGAATCTCAGCTGAAAACTACAAATAAAGATTAAACAAAAACCACAAGATGGATTTCATCAACCAAGGTATCAATTGAATCAGCATAACAAG
The DNA here is from genome assembly GCF_039654945.1 of Dendrobates tinctorius. Classification (NCBI taxonomy): domain Eukaryota; kingdom Metazoa; phylum Chordata; class Amphibia; order Anura; family Dendrobatidae; genus Dendrobates; species Dendrobates tinctorius. Next base: position 1,034,418 of record NW_027361937.1, on the reverse strand, counting down.
TGCCGACCTGACACTGTTTGTAGGCTACTGAGCAAAATCCTGCTGACAGGTTCACTTTAAGGCAAAGTAGTGGAATATTCTGCAATGGCCAGGTCGACTGCCAGATTTTACCCCCAATGAGCATGCAATTCACATGCTTTAAGACAAAACTTAAGGCAGAATGTCCTTCAAACGCAACAAGTGAAGTCACCTGCTGTAAAGGCATGGAAAAGCATCATACAGGGGGAAACCCATGGCTTCTAGACCTCAAAGTCCTAAAATGAGGAGCCTTTGTAGAAAAATGATTGCAATTCCTAAACATTTCACAGGATATTGTTTTTTAATTAAATCTAAAAGTCTTCATTTTAATTGCATATCAGTTGTTTTGTTTTAAATAAAAAATAGTTGCATGCAGTGCCAAAATCATGACGATTCTGTCACTGTCCAAATATATTGGGACACATCTGTGCCGTGACTTGCGAAACTATTCACCACCTTGGCATTTTTTTTCTGTATTGCTACCTCACAACCTGTAATTTCACAGTTTTTTTCTTTAGGGTTTGCATCAGCTCATGTAAACAACCTGCCTACAACTGTGAACATTTAGTTTTCTTTTTATTGTGAAGCAAACAAAAAATAGGACACAGTAGTTGAAAACTTAACCATTCACCGCCTTATTATGTTGTATAGTCTCCTTTTGCACCAGTTACAGCTGCAAGTCGCTTTGGATAAGTCTGAGCTCTCTCCATCTTGCCATAGGGATTTTTTCCCATTCCTCAAGGCAAAAGTGCTCCAGGTCCTTCAAGTTAGATGGTTTCCTCTGGTTAACAGCAATCTTGAAGTCTGACCACTAGAGTTGAGCGAAACGGGTCGAAAAATTTCAAAAGTCGCCGACTTTTGGCAAAGTCGGGTTTCATGAAACGAAACCCGACCCTAGGATGAGGTCGCCCACGAGGTCGGCGACTTACGCGCCAAAGTCGCGTTTCAATAGTTTGTTTTGCGCTCTTTTTCAGCCAATCAGGATCCACGGACACTGTGGGCAATGTGATGACATAGGCAGGGGTCACCACCATCTTTCAGAAGGGCATGCAAGTGATTGGCTTGCTTTGGTGGGCGTCACAGGGGTTATAAAAGGGCGTGCACGCCGACCGCCATCTTACTTCTGCCGATCTTAGCATAGGGAGATGTTTCTGCTGCTGATTCTTTAGGGAGAGCGTTAGGCAGGGAAGAAGAAAAAAAAACCTGCTTCTGCTGCTAGCGATTTTGCCTGTACAACACACCAGTCACTGTGTGTGCAGTGCAAGGGGAGTCTATATTGTGGTGGATCAGCGGTGTTGGTTGTTAGGCTGCCTTCTAAGGCTTCCTGACAGCTGCATTGCTGTTTACCCACTGCTCTGCAAACTGCTTTTTTAAAAGCAATCCCAATTTTTTTTTTTGTCCTGCTGAGGTACTGAGCGTGCATTTTTTCACACCATACAGCGGTGTACGCTCCTCACACAGTACCGTGTAACGGCTGTTATCACAGCCACAGTGAAGCTATCTGTGTGTCACTCTGTGAGAATAAGTCGAGGACATGTTCCGTTCTTACAGACCTGCACCTCCTAGTTTTGTCTAGCTTTCAAACAGTTAAATATATTTGCTGTTTGATCACATTCAAAACTATAGAGAGACAGCGTGTGTCAGTCCGTATACTTAAAAAACACGGAGCTTGACAATTTTACGTACACCGGACAGCCGTGTACGTGCACGCTCCTCTCAGTACCGTGTAACGGCTGTTATCATGGCCACAGTGAAGCTATCTGTGTGTCACTGTGGAAGGATAAGTGGAGGACTTGTTCCGTTCTTACAGACCTACACTCTAGGGAGATTCCTATTCTGCCCAATTCTACATACACCTTGTAGTTTGTGATACACTAGCCAATTTCTGCCTGTGACATAGCGCTCTGATATTCAGTGGGCCTCACACAATCCAAAAGTGTCCAGTGTCCACAAGTGTGTGCAGAAATTCAAAATCTCCCTTATCCTGTAGTCACTTTTTTCACACCTGTGCCATCGAGCCTGTGACATAGCGCTCTGATATTCAGTGGGCCTCACACAATCCAAAAGTGTCCAGAGTCCACAAGTGTGTGCAGAAATTCAAAATCTCCCTTATCCTGTAGTCACTTTTTTCACACCTGTGCCATCGAGCCTGTGACATAGCGCTCTGATATTCAGTGGGCCTCACACAATCCAAAAGTGTCCAGTGTCCACTAGTGTGTGCAGAAATTCAAAATCTCCCTTATCCTGTAGTCACTTTTTTCACACCTGTGCCATCGAGCCTGTGACATAGCGCTCTGATAGTCAGTGGGCCTCACACAATCCAAAAGTGTCCAGTGTCCACTAGTGTGTGCAGAAATTCAAAATCTCCCTTATCCTGTAGTCACTTTTTTCACACCTGTGCCATCGAGCCTGTGACATAGCGCTCTGATATTCAGTGGGCCTCACACAATCCAAAAGTGTCCAGTGTCCACTAGTGTGTGCAGAAATTCAAAATCTCCCTTATCCTGTAGTCACTTTTTTCACACCTGTGCCATCGAGCCTGTGACATAGCGCTCTGATATTCAGTGGGCCTCACACAATCCAAAAGTGTCCAGTGTCCACTAGTGTGTGCAGAAATTCAAAATCTCCCTTATCCTGTAGTCACTTTTTTCACACCTGTGCCATCGAGCCTGTGACATAGCGCTCTGATATTCAGTGAGCCTCACACAATCCAAAAGTGTCCAGTGTCCACTAGTGTGTGCAGAAATTCAAAATCTCCCTTATCCTGTAGTCACTTTTTTCACACCTGTGCCATCGAGCCTGTGACATAGCGCTCTGATATTCAGTGGGCCTCACACAATCCAAAAGTGTCCAGTGTCCACAAGTGTCTGCAGAAATTCAAAATCTCCCTGTCCTATAGACACCTTGTACCTTGTTTTACATTACTATATAGTTTGTTGGATTTTGTCTACATTTCTACCAAAAATGAGGAAGGCTGGTGGAAGAGGCCGTGGAATTGGGCGGGGGTTGGCAGCTGGTAATGATGGTGTTGGTGGTGGATCTGATGGTAGTGGCAAAAGCAAAATAGGACCGAATGCAGGAGGTGTTGAGCCTGCGTCATCGTCTGGCTCCACAAGGCCTCGAAGGCTTAGTTTTCTAGGAGTTGGCAAACCGCTTTTAAAGCCAGAGCTTCAGGAAAAAGTTTTGTCTTACATTGCTGACTCAGCCTCCAGCTCTATCGCCTCCTCTTCCGAAGTTGTAAAAAATAAAAGCACTGAGTCGTCATTGGAGGCTCATGTTCATGAACCACACCTTTCCTTGTGTCCTTCACCCCAACCAAGATTGAAGGATGACGCAGGCCATACTACTGATTACTCCATGGAGCTGTTTTCACATACCATGCCTGGATTATCAAGTGAAATGGTGAATTACCCAGGCCAAGATGAATCTGACATGGAGTGCACTGATGCACAGCCGCTGATAGATGATTCTGCTGGTACATTCACTCAGAGCACTACATTGTCCTCGCAGTGTACAGAGCCAGATTCTGACCCTGATGAGACTCAGGTGCCCCTTCCCGCACACTATACCACCATACACGGTGACACAGAGGAAGGTGCACATGACATTGAAGAGGAGGTGATGGATGACCCAGTTGTTGACCCAGATTGGCATCCATTGGGGAAGAGGGTGCTGCTTCCAATAGCTCAGATGAGGAGCATCCACAGCAGACATCGACATCGCAACAGCTGTTATCTGGCAGGCCCGGAGCACTCCAAAGACAGGTTCCAAAAATCAAAAGAGTTGCTGGACAGCTTGTCCAGAGGGTCAAAAGATCACAGCGTGCTAGGCCGCAAAATGTCTGCCAAAGTAGGAAGAGTGCAGTGTGGCACTTTTTTGAACAAAATCCTCATGATCAGGCCAAGGTTATCTGTAAGAAGTGCGCAAAGACCTTTAGCCGAGGGAAAAATCAGAAAAATTTGAATACCAGTTGCATGCTTAGACATTTAACCAGCATGCACTTGCAAGCGTGGACACAACACCAAACCTCAAGTGCCACATGTGCAACTGATCAAAAAGAAGGTAGTCAGCAACGCTACATTGTTTCCCCCACTGTAAGCCCACCGGTTAGCACAGCAGCAAAAGTTGAGGTGTCGTTGCAAGGCCACAGCAGTCAGGGAATCCCACTGATATATCAACGAAATACTGAATCTAGGCCATCAGAAAAAACACCAACTCCATCACCATCATCAACCCTCTCTCAGTCCGCCCTGTCCACCGCTACTTCCACCATATGCAGCTCTCAAGTCCAGCTCACCCTCCCAGACACTATGAGTAGGTCAAGAAAGTACTCAGTCTCTCATCCGCGTACACTAGGTTTGAACGCCCACATTGCCAAACTAATCTCGTTTGAGATGATGCCCTATCGGTTGGTGGAAAGCGCAGCTTTCCGCGAACTCATGGCCTATGCAGTACCACGCTATGACCTACCCAGTCGCCACTTCTCGCAAAGCCATCCCAGCCCTCCACCATCATGTAAAAGACCGCATTGTCCATGCACTCAAGCAGTCAGTGAGTGGAAAGGTGCACCTCACAACTGATGCATGGTCCAGTCGGCATGGCCAGGGCCGTTACGTGTCCATCACTGCGCACTGGGTTAATGTGGTGGATGCAGGGTCCACAGGGGACAGCGGTGGTGGGACAGTGCTGCCTAGCCCACGGTATAGGACACAGTTGGCTGTAGGTGTTCGACTCTCCTCCTCCTCCAGAAGCGAAAGCTCGTCCACAGAGCGCAGTCGTACGAGCACTCCATCTGCAGCTGCCACTGTTGCACACGAGGTGTCCCCCTATCGAGCAGCTAGTGGAAAGCGTCAGCAGGCTGTGTTGCAGATGATGTGTTTGGGCGACAGACACACCGCCGAGGTGCTGGCCGAGTACTTGAAGCGACAAACTGAGTCATGGCTGGGTAGTGTACATCTTGAGGCAGGCAAGGTAGTTAGTGATAACGGCCGTAATTTTGTGGCAGCCATAGCCCTTTCAAAACTCAGCCACATACCTTGCTTGGCTCACACCTTGAACCTGGTGGTGCAGTGCTTCCTCAAAAATTATCCGGAGTTAACAGCCCTGCTCCAGAAGGTGCGAAGACTGTGCGCGCACATCCGCTGGTCGCCTGTACACTCCGTTTGTATGCAGAAGCTGCAGCGATTGCTCCACCTTCCCAACCACCTCCTCATTATCGACATTGCAACAAGGTGGAACTCCACCCTGCACATGGTGGAGCGGCTGTGCGAGCAGAGGCAGGCCATAATGCATTTGTGGGAGGATACACGGCCAGGCACTTTGAGAGCAGACATGGAGTTGACAGGTGTGCAGTGGTCGAAGCTGAAAGACCTCTGTAAAGTCCTTCAGTGTTTTGAGGAATGCACACGGCTGGTAAGCGCAGACGACGCCATCCTAAGCATGAGCATCCCACTTATGCGTCTGCTCATGCAAACTTTGACGCACCTTAAGGAGCAGGCGTCTGCAGCCAATGTTGATGAGGAGGAAGAGGAGGAGGGAATCCTTGATGACATTCAGCCATTGTCTGCTCAGGGACCTCTCCTGGACGAGGTGGAGGAAGAAGAGGAGGAGGAGGATGATGATGGGGATGATTACTTAGGGGAGGAGGATGCATCTCGTGGGGCAAGTGAAAATGTTGGCGTGGCAAGGTCTGGTACAGGGTTTGTGCGTGACTGGAGGGATGTGGATTTGACAGAAAGTGCTCCTCCAACCAGCACTCGCAGTGCATCATTGACACCGGGAACATTGGCCCACATGTCAGATTATGCCTTGCAGATCCTAAAAAGGGACCCCCGCATTGCCAAAATGATGAACGATGACGACTACTGGTTGGCCAGCATCCTGGATCCACGCTATAAAGGCAAATTACAAAACATCATGCCACAGGAGAACCTTGACCTAATATTGGCTAATAAACAAGCAACTCTGGTAAATCGGTTGCTTGAGGCATTCCCAGCACACAGCAGCGGTGATGGTTCTCACACGAGCCGTACGGGCCGGGGGCAGCTTGGCAGAGATGTTCATGGTGCACACAGCAGAAGTGGCGTTGGAGACGGGTTTCATGACAATGTTGTGGACTGATTTTTCAAGTACCGCTCACCCAACTGGTAATACTGCATCGATGGAAAGTGACAGGAGACAGCAGTTGTCAACTATGGTTACAAACTACTTTTCCTCCCATATCGATGTTCTCCCACACAGGTCATTCCCCTTTGACTATTGGGCCGCTAAACTGGACACCTGGCCTGAATTGGCACAATATGCCTTACAGGAGCTCGCTTGCCCAGCTGCAAGTGTGCTATCAGAAAGAGTCTTCAGTGCAGCTGGATCAATCCTGACAGAAAAAAGGACCCGCCTGTCAACCCAAAATGTGGATGATCTAACCTTCATTAAAATGAACCATGCATGGGTTTCCAAGGATTTTGTCCCACCTTCCCCTGATGACACATAGGGTGACAGAAAAATGGCTTGCTTTGGTCCACCTCTTCCTGGGACTTGACCTATTTCGCCTTTTGCATCAGCTGAATGTCCAACATCAACATATGCCACTTTCTAAAACTCCCTAACTGTGCTGCCTCCCCCCCCATGGCCGGGGTCACCACCTAGCGCACGACACCGTGCGAGTGCCGTTTCCCTGGACAGGTGGGTAGACCGACTCTTGGGCGCGGGCACTGGCACAGGGTCCCTCATAGTGCAATCAAGTGTCTCTGACGGTGGTGGTGCACACCCGCCGTCAGACACACCGCCGTACTAGGAGGGGCCCAGTGCCAGTACCGACGCCCACGAGTGGGCCCCCCTTGCTTGGGCAGGGCCCCAGCATTTGCAATCTTTACCTCTACCTGCTCCTCCGCTGTGTAGTCTGGGCCGTCAAATCCATACTGTGCCTGACACCGTCTGAGCCTGCCTCCTGATGTATAGACATATATTTTGAATGTGTACGCTATCCATACATGTTATCCGGGGATACGGTACCCTTTCTCACCTTTGTGCAATCACGTGCAAGCCATACTGGGCCTAACACCGTCTGAGCCTGCCTCCTGATGTATAGACATATATTTTGAATGTGTACGCTATCCATACATGTTATCCGGGGATACGGTACCCTTTCTCACCTTTGTGCAATCATGTGTAATCCATACTGGGCGTGAGAACGGCTGGCGAGCTGTTAAGCAAGCTACAGCATCTGTGGTTTGCACACGTAAGTTTTTCATTTTTTCAGGAATGACGGTTAGGCCTAATTCCGGAACTGCGGTTGACCTGCACTTACTGGGAAATCATCGTTCGCGGGTAATAATTGTAATCAGTGATCCCCATCACTAACGTTGTTCAGCGGGTTATCTGCACCTGTAAGCGACAAACGCTGGCCTTGTGTAGCGCACATACAGCCACAGACATGTAAGGGCATGACACACCAGTTATTGGCCAATCTCATGTGCCAGAGCCTCACGTGTCCCTCTAGTAAGCCGGACTCGGACCGCGGGGCATGACGGAGTCTCGTTCGTTAATGGAATTAAGCTTGCAATGTGTGCATCTGTTCTGTAGCTGGCATGGTTGAGGTTTCCCAGGTGGAGTCGAATTTAACCGTAGGCTCCACTCCTGGTGGTGCCCTTCTGGACATTCTTTTAAGGTTCAGCTTTGCAACCATACTGCCCACGTAAAACAAACACTTTGCCTTCATGAACGCTGTTTGGAGGGTCATGACTCGTGGGAATAACGCCGCCCAATCAGTTAACCTGCTAGAGAGATCCTTCGTTGCTCCCAAGCATGACATCACACTCCCTAGGAGGAAGGTAATGCCACTGTGGCGACCGTACTCCTGGGGGCGACACAAGTGCACTGATGCCCAGCCACTGCTCGATGAATCTGCTGGTACATTGACCCAGACCACTACATTCCCCTCGCACGCTACACGGCCTGAATCTGACCTTGATGAAACTCAGGTTACCCTTCCCATATACAGTTCCATCTTACACGGTGACAAAGAGGAAGCTGCAGATGAAAGTGCAGGTTCGGCCCACCCGCCATCAGACACACCACCGTACTATCAGGGGCCCTGTGCCAGTGCCGTCGCCAACGAGTGGGCCCCCCCTGCTTGCTCAGGATAACAGCACCTGCAAGGTTGAAATACTGTGCAGTGAGATGGAAGATGGGGACGACGAGGAGTCCAGACTAGTACAGGGATTCCCTAGCGAGGAGACTTATTTGATTGTTTTCAATGTTGGGACAGCAATTTTTGGGGAGCACTATACTCTGGAGAATGATAGATGGGGCCCACCATACACTGGAACATTCCAAAGGTGGACATCAGACACTGGAGCAGCATTTACAGGGCCCATTATACACTAGAGCATTAGAAATGGGGCCCATTATGTTTGGAGCATTATTTGGGCCCATAAGACAGTGGAGCTTCATTCATGGGGACCAACATATACTGTAGCATTATGTGGAGCTCATCATATACTGTTTCAAACATTATATGGGACCAATGATTCTGTATGGAGAAATAGATGGGCCTCGTCATGAGATGTAAAAAGTGAAGTATTTTTCATTGTACTATACCGCTATTTCTCTGCCGTATCGGAGCATGATGAGTTGTGGTATGTGTTAAAGGGGCGCTCTTTCGCCCAGGGCACATGAAAACCTGGAGCCAGCCCTACCCCCCCACAACTTTAGCCAAATAACCCCCATTTTTCAGTGGGTAACTTGTATTATGAAGTTAATTAAGGTTGACAAGCTTAAGTAAGAAGAATTGATGCTTTTGGCATTCAAATGGGCACTGTAGGTGTGTTTCCTGTCCTCCTCTCACTGCCGACTTTTATTCCCCTTTGACTTACATTGGGTTTCGTGTTTCGGGACGACCCCGACTTTTCCCTATAATCGGCCGATCTTGCTCGACCCGACTTTTGGAAAAGTCGGGTTTCACGAAACGAAACTCGACCCTAAAAAAACAAAAGTCGCTCAACTCTACTGACCACAGATTCTCAATTGGATTAAGGTCTGGGCTTTGATTAGGCCACTCCAAAACATTTACACATTTCCCCTTAAACTACTCGAGTGTTGCTTTAGCAGTATGCTTTGAGTTAATGTCTTTTTGAAAGGTGAACTTCGGTCCCAATCTCAAATCACTGACAGACTGAAACAGGTTTTGCTCAAAAATATCCCTCTATTTCACACCATCCAGCTTCCCCTTGGCTCAAACCATTTTCCCTATCCCTGTTGCCAAAAAACATACCCACAGCATGATACTGCCACTGCCGTGTTTCACTTTGGGGATGGTGTTCTTAGGGTGATGAGTTGTGTTGGTTTGGCGCCAGAGATAGCATTTACCTTTGAGGCCAAAAAGTTCTTATCAGACCACAGCCCCTTCCTCCCTACATATGGGGAGCCTCCCATGTCTCTTAACAAACTCAAAACAAGCCTTACATGTAAAGGCTTTTCTGCTCACTCTTCCATAAAGGCCACCTTTATGGAATGTCTTGGCAGGTTTGTTGTGGTACCATGTTCTTTCCATTTGATTATAATGGATTTGATGGTGCTGCGGGGGATCATCAGAGATTGAGATTTTTTTTATAACCCAACCCTGACTTCTCAACAACTTTGTCCATTACTTGTTTGTAGATCTCCTTGGTCTTCATGATATTATTTAGTTATTGTCACCTTTTGCTTAGTGGTGTTGCAGCCTCTGTGGCCTGTCAGAAAAGGTGTGTGTGTACCGACAGATTGCCCACAAGGTTTCACTAAGCATGTGACTTATGAAGGTAATTGCTTGCACAAGAAATTTTTAGGGGGTTCACAGCACAATAGGTGAATACATATGCACATGCCAATTTGTATTTATTTTATCCCATAACTTTAACCCCTTAAGCCCCAAGGGTGGTTTGCACGTTCATGACCGGGCCAATTTTTACAATTCTGACCACTGTCCCTTTATGAGGTAATAACTCTGAAACTCTTCCATGGATCCTGGTGATTCTGACATTTTCTCGTGACATATTGTACTTCATGTTAGTGGAAAAATTTCATTCAAATAACTTGCGTTTATTTGTGAAAAAAACGGAAATTTGGCAAAAATTTAGAAAATTTTGCAATTTTCCAACTTTGACTTTTTATGCCCTTAAATCACAGCGATACGGCACACAAAAAACTTGATAAGTAACATTTCCCACATGTTTACTTTACATCAGCACAATTTTGGAACCAAAATTTTTTTTGTTAGGAAGTTATAAGGGTTAAAAATTGACCAGCGATTTCTCATTGGGACCTGTTGAAGTGCATTGTGCACGAAACGGCTGTCGTCCATCTTTTTGCGTTTCTTCCATGCCATTCCTATGCTTTATTAATATGAAATAAAGTGAATCATTTCAAGAGAACGGTGAGTGCCACCCTGCTGTCTTTTTCTACTATGATTTCTCATTTTTGCAACACCATTTTATTTTTACGACCACATCACATTTGAAGCCACTTTGAGGGGTCTATATGATAGAAAATACCCAAAAGTGACACCATTCTAAAAACTGCACCCCTTAAGGTGCTCAAAACCACATTCAAGAAGTTTATTAATCCTTTAGGTGCGTCACAGGAATTTTTTGAATATTTAAAAAAAAAAATGAACATTTAACTATTTTTTTCACAAAAAAAATACTTCAGGTTCAATTTTTTTTATTTTACCAAGGGTAACAGGAGAAATTGGACTGCAAAATTTATTGCGAAATTTGTCCTGAATACGCTGATACCTGATATGTGGGGGGAACCACTGTTTCGGCGCATGGCTGAGCTCAGAAGGGAAGGAGCGCCGTTTGACTTTTTCAATGCAAAATTGGCTGGAATTCAGATCGGACGCCATGTCACATTTGGAGAGCCCCTGATGTACCTAAACAGTGGAAACCCCCTACAAGTGACCCCATTTTGGAAACTAGGCCCCCCAAGGAACTTATCCAGATGTGTGGTGAGAACTTTGAACCCCCAAGGGCTTCACAGAAGTTTATAACATACAGCCATACAATTAAAAAAGCATATTTTTTCCACAAAAATGATCTTTTCACCCTCAATTTTTATTTTTCCAAGGGTAACAGGACCCTAAAAGTTATTGTGCAATTTGTCCTGAGTACGCTGATACCCCATATGTGGGGGTAGACCACTATTTGGGCTCATGGCAGAGCTTGGAAGGGAAGCAGCGCCATTTGATTTTTTTGGCTGGAATTGAGATCGGACACCATGTCGCGTTTGGAGAGCCCCTGATGTACCAAAACAGTGGAAACCCCCCACAAATGACACCATTTTGGAAACTAGACCCCCCAAGAAACTTATCTAGATGTGTGGTGAGCACTTTGACCCCTCCCGCGCTTCAAAGAAGTTTATAACGCCTGGGCGTGAAAATAAAAAAATCGTATTTTTTCCACAAACATGATCTTTTAGTCACCAATTTTTTTATTTTCCCAAGGGTACCAGGAGAAATTGGACCCCAAAAGTTGTTGTCCAATTTGTCCTGAGTACGCTGATACCCCATATGTGGGAGAAAACTGCTGTATGGGCACACGTCGGGGCTCGGAAGGGAAGTAGTGACGTTTTGGAATGCAGACTTTGATGGAATGGTCTACGGGTGTCATGTTGCTTTTGGAGAGCCCCTGATGTACCTAAACAGTGGAAACCCCCCACAAGTGACCCCATTTTGGAAACTAGACCCCCTAAGGAACTTATCTAGGTGTGTGGTGAGCACTTTGAACCCCCCAGTGCTTCACAAAAGTTTATAACGACCGGGCGTGAAAATAAAAAAATCGTATTTTTTCCACAAACATGATCTTTTAGTCCCCATTTTTTTATTTTCCCAAGGGTAACAGGTGAAATTGGACCCCAAAAGTTGTTGTCCAATTTGTCCTGAGTACGCTGATACCCCATATGTGGGAGAAAACTACTGTATGGGCACACGTCGGGGCTCGGAAGGGAAGTAGTGACGTTTTGGAATGCAGACTTTGATGGAATAGTCTGCGGGTGTCATGTGCGTTTGGAGAGCCCCTGATGTACCTAAACTATTGAAAATCCCCACAAGTGACCCCATTTTGGAAACTAGACCCCCCACAGAACTTATCTAGATGTGTGGTGAGCACTTTGAACCCCCAAGTGCTTCACAGAAGTTTATAACGTCCGGGCGTGAAAATAAAAAAATCATTTTTTTCCACAAAAATGATATTTTTGCCCCCAATTTTTTATTTTCCTAAGGGTAACAGGAGAAATTGGACCCCAAAAGTTGTTTTGCAATTTGTCCTGAGTAGGCTGATACCCCATATATGGGGGTAAAACACTGTTTGGGCGCACGGCAGAGCTTGGAAGGGAAGGACCACCATTTGACTTTTTCAACTCAGAATTGGCTGGAATTGAGATCAGACGCCATGTTGCATTTGGAGAGCACCTGATGTGCCCAAACAGTGGAAACCCCCAATTCTAACTCCAACCCTAACCCCAACACACCCCTAACCCTAATCTCAGCCCTAACACTAGCCCTAACCCTAGCCCTGGCCCCAACCGTAGCCCTATCCCTAATGGGAAAATGGAAATAAATACATTTTCTTTTAATTTTAATATTTTTCCCTAACAAAGGGGGGTGATAACTGGGGGTTTGATTTACTATTTATGGCGGTTTTTATTTTTGGCAGCTGTCATACGCTAAAAGACGCTTTTTATTGTAAAAATAGTTTTTGCATCACCACACATTGAGAGCTATAATTTTTCCGTATTTTGACCCATTGAGTCATGTGAGGTCTTATTTTTTGCGGGATGAGTTGACGTTTTTATTGGTACCATTTTAGGGCACGTGACATTTTTTGATCGCTTTTTAATCAGATTTTTGGGACGCAGAATGAACAAAAACCAGCGTTTCATAAATTTCTTTTGGGGGGGTGCGTTTACACCGTTCCGCATGCGATAAAATTGATAAAGCGGCTTTATTCTTCGGGTCAGTACGGTTACAGCGATACCTCATTTAGGTCGTTTTTTATGTTTTGTCGGTTTTATGCAATGAAAACTATTTTATATAAAAAATAATTATTTTTGCATCGCTTTGTTCTGCGAGCTATAACTTTTTGATTTTTTCGCTGATGATGTTGTATGGCGGCTCGTTTTTGCGGGACAAGATGACGTTTTCAGCGGTACCACGGATATTTATATGCGTCTTTTTGATCACGCGTTATTGCACTTTTTGTTCGGCGGTATGATAATAAATCATTATTTTTTTGCTTTGTTTTTTATTTTTATTTTTTAAGGGGTTTGCTAAAGGGGTTAACTAATGGGATAGTTTTATAGGGCAGGTCGTTACGGATGCGGCGATACCAAATATGTGTACTTTTATTGTTTTTTTTATTTCCAAAAAATGAATTTAATGGGTGAATATATATATATTTTTTTTTTCTAATTTGGCGATTTTTTAAAATTATTTTAACACTTTCTGTTTTTTTTTTTACTTTATTACATTGTCCCAGGTGGGACATCACTGTCCTGTGACAGATCGCTGATCTGTCACATCACAGATCACTGACAGATCAGCGATCTGTCACAGGCAGTGCAGCAGGCTTCCTCGTGCCTGCGCTTTGCAGGCACTGAGGAAGCTGGCTCCCTGCAGGCCGCTGAAGGTCCCCGTCGCCATCTTGGATTCAGGGGCCTGCAGGGAAGGAGCCCCCCGCAGCAGCGCTGCACATTGCGCTGCCGTGGGGGGCTCAGGGAAGCACGGAGGGAGCCTCCTCCCTGCCGATGCTTCCCTTTAACCCCCGGTACACCGCGATCGTGTTTGATCGCGGTGTGCAAGGGGTTAATGTGTCGGGGGCGGTCCGTGACCGCCCCTGACACATTGTTCCGGGTGTCAGCTGAGATAATCAGCTGACACCCGGCCGCGATCAGCGGCGCTCACCACGTGGGCGCCGCTGATCGCTATGACGTACTATCCCGTCCCTGGGAATTAAGTCCCAGGGCACATGGACAGGATAGTACATCATATGGGATTAAGGGGTTAATTTTTGCTTATATTTTTCTCACTTCACTAACTTTGACAATTTAGTGCTAATAATCACAAATCGGATTACAAAAAGATTTAAATACAGGTTGTAATTTAACAAAATACGTAAAAAGCAAAGCAGGGCGTATACATTTGCAACCCACTGTATATGCCAAAGCCTCACCATCTCCTGTGTGATGTGCGTACAGCAGTCTCGGTGTCTCCTATATGATGTATTTAGAGCAGTATCTGTGTCTTCTAGGTGATGTATATACTGTTGGGCTTTCACTTCTTGAGTTGTAGAAATGCTACATGAGCAGTTATGAATTTCCCACTGTGAGGAGACCTGCAGTGTAATATACATCTGTGTTCAGAACTTACTGCTGCAAATTCTTTTAAAAATTCATCGCAGTCGACTGCTCTCCAGACTGATGCAAATCTGGAAAAACAGCTGTGAATAGTATCTTCTGTACCACCTAATGTCACACACCTCAATCAAGAGAAGCAGCTCAAACCATCACATTATTTGTGAGTTAATTAAATGTTTGACCAAATATACAGTAGCAGGATAATTTTCAAGTTAATTTTTCACTATGAAGCTGGCTGGATCTGACAAACCTTGGTGTCTCTGCATTTCTCCCATGCTGCATGTTACATCTGTGCCTGTACCTCAGCAAGACCCTCGGCGGGGTTCCCGTCCTCATGCTATAAGGGCCGTACCTCTGCGAGACCCCCAATGGGGTCCTAGCTCTCAATCGCTGCCTGCTGTCCTGCTGCTTCCCCTGCTTCCTGCAGCGCATTTTTCAAAAAGAGTAATTAGCCAATGGCAGTGCACTGATTGCTATTTCTGAACCCACTGCCATAGGAAGGGCGCCGGTGCAACGAATAGCTACTGTTGCTAGTTCCGGTTCTGTGTCTGCTCTGTCTGCACTTCTGCAGTATTCCATCTAGCACTCTGCTTACACTGTTTCCACAGAATATCAGTGACCTGTTATTTGGCTATCCAGGACGACGTTTGTACTAGCTGCTTCATTTCCGTCTCGTCCCGCCACTTAACCATTCGAACTGGACTCAGCTTCCAATTGCATACCCAAGATTACCCGGTCACCGTCAGTGCCAGCTTCTACCCGGCTCCCGCCGGTCAGCTCTACCGTATCTGTATTTTCTGGTTACCCGTTTGTCCCGCTGGGACAGCTGACACGAGTCTAGGGTCTTACTGGAAGTGGCACCTGTGTCCTCCCAGTACTCCATTCAGATCCTATTCGAGGGGTCTTACTACGGATATCTGGGGCTCACTAGTCACGCCCCCTTCAGAGCCCCCCGGATCGTGGTCCCGAGGTTCCACTCAAAAAATAAATGAATGTGAACACCACCTGTGCCTCCGTTTCCATTCGTTACACTGCACAGGCTGAAATTGCAACACCCTGGGAGTAAATTCAGTCTGGACTAGTTATCCCAGAGGACTTGCCGGTTCTTTTGGGTGCAGGCGTCATTGTGGCTGATACCGCATTGTCCTAATGTAAAACACAGGACAGCTTACTAACACATGGCATTAATTAGTGCTACAGCAATCTGTGCCTTTAAGGCCACTTACAATCATTGGTGATTCAGAGGGAATATCGGTCCTCAGAGTCCTCCATGCTGATCAAGAGGTTACCTCTCTCACAGCCTGTCCCCAGATCAAGGTAGCCTTTTATGTCCTACCTTGTCTTCTGATGCCTGTGCTGCTGGGCAGGTGCCTCATCCGGAATCCCCTGGGCGGCATGCCCACTTCACCGCTTCTGACATCACTGGAAGCGCCACCAGTGCTCATTGCATTCCAGCCTGGAACGCATCCAGAAGTCCCTCATGTGGCGCCCGGATGTGACGCGTGCGGTCCTCTGCCGGCGGTGGAAGCCGAGAGCCCTCGCTGGGAGGGAAACGTCTCCAAGTCTGAAGCCCCTGCTCACCCCTTCTTGAGAGGTGTCAGCCCACCACCACCACATACCATGCTGATAGGGGTGGTATTGTATCCAGAATAGATTAAATGTTATTTTCCAAAAATATGTCCTGTAGGAATTTTGAACAAAATGTTGTACCTTTTTCTCATCATGAGTGTTTGAGAGGTGTGTTTAGTGCGATTGATGGCCGTGTGTATGGGTGTGGGGTATGGAAGTTGAATGTAAGATTGTTAGAAGGTGAGGATGTGATGAATGAATTAACCCCTTTCTGACATCTGATGTAATAATCTGTCCATGTGCCCTGGGCCTATTTGACCAGGGACGGATTATTACGTCAGTGCAATCACACGGGCTGTGCGCAGGCGATCGCCGCCGGGTGTCAGCTGATTCTGACAGCTGACACCCGACACTAAGTGTCAGGAGCGGTTACGCACCGCACCTGGTACTTTAAACCCCTGAAATGCTGTGATCTAACGTGATGACTGCTGCATCCCCATGCTTTACAAGCGATCAGCCTGCATAAAATAATAGTCCCATAATGGGACAAAGTAAATAAATAAAGTAAAAACAATTTTTAAAATAAAACAAAAGTGCACATACCGTATATACTCGTGCATAAGCCGAGTTTTTCAGCACATTTTTTTTTTGTGCTGTAAACACCACCCTCGGCTTACACACGACTGAATTTTCCCAGAAAGCCGGCAGGGAAGGTGGAGTGGCGGAGCAGCGGGTCACAGAGGCAGGAGCCGGCGGTTGTGGCTAAAGCCTGTGTCGCTGCTGTAATAGCGCACACTGACAGTCGCAGCTGCCAGCTTCCAGCACACATCATACTTATATACCTGTGTGCCCTTGCTGCTGGCACTGCATCTCGTTCGCTCCAGTGCCAGCAGCTCTTCTGGTCGAGCGATCTCGTGGCCCCCCTCATTAAGGTAATGAATATGCATGCCTCTCCACTCCCATAGGCGTGGAGTATATATTCATTACCTTAACCCCTTAGTGACAGAGCCAATTTGCAGCTTAATGACCAGGCCAAATTTTGCAATTCTGACCACTGTCACTTTATGTGATAACTCTGGAACGCTTTAACGGATCATCCCGCTGATTCTGAGATTGTTTTCATGACATATTGTACTTCATGTTAGTGGTAAAATTTCTTTGCTATGACTTGCGTTTATTTATGAAAAAAGAGGAAATATGGCAAAAATTTTTAAAATTTTGCAATTTTCAAACTTTTATGCCCTTAAATCAGAGATATGTCACACAAAATACTTAATAAATAACATTTTCCTCATATCTACTTAATATCGGCACAATTTTGGAAACAAATTTTTTTTTTGCTAGGAAGTTATAAGGGTTAAAAGTTGACCAGCGATTTCTCGTTTTTATAACAAAATTTATAACACCATTTTTTTTAGGGCCCACATCACATTTGAAATCACTTTGAGGGGTCAATATGACATAAAATACCCAAAAGTGACACCATTCTAAAAACTGCACCCCTCAAGGTGCTCAAAAACACATTCAAGAAGTGTATTAACCCTTTACGTGCTTCATAGGAACTGAAGCAATGTGGAAGGAAAAAAATTAACATTTAACTTTTTTTTTTTACAAACATTTTACTTCAGAACCAATTTTTCTTATTTTCACAAGTGTAAAAAGAGAAAATGAACCACAAAATTTGTTGTGCAATTTCTCCTGAATACGCCAATACCCCATAGGTTGGGGTAAACCACTGTTTGACCGCACGGCAGGCTTGGTAGGGAAGGAGCGCCATTTGACTTTTTCAATGCAGAATTGGCTGGAATTGAGATTGGAGGCCATGTCGCGTTTGGAGAGCCCATGATGTGCCTAAACAGTGGAAACCCCCCACAAGTGACACCATTTTAGAAACCAAGACCCCGGGGAAAATCCGACTCTGGGTGGCGCTATACACTTTTTCCACAGCGCCGTTAATTAACGGAGCTGTGTTTTAAGTACCCTTAACTACCGCCATTAAAAGGCATATCAGCGGTCGTTAAGGGGTTAATGAGCGGGGCCACGTGATCGTTTGGCAGGAAGAGCTGCTGGCGGCCGGAACAAGATGCAGTGCCAGCGATGGCACGCAGATAGGTAAATAGAATGTTTTTTTTTTTTTTAACAGGAATCATGCATACAATGACAGTGACAAGGGAGCCATGCATACAATGACAGAGACGGGGGAGCCATGCATACCACGATTGGGAAGAGGGCACAATGCATACCCGGCTTATACTTGAGTCCACAAGTTTACCCAGTTTTTCATGGAAAAATTAGGTGCCTCGGCTTATACACGATTATATACGGTATTTAGTATTTCCATGTCTGCAACGACCCGACCTATAAACTGTCCCACTAGTTAACTTCTTTAGTGAACACTATAAAAAAATAAATAAAAAACAAGGCAAAAAACAATGATTTTTACCGCCGAACAAAAAGTGGAATAAAACATAATAAAAAAGACGGATATAAATAAACATTTAACCCCTGAAATCATCTTGTCCAGCAAAACACAAGCTGCCATACAGCTCCATCAGCAGAAAAATAAAAAAGTTTTAGCTCTCAGAATAAAGCGATGCAACAAAAATAATTTTTTTTCTATAAAATATTTTTATTGCATAGAACGCAATGAAAAAATGTCATGTGCCCGTAAATGGTACAAATAAAAATGTCAACTCGTCTCGCAAAAAACAAGCCCTCACATGACTGTGGTCCAAAATATGGAAAAATTATAGGTCTCAAAATGTAGTGATGCAAAAACTATTTTTTGCAATAAAAAATGTCTTTTAGTGTGTTACAACAGCCAAACATAAAAACCCAAAATAAGTATGGTATCGCTGTAATTGCACGAACCCAAAGAATGCAGTCGTCCAATCCCTTATAGTGTACGAGGAACGGAGTTAAGAATAAATAAAATCAATTCTTCACCTGCTGTTGATTTTTTCATTCTGCTTCCCAAAGATCGCAGTAAGGCTCGGTTCACATTTATCCTGCGCTCTGTGCTGAGCGATTGTATCGGGGTTTCCGTGTAAATCTCTGAAATATGTGATTCAGATGGAACCTGTGGCAGAAGATTCCCTATAATGAGGCAGATGGAGCCACTGTGGACGCCATCTAACCTATGATCCGGCGGTGTCAGTCTTTCTAGGATTGCATAAAGGTGTTGTTGGCCAGAGTTTTGTGCACTCCTGAAAAGAAGGACACCGCTGAACAGAGACCAGACAGAGTCCAATTGTGCTGCCTCATTATAGTGAATGGATCCTTGAGGGTTTCATCAGAATCACGTCACTCAGAGATTTAGATGGAAACCTCAAAGTAAGTGCTCAGAGTAGAGTGCCGGATAAATATGATTCCAAACGTTATATAAAATGTTCCCAATAAGTTTCAACTCAATCCATAAATAATGCAAGTCTCCACTCAGGTCTGTCATCTGTAAATAGAAATATAGCAAAATGGATCCTTGCCCTTCAAAAGAAATTCAGCAAATTCTCAGCTCCCAAACCCAAAAGCCCCCTCCCTTCTAAGCCCTACCTAAAACCATATATTGCGTCCACGTTTGGCATTTCTGAAGCGATGAGAACCTGCCTAACTTACGGGTGAATGCTTCCAGAAGCACGGGCTGGGCATAACGCACTGGTGACTGCAACGTACTGTTCACTACAACGGCTGTTTGCAATTTTCATTCGGCAACATTCATTGCTTGTTTCTGGAAAATACCAATGGAGTCAAAATCGTCGCTACACCAGGAGATAAATTCCCCAAGGGGTATATTTTCCAAAATGGGGTCACTTGAGGGGGAATTCTGCTCTTCTAGTAATTAGGGGCTCTATATATAGAGTCTGCAAACTGTTCTAGGAACATCTGCACTCCAAGAGGCAAATAGCCCTCCATTCCTCCCAAGTCTCTCCATATGGCTAAGTAATACTGTACAGCCACATATGGGGTACTGCAATGTTCAATGGAAATTGTGGGACAAATTTTGGTGCCATTTTTACCCACTTCTTTGGTGAAAATGTAAAATCTGGGGCTAAAACAAAATTTTGGTGGTAAAAACGTAGTTATTTTTTTCTTCACTGCCCAATAGTATAAAATTCTATGACACACTTGTGGTGTCAATATGATCACTGCACCCCTAGATGAATTCATTGAGAGGTTTAGTTTGTAAAATGGGGTCACTTATGGGGGGGTTCTGCTGTTCTGGCACCTCATGAGCTCTTACAGTGGGTCATGGCACCAGCAAACCATAACATCAAAATCTGTCACTCCTTGCCTGAAAAAATATTTCCCGAAATACATGTAAGGTGTTGGGACACTCAGGAAAAAATGGACCTCAGTTTGTTGTAAAAAAATTTCCTATTAGTGGTAAAAATGTAATTTGTTCTTTCTTCACCGCTCAATGGTATCAAATTCTGTGAGGCACATGTGGTGTCAGTGTGATCAATGCACCCCTAGATTAATTCATTAGGGAGCATAGTTTGTAAAATTAGTTCACATATAGGAGTTTCTGTTATTCTAACACCTCAGGGGCTCTGCCAATGTGATATTGCACTCTCAAACCATTCCAGCAAAATCTGAACTCCAATTCTTCCTTCTTCCTTTCTGAGCTTTGCACTGTGCCTCAAAAATAATATTTCTACATATATGGGGTATCTGCGTACTTAGGAGAAATTTTACAACAAATTGAATGGTGCAATTTCTCCTGTTACCCTTATGAAAATGCAAAATGTGGGGCCAGAATAACATTTTTGTGAGGAAAATGTGATTTTTTTTATTTTCACAGCTCTATGTTATAAACTTCTGTGAAGCACCTGGGGGTTCAAGTTGCTCACCACACAGCTAAATACATTACTTGAGGGGTTTGGATTCCAAAATAGGGTCACTTGTGGGGGGTTTCCACAGTTTAGGTACATCAGGGGCTCTACAATTGGGACATGACATCCGCTAATGATTCGAGGAAATTTCACATTCAAAAATTCAAATGACGCTCCTTCCCTTCCAAGCCCTACCATGCGCCCAAACAGTAGTTTTCTGCCTCATATTGGGTATCGGCGTACTAAGAAGAAATTGCACAGCAAATTGTGTGGTGCAATTTCTCCTGTTACCTGTCATGATCCACAAGGGTCGGTCCAACAGAACACCAACAACGGTGAAGGAAAAAGGGAGAAGAAGGCCCTAACAATAGGGAACAAGGGATGGGGCACCTCCTAACACATAAAAAAATCCATAAAAAACAATATAAGGTGATAGCAATACTTTATTAAAAATAAGCAAAATGACACAAAATCTCAATTTCACATATAAAAACACTTTTATTAAAATTGATTAAAATCAACGAGAACTGTATGTGCGGGGGCAAGGTGAGCCAAACTAGATGGTAAAAAAGAAATACAGTACAGACCAAAAGTTTGGACACACCTTCTCATTCAAAGAGTTTTCTTTATCTTCATGACTATGAAAATCGTAGATTCACTCTGAAGGCATCAAAACTATGAATTAACACATGTGGAATTATATAATTAACAAAAAAGTGTGAAACAACTGAAAATATATCTTATATTCTAGGTTCTTCAAAGTAGCCACCTTTTGCTTTGATTACTGCTTTGCACACTCTTGGCATTCACTTGATGAGCTTCAAGAGGTAGTCACCGGAAATGGTCTTCCAACAGTCTTGAAGGAGTTCCCAGAGATGCTTAGCACTTGTTGGCCCTTTTGCCTTCACTCTGCGGTCCAGCTCACCCCAAACCATCTCGATTGGGTTCAGGTCTGGTAACTGTGGAGGCCAGGTCATCTGGCGTAGCACCTCATCACTGTCCTTCTTGGTCAAATAGCCCTTACACAGCCTGGAGTTGTGTTTGGGGTCATTGTCCTGTTGAAAAATAAAAGATGGTCCAACTAAACGCAAATCGGATGCAATAGCATGCCGCTGCAAGATGCTGTGGTAGCCATGCTGGTACAGTATGCTTTCAATTTTGAATAAATCCCCAACAGTGTCACCAGCAAAGCACACCCACACCATCACACCTCCTCCTCCATGCTTCACGGTGGGAACCAGGCATGTAGAGTCCATCCGTTCACCTTTTCTGTGTCTCACAAAGACACTGTCGTTGGAACCAAAGATCTCAAATTTGGACTCATCAGACCAAAGCACACATTTCCACTGGTCTAATGTCCATTCCTTGTGTTCTTTAGCCCAAACAAGTCTCCTGCTTGTTGCCTGTCCTTAGCAGTGGTTTCCTAGCAGCTATTTTACCATGAATGCCTGCTGTACAAAGTCTCCTCTTAACAGTTGTTGTAGAGATGTGTCTGCTGCTAGAACTCTGTGTGGCATTGACCTGGTCTCTAATCTGAGCTGCTCTTAACCTGTGATTTCTGAGGCTGGTGACTCGGATGAACTTATCCTCCGCAGCAGAGGTGACTCTTGGTCTTCCTTTCCTGGGGCGGTCCTCATGTGAGCCAGTTTCTTTGTAGCGCTTGATGGTTTTTGCCACTGCACTTGGGGACACTTTCAAAGTTTTCCCTGTGTATCCACCAGACTTCTGCACAACACAACTGATGGTCCCAACCCCATTTATAAGGCAAGAAATCCCACTTATTAAACCTGACAGGGCACACCTGTGAAGTGAAAACCATTTCCGGTGACTACCTCTTGAAGCTCATCAAGTGAATGCCAAGAGTGTGCAAAGCAGTAATCAAAGCAAAAGGTGGTTACTTTGAAGAACCTAGAATATAAGACATATTTTCAGTTGTTTCACACTTTTTTGTTAATTATATAATTCCACATGTGTTAATTCATAGTTTTGATGCCTTCAGAGCGAATCTACAATTTTCATAATCATGAAAATAAAGAAAACTCTTTGAATGAGAAGGTGTGTCCAAACTTTTGGTCTGTACTGTATGTATGTGTATATATATATATATATATACACTCACTGGCCACTTTATTAGGTACACCTGTCCAACTGTGTGTTAAGACTTAATTTCTAATCTGCCAATCACATGGCGGCAACTCAGTGCATTTAGGCATGTAGACATGGTCAAGACAATCTCCTGCAGTTCAAACCGAGCATCAGTATGGGGAAGAAAGGTGATTTGAGTGCCTTTGAACGTGGCATGATTGTTGGTGCCAGAAGGGCTGGTCTGAGTATTTCAGAAACTGCTGATCTACTGGGATTTTCACGCACAACCATCTCTAGGGTTTACAGAGAATGGTCCGAAAAAGAAAAAAAATCCAGTGAGTGGCAGTTCTGTGGCCGGAAATGCCTTGTTGATGCCAGAGGTCAGAGGAGAATGGGCAGACTGGTTCGAGCTGATAGAAAGGCAACAGTGACTCAAATTGCCACCCGTTACAACCAAGGTAGGCAGAAGAGCATCTCTGAACGCACAGTGCGTCGAACTTTGAGGCAGATGGGCTACAGCAGCAGAAGACCACACCGGGTACCACTCCTCTCAGCTAAGAACAGGAAACTGAGGCTACAATTTGCACAAGCTCATCGAAATTGGACAGTAGAAGATTGGAAAAACGTTGCCTGGTCTGATGAGTCTCGATTTCTGCTGCGACATTCGGATGGTAGGGTCAGAATTTGGCGTAAACAACATGAAAGCATGGATCCATCCTGCCTTGTATCAACGGTTCAGGCTGGTGGTGGTGGTGTCATGGTGTGGGGAATTTTTTCTTGGCACTCTTTGGGCCCCTTGGTACCAATTGAGCATCGTTGCAACGCCACAGCCTACCTGAGTATTGTTGCTGACCATGTCCATCCCTTTATGACCACAATGTACCCAACATCTGATGGATACTTTCAGCAGGATAATGCGCCATGTCATAAAGCTCGAATCATCTCAGATTGGTTTCTTGAACATGACAATGAGTTCACTGTACTCAAATGGCCTCCTCAGTCACCAGATCTCAATCCAATAGAGCATCTTTGGGATGTGGTGGAACGGGAGATTCGCATCAGGGATGTGCAGCCGACAAATCTGCGCCAACTGTGTGATGCCATCATGTCAATATGGTCCAAAATCTCTGAGGAATGCTTCCAGCACCTTGTTGAATCTCTGCCACGAAGAATTGAGGCAGTTCTGAAGGCAAAAGGGGGTCCAACCCGTTACTAGCATGGTGTACCTAATAAAGTGGCCAGTGAGTGTGTATATATATATATATATATATATATATATATATACAGCTAAAAATTAATCATATAGAGGTCAACTACACTATCAAAATCGGAATTAAATATACATTAAAATTTAATAGACAAGTGATAAAAAGTGATTAATATACATATAAAATTCATGCAAACATAATGCTCAAAACATGAAGATTATCATAAAATTAATATAGTGAAAATATGTGCACAAAAATAATATAGTTTAATTAAATTTCATTAGATATTATTAGTGCATTTTATATGTATATTAATCACTTTTTGTCATTTGTCTATTAAATTGTAATGTATATTTAATTTCAATTTTGATAGTGTAGCTGACCTTTATGATTAATTTTTAGCCACACACACACACATATATATATATATATATATATATCCTTTCTTTTTTACCATCTAATTTGACTCACCTTGTCCCCAAACATACAGTTCTTGTTGATTTTAATTAATAAAATAGTGTTTTATCTGTGAAATTGAGATTTTGTGTCATTTTGCTTATTTTTAATAAAGTATTGCAATCACCTTATATTGTTTTTTTATGGATATTTTTTATGTGTTTAGTGTCTATGGTTGATATCCATTTTAACCCCTTTACTACCAAGGGTGGTTTGAACGTTCATGACCGGGCCAATTTTTACAATTCTGACCACTGTCCCTTTATGAGGTAATAACTCAGGAACGCTTCAACGGATCTAGGCGATTCTGACACTGTTTTCTCGTGACATATTGTACTTCATGTTAGTGGTAAAATTTCATTCATATAACTTGCGTTTGTGAAAAAAATGGAAATTTGGCGAAAATGTCGCAATTTTCCAACTTTGAATTTTTATGCTCTTAAATCACAGAGATATGGCACACAAAAAACGTAATAAGTAACATTTCCCACATGTTTACTTTACATCAGCACAATTTGGGAACTAATATCTTCTTTTGTTAGGAAGTTATAAGAGTTAAAAGTTGACCAGCGATTTCTCATTTTACAACACCATTTTATTTTTACGGACCACATCACATTTGAAGTCACTTTGAAGGGCCTATATGATAGAAAATACCCAAAAGTGACACCATTCTAAAAACTGCACCCCTCAAGGTGCTCAAAACCACATTCAAGAAGTTTATTAACCCTTCAGGTGCTTCACAGGAATTTTTTGAATGTTTAAAAAAAAAAATGAACATTTAACTTTTTTCACAAAAAAAAATATATGTGGGGGTAAACCACTATTTGGGCGCATGGCAGAGCTCGGAAGGGAAGCAGCGCCATTTGACTTTTTTGGCTGGAATTGAGATCAGACGCCATGTCGTGTTTGGAAAGCTCCTGATGTGCCAAAACAGTGGAAACCCCCCAATTCTAACTCCAACCCTAACCACAACACACCCCTAGCCCTAATGGGAAAATGGAAATAAATACATTTTTTATTATTTATTTTTCCCTAACTAAGGGGGTGATAACAGGGGGTTTGATTTACTATTTATGGCGGGCTTTTATTTTTGGCAGCTGTCGCACGCTAAAAGACGCCTTTTATTGTAAAAATAGTTTATGCATCACCACATTTTGAGAGCTATAATTTTTCCATATTTTGACCCACCGAGTCATGTGAGGTCTTATTTTTTGCGGGACGAGTTGACGTTTTTATTGATACCATTTTCGGGCACGTGACCTTTCTTTTATCACTTTTTAAAAGAAAGAATGAACAAAAACCAGCGTTTCATGAATTTCTTTTGGGGGGTGCGTTTACACCGTTCTGCGTACGGTAAAATTGATAAAGCGGTTTTACTCTTCGGGTCAGTACGGTTACAGCGGTACCTCATTTATGTCTTTTTTTATGTAATGGCACTTTTATGCAATGAAAACAATTTTATATAAAAAATTATTAGCTTTATTCTGCGAGCTATAACTTTTTATTTTTTCGCTGATGACGCTGTGTGGCGGTTCGTTTTTTGCGGGACAAGATGACGTTTTCATTGGTACCATGGTTATTTATATCCGTCTTTTTGATCGCGCGTTATTGCCCTTTTTGTTCGGCGATATGATGATAAAGCTTTATTTTTTACTTCGTTTTTTATTATTGAAGGGGTTCAATAAAGGGGTTAACTAGTAGGACAGTTTTATAGAGCGGGTCGTTACGGACGCGGCAATACCAAATATGTGTACTTTTATTGGTTTTTTTCTTTTTTCTTTTCAAAAAATGAATTTATTAGGGAATATTTTTTTAAAAAATTTATTTAGCGATTTTTTATAAATTATTTTTACACTTTTTTTTAACTTTATTGCAATGTCTCAGGGGTGACATAACTGTCATGTGACAGATAGCTGATCTGTCACAGGCAGTGCTGTAGGCTTCCTCATGCCGGCGCTTTGCAGGCATGAGGAAGCCACTTCCCTGCAGGCCCCCGCCACCATTTTGGATTCGGGGACCTGCAGGGAAGGAGACCCCCGCAGCAGCGCTGCACATTGCGCTGCTGTGGGGGTCTCAGGGAAGCACGGAGGGAGCCCCCTCCCTCCCGATGCTTCCCTAAACCCCCGATACACTGCGATCGTGTTTGATCGCAGTGTGCCAGGGGTTAACGTGTCGGGGGCGGTCCGTGACCACCCCTGACACATACTGTCGGGTGTCAGCTGTGATAATCAGCTGACATCCGGCTGCGATCAGCTGCGCTCCCCCCCATGAGCGCAGCTGATCGCGCTAGACGTACTATTCCGTCCTTGGGACTTAGGTCCCAGGTCACATGGACGGAATAGTACGTCTAATGTAGGAAAGGGGTTAAGTAAAAAAATTTTTTACCATGGTTATTTCTTTTCCATGTAGGAGTTCAGCTCCTAACACAGCCTGTGCCTATTCCTAAGCTCCCCTAATGCCCTATGCAGGTCCTTCCCCTCACCGTCATCACGTGGCTAGTCCTTGGCTGTCAACTCACTATACCCTGGCTAGTGCACTGGCTGGCAAGGAGGCTAGCCTCACCACTAGAGTTGAGCGATACCAGCCGATACTTGAAAATATCGGATCGGAATGGATCGGCCGATCTTAAAAAAAAGTATCGGAATCGCCGATTCCGATACCGGGAACCAATGCAAGTCAATGGGGCCAAAATATCGGAATTAAAAAAAACCCTTTCTTTCCTTGTAGGTTAATTCTACATGAAGAAAAACAACTAAGAATAATGTAGAATGTATTGTGGGAGGTGGAGGAGACATTAAAGCCATAGAGGTTTAGCCCAATCAAATGGAATAGCAGGAATTAAACTTTTTTTTTAAAGACGTTAGGAGTTACAAAGATATTGACTATGTTAGCCTCATTTATATTTTGCCAGACATGTATGTCTTCTTCTTCTTTCTTCTTCTTTCTTATTCTTCTTCCTTTTTTTACCTTCTTCTTCTTATTCCTTTTTTACCTTCTTCTTCTTATTCCTTTTTTTACATTCTTCTTCTTCTTCCTTTTTTTACATTCTTCTTCTTCATCCTTTTTTTAAATTCTTCTTCTTCCTTTTTTTAAATTCTTCTACTTCCTTTTTTTACATTCTTCTTCTTCCTTTTCTTACATTCTTCATATTCTTCTTATTCAACAATTATTATTCTACATATTCAACTTCTTCATCTTCTTCCTATTCTTCTTCATCATATTCTTGTTTGTGTCAGGCATTCCTGTAGTTGTTATCTAGAAAAGTTAGAAGTTTACACCTTCCGTTCTGCCTGTCACAAAAGATTTACAACAGGATTTGTCCGCGTTCAGTTTGGCCTGCAGCAGCAGGCCTTTTCCAGGGGCACCAAGAGGAGGAACGGACTCACCCCCATACACTGCTTAGTCTTCTTCTGCTTATAAATAAGATAATATCATTTGCTCAGAGTATTAGTCTTATGCTTAATGTTCTTCTGCTTTGTTTTTTTATGCTTCTTTGTCTTCTCTCTCTTGTTGTTCTGCATCTTGGTGGTTGTCTTCCTGTTCTTCGTCCTCTTGAACCAGCTGACCGTACTGGCACCCGGAGGGGCAGCAGAAGGAACAAGAGCCAATGGCACAACCGGGGACCAGCTGACGGTGCTGGAACCCGGTTACTAAGCAGGAGGTACCTGTGCTACAAAGCACTACCAAGGACCAGCAGACGTTGCCGGAACTCGGATACCGAGATGGAGGCACCTAGGCCAAAGGCTCTGACGAGAACCAGCTGACGGTGCTGGAACCCGGAGGGGTAGCAGAAGCTGCAAGAGCAAATGGAAATAGCGAGGACCAGCTGACAGTGCTGGCACCCGGAGGGGCAGCAGAAGGAATAAGAGCCAATGGCACAACCGAGGACCAGCTGACGGTGCTGGAACCCGGTTACTATGCAGGAGGTACCTGTGCTACAAAGCACTACCAAGGACCAGCAGACGTTGCCGGAACTCGGATACCGAGATGGAGGCACCTAGGCCAAAGGCTCTGACGAGAACCAGCTGACGGTGCTGGAACCCGGAGGGGTAGCAGAAGCTGCAAGAGCAAATGGAAATAGCGAGGACCAGCTGACAGTGCTGGCACCCGGAGGGGCAGCAGAAGGAATAAGAGCCAATGGCACAACCGAGGACCAGCTGACGGTGCTGGAACCCGGTTACTAAGCAGGAGGTACCTGTGCTACAAAGCACTACCAAGGACCAGCAGACGTTGCCGGAACTCGGATACCGAGATGGAGGCACCTAGGCCAAAGGCTCTGACGAGAACCAGCTGACGGTGCTGGAACCCGGAGGGGTAGCAGAAGTTACCCCTGAAAAGCAAAGTTGGCATGCCGCAAGCTGGCCGCAGTTACCGAATCACACAGTCCTACAGGGGGTGCTTGTCCTACTGGCACTACGGAACAAGCCTTTCTTACCAGAACCCGCAGTCCACATAGGAAGCACCTAAACTGCTGGCACCCTAGCCTCGGCTAACCCAACCGCAACACGACATGGCAACTTGGGGTGGCAAACTGACATTGACACTTCCCGGAAACAGCAGGCAGGGCTGGAACCAAGCTGGGCAGGAGGGAGTACCCATGCCAAAGTCAGTTATGAGCAGCAACTGGCGATGTTGGAGCCCAGGGACAAGCACTTAGCAGGCTGAGGCCTGATGTGCTGTCAATTGGGAGGCAGCAGGACAGATTGCCATCAAAACAGCAGGGGAACAGCTGACGTTATTGAACCCCACAAACACAGGAGCTAGTGTTTTACTCTGTGAAGACGGCACTTCCGAGCAACAACTGGCTGTGTTGAAGCCCAGGGACAAGCACGGAGCAGGCTGAGGCTGCATTGAAGAAATTTTAAGATCGGTTGTAGACTTCTACTAATTTTAACCAAGCTCCACTTAGGCCTGTGGCTTCACTGATTTTCGTATTTCCCCTGTCCTCCAACCCCGCCAGTTACAGCTCCGAAGTGGCGTCTGCACAATCCACACTTGTTCCTGTGTAACAGGTGTTCAGTCCGGTCAGTTAATCCCCTGATGTGTGTCCGGCAATGTCGCCTGCTCTGTCCACATTCCCATAACTAGTTATGGGAATGTGGACAGAGCAGGCGACATTGCCGGACACACATCAGGGGATTAACTGACCGGACTGAACACCTGTAACACAGGAACAAGTGTGGATTGTGCAGACGCCACTTCGGAGCTGTAACTGGCAGGGTTGGAGGACAGGGGAAATACGAGAGACAGTGGAGCCACAGGCCTAATTGGAGCACGGTTAAAAATCAGTAGTGGTACGACTGTGTAGGCAGCAGGAGACTTTGCCATCCACACAGCAGGGGATCAGCTGACGTTACTGAACCCCACTGAGACACGGGAGCAAGTATCTCTTTCCGTGTGGACGGCACTTCCGAGCTACAACTGGCTGTGTTGAAGCCCAGGAAATAGGAGGGTGTAGGCTGAGGCCTACTGTGTTTGGAATGTGGAGACAGCAGGAGAGACTGCCATCCACACAGCAGGGGATCAGCTGACGTTACTGAACCCCACTGAGACACGGGAGCAAGTATCTCTTTCCGTGTGGACGGCACTTCCGAGCTACAACTGGCTGTGTTGAAGCCCAGGAAATAGGAGGGTGTAGGCTGAGGCCTACTGTCTTTGGAATGCGGAGACAGCAGGAGAGACTGCCATCCACACAGCAGGGGATCAGCTAGCGTTACTGAACCCCACTGAGACACGGGAGCAAGTATCTCTTTCCGTGTGGACGGCACTTCCGAGCTACAACTGGCTATGTTGAAGCCCAGGAAATAGGAGGGTGTAGGCTGAGGCCTACTGTCTTTGGAATGCGGAGACAGCAGGAGAGACTGCCATCCACACAGCAGGGGATCAGCTAGCGTTACTGAACCCCACTGAGACACGGGAGCAAGTGTCTCTTTCCGTGTGGACGGCACTTCCGAGCTACAACTGGCTGTGTTGAAGCCCAGGAAATAGGAGGGTGTAGGTTGAGGCCTACTGTGTTTGGAATGTGGAGACAGCAGGAGAGACTGCCATCCACACAGCAGGGGATCAGCTGACGTTACTGAACCCCACTGAGACACGGGAGCAAGTATCTCTTTCCGTGTGGACGGCACTTCCGAGCTACAACTGGCTGTGTTGAAGCCCAGGAAATAGGAGGGTGTAGGCTGAGGCCTACTGTGTTTGGAATGTGGAGACAGCAGGAGAGACTGCCATCCACACAGCAGGGGATCAGCTGACGTTACTGAACCCCACTGAGACACGGGAGCAAGTATCTCTTTCCGTGTGGACGGCACTTCCGAGCTACAACTGGCTGTGTTGAAGCCCAGGAAATAGGAGGGTGTAGGCTGAGGCCTACTGTCTTTGGAATGCGGAGACAGCAGGAGAGACTGCCATCCACACAGCAGGGGATCAGCTAGCGTTACTGAACCCCACTGAGACACGGGAGCAAGTATCTCTTTCCGTGTGGACGGCACTTCCGAGCTACAACTGGCTGTGTTGAAGCCCAGGAAATAGGAGGGTGTAGGCTGAGGCCTACTGTCTTTGGAATGCGGAGACAGCAGGAGAGACTGCCATCCACACAGCAGGGGATCAGCTAGCGTTACTGAACCCCACTGAGACACGGGAGCAAGTGTCTCTTTCCGTGTGGACGGCACTTCCGAGCTACAACTGGCTGTGTTGAAGCCCAGGAAATAGGAGGGTGTAGGCTGAGGCCTACTGTCTTTGGAATGCGGAGACAGCAGGAGAGACTGCCATCTCCACAGCAGGGGAACAGCTGGCAGTGCTGAACCCCACTAACACTTGAACGAATGTGTTTGGCTCTGTGGAGACGACACTTCTGAACACCAACTGACGCTGTTGGAGCCCAGGATCAGGCGTGGAGCAGGCTGGGGCCTACTGGATTTTGGCAGGTGAAGGCAGCAGGAGACTTGCCATCTCCACAGCAGGGGAACAGCTGGCAGTGCTGAACCCCACTAACACTCGAACGAATGTGTTTGGCTCTGTGGAGACGACACTTCTGAACACCAACTGACGCTGTTGGAGCCCAGGATTAGGCGTGGAGCAGGCTGGGGCCTACTGGATTTTGGCAGGTGAAGGCAGCAGGAGACTTGCCATCTCCACAGCAGGGGAACAGCTGGCAGTGCTGAACCCCACTAACACTCGAACGAATGTGTTTGGCTCTGTGGAGACGACACTTCTGAACACCAACTGACGCTGTTGGAGCCCAGGATCAGGCGTGGAGCAGGCTGGGGCCTACTGGATTTTGGCAGGTGAAGGCAGCAGGAGACTTGCCTTCTCCACAGCAGGGGAACAGCTGGCAGTGCTGAACACCACTAACACTCGAACGAATGTGTTTGGCTCTGTGGAGACGACACTTCTGAACACCAACTGACGCAGTTGGAGCCCAGGATTAGGCGTGGAGCAGGCTGGGGCCTACTGGATTTTGGCAGGTGAAGGCAGCAGGAGACTTGCCATCTCCACAGCAGGGGAACAGCTGGCAGTGCTGAACCCCACTAACACTCGAACGAATGTGTTTGGCTCTGTGGAGACGACACTTCTGAACACCAACTGACGCTGTTGGAGCCCAGGATTAGGCGTGGAGCAGGCTGGGGCCTACTGGATTTTGGCAGGTGAAGGCAGCAGGAGACTTGCCATCTCCACAGCAGGGGAACAGCTGGCAGTGCTGAACCCCACTAACACTCGAACGAATGTGTTTGGCTCTGTGGAGACGACACTTCTGAACACCAACTGACGCTGTTGGAGCCCAGGATCAGGCGTGGAGCAGGCTGGGGCCTACTGGATTTTGGCTGGTGTAGGCAGCAGGAGACTTGCCATCTCCACAGCAGGGGAACAGCTGGCAGTGCTGAACCCCACTAACACTTGAACGAATGTGTTTGGCTCTGTGGAGACGACACTTCTGAACGCCAACTGACGCTGTTGGAGCCCAGGATCAGGCGTGGAGCAGGCTGGGGCCTACTGGATTTTGGCAGGTGAAGGCAGCAGGAGACTTGCCATCTCCACAGCAGGGGAACAGCTGGCAGTGCTGAACACCACTAACACTCGAACGAATGTGTTTGGCTCTGTGGAGACGACACTTCTGAACACCAACTGACGCTGTTGGAGCCCAGGAATAGGCGTGGAGCAGGCTGGGGCCTACTTGATTTTGGCAGGTGAAGGCAGCAGGAGACTTGCCATCTCCACAGCAGGGGAACAGCTGGCAGTGCTGAACACCACTAACATTCGAACGAATGTGTTTGGCTCTGTGGAGACGACACTTCTGAACACCAACTGACGCTGTTGGAGCCCAGGATTACGCATGCCGCAGGCAGAGGCCAATGGGCAGCGGTTTTTATGGAGGTTGTTGACTACTACTGATTCTAACCATGCTCCACTTAGGCCTCTGGCTCCACTGTCTCTACTATTTACCCTGGCCTCCAACCCCGCCATCTACATCTCTGAAGTGGCGTCAGCACAATCTACACTTGTTCCTGTGTTACTGGTGCTCAGTCCCGTCAGTTGATCCCCTGATGTTTGTCCGGCAAGTTCGCCAGCTCTGTCCTCATTCCCACTACTGGTTATGGGAATGTGGACAGAGCAGGAGACCTTGCCGGACACACATCAGGGGATAAACTGATGGGACTGAGCCACAGGAACACAGGAACAAGTGTAGATTGTGCTGACGCCACTTCAGAGATGTAGATGGCGGGGTTGGAGGCCAGGGGAAATAGTAGAGACAGTGGAGCCAGAGACCTAAGTTGGGCACGGTTAAAAATCAGTAGTGGTTTGAATGTTGATGGAGCTGGTGACTTTGCCGTCCACACAGCAGGGGATCAGCTGGCGTTACTGAACCCCACTAACACAGGAGCTAGTGTGTTTCTCTGTGCAGACGACACATCTGAGCGACAACTGGCTGTGTTGAAGCACAGGGATTATAGTTCAGGTGGTAGAAAAATGAACACACCAGCAGACCTGGATACAGTTGCCAACCACTAATTTAGTCTGTAAGAGGAATGGCAAAGTCTTTGGAGATCCAGGCCTTGTTCATTTTCAGAAAAGTCAGCCGGTCAACATTATCGGAAGATAGTCGCGTGCGACGGTCTGTTAGTACACCACCTGCGGCACTAAAGACGCGTTCCAATAATACACTGGCAGCAGGGCAAGCCAGCACCTCCAATGCATACTGGCTAAGCTCTGGCCATGTATCCAGCTTAGAGACCCAAAACTTGAAGGGGGAAGAGCCATCTGGGAGTACAGTGACAGGGCAAGACAAGTAGTCTGACACCATCTGACGGAAGCGTTGCCTCCTGCTGACTCGAGGCGTCGCTGATGGTGTAGACAATTGTGGTGGACAAACAAAACTTTGCCACATTTGGGCCATAGTGGTCTTGCCTTGTGCTGCAGCGTTGCCTCTGCTCCCTCTTTGTGCAGAGTTTCCTCCACTGCCTCGACGCACAGAGCTGCTTTGTAAAGCACTAGCAACAATGCTGTCGGGTGGAATGGAAAACATTATGGACTGCACCAGTGACTCTTCGTACTCCCGCAGTTTACGCTCCCGGTTCAACGTTGGTATGAGCCTTTGTACGCTGTCCCGGTAGTGAGGATCTAGGAGGGTGTACACCCAATAATCAGCCGAGACGAGAATGTGGGCGATGCGGCGGTCGTTTCTCAGGCACTGCAGCATGAAATCAACCATGTGCTGCAGACTCCCAACTGCCAAAGAACCGCTGTCCCCAGTTTGAGGCGTGACCTCGGCCTGCTCTGCATCACCCCACCCTCGCTGTACATACTGAGTAGAGGTTTGTGTACCTCCCTCCTCTGGAGAGATGTCTTCCTCCTCCATCGACTCCTCCTCATCCTCCTCACAAAGTGTCCCCTGCCTAGGCCTTTGTGAGGAAACACGTAGCGCAGACTGTCCAGAAGCAGATGGCATTTGGGACTCCTCATCCTCCACCTCTTCCGAAACCTCATCCCTTAGTGCTTGCAGTGTTTGTTGAAGCAGGCAGATAAGGGGGACAGTCATGCTGACTAGTGCATCATCTGCACTCGCCATCCGCGTGGATTCATCGAAGGCACGCAAAACGAGGCAGATGTCCTTCATAGAGGCCCACTCAATGGTGCTGAAGTGTGAACGGCGCACAGTGCGACTTGTTTGCGCCTGATGCAGCTGGTACTCCATGACTGCTGCCTACTGCTCACACAACCGCTCCAACATATGTAACGTTGAATTCCACCGGGTGGGTTGGTCACATATGATGCGATGTTCCGGAAGGGCAAATCGTCGCTGCAGAGCAGCGAGGCGCGATCTTGCCGTGCTGGAACGCCGCAAGTGAGCGCACTCTATGCGGACCTTGTGCAACAGTGCATCAAGATCCGGATAGTCCCTCAGAAAGCTCTGCACGACCAAGTTAAGCACATGTGCCAGACATGGGATGTGTGTGAGGTTGCCTAGGCCAAGAGCTGCCACCAGATTTCGGCCATTGTCACACACTACCAAGCCCGGCTGGAGATTTGCTGGCCCAAACCACACATCGCTCTCCAGCTTGATAGCATTCCAGAGCTCCTGCGCTGTGTGGCTTCGATTCCCCAAAGAAATTAATTTGAGTACAGCCTGTTGACGTTTGGCCACGGCTGTGCTCATATCGATCGTAACAGGCTCCTGCTCTGCTGTTTCTGAGGAACTTGAGTAGGAGGAGGAGTCTATGTGTACAGACTGGAGTCCTGCAATCCGTGGCGTTGGAAGAACACGTACAGCGCCACTC
This sequence comes from Dendrobates tinctorius, assembly GCF_039654945.1. Classification (NCBI taxonomy): domain Eukaryota; kingdom Metazoa; phylum Chordata; class Amphibia; order Anura; family Dendrobatidae; genus Dendrobates; species Dendrobates tinctorius. The sequence goes on along the minus strand of NW_027361937.1, from coordinate 999,090 downwards.
TCCAGATCTGTACCCGGCTCCACAACATTGACCCAGTGGGCAGTGAGGGAAAGGTATCGTCCCTGTCCATGGTTACTGGTCCACGCATCGGTGGTCAGGTGGACCTTGCTACTAACGGCGTTTAGTAGCGCATGTTTTATTTTGCCCTCAACATGTTTCTGCAGGGCAGGGAAGGCTCGCCTGCTGAAATAAAAGCGGCTGGGCACATTGTATTGGGGGACTGCCAATGCCATTAAGTCCCGGAAGGTGTCAGTGTCCACCAGCCTGAATGACAGCATTTCAACTGCCAGGAGTTTGGCAATGCCAGCATTCAGAGACTGTGCTCGGGGATGGTTTGCCGAGTAAGGGCGCCTTTTATCCCATGCCTGTGCTACCGATGGCTGTGATGGATGGGAACGTGCTGCTATGGGTGGAATCTGACAGGGTCTCCGGACAACAGTGGCAGAGGTTCTTCCTTGGCGATCCTGTGAGGAAGCCGAACCAGCAGTGCGTGAGCTGGAGGAAGAGGCCCCAACACGAACTGAAGAGGTGGTAGGTGGTGCTGTACGTTGGCCTACGTCTTCAGGGTGTCTCTGCAACTCCAACTCGTGCTTGGTGCGCACATGTTTCCACATATTTGTGGTATTGAGGTTGCTGACATTTCTCCCTCTTTTGACTATCTGATGACACAGCTTGCATTTGACAAAGCAAATGTCATCTGCAACTGTGTCAAAAAAGGACCACGCACTGCAACTCTTGGGAGCGCCCGTTTTGCCTTTGGAATGAGGAATGCTCCTAACGGGTGCCGAAGTGGAGGGTACAGGCAACCAAGTCTTCCCCCTCCCTCTGCCTCCTGTTTTGGCCGGCAGGGGAATCTCTTCCTCCGAGCTGCTCCCACCACCTTCCTGTTCCTCACGCCATGATGGGTCAAGGACCTCATCATCTTCCCTCCCCTCTTCAAACAGCTGCTTCTCCGGGGTTGTCTCGCCAGCACCGTACGCACCAGAAAGTGGCAACTGAGTCTCGTCATCATCTGATGCGTACTGAGGTGTGCTGACCATAGGCACTGGCCCACTCGCCTCTTCAGATTCAGAGGGACAAAGAAGTTGCGCATCACTGCATACTCCCTCTTCTTCACATTCAGGAATGCTGCTTGGCTGGCCCCCTCTTTCCAAGCCAACAGATTCCGAGAACAGAAGTAGAGACTGTGATGGCTCCTGTCCATGTCTCTCTGACGGCCTGGGCACTTTGGCAGGTGGTGAAGAGACAGATGGTTGCTCTTCGGTGCTCTGGCCCTGAGAGGATGTGGAAGTAATTGAAGTCGATGCGTTAGCTGCCATCCATCCGACAACGGCTTCAATTTGTTCCTCCCGCAGCAGTGGGGTACGTTGAGGTCCTACAAAGCTGCGCATAAAGGACTGTTGCCTGCTAAAACTGGGGGATGCTGATCCACTGGTGCCCGCAGCAGGCCCAGAATCCCCACGTCCTCTACCTGCAGAATCCCCACGTCCTCTCCCTGCAGAATCCCCACGTCCTCTCCCTGCTGAAACTCCACGCCCACACGCCTTACTCCCTGCCTTCTTCATCTTGCCAGACTGCTTAAGATAGGCAGAAAAGTACAAAGGGGGGCCTTAGTGTGCTTATTCCTGAACAGCTGGTTACAGGTACAAGAAACACTAATTTTATGAAGTGTGTGTGTGTGGACTACACTTTAATAGGAGCTGATGTGGCCTACACAAGTTCCAAATGTAGTGTTTAGTGAACTTTTTTGTGGTTTCTTTGTTGGAAACAAACTCAAAGTATGTGAACAAAGAATTGAAACTGATAGTATCACCAACTTTTTGGAGCTATTACAATGCAGGCAGGTAACCTACAATGCAAAAGATGAGGCTCCAAAAAAATTGGGTAATACTAATCTGGCTGCGCCGGCAGGGCACAAGCCAGAAAAAAAGGCTCCTCTATCTACTCCTATATAGTGTTTGCAACCAACCAATGTTGATGGATACGGATGGATGCACACTAATAGAAGAAAAAATGAGCTGCACTCAAAGACAAATATGTGTGAGGCAGTGACGCACGTTGAGCGTCCTACAACCAGACGTAGCTGCAGGACACTCTACTCTGCGTGAGCTGCACTCACACACAGTCAGAGACCTCTCAGACAGCCGTGAACAGTGCAGCTAAGTGGGCACTGGCACTGACAGGCTGCAGAAAGGCTCCGCTGTGTACTCCTATATAGTGTTTGCAACCACCGTAGATGGAGACGGATGGATGCACACTAATAGAAGAAAAAATGAGCTGCAATAAAAGAAAAATGTGTGAGGCAGTGACACGCTGAGCGTCCTACAACCAGACGTAGCTGCAGGACACACTACTCAGCGTGAGCTGCACTCACACAGTCAGAGACCTCTCAGACAGCCGTGAACAGTGCAGCAAAGTGGACACTAGCACTGAAAGGCTGCAGAAAGGCTCCGCTGTCTACTACTAGTGTTTGCAACCAACGTATATGGATACGGATGGAAGCACACTAGATTGAAATTATGTAAAAAATGCAGCTCAAAAATTAAAAGATGTATGAGGCAGCAGTGATCACACTGGGTGGCCTACAGCCTGACGTGGCTGCAGGACCCACTCCACAGCGTGAGCTGCACTCACACAGCCCTTGCAGACAGCTATTAAAACAGCGCTGCTGGACTAAAAAAATGCTACTGTGGTGGATTATGTAGCCTGGGTAGAGCAATAGATATGTTTGATGATCGCTATTTCTAACTGTCCCTCACAGTCTTCAACAGCAGCCTGTCCCTAACTGAATTCACAGCAGAGTGAACCAGAAATGGCGGCTGCAGCGCTTTTTATAGTGCATCATGACATCATTTCGGCAGCCAATCACAGCCATGCCAATAGTTAACATGCCTACATGCCTAACAGGATGTGCCCACACTTCGGAGGATTCCCATTGGCTTAATCAAAGCAAGCAGGCTCATAGCATGATGGGAACTTCCGATTCCGATTCCGGAATCCGATATGACAAAAGTATCGGAAGTCAGTATCGGAATTCCGATACCGCTAATATCGGCCGATACCCGATACTTGCGGTATCGGAATGCTCAACACTACTCACCACTGCAGATGGTGTAAACACAGGGGATAGTGACAAGCACAAGACAGCCAAAGACAGGGAATAAGAACACTTCGCTTTCAAGCTTCTGCTGCAAGCTCTACATAGCGGAAGATACGCAACCAGGTCCTCAAGCAGCTGATATACACTGGCACCAGAGAGCTCCCAACTTCTTGGCTGGTCTCCATACAAAAACTATCACCAACAGTCAGCTGATGCTTCAGGAGACTATTTAAAGGATGGTGGGAGTGGTCACCACCCACATCAGCTGACCAGCAACACAGTAGCTGTCAGCAAGGAAACTAACATTATCCCTTGCTGGTCTGAAAGGAAAAAACCACATTTAAATTATAGCGGAATCAGAGCTGCCACAAATCCAAACATGATTCGTGACAGTACCCCCTTTCAACAAGGGGCCTCTGGAACCTCAACATCAGACTTCACCCAAACCGACGTCTCCACCCACCAGGATTCACCTGATCCTCAAGGTGACGGCAAACACAACCTGATGGAGATGGCAAAAACGTAGGCTCCTGAGGCGCAGCAAATCTCAAGAGCGCTCACCTATGGAATGCGTTATGTACCTGCATTACTGGGGGAACTCCAGCTTGAAAGTCCCCAGGCTGAGAATGGCTGACACCCGATAAGGCCCGATCACCCTAGAACTCCAGGCCCCACATGAGTACTTCCACCTGTTTTTGGTGGACACCCACACGTATTCATTCACACACAGGTCCAGACCTGAACGTTTATTTCAATGCAGGCGTTTGCCAAAAGATTGTGATCTCTTTGAGGAACAGACAACAGAGGCGCTCCCCTGTGTCACCAAACTCATACCCTTGCTATATACAGAGGGACCACCACCCTCCCCTGATACCTCCACCTGAGAGGACTCTGAGACTCAGGGTTTACTTGTGGTGAGGGTTGAGTCTTGCCCCTACTCCCTGGTATCACCTTAGCTGCCACATCTGGGGAAGAAGGGGTAGGTTTGAGGATGGTAGAGAATGAAACTCGCAGGCAACAGTCCTTACAAGACCAAGAAACTACTTCCCTGGACCGCCAATCTATGACGAGATTGTGAATCTTCAGCCAGGGAAGGCCTAAGATGATGGGAGTAGGCATGCCCTCCAAGACGTAGCATGACAGAGACTCTTTATGAAGAGTCCCTATACGCAGGTTAATATTTACAACTTGGGTAACACTCCCCTGGCTGAGAGGAACATAGAAAATTGCCCGAACGGTAATGGGTCTTGCCACTGTCCTACCAATCAGACCATGAGTCTGAACGAAGTGAGATTCTACCAAATTGACTCCAGCTTCACTATCCACAAGAACCGGTATAGTTGTTGTTTCCCTACCAACCACCACTTTAGCCGAAATGGTAAACTGAGATGTTAAGGCGGAGGAAATATACATACCCTGGTCGTCTCCCTCCATATGACCTGGGGCTTTTGTGGAGTACATAATTTAAGAAATTATAAAAGCTGCACTCTGGATTGTTTAGTATGGTACATCTAAAAAATTGGAACTGCATTACTGCCATAGAACATTGGTTAAGTGCTACATTATGTACATGTGAAATTTGAAAAATTGTAAATGCAATATTGCTATAGGAAAATTTACAGTAAAAAAATTTTCCCACGGTGCTCACGCTGACTTCACATAGGTGAAGTGTGTTCATTGGCTGTGAACTCACAGGACCTGACAGCACCGCGAGCAGAACTTTCTCACGCTCGCAGGGCCATCAGTCAAGGAATAGGCATTCACAGGGAGACACTGAGCACACACTGCTCAGTGTCTCTGCTGGATGACAGGCTATATGGTCGTATCATGCAACCATGCAGCCTGCCATTTAGATGTAGCTAGACCCGTCATGGGTCCCCTTCCTAGGCTATTAACATCATCCCGCTGCTGTCTGCATAGCCTTTTCTGGTTATTAATTATAGGGGGACTCTACATCATTTTTTTTTTTTTTGGGGGGTCCCCCCTTTAAATAGCCAGTAAAGGACAAACATACAGCTGTGAGCTGATATTACTAGTCTGGGAAGCTCCATGGGTATTAAAATCGGCCCCCAGCTTTCCCTCTGCTGGTTAAGAAAATTACGTGTGAGCCCGAGCCATGGTTTCAGAAAAATCTTTTTATATGCACTGGACTATGGGATGGAGGATATGTTTGACGGGTATATGGGCACGGGACTATGGGATGGCGGATATGTATATGGGCACGGGACTATGGGATGGCGGATATGTATGATGGGTATATGGGCATGGGACTATGGGATGGCGAATATGTATGATGGGTATATGGGCATGGGACTATGGGATGGAGGATGTGTGATGGGTATATGGGCACTCGACTATGGGATGGAGGATATGTATGATGGGTATATGGGCACGGGCCTATGGGATCGTGGATATGTATGATGGGTTGGGATGGAGGAAAATTATAATTTTCTATAACTAACCATAGTTAGTTACTATGCCCGGGCAGCGCCGGGCTCTTCAGCTAGTGTGTATATGTATATATATATATATATATATATATATATATATATATGTGTGTGTGTGTATATCAAGCCCCGCATTATGTCATAATGGTTGCCATGGCAATGCTGATGTCATAATGGTTGCCATGGTGACGATGTCATAATACGTTGCCATGGCGAAGATGATGTCATAATGGGTATATGGGCACAGAACTATGGGATGAATGATGTGTGATGGGTATATGGGTACGGAACTATGGGATGGAGGATATCTATGATGGGAATATGGTCACAGGACTATGGGATGGAGGAGATATGATGGTATATGGGCATTGGACTATGGGATGGAGGATAATCATTATAATTTGTTATAACTAACCACAGTTAGTTACTATGCCCAGGCAATGCCGGGCTCTTCAACTAGTAATTTAAATAAATGTACACTAGGCTACACACTATACTAATTATATTTATCACTGACATCTATATAACTATTCTGTGTATATACTGTGGGTAATTCATTTATTCTATCCTGTCAACTCCTGCTGCGATTTTACAGTACGTGGCTGCAGAATTGCCGACTTTTCTTCTATAATTGATAGATATCTATCATAGTGAGGCAGTGAGGGGAGGGGGCTCATATGCGAGGGTCGATATGTGTCCCCCAGGATGCTGACGGAGTCCATTTAAACCCGCTGGAGTGCTTTGTGTTCTCAGCAGGACGCCTGTGAGTCATAAGTCAAAAAAAAAAGTATTGATTGGGTTCAAGTAGTGACTCAGTCAGATTTTCATGAAAACCCATTAAGGGCTTTTATTTAAGGGATTTGCAGGTTTGGTAGTGGGGTAAATCCCTCGCTCCACTCCAGGTTTTGGAAGTGGCTCTGTTGTCACGATTCCATTAAAATCTGTCAGTTTTGCCTTGGGTGGGTCAGTCTGGAGTTTGCAAGCTGCAGAGCAGCAGGCTCTGGGCAACTAAGGTCTGTGTGGAGCTAAGGCCAAGTTCACACTTGGTCTGCGGATCTGCGTCCATCCTCCCATAAGCTACTTCCGCATGCATCCTGTGTACCTATCTTTAACATTGGGTACACAGGGACAGGCGTTGTATGTGGATGCGTCCGCATGCGGCGTTTTGACGTGCCCACCGACTGCACGGGAACGCAACATGTTGCATTTCTGTGCGGTCGACAGGCATGTCAAAACGCCGCATGCGGACGCATCCGCATACAACCCATGTCCCTGCGTACCCAATGTTAAAGATAGGTACGCAAGACGTACGCAGCTATCCACAGATCAAACATACGCAGGTCTGAATTTAGCCTAACACGGAGCCAGGGTCTTCAAGGCGGCTGACGCACCCAAGAGACACGGCTGTGTCATGGTCCACGGCAAAGGGTTGTGAAAACGGACTGTGTATATAGAAACCCGGCTGCTATCCAGAGGACATAATTCCTAAGTGAGTTCTGAAAATAAAGACTCAATTTATTTTGAACTTTGTGGTCCCTGCCTATAATGTTGCACTGCACCAACCCTGCTGCACTACAAAAAAAAAACAAAAAAACAAAAAAACACACACAACACAAAAAAAACTTCCTTTTCATTTCTCAGTGGGGGTGGTCTTGTTTATTCTCAGGTCCTCTACCAGAGGCCTGGGAGGTTGAAGGTTCTGCCCCGGATCTTAGTTGTTCCCAGCATTGCGCTTTTCTGGACAGTTCAAATGTTGCTTCTGGGATCTGTTGAAGCCATTCTTCCAACTTAGGCTGAGATCACATGCGAGAAACATTGACGAGTCTCACAAGTTAATACCCGACACTGCCGCCGGCACTCGGGAGCAGAGTGTGCAGCTGCATGTATTGCTATGCGGCCGCACACTCCAATCCGAGTGCCAGGTATTAACATGCGAGACAGCCGTGTTTCTCGCATGTGTGATCCTGGTCATGGGGGGGGTCGTCACTGCTCCAAGTGCTCTTATGACCACTGGAATCACTGTTGCCTTCACCTTCCACATCTTCTCCAGTTCTCCTTTGAGGCTCTGGTATTTCTCCAGCTTCTCATATTCCTTTTCTTGGCACTGCCCAATCTATTATCATTGCTGTCTTCTGATACTTGACTATCACAATGTCTGGTTAGTTAGCCGACACCAGATTATCCATCTGGATCTTGAAGTCCCACAGAATTTTAGCCCTTTCATCCTCCACCACTTTCTCTGGGGTCTCCAACCTGGACTTAGCCCATACGCTATGCAGATGTTCCTGTATACAATTCCCGCTACTTGGTTGTGGCATTTGGTATACACTGTTCCTGCTCGCAATTTGCATCCTGCCACTATGTGTCGCACTGTTTCTGAGGCTTCTTTGCATAGTCTGCACCTTGTCTTATGTGGTAGATTCCTGCTTCCATGGGTCTGGTACTTAGTGCTTGCTCTTGTGCTGCTATGATTAGTGCCTCTACGCTGTCTTGGAGTCCAGCTTTCTCCATGTCTGCCACCTCCATTATCTGTCGAAGCTACATCTTATGCAGCAGCTCGTCTTGCCATGGCGCTTCATGTTCCTGTTCCTCCTTCCAGATCTGTTGTTGCCTTAGGCATTCTCTCAGTATCATCACTTGGCGCCATTTTTCTGATGTATTCCTGGATACTCCTTGTTTCATCCATGATGGTGGCTTGAATGCTTACCAAGCCTCGACCACTCTCCTTTCTGTTGGTATACAACCTTTGGGTGTTAGACTTGAGGTGGAGACCTCCAAGCATTGCGAGGAGCTGTCGTGTCTTTACATCTACAGCTTCCATCTCTTCTTTTGGCCGGCACACTATGTCAGCAGGGTATCTGATAACTGGCAGGGCATATGTATTGATGACACAGATTTTATTCTTCCCATTTAGCTGGCTCTTCAGGACCTGTCTTACCCCTTGATGGTATTTGGATGTTGCTGCTTTTTTTGCCTCATCATGGTTACCGTATCCCTGTGGGATGCTGAGGTACTTGTAGCATGTCTGTACATCTGCTATGTGCCCTGCTGGTAATTCCATTCCATCAGTCTTTACTACCTTGCCTCTATTACCAACCAGCCGCACTTCTCCAGTCCGAAGGACATCTCAATGGTCTTCACCGTAGAGCATTGTTAGGTGGATCAGCGAATTGATGTTTCGTTTGTTTTTCGCATACAGCTTGAGATCATCCATGTAGAGGAGGTGGCTGATGGTGCTTCCACCACTCTTGAACTTGTATCTATAGCCAGACTCTGTAATAATCTGACTGAGGGTGCTCAAGCCTATGCAGACCAGCAATGGGGACAGTGCATCAACATGGTTATATGCCACATTTGATAGTTGTCTTGAGTTGACTTCCAATGTTGTTCTTCATAGCCCCATTGAGTTTCTGATGAAGGTTCTTAATTTCCTGTTGACGTTGTAGAGAGCCAAGCATTCACAGAGCCACGTGTGTGGCATTGAGTCATAGGCTTTCCTGTAGTCAATCCAGGCTGTGCTGAAATTGGTCTGTCTGGATCTTGAGCGACTGCTCCATCTACTAAGAGCTGGTGCTTAGAGCCTCTGGTGTTTGTCCCAATGCCTTTCTGAGCTGGATTCATGTTCATATGATTCTGTAGTTTGGTGGCTATTATGCCTGACAGGAATTTCCAATTTGTTATAAGGCAGGTTATTTTGCGGTAGTTGGATGGAACTGTTCCTTTGTGAGGATACATCACTACTATAACAGCAGACCAAATGAGAAAGGATATATGAAGCGTATGAGGAAACTATGGATGACTACAAGAATTGCATGTCCACTGACTGAGAAACAACTAGTCGCCCAACGTTTCAATATTATAAAGAGAAATCTATTATCATAACTTGAGATGGATTAACTGCACTGCAGATCTACCACACATGAAGACCTGGAAGCACAACATGTGCAACCCCCTGAAGATCCTGATCCAATCCTGCGACTAGAGAGCACTGCAGCTGATCTGAAACAGAAGATCTTAGATAAACCACATACCAATAATACCAGAGATCGACTGCCAAGGCTCAAAGAAACACCAGACAGTATGGGAGAAGATGCCAATAGAGCACTTGCATCAATACCTACCACCACCATAGCTCAAACTAAAACTGATTATGCTACTGCCTCAGCAATCATTGAAATGCTTGGCTATACAACCAGCAAGAACAGAAATACGTGCCCCCCTTGGAAAAGATGACTGGAGACAAAGATTAAGGTGACACAGGGAAGTCGGCCAACTAACAAATACAGAAAGGTGTAAAGATCAAGAATAAGACCAAGCTGGGCAAGAACAAAGGCCTGACCCAAGCTGAAGTCCTAGAGATTGCTAAACAAAGGCTCACAGCACTCGCTGCAAGACTAGGGAGATACAGCAACCACCTAGAGCAAGAACCAGTCACCATTACAGAAGCAGACTGTCAATAGCGGGTCATGAACATGAAGAGCTGAATATATATTCTATCCTGTCACTCTGATTTTACTGTATGCGGCAGATGAATTGCCGCCTTTTCAGAGGACATCGGTGCGCAAAGAGAAAGAGAAAAAAAAAAAAAAACGGACAGCACTCACATGGTCCGAGTGCTGTGCGATCCCCCCCCCCCCCGAATCCATAGGCAAGTCTTGGCACAAATTACACGTATGCCGAATATGGCTGAGGAAAAAAAAAAAAAAAAAAACCCCTGATGTGAGCTGCCCCATAGATTAACACTGGACCGAGTGCTATGCGATGTTTTCTCGCATAGTACTTTTTCGTATTCTACGGTAGTGTGACCCCAGCCTTAGATGAACATCAGAGCGTCAGTAAGCGCAGCTCTTGGCCTTTGCTAATAATGAAGTTATGCGATCTTTTACTTGGATGATTAAATCCATTTGCAATGTTCAGAAGCTGAAAGTAGACTTTCATTTCAAAGATTGTCATTAAAACACATCCCAGGAGATTCCATCTTCAAGCCAAGCATTACGCTAATTGGGATATGCTAGCTGTGTACACAGGGGAGAGACCATTACTAACCTAATCAAAGAGTCCAAAAAGCCTATGTTCTAATACAGGGGTAGGGATCGATATGCTGCATAAGTGCAAATCTCCCAGGTGTGTGTTAGACAAGCAGATCATGTAAGTAACAGGTCAGGCGAACACTAGAACATCTCATGGGGCCGTCTGATCTAGAAAATCTAGAGCAGATTCATCAGCATTAGAACAATACATCATGAATCTTCCATATAAGCAAAGTTGGTGTCCAGGTTTTACATTAAATCGGTAACATGCGCCATAATTGGGTGAGGACTGCACAAAGACAAGGACCACAGTTTGCATTAAAGATGTAAAAATATTCACTTTTATTTAACTCCGCTTCCAACAAGACACATGTAAACAGAGCGCACCTCCAAAAAACAATCATAAAACCACTTATTATTGTACAAACACAGAAAGCTAGTATTAACTTAGGCATATATTACAGCAGTCATGTACAGTGCAAAACATACAGCCGACACATCAGATGTCCTTCTCCTTCACCTGTTTCTTGTATTGCTCATGTAGGTGCTTCTTGTATGCTGCAAGAACAGAAAAGTCTCATTATAAGCTACAGAATTCTTGTGGGCAGCATAGACATGGGTTAAATAGGCCCTAGCACGGAAATCCAACCCAGGATAGAGACTGCAGGGGGTGAGGGGTGTTACATGGGTGACATTTCCTCAAATCCCTGGTAATACAACATTACTATAGCAGTAGATCAACTGGGTTATATGGTGGCAACAAGGCCACCTAGCCACAGGATGCGGGGTAATGAGTGGATTGTGGAGGTCTGAATGCAATGATGGCAGAAAAGGAAACCTTAATCCCTGTTAGAACGGAGCGACAGGTCTGATGTCAGTCATTTTATGCTCTATGGGGCCATTTGGGAAAAAGTATTGCGCTTGGAATGTCCATAGAAAATCAATGGCGCTGCGGTCGTACATGTGTAATGACGCTCAGTTTTAATGGGGGATAAAAGTAACACGGACTTCCTGGTGAAGTACGTGTTCGGTGTGTTTGGTACAGATGCTGAACTTTACTTTTTGGGTTCACCCATCTCTAGTCATAAGCTCTCAGTGCAAGTCTAAGAGAACCAGAACGAGGCTCTCAAACATACATTGAGAAGTGACCTCTGCACCACTCCAGAAAATACTGGAGAGATCCAATAGACAGGAGCCGCATTGATAGGTGAAGATGGCTATGGGCAAGTTTAAGACTAGGGGGAGGGAACTTTCATTAGAAGCAACACAAAAAACCCCCACACAAACCAAAAGACTGGAGTGGTGCTATAAAGTTCACAGCTAAATCTGCATAGATTATTGACTCTTATGCAGGTTTGACAGTAATATTGATGTCACTTGTGAACGTAGTCCAAATATTAGATAATCTACAAGTACATACAATACCTGTGTGGTGTAAAAACTATAGATGGAGACTAAATCCAATCTGATCCCCATCAATAACGCCATAATGGCAATTTATATGAGCTGGGAGCTTACCCATCTGATTCTGCCAGAGTTCTGCAGCGTGTGGATTCAAGGGGCTCTCATTATTGGGCTCTGGAAAAAACAGCACAAGTTACAAAACACTCAGGAGATTAACCCTCTGTTCAGATAATACGATCTGAGCATGTCACAAATGGGAACAGTTCTGAAAGCAGAGTGACACCAGTTTCTTATAAGCCCAAGATGACATCTGTGTTTCTCTGAACACCCTCGAACTGCGATACACAGACCGGCCGAGGGTATCTCAATGTGAACACAACCTTATAAAATTAAAGGGGGATGTCAAGTTTGAGTCAGGAGACCCACAGTCAGTTTGTGCATCCGATTACAGGGAATATGTGTAAATCCAGCCGAAGAAAGACTGCAATATTGAATACAAAAAACACTGAATTGTGCCCTCATGGATCTGCCCGCAGTGTCAGCTTCCAAGATACTCAGAGTTTCAGGACAAGGACTTTTCAAGGAGAAGAAATCATACTTGGTTTTAATGTTATTTGTCTAATGAGACCGCCAAACCCTTTCATTACAATGGTAGTATCACTGAATACATTGGATAACTGGTTATGCAAATTAAATAAAATCTAAAGGCCCCATGCACAGACTAATGTCAGATGAACCCAACACTGATTTTTATGGGGGGACGTCGAACGTTTGGCCGATTTCAGACTGCCGATCGCTTTCTCCTCCCACAGATGTCTGTCAGTGGCTTTCTCATGGAGAACACAGGAGCGCTGAGTCAGATGAGTGTATGGCCGAGATGTCCGTCAGCAGGACAATGCTCTGCCATCTAATGTGCATGGCTGGCTTAATTCTCCATAAAAGAAGCCTCAAGTTCAAGCTTGTTACTCTGACAGCCATGAACCAGTTTGTATCCAATCCTGGGACTCACAGCAGTCTTGTGATGCAGAGATGTGAGCAGCGGGCATGGTATACCATTCTGATTGAGAGTTGCCTACTTTGATAAGGGCAGCCTGCCACCCCTGGTGCCACAGCCATCTAGTGCAGAAGCCCAGGCCAGACCCCACAGCGCACCAGCACCCTGCGAGCTGAACACTGGTCTAGGTCAATGCATCTGCACATAGATATTTATATTTCATAAATGAGTAAATAATTTATCTCAGAGAAGAGCCACTGGATGTGTGCAGAGAACCATGAGAACACAAGATTACGGCCCATGCGCCAGTGCAGAATTCAGTATGGAAAATAATGTGTCAGGGTAGCACATAACACTGGGGGCCGTTATTACAGATTTTTTTTTGCTGTATTTTGCAACCTTCACTCGCCCATTAAATAGCATACAGCCAACTCAGTGGTCCTGGCCGAATTATGGTCACATGCATCATTATGTGATCCCTGCACTGTCCTCAGTGGTCACGTGCATGTACAGGAGCAGCAGTAATGGGATTTTTTTAACTTAAGAAATGCTCTAAGATGAACTGCATGTTGGGTAAATTATAGTCCTTGGGGCAACCTCTTCTATAATCAGTGCACATCACAATCATTTCTATCAAAAGACTACTTGTTTCAACCTCTACTCAGAATGGGGCATAGATGGAGCAAATCTCACCTCCTAGAAGGCTTTGTAGAGAAAGCAGGATGGTCCTGACATCGTATAAAGCCGACCATTTGTCCTTTAGGATGTCCAAGCAGATGTTCCCATGACTGTCCACATTCGGGTGAAAGCATGGGGTGATAAATTTCACAGTGGGAGCATTGTAGGGGTAGCCACTCGGAAACTCCAGAGACAGCTTGTATCTTAAGCTCTCATAAACCTAAAAATAAAAAACACACTGAGTACCAGCACCTGGATTCCCACATTTCCTCTTCTTGTCTTGTTACAAACTAAAGATCATAGAATGTTAGAGTTGGAAGGGACCTCCTGGGTCATGTCCAACCACCTGCTCAATGCAGGATTCACTAAACCATCTCAGACAGATGTCTGTCCAGCCTCTGAAGACTTCCATTGAAGGAGAACTCACCACCTCTCGTGGCAGCCTGCTCCACTCATTGATCACTCTAAACTGTCAAAGTTTTTTTCCCAATATCTAATCGGTATTTTCTCCCTTTGTTTTTCGTGTTTCCATGTACAAATTTAAGTATGATCCCTCTACACTGACAGCCCTTCAGATATTTGTAGACAGCTAATAAGTCTCCTCTTAGCCTTCTTTTTTGCAAGCCAAATATTCCCAGATCCTTTAACAGTTCCTTATAGGACATAGTTTGCAGTCCGCTCACCATCTGAAGGTGCAGCTCATCATGAGTAATCAGAATGCTGCAGCACTCTTTCAAAAGAGACCAAAGAAGATTTGTTGGAAAATAAAGAACGGATTACTCAATTGTGAGCCGCACCACTTCAGTGGTCTTTGCTGGGTGAAAAGTAATGCCATCCTGTCCTTGTGTCAGTCAGATGGCAACAGTTCTGGGTCTATTGGACACCACTGGACTAGAAGTGGTTCATAGAGGCAAGTGATTCTTTACTTTTCAAGAATTCGTTTTCCCTGTCACTTTTGGAGAGCAATGAAAAATCCCATTAAAATATACCCCTTGCCGTAAACCATATTGTCACATTGGTTGAAGGAAATGGTACAAGACTGGTACAATGCTAGAAGCGGCAGTGCGGTGTGTGATTTACAGTAAGTAGAACAATCTTTTTATTTCTATAGCAGAAGCCCCAATGACCGGCGCTTTTAATCTAAGTCCTTTGTCCCCGGACAGTATCTCATCCTCCGGCGTCTTCCTGATTTTCAGCACAACGCTGATCCTGCGGCGCCATCTTGTGACAGCAGCTTCTGACTGGCTAGGAGTTAGAAGTTACATCACAAGTGCTCAATGTAAGTGAATGAGATCCAGAACGAGACTCAGTTGTATTGAAAAGTGACCTCCGCGTCACTCCATGAAACACAGGAGCTGCAGGCAGGTTACTTTTTGATGGAGATCGATGGGAGTGGCGGCGAAAACAGATGAAAATACCGGAAGGTAAGTATCAGAAAGAGCACTTACAAGCACCACTCCAGCGGTGCAAAAAAAAATAAATTAAAAAAACCACTGGAGTGGTGCTTTAAAGAGGCCTTGTGATATGACAACAGTAGAAATCTCTTAGTTTGGCTTATCTTTGTCTTCTGTGCACATGCACCTTATCCACATTTCAGCTAGCTGTCCTGTGACCATTAAAGGGGATGTCAGGGCATAGGGGGATTTGATGGCCTAGCTCCAGATCAGTGAGGCACCTCAATGATCATTTTGGGGGATTTTTTGCTTCGCCGGTGGTTGAATGTAAACACTTGGAACAGAGCTGCTGTGCGCATCTTTAGGCCGGGGTCACACTTGTGAGTGTGATGCGAGAAACTTGCACGAGTCTCGCATCAATACCCGGCACTGCCGCCAGCATTCGGACCGGAGTGTGCAGCTGCATAGAAATACGTGCAACCGCACACTCCGGACCCAAGTGCTGGATATTGATGGGCGAGTTTCTCGCATCACACTCGCAAGTGTGACCTCTGGCCTTATTCAAAAAAAGAGTAGCAGCCGCTGACGGGTGCTACAAGCAGCCACTACACTTTGTACGGAGTTGTGCTCAGCAGCCCCAGAGGAGGAAGAAGCAGATAAGTGATCAGTCTGTTAAAACAAATCAAGTATTGGGAAATAAGTGTTCCTAATCATGCTCGTTCTCAATAGTCAGTCAGTCAATGTAAAAGCACCCCAACTAGAGGAGCACTGGTCTACTTTACAAGTTACAGGCAACAGCTTGACCATCAAAAATCAATTAGGTAAACAGTTAGTTGGCCATTGGTTTCCAAAAGTATGTTAAAACCCACAAAATGGGCAACTTAATAAATTATCTTTAGAAATAGTGGCTGCTGCCTCCTATTGATTTGAATAGGGGGCAAAGTGCAGTACCTGATCGCGGCCACTATGCAACTGATGGAGCTGTGCACAATCAGCGGGCACTGGGAACAGCAGATCGGCGAGCGTGTCAGGTGTCTCACCCCCATCGATCAGATATTGATAACATCCTAAAAATAGACCAACTATATAAAAGTCTTAGACAATCAGTTTAAAGGGACTGCACAGAATGACTGTTCAAACAGTCCAGGAGCTCAGTGCACACTTGGTGTGGCCAGACATTTCTATACACCCCCCACATGCTTGTTTCATCTATCTTTGCCTCTATGAAGCCACAGCTGTCAGTCATAGAATGGGTGGAGATAGAGGAAAACAAGTCGATGGGAAGGTGTATATAAGTAATTGGCCCGCCATGATGCACCGAGCACCTATGCTTTGCCTGAACAGTCGTCCTGTGCTGACAGAGTCCCCTTAATGGTGAGGCCACAGCCTCCGGCTTGCATATCCTCCTCCTGACAGTGCCTCTCTCAGCCATAACATGGCCGCAGATGGAGGGACATGCGACAGGACAGTCAGAAAACTAGAGGATGTGAAGTGGTGCTCATCAGAGGTTACAGACTGATATGGTCAAGTGTCCAATCTGTGGTCAAAATGTATACATGCAGCCTAGGGCTGGGCTATTACACAAACAATTTTCTTCGGGATCAATAAAGTAGTAAATGAAGGGAGAACAAAAAAAAAAAAAAACAAACGACAACTTCCAAAAGTAGTTATTGCACATTTTAATACAACACAGTCTCTTGCCTCTCAGTCAGCAACACAGTGAGATTCTGTGGGAAGACGTTTAATTTTATTCATCCACATCGCTGATGTTCCTATAGACAAGTCCAGTGGGCGGTCCGACGAGCGATTGGCAGTCTTCTCTGGTTGCGTATAAGTAGAGAAAGCTGTCACTCATAGGACCGCCCACTGGACTCGTATAAAGACACCAGGGATGTCAAAGAATAAATAAAAACACTTTTCCACAATCCTATACATCATTCGTCACCTATATACCGTGCTGCCCACATGTACAGGTGAAGGGTTGTCAGAGCCCCCCCTTCTGCAGCACACCCTCGCCCAGAGAGGCCACACACACAGTAGCGCGATCTCCTCACCGTTCCCGCAGCTCCATCTATGGTCCCGATCCACTTGAAGAGATTGTCAGACTCGGGGAAGGCGGAGATCCCTTTATCTCCAGACATCTGTGAACAAGACAGGACACACAAGGCTTAAGTTGGTTTCTTAATCGGCAATTTTTCTCTTTTTTTTTTTTATAGATTTAACAACAAAAAATCACGATAATAACATACAATGCAGCGAGGTGCCCGGCTGTGAATACACTTAAAAACAGCTATAACAATTACAAAACTGGCACAAAAATGGGCATCAAAGTGGGCACTGAAGGGCGTTAATGAAAGGGTTAAGTGACTTTTGGCCACTGATATCACACTGCAGACATATAGAACAGGGAGCCCCACATCAAACCCAGGTCCATCTAGCCTGGGCATCAGAATTGGCATCAAAGTGGGCACACAGGTGGTTTTCACAGATTTAAATAAGTAACTGGTGTTTTTGTGAGCAGGTTGCGGGGATGCAGTGACAGATGGGAGACAGACCAAGGGTTAACGTTTGGCAGGGTTATCACAGTAATGGGGGAAATACAACAAGGAAATAAGGTGAACAAAGCAACACCGTGCTCGGGTGTAAATGAGTCTCTAAAGGATGACTTATCCGGTCAGACAACCCCCAGGTGCTGGATTCACCGATGTGGGGCGGTGACGCCGACGGCAGTCAGCGAAGGTTTGTTCCGGTGGAGTTGTGAGTTATAGTTTGTCTCTGATACCCTACGCCGGGTTCTTAATTTGGGGATTGTGGTCCGGGTAAAGTGTGGGCCACAATACAGCTCAAGCCCACTGTGGCTCGGCCAATATGGAACGGGGGAGTCAGGGCACAGTTCGCGGTCACGAACCTGGTCTCTCTGAAGTGGCACAAGCTGGCCCACAACGTTCAGCACCCGGGTTTGGTGGAACCAGCGGAGGCACTGCAAGTTTCCGCGGGTGGCCGAGGGGGTTCTCAGGCGCGGGCCTGTGCTGCAGGGATGGAGCACACACTTCCCCCTGCCGCGCGATGTCTGCTCCCACCAAGTCTGATTGCTTTTGCGCGTGCTCCGCCTGAGCTAACCATGCCCCCCGCTACTAAGTATAAAGGTTGGTCCTGTTATTAAGCTTTCCCCCGGACAACAGAGGAGACAGCCCCAGCAGTTCTGGACCTGGCGCAAGAAAGGTTCCCCCAGCCCTTCTGCTTACAAAGGAGCCCAATGACTATGGGCCACTGATCTCACGCTAATACTCATCTGTATCTGTGCATAGTGTGAGATCAGTGGCCCAAAGTCATTTAACCCCTCAAAAACACCACTTCATCAAATCTGTGAAAACCACCTGTGTGCCCACTTAGGTGCCAATTCTGATGCCCAGAACCCATTTGGGCCAGGCTGGAGGGACCTGGGTTTGATGTGGGGCTCCCTGTTCTATATGTCGGCACTGTGAGATCCGTGGCCAAAGTCATTTAACCCGTTCATTAGTGCCCTTCGGTGCCCACGTTGTGCCAGTTGTATAGTTGAAGGAGCTGTTTTTAGTGTATTCCCATCAGGACACCTCGCTGCATTGCATGTTATTATTAGGATAATTATTTTTGTTGTTAAGTCTATAAAAAACAGAAAAGAAGAAAATTGCCGAATGAGAAACTGACGAATAAGATGCCAACTTGAGCCTCGCCCAGGACACTGCGTCTCCATTCCGCAGCCCCCGGCAATGCCGCGCAGTGTGAACTCACCATCAGCGTCATCAGCTCCTGCTGCAGCCTGCAACACAACACAACAGCGTTATCACCGCAGCACAGGGCACGACCCCCGGCCTCAGCGCCCGCTCCTACCTCTTCCCCACAGACCCCCGGGCCGCCTGCCCTCCGGCCTCCATCCCTTTCCTGGCAGTGGCGGAAGGCGCCGCCGCTGGATCTACATTCTGTGAGGCCATTATTGTATAGTAGCGGCTGCGCGAGCTGTGCTCTGCTCTCCGGACGCTTCACCACTGATCCTACCGCCCTCAGTTTGAATGCTTTAAACTTCAATCTCGCCAACCAATCGCCTGTGTGAAAGGCTTTGACTCCACCAATCAGTGCGCGTTGTTTCGGCAATCACCAAGGTGATAAGTGGCTTGGCCTCATAAGGAACGTTTAAAAAAGAGACCACCGATTGGCTGCTGATATACTCGCTCTGATAGGCGGAGCTACACGTCCATCATCCCTTCCTTCCGGCGTCACTAGCCCGTTGGGTGCCGGAAATGAGAGGTTTGGTTGTACGTTGCTGCCGCCTAGGGCACTGATACTGGGGTGCAGCCTGTGCTATGGAGCCTGCTGCCCTGTCATGTATCAGTATATATGCTAAGGTCCTGCTGCTAGGACCCCGCCACACAGGACCAGGGGCCAAAGTGTATGGTGCACTAGTGAGCATGCGCACAACTGCTCCGTCCGCTCACTGGCTGTAGGGTGCTTGGGCGCACATGCTCTCACCGCCCCCAGCCACATTGGGCTATGGGCCCCAGGTCTTGAGCTAGATGGGGGTCTGAGACATACACATTGTGGAAAGGTGACACATTGTAACTGGCTCTTGCTGCTAGTTCATTCCTGCCGAGTATTCAGTTTCACACCTAAGGCTAAGTGCCCACGTATGCAGAAAATTTCTCCATGAAAACCGGACTCCTTCCCAGAGAGCGCGCGTTTTTGATGCATTTTTCCGCACATCCCCAGACACACAGAAAATACCTAAAAACGCGGATCAAAATTAATGAGCATGCTGCGTTTTTTTTTTAACGCAAGGTGTTTTTTTTTTGGCGGAAAAAACGCATCAATGTGCACAAAAAGTGCAAAATGCATTAAAATGAATGGGAAGCTTCCATAACGCAGTCCGTTAACGCTGCCATAGACACCCATTATGTGGCGCATCGCGACGTATGCCGTAAAGCGGCACGTGTTCGCGATGTGCCGTTATTCACTGATGGAGCCTCGGACGTGGTCTGCAGCATCTGAGGCTCCGTCACCGCTAGCGCTGATGAAGCATCTGCACTAGCGGTATACTATAGCGTTAATGCAGCCCGTCACCGCTATGCGTTAAACGGGCTGTGTTAATGCTATGTGAACCTGGCCTAAGGCCCTTACAACAGGGGTGTCTTACATGATTCTCTGCGGGCATGTCTTTAGGCTGCTCAGCATTATTACCCTGTTAGCCCTGCCCTCTTATAAAGACGGTAAGACTTAGGGCTAAATAGAAAGGCTAAGGCCGGTTTCATACATCCGTTTGTGTCCATCAGTCAAAATCCGCCATTTTGCAAAAAAAACGGATCCGCCATTTTCTTGGTGGATCCGTTTTTTTTCCCATTGAGTTGCATTACCGGCAGATCTTGACGGATGGCCATCCGTGGGATCCGTTTTTTGCGGATCCGCCAAAATTTTGACGTCTGCCACTCTGCCGACATGCCCGAACGGACCATGCAACATTTTTTCGGGCGGCCGGATCCGCATTTGTCACTGCGCATGCCTGAAAGACTTCACTCAGCCGCAAATTTAACCCTAAACTCTGTTCTGGCGGCTGATAAATTCTCTCTCCCCCCCCCCCCCCCCAGCGGTTCCTTTAAAATTCTTCCTTTGACGGATCCGTTAAAACAACGGTCCGGTGACGAACGTTGTGGTCAGTACAGGAACGGATCCGTTATCTGCCATTTTAGCGGATTCTGACTGACCAAAAAAACTGAAACGCGTCAGCGTTATCTACCACCATGAATTTTAATTCTATGTTTTGAAATAAAGCTTTAAAGATTTTATTCAGTTGCCAATGCTTGGAAAACATTTTTTCAATGGAAAAATTAAGTTTTTCATCTTCTCTGCACCTGCACTGCAATTCTCTCATGCAAGAAAAGCAATAAGTGGGCGCCATCAATATAATACCAATGAGAATATTACTGCAGGGATCACTACATGCATGTAAAGTAGACCAGGACAGTATGAAAAAAAGACCAGGCATATATATATATATATGTAGGATCACCACACAAAGTACAAATGTATTTAGAAAAATATATTTTATTGTTTACAAAAACATCACACAATTGAAAACCATTTAAAAAACCAGTAAATGGGGACAAGCATGGTCACCGAGAAAATTTCATAGAAGATGGTCAATGTTATATAACCACTGGCTGCAAATATTTTATTATTGCACTAGAAAAAAATCATATAGTCATGCTGCTAATATAACCCAGTAAACATAGAAAAAGCGAAAAGCTGATCAATGACAGGCAGATAGATTACTTAAGCCACCCATGATTTCCTGTTATATCTCAAGTTCAAATGTCCTAAACAAATGTAAGTTATAATCACAAAAACATAATTATGATATATATAAATGAACAAGAGATGAGTGATTCGAGCCCCCCAATAGGCTCCCACTAGAGGCTCAGACACAAGTGTCCTGGATTAAAGGAGATCTTGGTGATAAAGAGCTGGTGGCTCAAATGCAGGTAAATGAACTAATACATCACCGCAGACCAGTCAGTCAAAAGAGAAGTCACAGTCGCCCCGTCGTCTGGGATATATTCATGCAGCCAAAGTGGTGTAAGGAGACCCACGCGTTCCGACACCTAGAGTGTCTTTCTCAAGGTGGATGTGTCTGGTTCTGTTGTATACAGCTATATAAGCCCAAATAATTACCATTAGATCTTTACCAGCTGGTGGCCTGCGGTGTGAAGGTGATAGGAGACATAGCGGTGGCGCATGGTAGCTCACCCGGAGATGCACACTGCTCAGGGTCAAACAACAAGTGCGCCTGCGCGCCCAAAGTAAGCAAAATTGAATAGCGGTGATGTATGGCGGAAGTGCCCGCTGCCCAGACTCACATGTATCGCGGCATCAGATATATCACAGTGGCGCATGGAAGCTCACCCGGAAATGTTCCTTACTCGGGGTCAAGTAACAAGTGCGCTTGCGCGCCCAAAATGTACAGCAGAGGAACGGTGATATATAGCGCGTCAACCGAGAAATACGCTTGCGCACAGTAAAGTTGCAATAATATAAAGTGAAATACCAAAAGGTATCTATTGAACCAAAATTATGCTCTTAATGCGCTTGCGTGTCTTAGATGAATCATATCACATACAGTGCCTACAAGTAGTATTCAACCCCCTGCAGATTTAGCAGGTTTACACATTCGGAATTAACTTGGCATTGTGACATTTGGACTGTAGATCAGCCTGGAAGTGTGAAATGCACTGCAGCAAAAAAGAATGTTATTTCTTTGTTTAATTTTTTTTTAAATTGTGAAAAGTTTATTCAGAGGGTCATTTATTATTTAACCCCTCAAACCACCAGAATTCTGTTTGGTTCCCCTAAAGTATTAGGAAGTATTTCAGGCACAAAGAACAATGAGCTTCACATGTTTGGATTAATTATCTCTTTTTCCAGCCTTTTCTGACTATTTAAGACCCTCCCCAAACTTGTGAACAGCACTCATACATGGTCAACATGGGAAAGACAAAGGAGCATTCCAAGGCCATCAGAGACAAGATCGTGGAGGGTCACAGGGCTGGCAAGGGGTACAAAACCCTTTCCAAGAAGTTGGGCCTACCTGTCTCCACTGTTGGGAGCATCATCCGGAAGTGGAAGGCTTATGGAACTACTGTTAGCCTTCCACGGCCTGGACAGCCTTTGAAAGTTTCCTCCCGTGCCGAGGCCAGGCTTGTCCGAAGAGTCAAGGCTAACCCAAGGACAACAAGGAAGGAGCTCCGGGAAGATCTCATGGCAGTGGGGACATTGGTTTCAGTCAATACCATAAGTAACGTACTCCACCGCAATGGTCTCCGTTCCAGACGAGCCCGTAAGGTACCTTTACTTTCAAAGCATCATGTCAAGGCTCGTCTACAGTTTGCTCATGATCACTTGGAGGACTCTGAGACAGACTGGTTCAAGGTTCTCTGGTCAGATGAGACCAAGATCGAGATCTTTGGTGCCAACCACACACGTGACGTTTGGAGACTGGATGGCACTGCATACAACCCCAAGAATACCATCCCTACAGTCAAGCATGGTGGTGGCAGCATCATGCTGTGGGGCTGTTTCTCAGCCAAGGGGCCTAGCCATCTGGTCCGCATCCATGGAAAGATGGATAGCACGGCCTACCTGGAGATTTTGGCCAAGAACCTCCGCTCCTCCATCAAGAATCTTAAGATGGGTCGTCATTTCATCTTCCAACAAGACAACGACCCAAAGCACACAGCCAAGAAAACCAAGGCCTGGTTCGAGAGGGAAAAAATCAAGGTGTTGCAGTGGCCTAGTCAGTCTCCTGACCTTAACCCAATTGAAAACTTGTGGAAGGAGCTCAAGATTAAAGTCCACATGAGACACCTAAAGAACCTAGATAACTTGGAGAAGATCTGCATGGAGGAGTGGGCCAAGATAACTCCAGAGACCTGTGCCGGCCTGATCAGGTCTTATAAAAGACGATTATTAGCTGTAATTGCAAACAAGGGTTATTCCACAAAATATTAAACCTAGGGGTTGATTAATAATTGACCCACACTTTTATGTTTAAAATTTATTAAAATTTAACTGAGCCACATAATTTTTTGTTTTTTAAGATTTATGCATCTGTTAATAAATCCTGCTCTTGTTTGAAGTTTGAAGGCTCTAACTTATTTGCATCTTATCAAACCTGCTAAATCTGCAGGGGGTTGAATACTACTTGTAGGCACTGTAAATAGAAAACATATGCAGGCGCAATGGCTATTTAAAAAGGTCACACAAATCACATATGGAAAGGCACGCATGCGCAGTTGCTTGCCGGAAGGGCAGAGAGTTGATACTATCAAGTACTGGTAAAAAGCATCACAAAAAATAAATACATGCTATACACTAAGACATTGTACACAGAACATTTGTACAGCCAAACTACTCATGTATTCAAGTAGGGTATATAAGTCACAACACAGCATTGAAGAACCATAATGCAGGTCATGCACATGCAGGACTAGTTCGCATGTGCATAACAGCAAAGGGACATTTGTAGAGAGTGGAAAATACCACAAAATGGTGTGTTAGAAGATGAACATCATAAGCATAAAAGATGTTAATCCAGGGTTTGCAAGAACCACCATAAACAAGAACTTCACATATAATCATGATGTGTTAGTACAAATAAACATGAATTTATAAGGAGGGTCATGAACCCGCATATATGATCTGACCAAATGTATTGATGAAGATACAGATAGATTTGTAAGATAAACACTTGTTATACATGTATAGGGGTACAGAAGTTTGTAATTTGGGTAAAATCACATATATAATAATGGATGACCCCAAAGAAGTTTCTATATAAATACAAATGTGCAGGTTAACCCGTATAGCTTGACTATATGATTTTTTTCTAGTGCAATAATAAAATATTTGCAGCCAGTGGTTATATAACATTGACCATCTTCTATGAAATTTTCTCGGCGACCATGCTTGTCCCCATTTACTGTTTTTTTAAATGGTTTTAAATAGTGTGATGTTTTTGTAAACGATAAAATATATTTTTGTAAATACATTTGTACTTTGTGTGGTGATCCTACATACATATATATATATATTTATATATATATATATATATGCATGGTCTTTTTCTCATACTGCCACAATTCTCTCATTCGAGACAATGGGATCACAGTAAGGTGATATTGTGATTAGAGTTTGAGCAAAATGTCATTGGCATAATCGGCCTGTTGTCTCGCATGAGAATAGACGGCTGTGTGACCCCATCCTCAACCCAGTGACAGGTCCTCTAACATGTTGCACTGTGCTGCAAGTGGCTCAGCCACTGTCAGGATGCTCCAGGTGGAGCTCACACTCAGAACCACTTAATTCAGTTTTAGGCCATGTTTAAGGATGAGCAAACCCATGGATGTTCAAGTTCCAACGAACTGCAGTTCAAATTTCGGTTAGGGCATGAGAACTTGATCTGAACTTGACGCCGACCCAAATAGATGTCAATGGGGACACAAACTTTGGTGCTTTAAAACGGCTATGGATGTCGGCTTTCCTGGCTGAAACCATTCCTGTCAGGCGATGACCCCTCTCTTCATGTTTTAACAGAAACAATCATAGAAAGGATGTCAGACTGGTGATTGATGGGCTCCGGGGCCCCCAAAAAATCGCCAGGTCCGGATGGCTTAACATCTGCATTTTACAAGACCTTTAGGGATTCCTTGGTACCCTTCTTGACTGCTCGGACACTCTACGCAGATCGAGGAGGAGGTCTGCCCTGATTATCCTGTCAAAGGGTAAAGACTTGTCCCGTATTGAGAACTGACATCCCATAGCGCTTCTTGATATGGACCAAAAAGATTTGGCAAAGGTGCTTTTTAATTGGCAGGTGAAGTTTGCACACTGGCTCCTTTCGGGGGGCTCAGCACTACTCTGTTCCAGACCACAGTAAGTTTAGAGCAGAACAGGTTACTGGAAGGGGTACCTACTCTCCTTTGATCAGGCAAAGACCTTTGACAGGGTTGATCCTGAGTACCTCTGGTCTGTCCTTATGAGGTATGGTCTGCCTGGGGAGGTTTGTTGATTGGTTAAAGACACTCTACAGAGGAGCAGAAACTTTTCCGCTTGTGAACTGTCAATCACACTTTTGAGGATAGGTCTGGGGTCCGCCAGGGCAGTCCCTTGAGCCCACTGTTATACATCTTCACGACCAATCCCCTTTTAAGGAGGATAGAGCGTGGGCCGTTGGTGGGAGCAGGCGTGAAGTGGGAGAAGTTGGAGGCCACTCTAAGGATGGTAGAGTTTGAGGACAAGGTCTCCCTTTTTGTATCCTCGAGAGAGGAGACAGATTTGGTCATGTTTGAGGTAAATCGCTACTCAGAGGCTTCCGGGTCCATAATCAACCGGGAAAAGTGTGAGAGTCTCTGGCTTTGAGGGGGAGATCCAAGTTTTAATCTCCCAGGCCTATCGATTTTAGACTGGGGGACTACCCCCAGCAAAACTGGGAGGGCAGACTTAAAATCGCCACCCATAAGGTGGACTAGACGAAGGGCTGCTCCTTGACCCTGAGGGAAATGGTCAACCTGGCCAAGGGATTTTTGCTTTCCTTGTTAATACACTTGGGCAGTGTCTGTGTGGCGCCCCTGAGGCTTCAGTCGCCACAGAGGTACTGCACCTTCTAAGGTGTAGTGCCCCACCATCCAGGTAAGGAGGGAACTCCTGACCACACTCCACACCTGCATTCCACACACAGGATAGTTCAGTGGGGCCACCTAACAGCTTCATGCTGGGGGTTAGCAGAGCACCCCTCGTGGAACCCTGCTTCGTAACACGAGATGTGCTGGGAGGCGGGTGGAGTAAGATGATGCAAAAGAGTGGGAAGAGTGAAAGTTATTGGTTAGTTGGTTGGAGGAGAGAGAAGAGAGAAGGTGGGTGTCTGAGGGACGTGCTGCAGCAGGTCCCAGTGATCTGGGCTGCTGGCACGAGAAAGACCAGAGAAAGCGACTGATAAGATTGATAACCTAACCTTCCATAAGAGAGAGAGAGAACAGATCGGAACGAAGGAGAATAGAAGGACGGTGGGAAGCAGGTTGAGAAAGAAAAAGAACCCTTCCAGTCCAGAGATCGCAAAGGCCGGGGCCCGGTCCCCGAGGTTGATTGGATCTTTATGTCCGGCAACAGACACCGGAGGAGTAGTGAGCCGCTAACGCCTTGCTCCCATCATAGACTTGTGACACAACAGCAACTGAATAGAGAGCTGGGACGCAGAGTGGAGTCCCCAAAGCAGGCTACAGCTGTCTGTCATACAAGTAGAGACTAGGAACACCTAGAGAGAGGCATTCCAGGGTAACTAAGTGCTGGAGTGCTTCACACCTAAAGGCGCATTGGAGGAGTCGTTCGGTAAGGTACATGTTGGCGGAGTGTGGAAGGGAGAATCCTATCCTGCCTGGAGGTTGGCTGGAGCCCTGACCTGGAGAACACAGTATGGAGGAAGGCAGTTGTGTGAACTGCAAAAAGTGAGTAAAGCTTTGGAACCGCATACTCTGGTGTTCTCCAGTTATTCCGCGCCACTACACCGGGATACCAGCCTCCATACCATTCTGTGCCTCTCCTCATCCATTGCACCCACACTGCCCTGGGACTACAGCTCCACCTGTGGGGAGCTATACTATCTCTGCTGCACCATACCATCAGTCCCAGCGGATCTGCATGCAGCGTTGGCTTATCATCTTACTTGCCAAACACCACGGGTGGCGTCACAAACTATTCATATAAACTTTAACACCATTAACATCACCGCCACTGATATTGGGCACCCAGGGCCACGGACCGGGTCACCGCTGCTGTGACACATTCCCGCCTTGACACCAGCCCGGTACCGAGTACCCCGCTGCTCTGGGTTTGCAAGGGCGACCCAATTTTGGCGTCACGAACAGGATGACGAGACCCGATGCCATCGGTGTTGTGAGTTCATTTTCCCCTTCACTACTGAGGCCCGAGGAACTCCCTCTTCTAGTGAAGATAGGTAGTGAGCCTGATTATCAGACACCTGAGTCTGATGATGATGACTGGCTGAGTGGAGTTGCTGACTGGATATAAGGCTGCCGACGCCCTTCTGCCCTGTGGGTGATTTCTCTGTGGGATCCTTGGAGACCAGTCTGAATTCCTGCTCCTCTAAAGCTAAGTTTTCTGCTCGGCCTTTTGCATTTGTGCTTAGACTTTGTTTTTCTGGATTTCTGCCGTTCCCTGCTGGGGTGTGCTGAATTCCTTTAGCTCTGTCTTCTGAAAATACCTGAGTGTTGATTTAGTTTTTGAAGCCTAGCTGCTTCAGGGTCTTTTTCATATCAGCTTGTTGGCTTATGTCTTTGATAGGGTTTTGGCAGATTGCAGACAGCAACCTTCCTTTCCTGTTCTGTTTAGCTAGCTTGGGCCCCATCGTTTGCTCAGCCTATCTATCTGTGTGAGTGTTTTTTCATCTTGCTTCACCGTCATTATATGTTGGGGGCTGCCTTTTACTTTGGGGTCTGCTCTGGGGCAGTTTAGATTTCCTTTTCTGTCTTTAGGATATTTAGCGCTCCGGCTGTGATCGAGGGGTCTAGGACATCGTAGGAACCCCCCACGGCTACTGCTAGTTGTGTTGATAGGTTCAGGGGTCTGCAATCTGATAGTTGCCAACTTCTCTGGTTTTCTGGACGTAGCTTCTATTTTTGTGTCTGCCTCCTACGGTGACTCAATCATAACAGAATCACCCACCATACCGCAGATCCTAGGGTACGCAATAGCAGGAAAGAATTGTAAAAAAAAAAAAGGGTGTATATTTTTTCCTCTATATCTCTGAGGCCGTAGGGGGAATTTTTTTTTCTCTCAATGGAGTTAAAGTAATTGTCTGATCATGTGGAGCAGCTCGCTTCGGAAGTGCGGGGAATTTCCGCCTACCTTGCTCATTCACATGCTGCTGAACCAAAGATTCCTACACCTGATGTATTTTTTGGGGATCGGTCTAAATTTTTGAATTTCAAAAATAATTGTAAATTATTTTTTGCCTTGAAGCCTAACTCGTCAGGGAGCTTCGCACAGCAGGTTAAAATTGTCATCTCTTTGCTGCGTGGCGATCCCCAGGATTGGGCGTTTTCTTTGAAACCAGATGATCCTATTCTGACTAATGTGAACGCATTTTTTTCAGGCCTTGGGGTTGTTGTATGACGAACCTAATGCCATTGATCAGGCTGAAAAGACCCTGCTGGCATTGAACCAGGGTCGTGATTCTGCAGAATTGTACTGTCAAAAATTCCGAAAGTGGGCAGTACTTACTACCTGGAATGATAATGCCTTGGCTGCTCTCTTTCGGAAGGGGTTGTCAGAAGCCGTAAAAGATACTATGGTGGGATTTCCTGTTCCCTCTGGTCTTGACGATTCTATGTCATTAGCCATTCAGGTTGATCAGCGTTTGCGCGAACGCAAAGCTGCACGAGAGGTGTTGCCACCTGTTGAACAAATGTCTGAACCTATGCAATGTGATAGAGTTTTTTCCAGAGAGCAGCGTGAGGAGTTCAGAAGGCGTAATAAGTTGTGTTTTTTCTGTGGAGATGCCTCGCATATTATTTCTGTCTGTCCTAAACGAGAGAAACGCTTTGCACACACGTTTTCTGTTGGTGGTGTTCAACCTAAGTTTCTTCTGACTATTACTCTGATATGCTCCCTGTCCACATTTTCTGCCAAGGCTTTTGTGGATTCGGGAGCAGCCCTAAACCTAATCGACTTGGATTTTGCTAAACGTTGTGGATTTCCGATGACACCTCTGCAGACGCCTATCCCTTTGAGGGGGATTGATGCTACTCCTTTGGCTAAAAATAAACCTCAGTTTTGGACCCAGGTGGTGATGCGGGTCGCCCCAGACCATCAAGAAAATTGCAGGTTTTTGGTGTTACATAATCTGCATGATACTATTGTTCTGGGGTTTCCCTGGTTACAAATTCATAATCCAGTTTTGGATTGGAAATCTGTGTCTGTGGTGAGTTGGGGTTGTCGGTGTGCTTTTAGTGAGGCTCCGGTGTTTTCCACCTCTCCTCAGTCGCATGATGTTCCTGATTATTTGGCGGACTTTTATGATGTATTTAGTGAGAATGAGTCTGCGTCTCTGCCTCCTCATAGGAGTTATGACTGTGCAATTGAACTGAGCCCGGGGTGTAAATTTCCCAAGGGTCGGTTCTTCAATCTATCTGTACCCGAGCACGAGGCTATGCGATCCTATATTATGGAGGCGTTGGAGAAGGGTCATATTAGACCATCCTCGTCACCCTTAGGTGCCGGTTTTTTTTTTGTAGCCAAAAAGGATGGATCATTAAGACCTTGTATTGATTATCGTGCCCTCAACAAAATTACTGTTAAATATCAGTATCCGTTACCCCTGATTTCTGATCTATTCTCCAGAATTAAAGGTGCTTGCTGGTTTACCAAGCTTGACCTCAGGGGGGCGTATAATCTTATTCGCATTAAGCATGGGGATGAATGGAAGACGGCGTTTAATACTCCGGAGGGACATTTTGAGTACCTGGTGATGCCTTTTGGGCTCACTAATGCCCCTTCTGTCTTCCAGTGCTTCATGAACGATATTTTCCGAGATTTTGTCGATAAATTTTTGATTATCTATCTGGATGATATTTTGATCTTCTCCAAGGATTGGGATTCTCATGTGGAACATATTCGGACTGTGTTCCGGATCTTGAGGGAGAATTCCCTGTATGTCAAAGGATCTAAATGCCTTTTTGGAGTACAGAGGATTTCTTTTTTGGGATTTATTTTGTCCCCGTCAACTATTGAAATGGACCCGGCCAAGGTACAGGCCATTTACGATTGGGTTCAGCCCACTTCTTTGAAGGCCCTCCAGAAGTTTTTGGGTTTTGCTAATTTTTATCGGAAATTTATAGCAAAATTTTCTAGTATTGCCAAGCCATTGACTGATTTGACTAAGAAGGGTGCTGATGTGTTAAATTGGTCTCCGGAGGCTGTTTCTTCCTTTCAGGAGCTGAAGCGAAGATTCACCTCCGCCCCGGTTTTGCGGCAACCTGATGTCTCACTTCCGTTCCAGGTAGAGGTGGATGCTTCTGAGATTGGTGCAGGAGCTGTTTTGTCCCAAAAGGATCCTGTAACATCTAAAATGAATCCCTGTGCTTTCTTTTCCTGAAAGTTCTCTCCATCTGAACGTAACTATGATGTGGGGAATCGGGAACTGTTGGCCATGAAATGGGCATTTGAGGGGTGGAGACATTGGTTGGAGGGAGCTAAGCATCAAGTCGTGGTCCTCACTGACCACAAGAATTTGATTTACCTAGAGTCGGCTAAGCGCTTGAACCCTAGACAGGCTAGGTGGGCCTTGTTTTTTACATGTTTTGATTTTGTGGTTTCTTTTCTTCCTGGAACTAAGAATGTCAAGGCAGACGCCCTCTCTAGGAGCTTCTTTGCTGATTCTCCTGTGGTGACCAAGCCTGCTACCATCTTAGGCGAAGGGGTAGTTCTTTCTGCCATCTCGCCCGATTTGAGACGTGCTCTGGAAGAGTTCCAGGAGGACAAACCTGAGCGTTGTCCCAGTGGAAAGTTGTATGTTCCTGACCAGTGGAAGAAGAGAGTGATGTCTGAAGTTCATTGCTCTGCTTTGGATGGTCATCCAGGTATTTTTGGTACTAGAGATCTGGTGAGTCGGTCTTTTTGGTGGCCCTCCTTGTCTCGTGATGTCTGGAATTTTGTGCAGTCCTGTGGGACGTGCTCCCGGTCTAAATCGTGTTCTTGCTCTAGTGGGTTGTTGATGCCTTTGCCTGTCCCCAAGAGGCCATGGACCCATATTTCAATGGATTTCATCTATGATATGCCTGTCTCTCAAAGGATGACTGTTATTTGGGTGATTTGTGATAGGTTCTCTAAGATGGTACATCTTGTACCACTCCCTAAGTTGCCGTCTTCCTATGAGTTGGTGCCGCTGTTTTTACAACAGGTGGTTCGCTTGCACGGGATTCCTGAGAACATTGTATCTGACAGAGGAGTCCAGTTTGTGTCTAGATTTTGGAGAACTTTCTGTTCCAAGCTGGGAATTCAGTTGTCCTTCTCCTCTGCTTTTCACCCTCAGACCAATGGGCAGACAGAGAGAACAAACCAGACCTTGGAGTCATATTTGAGATGTTTTATTTCTGCTGATCAGGATAATTGGGTTTCATTTTTGCCCTTGGCCGAATTTGCTTTAAATAATAGAGCTAGTTCTGCCACTTTGATGTCACCTTTTTTTTGTAACTTTGGGTTTCATCCTCGATTTTCTTCAGGGCAGGTGGAGCCCTCTGCCTGCCCAGGTGTTGACACTGTGGTGGAGAGAATGCACCAGATCTGGGACCAAGTGGTGGATAAGTTATCTCTCTCCCAGGAAAAGGCCCAGCGGTTTTCCAAGCGACATAGGACCATTGGTCCCCAGTTTAAGGTTGGTGATATGGTGTGGTTATCATCAAAAAATATTGCTATGAAGGTGGCTTCTCCTAAGTTTAAGCCTAGATTTATTGTACCTTACAAGATTTTGGAGATTATTAATCCGGTCTCTTTTCGTTTGGCTCTTCCTGTCACATTTAAAATCCATAATGTGTTCCATAAATCTTTGTTGAAGAGGTTTGTTGAACCTGTTGTTCCGGGGCTGGCACCTCCAGACCCTGTATTGGTTGAAGGTAACATGGAATATGAGGTAGAGAAAGTACTGGATTCCCGTCTGGCTAGACGGAGACTCCAGTATTTGGTTAAGTGGAAGGGTTATGGTCAGGAGGATAATTCCTGGGTCTCTGCCTCTGATATTCATGCCAAAAGATTGGTGCGTGCCTTTCATCGGGCTCACCCTGATCGCCCTGGTGGCGTGGTTGAGGGTTCGGTGACCCCTCCTCAAGGGGGAGGTACTGTTGTGAGTTCATTTTCCCCTTCACTACTGAGGCCCGAGGAACTCCCTCTTCTGGTGAAGAAAGGTAGTGAGCCTGATTATCAGACACCTGAGTCTGATGATGATGACTGGCTGAGTGGAGTTGCTGACTGGATATAAGGCTGCCAACGCCCTTCTGCCCTGCGGGTGATTTCTCTGTGGGATCCTTGGAGACCAGTCTGAATTCCTGCTCCTCTAAAGCTAAGTTTTCTGCTCGGCCTTTTGCATTTGTGCTTAGACTTTGTTTTGCTTTGTTTTTCTGGATTTCTGCCATTCTCTGCTGGGGTGTGCTGAATTCCTTTAGCTCTGTCTTCTGAATATACCTGAGTGCTGATTTAGTTTTTGAAGCCTAGCTGCTTCAGGGTCTTTTTCATATCAGCTTGTTGGCTTATGTCTTTGATACGGTTTTGGCAGATTGCAGACAGCAACCTTCCTTTCCTGTTCTGTTTAGCTAGCTTGGGCCCCATCGTTTGCTCAGCCTATCTTTCTAGCTCCTGTGAGTGTTTTTTCATCTTGCTTCACCGTCATTATATGTTGGGGGCTGCCTTTTACTTTGGGGTCTGCTCTGGGGCAGTTTAGATTTCCTTTTCTGTCTTTAGGCTATTTAGCGCTCCGGCTGTGATCGAGGGGTCTAGGGCATCGTAGGAACCCCCCACGGCTACTGCTAGTTGTGTTGATAGGTTCAGGGGTCTGCAATCTGATAGTTGCCAACTTCTCTGGTTTTCTGGACGTAGCTTCTATTTTTGTGTCTGCATCCTACGGTGACTCAATCATAACACATCGGGTTCTGTGTGCCTTGGATTTACAACTTTTGAAAACGTGCAGAAGACCAAATTTAATAGACTGTAAAATGGACATTAGAAATGGCCGCTGGCGCTGAGAAGAAGGGCATGAAGAGATGGGAGGTCCTAAGAAAAGACCGCAAAGAGTCTTGGGCCGTCCCTGCCTGAATTACTATGTGACCGATGCATGGCCCACCCCCCGAGGGGTTCGTATACTGGCTTGGTGTGGAGGCGCGGGAAGAAAACGCCGCCCCCGGAAGGAGGGGCAGAGAAAGCCAGTGGCGAGCAGAAGGGCGGAGCAAGAAGAGGAACGCCAGAACGCCATCTTGGAGAGTGAGGGAAGGAGGCCTGAGGAGCGCGGGGAACTGAATCTCCCTGGCGCCATGGCTGAAGGCTCCGACCCGATTTCAAGAATGAATCCCCAACAGCTGGAGGACGAGATTATCCAGCTGACATGCCACCTGCGACTGAAGCGAGAAGCGCTATGGACATTGGACCTGCAGCGCGCCCAGGAAGGGCCCACACCTGCGGTACCCGCGACACCGGTACCCGCCGCTGCTGCACCGGATCTTTTCCTGGCAGACCCCACGGAGCTTGAAGCTGCTGCCATGCCACCAGCAGCGTACTCTGTTCTTTCTTTGCCGCTGATACCGGAGGAGTTGTACACAGCCCAGGGAGCTGATGCGGAGGAAGAGGAGCCCCTGCTCGGACCTGGCGCGCTTGCGCAGGTCCCGCCAGCCGCCCCCGCAGAACCGGAGCTGCTGATGCTGTTATTGGCTCCACCGCTATCCCCGATGCCTCACCGGGCAGCATCCGCTGCCACACCACCTGCACCGGAACAGAGGCCGCACCGTCGGGAACTCCCAGGTATTTACCCCGGCCTTCCTAATGGGTTGATGAGGAGGAGGACC
Source organism: Dendrobates tinctorius (assembly GCF_039654945.1). Classification (NCBI taxonomy): domain Eukaryota; kingdom Metazoa; phylum Chordata; class Amphibia; order Anura; family Dendrobatidae; genus Dendrobates; species Dendrobates tinctorius. The sequence goes on along the minus strand of NW_027361937.1, from coordinate 964,901 downwards.
ATGCTGGTGGGGGTACGGTTTGAGCCGGCATGCCCGATCCGACATCTACAGGTCAGAGGGGGATCTGGATCGTTTTGAGACAGTGATCTTGGGATCCCTTTACTGCCAAGTCCCCAGCACCAACACACTGCAGAAGCCTTAGGAGCTAGACCTCGTACCAGACAAGACCCCATAGCAAGGAACCAGAATCAGGATGAGAACAGTTCCAGTTCCGCATCCAGAACCCCAGGAGGGAACCACAATTGAAATTTACATTTACCAAATCTCGTTACCCAGGAGGGTTTGTTGCTCCAGTTGTGCCTTTTTGCTATAATGTTTTTCCGGTAGCACTTTTGTTGCCTGTTTCTACAAATGGAACTGTGGAGATCATAGACGCTGATTGATCCAAAAACTTTTATTGTAAATAGTTGCACCTCTTTAGGTGCCCTTTCTTGGTTTTACATATAAAGAGACTCTTTGCGAAGATAATGTTTTTGCATGGACACTTTTCGAAGAATGATGTCTACCTCAAGGGACACTGCAGGAAATCCCGGCTGGGAGCAGTGTTCAGCACCTTACAAGAATTTTGAATGTTTTATGATAACGTATTTGATAATGTTGTGTCTTATGAAAAATAAATGTCTTTTTTAGCATGTTTGATACAGAGAATTAGAAAAGCTTTTAGATAGAATGTGAGAATTGAATAAAGAATACCGAATTGAAAGTGACAGGCCAAGAGTAGATGGTCAGTGTCTTGCGTCCAGTAGAAGAGAAAAAGAAAAAGAGAATAATTGATAGAAAATGTAATAAAGAAAATGTGTTGAGTATAGCACTTTGAATTAAGAAGTGCACTTTAGTAAATTTTTGATACTAAGATAGGAAGTTGACCTGTTTGTAACGTTTAAGAAATGTACCTCCTACATTAGGAAGATTAGATAAGTATTGTTGAATAGCATTTAAAATTTTTTGTGTGTTCCTGTATTGTACCTTTTGTTGTCTTACAGCCCGCAGACGTGCTGTGTTTAATGGGGGGGTATGTGGCGCCCCTGAGGCTTCAGTCGCCACAGAGGTACTGCACCTTCTTCTAAGGTGTAGTGCCCCACCATCCAGGTAAGGTGGGAACTCCTGACCACACTCCACACCTGCATTCCACACACAGGATAGTTCAGTGGGGCCACCTAACAGCTTCATGCTGGGGGTTAGCAGAGCACCCCTCGTGGAACCCTGCTTCGTAACACGAGATGTGCTTGGAGGCACATCCCCTGTCACGTGATTGCTATCATTCACTGAATAACGGCAATCACAGTCGTTTTCCATTCAATTCTCTCCTCTGATATGATCTAGCATACCAGAGCAGAGAGAAATGGGGTCCCCTGAGGTCCTCCCCCCGGTACCCCATCATCCCTGGATCCTCCTGCTCTATCTTCCACCCCTTCACATCATCTTCCTGAAAGAAAATGGCTCACGCGCAGTGCCGCCTGCAGAGATCTGCCGGCCGGTACGCAACAACAATAGATTTTTCCTATTGGTTCATATTGGTCATTGTAATAGACTATCACAGTGATCAAAATAAAAAAAATAGTACATCAAACCCCCCCTTGTCACTCACTTAGATAAAAATATAAAAAAAAATAGCTTTTTCCATTTTTTGCAGTTGGGGTTAAAGCTGGGGTTAGGGTTGTGTTGGAGTTAGGGGTGTGTTAGAGTTGGAGATCGAAATGGGTGGTTTCCACTGTTTAGGTACATCAGGGGTCTCCAAACGCAACATGGCGCCACCATTGATTCCAGCCAATTTTGTGTTAAAAAATTCAAACTGTGCTCCCTCACAAGCCCTGCCAAGTGCTCAAACAGTGGATTTCCCCCACATATGGGGTATCGATGTACTCAGAAGAAAATTGACCACACAATTTGAGAAATGTCTCCTAATACCCTTGTGACAATAAAAATGTTTGGGTCTACAGTGAATTTTTTATGAAAAAAGTTCAATTTTAATTTTTTCCTTCCACATTGCCTTAGTTCTCGTGTTATATTAAAGGGGTAGTGTGTGATGGCGGGAGATTGTGGTATTTGAGGGTTCGAGGGGTTTGAAAAAAGGACATTATCAAAAGAAATGGAAAGAGGAAGAAGTCTAAAGCATGAAGAGTTTATTGCCGGGGGTTTCTGGACTTTCTTGTTGTTTGTTTTATGGACTATTGGGCTGTGTGGGGTTTGTGGATTTTGGTTCTGTAAAATGTAATTTTTATTGTAAGTACTGTATGAGGTCCAGCTTCAGTAGCGTACACTAAAGTCTCCCACGACTATCACGTCCACACAGATGGTCATCAAATCAATTTTGCCTGCTTTTGTGAATTTCTGTCTACAGATGACCATAAAAAGACTGAATCTGTTAATGAATGAGGTAAAAATCTGTCTGCAGTGAATTCAGAATTTCCCGTTACTGAGACAGATGACAGTTGGTGGCTGTGGAAAACTTTAAATGTCCTTTCAAGAGAACTTGCAGCAGGATGTCTGTGCTTCTAACTCCTTCTCCCTGCATTGTATTTGAAAGCACCAACGGTTATCTCCTATGTCAATAATAGGAAAACCTTTTCACACTGAATACAGATTACAGATGTTATCAATGAAAACTCTGTCCATGAGAAAAAAACTAATTTCTCCGATAATAAGCAACTTACTAATATATCTTACGTGTACTATTAATTTATTACATAAAAATGAAAACAATGGTTACTTTTTAATGAATCCATTTTTTCTACTGTATTATGTCGGATGGAAAACATGTAGTCTTCTGCTCTAGTCTATACTTTTTCTTTATTATCGTACACCAGCCAAACAGTTCGTAAGATGGCCATCGATGGAGGAGCACGTGACCAAACCAGTCCATCAGCCTCCTCCAATAGTTAACTTTCACACATGCTGCTGTCATTTCGCGAATAAGAGTGCTGTAAAATCTGTAAGGAAAAATAAAATGGACAACCCCTTTAACACTATAGCAGACAGAGTCCTTTTACATAAGCTTCCAACTTTTGGGAACAATTTGGTAAGACTCCTCCTGTTCCAGCATGACTGTCCCCCTATACATAAAGACACGATGTGATGAGATTATTTTAGAGTAACTGATTCCAACCCTAACTAAGAATGTGAACCCGGCCGTCTCATCCATCATTGTCTGACCTCACAAATGCTCCTCTGGACAAAAACTCCTCCAGACACTCCAAAATCCTGTGTAAAGTCTTCTCAGAAGAGTGGAGTGGTCATAACCACACAAGTGGGACCAACTTCGTATCACTATATTATCACGCGTGTCCAAAAAGCTCACAAGCATAATGGGGAGGAATTCCCCAATTTCTGGAATACTTTATCTTGTGCTTGTGCGTCTTTGGATGTAGAACACCATTGCTGATAGGCTTGCTGGGTCCATCAGAGGCCAAATTCTAGGAGGAACCGTAATGATGTTGGGGCAGAAATTTAGTGACTTTAGTGAAGAACACAATGTAGAACTTTTTCCTTTTTCATACACATTTGAAAAATCTGTCCATAAAGCAAACCATCCCTTTAACATTCTATCACAGCAGTCAAGTCTTTTTTTTCTTTGGTGTGGAGTTTTTTTTTTTTAATTTTCTTTAGGGTTGAGTTGTTGTCTTAAATTTCACCGTTTATCATATAATATTCTAATAAACAGGAAAAAGAATGTTCATGGAGTGATATGGTGGAAAAAAAACGCAACTCCAGTTGTGCGAACCAAAATTATTAAAGTTCTCCAGCAAAATAGTTGTATAAGGGTTTTTTTTTTTGCCATTTTGGTGGAATTGTTTTATTTCGAACAAAAGTGGATGTAAAAATGTTAATTCTGGCATTTTGGATATCTGTGTCATTCAGCATGTGGTATATAATGTGATATTTCTACATATTTGATTTGTGAGGATGCCAAATATTTATATTTTATTTATGTTTTACATGGTGGATATTGGGAAGGGAATAAGCTCCTGCATGTGCAGAGGTATTTTACTCCAATCACCACATCAGTCCCAGTTTTCCCAATTCATACTACACTATTCCCTTGGTGTTAGGAAAGTCTCTCGACAATAGGCTAGTCAGAAAGGGGTTTCCTGCTGTCACCCAAGTCATCAGCCGTCATCTGTGAGAAAACCTGATTGCAAATGCTTAATGTTTTTGCATCATCACTACAAGCACCTACACAGTACTAGTCATCAATCATCTGTGTACTGAATGACATGACTGGTTGTTGTGAGTTCATTTTCCCCTTCACCATTGAGGTCTGATGAACTCCCTCCTCTGGTGAAAGAAGGTAGTGAGGCTGATTACCAAACACATGGGCAGCTAGATGATGACTGGGTGGCTGGAATTGAGGACTGGATATAAGGCTGCCGACGCCCTTCTTCCTGGCTGGTGATTTTCCTGCTGGATTCTTGGAGACCAGTCTGATTCCTGCATCTCAAAGCTCATTTTTTCTGCCCTGCTTTGTACTCTTCAGTTTTGTTTTTGTTTTGCCTTGTTTACTGGGAGTTCTGCCATCCCCGGCTGGGGGTGAGCTGAATTCCATTTTTGTCTCTGATCTGTTGATATTTTGCTCTGTCTTCAGAATATACCTGAGTGCTGATATAGTCTTTTGAAGCCTAGCGTCTTCAGGGCCTGTTTTTCCTATCAGTCGGTTGGCTCATTTTGATAGGGGTTTTGCGGATGGCAGACAGCAGCTTTCCTATCCTGTCCTATGTAGTTAGCTTGGGCCCCATCATTTGCTCAACCTATCTTTCTACAGTCATATGTAAAAGTTTGGGCACCCCTATTAATGTTAACCTTTTTTCTTTATAGCAATTTTGTTTTTTGCAACAGCTATTTCAGTTTCATATATCTAATAACTGATGGACTCAGTTATATTTCTGGATTCAAATGAGGTTTATTGTACTAACAGAAAATGTGCAATCTGCATTTTAACAAAATTTGACCGGTGCAAAAGTATGGGCACCTCAACATAAAAGTGACATTAATATTTCATAGATCCTCCTTTTGCAAAAATAACAGCCTCTAGTTGCTTCCTGTAGCTATTAATGAGTTCCTGGATCCTGGATGAAGGTATTTGTGACCATTCCTGTTTACAAAACAATTCCAGTTCAATTAAGTTTGATGGTCGCTGAGCATGGACAGCCCGCTTCAAATCATCCCACAGATGTTCAGTGATATTCAGGTCTGGGGACTGGGATGGCTATTCCAGAACATTGTAATTGTTCCTCTGCATGAATGCCTGAGTAGATTTGGAGCGGTGTTTTGGATCATTGTCTTGCTGAAATATCCATCCCCTGCGTAATTTCAACTTTGTCACTAATTCTTGCACATTACTGTCAAGAATCTGCTGATACTGAGTTGAATCCATGCGACCCTCAACTTTAACAAGATTCCCGGTGCCGGCATTGGTCACACAGCCCCAAAGCATGATGGAACCTCCACCAAATTTTACTGTGGGTAGCAAGTGTTTTTCTTGGAATGCTGTGTTTTTTAGCCTCCATGCATAACGCCTTTTTGTATGACCAAACAACTCAATCTTTGTTTCATCAGTCCACAGGACCTTCTTCCAAAATGTAACTGGCTTGTCCAAATGTGCTTTTGAATACCTCAGGTGACTCTTTTTGTGGCGTGCTTGCAGAAACGGCTTCTTTCGCATCACTCTCCCAAACAGCTTCTCCTTGTGCAAAGTGCGCTGTATTGTTGACCGATGCACAGTGACACCATCTGCAGCAAGATGATGCTGCAGGTCTTTGGAGGTGGTCTGTGGATTGTCCTTGACTGTTCTCACCATTCTTCTCTGCCTTTCTGATATTTTTATTGGCCTTCCACTTCTGGGCTTAACAAGAACTGTACCTGTGTTCTTCCATTTCCTTACTATGTTCCTCACAGTGGAAACTGATAGGTTAAATCTCAGACAGCTTTTTGTATCCTTCCCCTGAAAAGCTATGTTGAATAATCTTTGTTTTCAGATCATTTGAGAGTTGTTTTGAGGAGCCCATGATGCCACTCTTCATAGGAGAATCAAATAGGAGAACTACTTGCAAGTGGCCACCTTAAATACCTTTTCTCATGATTTGATACACCTGGCTATGAAGTTCAAAGCTCAATGAGGTTACAAAACCAATTTAGTGCTTCAGGAAGTCAGTAAAAAGTAGTTAGGAGTGTTCAAATCAAGAAAATGATAAGGGTGCCCATACTTTTGCACCGGTCAAATTTTGTTTAAATGCAGATTGCACATTTTCTGTTAGTACAATAAACCTCATTTGACTCCAGAAATATAACAATCCATCAGTTATTAGATATATGAAACTGAAATAGCTGTTGCAAAAACCAAAATTGTTATAAAGAAAAAAGGTTAACATTAATAGGGGTGCCCAAACTTTTACATATGACTGTATCTGTGTTGGTGTTTTCATCTTGCTTCACCATCATTATATGTTGGGGGCTGCCTATTGCTTTGGGGTCTGCTCTGGGGCAGTTTAGTTTTTCCCCTTTCTGTCTTTAGGCTATGTAGTTCTCCGGCTGTGATCGAGGGGTCTAGGGCATCGTAGGAACCCCCCACGGCTACTGCTAGTTGTTGTGGATAGGTTCAGGGGTCTGCAATCCGATAGCTGCCAACCTCTCTGGTTTTTCTGGACTTAGCTGGTATTTTGTTTTTAACTCCTTCGGTGACTCATCATAACAGAATCACCAGCCATATCGCAGATCCTAGGGTACTCAATAGCAGGAGAGAATTGTAAAAAAAAAAAGTGTCAGAATTTTTTCTTTTTTTTTGTGTGCATATTTTTTCCTCTATATCTCTGAGGCCGTAGGGGGAATTTTTCTCTCAATGGAGATGAAGCAATTGTCTGATCGTGTGGAGCAGCTCGCTGCTGAAGTGCGGGGAATTTCTGCCTATCTTGCTCATTCACATGCTGCTGAACCAAAGATTCCTACTCCTGATGTATTTTTGGGGGATCGGTCTAAATTCTTGAATTTCAAGAATAATTGTAAATTATTTTTTGCCTTGAAGCCTAACTCGTTGGGGAACTCCGCGCAGCAGGTTAAAATTGTCATCTCTTTGCTGCGCGGCGATCCCCAGGATTGGGCGTTTTCTTTGAAACCTGATGATCCTATTCTGAATAATGTGAACGCATTTTTTCAAGCCTTGGGGTTGTTGTATGATGAACCTAATGCTATTGATCAGGCTGAAAAGACCCTGTTGGCATTAAGCCAGGGTCGGGATTTGGCAGAGTTGTACTGTCAAAAATTCCGAAAGTGGGCGGTCCTTACTACCTTGAATGATGGTGCCTTGGCAGCCCTCTTTCGGGTTTGTCAGAAACTGTAAAAGATACTATGGTGGGATTTCCTGTTCCCTCTGGTCTTGACGATTCTATGTCATTAGCCATTCAGGTGGATCGGTGTTTACATGAACGCAAAACTACACGAGAGATGTTGCCACCTGTTGAACAAATGTCTGAACCTATGCAATGTGATAGAGTTTTGTCTAGGGCGCAACGTCAGGAGTTCAGAAGGCGTAATAAGCTGTGTTTTTTTTGTGGAGATGCCTCGCATATTATTTCTGTCTGCCCTAAACGAGAGAAACGTTGTGCACACACGTTTTCTGTGGGTGGTGTTCAACCCAAGTTTCTTCTGGCAATTACTCTGATCTGCTCCCTGTCCACATTTTCCGCCAAGGCTTTTGTGGATTCAGGAGCAGCTCTTAACCTGATGGACTTGGATTTTGCTAAACGTTGTGGATTTCCTATGACACCTCTGCGGACGCCTATCCCTTTGAGGGGTATTGATGCTACTCCTTTGGCAAAGAATAAACCTCAGTTTTGGACCCAGGTGGTAATGCGGGTCACCCCAGACCATCAAGAAAATTGCAGATTTTTGGTGTTGCATAATTTGCATGATACCATTGTTCTGGGGTTTCCCTGGTTGCAAATTCATAATCCAGTTCTGGATTGGAAATCTTTGTCTGTGGTGAGTTGGGGTTGTCGGTGTGCCCTTAGTGATGCTCTTGTTTTCTCCACCTCTCCCCAGTCGCATGATGTTCCTGACTATTTGGCTGACTTTTATGATGTATTTAGTGAGAATGAGTCTGCGTCTTTGCCTCCTCATAGGAGTTATGACTGTGCAATTGAGCTGAACCCGGGGTGTAAATTCCCCAAGGGTCGGCTTTTCAATTTATCTGTACCCGAGCACGAGGCTATGCGATCCTATATTAAGGAGGCATTGGAGAAGGGTCATATTAGACCATCCTCTTCACCCTTAGGTGCTGGGTTTTTTTTTCGTGGCTAAAAAGGATGGTTCATTAAGGCCTTGCATTGACTATCGTGCCCTCAACAAAATTACTGTTAAATATCAGTATCCGTTACCCCTGATTTCTGATCTATTCTCCAGAGTTAAAGGTGCTTGCTGGTTTACCAAGCTTGACCTCGGGGGGCGTATAATCTTATTCGCATTAAGCATGGGGATGAATAGAAGACGGCGTTTAATACTCCGGAGGGACATTTTGAGTACCTGGTGATGCCTTTTGGGCTCACTAATGCCCCTTCTGTCTTCCAGTGCTTCATGAACGATATATTCCGAGACTTTGTGGATAAATTTTTGATTATCTATCTGGATGATATTTTGATCTTCTCCAAGAATTGGGACTCTCATGTGGAACATGATCGGACTGTGTTCCGGATTTTGAGGGAGAATTCCCTGTATGTCAAGGGATCGAAATGCCTTTTTGGGTACAGAGGATTTCATTTTTGAGATTTATTTTGTCTCCGTCAACTATTGAAATGGACCCGGCCAAGGTACAGGCCATTTAGGATTGGGTTCAGCCCACTTCTTTGAAGGCTCTCCAGAAGTTTTTGGGTTTTGCTAATTTTTATCGGAAATTTATAGCCAATTTTTCGGGTATTGCCAAGCCATTGACGGATTTGACTAGGAAGGGTGCTGATGTGCTGAATTGGTCTCCGGAGGCTGTTTCTTCCTTTCAGGAGCTGAAGCGAAGATTCACTTCTGCTCCGGTTTTGCGGCAACCTGATGTCTCACTCCTGTTTCAGGTGGAGGTGGACGCTTCTGAGATTGGTGCAGGAGCGGTGTTGTCCCAAAAAGATCCTGTGACATCTAAAATGAATCCTTGTGCTTTCTTTTCCCGAAAGTTCTCCCCATCCAAACGTAACTATGATGTGGGGAATCGGGAACTGTTGGCCATGAAATGGGCATTTGAGGAGTGGAGACATTTGTTGGAGGGAGCCAAACACCAAGTCGTGGTCCTTACTGACCACAAGAATTTGATTTACCTGGAGTCGGCCAAGCGCTTGAATCCTAGACAGGCTAGGTGGGCCTTGTTTTTCACACGTTTTGATTTTGTGGTCTCTTTTCTTCCGGGCACTAAGAATGTCAAGGCAGACGCCCTCTCTAGGAGTTTCCTTGCTGATTCTCCTGTTGTGACTAAGCCTGCTACCATCTTAGGCGAGGGGGTAGTTCTTTCTGCCATCTCGCCCGATTTGAGACGTGCTCTGGAAGAGTTTCAGGAGGAAAAACCTGAGCGTTGTCCCAGTGGAAAGTTGTATGTTCCTGACCAGTGGAGGAAGAGAGTGATGTCTGAAGTTCATTGCTCTGCATTGGCTGGTCATCCAGGTATTTTTGGTACTAGAGATCTGGTGAGTCGGTCTTTTTGGTGGCCCGCCTTATCTCGTGATGTTAGGAATTTTGTGCAGTCCTGTGGGACTTGCTCCCGGTCTAAACCTTGTTCTCGCTCTAGTGGCTTGTTGATGCCTTTGCCGGTGCCCAGGAGGCCATGGACCCATATTTCAATGGATTTTATCTCTGATATGCCTGTCTCTCAGAGAATTACTGTTATTTGGGTGATTTGTGATAGATTCTCTAAGATGGTCCATCTTGTACCACTCCCTAAGTTGCCATCTTCCTCTGAGTTGGTGCCCTTGTTTTTGCAACAGGTGGTTCGCTTGCACGGGATTCCTGAGAACATTGTATCTGACAGAGGAGTTCAGTTTGTGTCTAGATTTTGGAGGACTTTCTGTTCCAAGCTGGGAATTCAGTTGTCCTTCTCCTCTGCGTTTCACCCTCAGACCAATGGGCAGACGGAGAGAACAAACCAGACTTTGGAGTCGTATTTGAGATGTTTTATTTCTGCCGATCAGGATGATTGGGTTTCATTTTTGCCCTTGGCCGAATTTGCTTTAAATAATAGAGCTAGTTCTGCCACTTTGATGTCACCTTTTTTTTGTAACTTTGGTTTTCACCCTCGATTTTCTTCAGGGCAGGTGGAGCCTTCTGCCTGCCCAGGTGTTGACACTGTGGTGGAGAGAATGCACCAGGTCTGGGACCAAGTAGTGGATAAGTTGTCTCTCTCCCAGGAAAAGGCCCAGCGGTTTTCCAACCGGCGTAGGACCGTTGGTCCCCAGTTTAAGGTGGGTGATATGGTTTGGTTGTCATCAAAAAATATCGCTATGAAGGTGGCTTCTCCTAAGTTTAAGCCTAGATTTATTGGACCTTACAAGATTTTGGAGATTATTAATCCGGTCTCTTTTCGGTTGGCTCTTCCTGTCACATTTAAAATTCATAATGTGTTTCATAAGTCCTTGTTGAAGAGGTTTGTTGAACCAGTAGTTCCTGTGGTGGCACCTCCTGACCCTATATTGGTTGAAGGTAACATGGAATATGAGGTAGAGAAGATACTGGATTCCCATCTGGCTAGACGGAGACTCCAGTATTTGGTTAAGTGGAAGGGTTATGGTCAGGAGGATAATTCCTGGGTCTCTGCCTCTGATATTCATGCCGAAAGATTGGTGCGTGCCTTTCATCGGGCTCACCCGGATCGCCCTGGTGGCATGGATGAGGGTTCGGTGACCCCTCCTCAAGGGGGAGGTACTGTTGTGAGTTCATTTTCCCCTTCACCATTGAGGTCTGATGAACTCCCTCCTCTGGTGAAGGAAGGTAGTGAGGCTGATTACCAAATACATGGGCAGCTAGATGATGACTGGGTGGCTGGAATTGAGGACTGGATATAAGGCTGCCGACGCCCTTCTTCCTGGCTGGTGATTTTCCTGCTGGATTCTTGGAGACCAGTCTGATTCCTGCATCTCAAAGCTAAGTTTTTCTGCTCTGCTTTGTACTCTTCAGTTTTGTTTTTGTTTTGCCTTGTTTCCTGGGAGTTCTGCCATCCCCGGCCGGGGGTGAGCTGAATTCCATTTTTGTCTCTGATCTGTTGATCTTTTGCTCTGTCTTCAGAATATACCTGAGTGCTGATATAGTCTTTTGAAGCCTAGCGTCTTCAGGGCCTGTTTTTCCTATCAGTCGGTTGGCTCATTTTGATAGGGGTTTTGCGGATGGCAGACAGCAGCTTTCCTATCCTGTCCTATGTAGTTAGCTTGGGCCCCATCATTTGCTCAACCTATCTTTCTATCTGTGTTGGTGTTTTCATCTTGCTTCACCGTCATTATACACTCACTGGCCACTTTATTAGGTACACCTGTCCAACTGTGTGTTATGACTTAATTTCTAATCAGCCAATCACATGGCGGCAACTCAGTGCATTTAGGCATGGTCAAGACAATCTCCTGCAGTTCAAACCGAGCATCAGTATGGGGAAGAAAGGTGATTTGAGTGCCTTTGAACGTGGCATGATTGTTGGTGCCAGAAGGGCTGGTCTGAGTATTTCAGAAACTGCTGATCTACTGGGATTTTCACGCACAACCATCTCTAGGGTTTACAGAGAATGGTCCGAAAAAGAAAAAAAATCCAGTGAGCGGCAGTTCTGTGGCCGGAAATGCCTTGTTGATGCCAGAGGTCAGAGGAGAATGGGCAGACTGGTTCGAGCTGATAGAAAGGCAACAGTGACTCAAATTGCCACCCGTTACAACCAAGGTAGGCAGAAGAGCATCTCTGAACGCACAGTGCGTCGAACTTTGAGGCAGATGGGCTACAGCAGCAGAAGACCACACCGGGTACCACTCCTCTCAGCTAAGAACAGGAAACTGAGGCTAAAATTTGCACAAGCTCATCGAAATTGGACAGTAGAAGATTGGAAAAACGTTGCCTGGTCTGATGAGTCTCGATTTCTGCTGCGACATTCGGATGGTAGGGTCAGAATTTGGTGTAAACAACATGAAAGCATGGATCCATCCTGCCTTGTATCAACGGTTCAGGCTGGTGGTGGTGGTGTCATGGTGTGGGGAATTTTTTCTTGGCACTCTTTGGGCCCCTTGGTACCAATTGAGCATCGTTGCAACGCCACAGCCTACCTGAGTATTGTTGCTGACCATGTCCATCCCTTTATGACCACAATGTACCCAACATCTGATGGCTACTTTCAGCAGGATAATGCGCCATGTCATAAAGCTCGAATCATCTCAGATTGGTTTCTTGAACATGACAATGAGTTCACTGTACTCAAATGGCCTCCTCAGTCACCAGATCTCAATCCAATAGAGCATCTTTGGGATGTGGTGGAACGGGAGATTCGCATCTGGGATGTGCAGCCGACAAATCTGCGCCAACTGTGTGATGCCATCATGTCAATATGGTCCAAAATCTCTGAGGAATGCTTCCAGCACCTTGTTGAATCTCTGCCACGAAGAATTGAGGCAGTTCTGATGGCAAAAGAGGGTCCAACCCGTTACTAGCATGGTGTACCTAATAAAGTGGCCAGTGAGTGTATGTTGGGGGCTGCCTATTGCTTTGGGGTCTGCTCTGGGGCAGTTTAGTTTTTCCCCTTTCTGTCTTTAGGCTATGTAGTTCTCCGGCTGTTATCGAGGAGTCTAGGGCACCGTAGGAACCCCCCACGGCTACTGCTAGTTGTTGTGGATAGGTTCAGGGGTCTGCAATCCGATAGCTGCCAACCTCTCTGGTTTTTCTGGACTTAGCTGGTATTTTGTTTTTTCCTCCTTCGGTGACTCATCATAACAACTGGTCCTTCAGAAGAAGGGATGCTCTATGTAAGGAACTCTCTGTTTTGGCCAAGATATTAGGATCCTAAACAGAGTTACCATCAGAAAATCACCTATTGTTTAAGTCAAGTTTTTGTCTTACAAAAAAAAATACATTTAAGTTGTTGGCAATATTTATTTTACATATCACAATGAATACAACATCTCACTATTAACCTCCCAATTTTTACAGTGGTCACTGTGGTTATTTGTTGTCCTTTCAGGAAGAGTTTACAGCAGTTTCCTTATCATCAGAGGCAGGAGTACAATAACAGGCGACACCTCTATACACAACTGATAACACCGAATCTACCAATCCTAATAGAGGTCACAGCAGACCCTACTCTCTCTGCCCTCGCAATCAGCTTTGCACAGGCTCATTAGATACGTCAATACAAAAGAGAGGGACAGGGTCTGATGACTGTGACCATGTACATGTGTGGTTTACAGAAACAATGGGAAGATACAACCTAAAAAAGCCCCAGTGATCAATGTGAAAGTTCCAAGATTTCTATTTTTTATTGTTAATACAGATTGTGATATGGGAAAAGATAAACAGTCAAAATATTTAAAAATAAATGTAACGAAAAGGCTTTTCAGCTTCTTCAAGCAGATGGTCAAGCTGCAGTGCAGACCTCAGACAAGACCTGATGAATGCAATTGACGTTTTTTACCACTTTGTCACCTAGCAGGGTGGCTTCGCTTTTGTTGTCTTTGACGCTTAGTGTTGTGCTTTATTTTGTTGAAATATTTATCTCCTTTCTCCAAACAGGTTCACGCTCATATCTCCTTTGAGCATGGTTCCTTGCGGGGTTAGATTGTTAAGGGTGGGGTGGGTGAGTTCCTACATATGGTCATCGCACCTTTTTGTTGACGTGGCCTCTACGCCCACTCGCTGGGATGGGTGTGGGGTTCATACGCATCTGATATGATTTGGGAAGATTACACCACGTTCTGGTATAGGTTAAATGATAGCAGTACTTATTTGTCCACAATGTATTCATTATATTGGTGCTCTTGGAATGTGAATGGCCTAAACACTCCAGTCAAGAGGAAAAAGGTTATGCATTATTTACAACGCTTTAACTTTTATATAGTCTTTTTACAGGAAACCCATTGGGTGAGGGATAAGCATCCATCTTTACTTAGTAAAAAATACACATTGTGTGCTGAGGCATTATATTCCAAAAAGCATAGGGGGGTGGCAATACTTATCAATAAATGTCTTAATTATGATATTTTGGACACCTGGGAGGACCCAATGGGGAGAATTTTAATAGTCAATATAAAAATAGGAGTTTGCTATAATTTGGTAAATATTTACGCACCTAATGGTCCAGACTCACAGTTCCAAACCCAGTTGCTCTCTAAATTGGCGGGTTGGGACACAACCAATCTGATAAATGGGGGGATTTTAATGAGGCAAATGATATATCTATGGATAGATCAGGATCACACAGTCATGGAGCTACAATGCATGAAGGTCTGATCCAGAGGCTGATGGACCACTTGGGGCTGACTGATGTATGGAGATGGCAGCATCCCACTGATAAGGATTTCTCGCACTACTCTCATGTTCATAACACTCATGCAAGATTAGACCATTGGTTATTGGGATTATCTATGGTGGCCCTTGTTCTGTCGACAGAGATCTTGGATATTCAGATATCTGACCACGCCCCCGTGGTTTTCAAATCTAGATTGGTAATTCCGGCATGTAAGGAGAGGAGATGGAGATTCCCCTCTTATTTATATTCGTCCGATGATTTTAAGGCCTATTTGCAGATGTCGTGGAATACATACAAAGAGGACAATAGGGAGCATATTGTACTGACCGTCATTTATTTTGGGCTGCCTCTAAGGCAGTTTTAAGGGGACAAGTAATCTCTTATGTTGAGAATAAACATAAAAAATTATTAGAGGCCACGTTGGCAGCTCAGGAAGAATTGACCCAGGCATACAAAAATTTTAAACGTTCTAATACCCCCACAAATAAACAGAAATTCATAGAGGCCAAAGAGGCAGCCGAAAACATTGAGCACGAGAGAGCGCTGTATAGTCTAGACTATCCGAAACACAAATATTTTAAATGGGGAAACAGGCCGGGGAGGTTACTGGCCTCTCTCACTAAACCTTTCAGACAAGCAACTAGGATTACCAGGATTCGTAACCAAAATGGCATAGCCATAACGGATAATGAACAAATAATAGAGGAATTCAGACAATTTTTTGGGTCATTGTATGCAGATGGGGGAGAGGAGATTTCGGAGGCATCGGGTTTCTTCGGGGATGGGGTGGCTCCTGGTATTACGGAGGACCAGAGAAACTTGCTTAATTCACCTATTACCATTACGGAGGTCCTGTCAGCCATCTCTACTCTTAAGATTTCTAAGGCACCGGGTCCAGACGGGTTTAGTGGAGATTATTATAAAATCTTAGGCCCATGGGTAGGTCCACATCTAGTTGAGTTATTTAATGGAATTATGGAAAAAGGTTATATTCCAGACAGATTTAATGAGGCTTGTATCGTTATGCTTCCTAAGCCTGGGAAGGATCCACTGCAAGTGGAGGGATACCGCCCAATCTCACTGCTCAAAGCAGATTTTAAACTCGACAAAAATATTGGCAACCAGGGTTCAGCAAATTGTTCCTGAGTTAATTTCACCACATCAGACGGGGTTTGTACATGCAAAATCGATAACCTATAATATAAGAACAGCGATAGGCACTATATCTAGTTGTAGAGTCAATAAAGGCAGAAGAAGCATAGTGGTGGGTCTTGACGCAGATAAGGCCTTTGATAGAGTTTCCTGGAATTATTTATACAAGCTGTTAGAGGTCAGAGGGTTTGGGTCATGGTCCTGCAATGTTATTAAATTATTATATAGGGACCCCACATCTAGGCTTTTTATAAACAACACTTTAATCAGAGCCCTTTGCCATTCGGAGGGGTGCGAGGCAGGGATGCCCACTGTCCCCATTATTAACTTGGCATTAGATCCCTTGTTGAGAACTCTTCAAACTATGCCAGATTTCCATGGGATTCCTACAGGGAGCACGGAAACAAAATTATTGGCTTTTGCAGATGATATTTTACTATTTATTGCCAACCCAACACAAGTTATCCCAACCATAATATCAACAGTTGAAGAATTTGGACATCTTACTGGCTTTAAAATTAATTATAATAAGTCAGAAGCATTAGCGATATTCAGGGCGGGCAAAATAGATGAGCTGGTTCCCCTTTCAATGGAGGAGTGAGTATTTTGGATATCTGGGCATTAGATTCCCAGCGGTTCCACATAAATTGTATTGCCTTAATTATAGACCCATTATTAATAAGGTTACTAGCCTCCTCAACTCCTGGAAACATTTCATTTTGTCTTTTACTGGGAAATGTCACTTAATTAAAATGATTAATTTTTCCTAAATTATATTTATTTCAAACATTACCACTTCTGTTATCAAAATCGGACATTAACCTTTTGAATAGGACATTTCGACAGTTTATATGGGGAGTGGGGGGTCGTTCACGTATTGGGTTATGTAAATTACAACTCCCAAGATCTGAGGGAGGCATTAACTTCCCCGATATTACATAGCGGCCAATTTACGATATGTAATAGATTGGATTCTGGGGACATCCCACTTCGCCAATACTCACCTAGAGGGGCAGATTTACCCACATATTTCATTAATGGCCTTGTTACATCTGACTAACGAGAAACTCCCTGATGAAATTAGAGATAATCCAATATTGTGGCAAACTATTCTGTCTTGGAGAAGAGGGAGGAAATTGTGTAATTTGAATGGTAGACTGTCACCTTTCCAGCCTTTTCTGGGTAACCCATTGATTTTGAAAGGTAAACCGCCAAAAATTTATAAAACTATGGTGCAACAAAAATGCATTTTTGGGGTGGATCTATTAGACCATAGTTTCTCTATGATCACTTTTGACGAGGCAGTATCCCGTTATCCCATATTTGAAGGACGGCCGTTCTTATTCCTACAAGCACGCAGTCTGGTTCTTAGGTTTACAGTTAGCAAGCGGAGTGAGGGTTTAGGCGATAAATTAGATATCCTCAGAAAGGGCAGGGCTCACTTGGTGTCAACTAGTACCATATATTCCACTCTGCGGAAGGAATGGTCTTGGGAGGCCAAAACCTCGGGTTCGGCGAGATGGGTACGGGACATGGAAGGTCTGGAGGTTGGAGATATATTAGAAGCTACGGAGACACAAAGGAAAGTTATTCCATATAATAGTTATACAGATATGGCCATATTATTGCTACATAGGGCTTATATTACCCCGTACGTCCAATCTAGAATGTCTCCCACAAATTCATATCAATGTGGTCTACATAATACTGATATTTTCCATCATATGTGGGGTTTGTCCAAAAATTCAAAAGTTATGGCGTAATATCCACTCTGAGTTGCAACAATTGAGTGGTTTTTGTCAGGATCCTGTCAGCGCCGGCGTGCAGCCACCGCGCAGCAAGGACTCACCCACACTGCAGAGGGGCCCGGGGTCAGGTACAGCTGGAAAGTACAGATACACAGGACCTGTGGATGCAGAAGTTTAGCAAGCAGTCACAGAACCTACGGTCATGTGACTGCAAGGGGGCGGGGCTTAGCGTCCTGCTTTCAGAGATGGCAGGACACTATACAGAAATACTCAGAGTCAGGCAAAACGGAGGTCATACACAGAGATATCAGTAAAGTACCAGGGATGAGACAGAACGGATAGGGCCAAGCAGAAGTCAAAACCAAACAGACATAGAAGGTACCAAGCAGAATCCAAAGCCACATCCAGAGAACAGACCGAGTCGTAAACAGAGAATCAAGCAACCAGAACACAGCACAAACACACTCAGGGGTCACCACACAATGCCAAGGGCGAAAGTATGACTGACGGGGATGGGAGCGTCCTGAGGCTATAAGAAGCCTCTCCCAGAACCAGGGAGAGGCCACAATCATAGCCCCAGGTGTGCAGGTAAGCCTGCACTGGGATCACAACCTTTAACCCCAGAAATGCCAGTCATCAGCACTGGTTCCAGACATTAAACCCACGTGTGCGAGTCAAACCCGCACTGAGATCATGACAGTTTTGAGTTCCCTCTTACCCCACAATGGGCTATTTTTAATATCCTAGAGGAGACCCAAAGAGTATTGCCAAAGCACACCAAAGCCATGTTAGTGATTTGGGCCTCAGCAGTAAGGAAAAGTATATTACATCAATAGTTACACTCAAATGTTCCATCAAAAACGTTAATATTGACAAAAATTCATTTTCTGTTTAAAATGGACTGGTTGGAAACCTTGACCAACAAAGAAAAATTAACAGAGAAGTTCTTCACCAGATGGTCGTTTTTTGTTCCATCCTTAGATACAGAATCTAGGAACAGACTTAGGAAGCAATTTGAAAGCACCAGATGGTACCTGCTACAAAGCATCAGTGGACACTAGGGTGACCGCAAAAAATAGATGTCGCAATTTTGTCCGTCTGGACCCCACAAAACGATTCCCCTTTCCAGATATTGAGATAGCCAAAATTTGAGCTCGATCAAACGACGTTAACCCGTGCCGCTCGTCGCTCAAAGTTTGAAAAAATCCAAATTGAGGTATTTTAAGATTTAGGTATTTTGCATAGTCTGTTAGACTATAAAGAATGTGACAACAACATTGCAGAAATAGCCATGACCAAATTTTCGAACCATTTGTGGTATCTGAATGCAGAGTTGGTGGGATTATCGTTTTTTGATCCCACCATTACAGACAATGAAAAGTTGTTAATGGCTAATAAATTGCTCAGTAGCACAGATGAACCATCAGAGCACGCTAGGGTTGTAAATCCAAAAGTTAGGAAAGAAAAATTAAAAGAGGTAGGAAGTAACCGACTTTAACAACCTTCTGACAAAAGATGAAGAACAAAAGCAATATGTCCTGCAAGTTGTAAGCAAATGCCGAGCATTATATTCTGACGTTTCAAAAACTACTTTAACAAAAGCTCTAGAATAGATAACTATGTAAAATTATCAACTCATGTAGGTTTGCGTGCTCTGATGGTTCATCTGTGCTACTGAGCAATTTATTAGCCATTAACAACTTTACATTGTCTGTAATGGTGGGATCAAAAAACGATAATCCCACCAACTCTGCATTCAAATACCACAAATGGTTCGAAAATTTGGTCAGGGCTATTTCTGCAATGTTGTTGTCACATTCTTTATAGTCTAACAGACTATGCAAAATACCTAAATCTTAAAATACCTCAATTTGGATTTTTTCAAACTTTGAGCAACGATCGGCACGGGTTAACGTCGTTTGATCGAGCTGAAATTTTGGCTATCTCAATATCTGGAAAGGGGAATCGTTTTGTGTGGTCCAGATGAACAAGATTCCGACATTTTTTCCCCCCCCATATGAGATCCGGTCACCCTAGTGGACATGCACCAATTTAAGGAATCCTTTCAAATGATGACGATTGTAGGAAGGGGGGGGGGGAGGAAAAGGTGGGATTTTGGCTTAATGTCATAAATATACTGTAAATATACTGTAACTGTCTGTACCTTTCCCTTCTTGTTAAAATTGTTAAATTAATAAAAATAGTTTTAAAAAAATAAATAAATATAACACAAAAATCAGATTAAGGCTATGGGCCCACGTAGCGTATTAAAACGCACAATGAAAACCGGACTCCTTCCCAGAAATCGCGCGTTTTTTTCAGCGCGATTTCACTGCGATTTTCTCAAGCACTTTCCAAGCGATTTGAAGCATCGCTTGGAAAGTGATTGACAGGTTGGTCACACTCGTCAAACATAGTGTTTGACAAGTGTGACCAGCTTTTTACTATTGAGGCCGCCTATGCGGCATCAATAGTAAAAGATAAAATGTTAAAAATGATAAAAAAGTAAAAAATCAGGGTATATTTACCTTCCGTCGTCCCGCGCTGCCATCCCGGGCCTCAGCGCTCCCAGCGATGCCTTGCGAGACCTGTGATGACGTTGGTCTCGCGTTGCTATAGCGATCTCACGAGACCGCTAGAGTCACGAGAGACTACGTCATTACAGGGCCTTGCCGCAAGGCATTACTGGGAACGCTAGGCCGGGAATGCAGCGCGGGACATCGGAAGGTAAATATACCCCGATTTTTTATTCTTTTTTTTACAGGGGTATGGTACCCAGGGCCTGGAGGACAGTCTCCTCTCCTCCACACCGTGGGTACCAACCGCACATGAGACGCTTTACTTCCCGCATGGTGGGCATAGCCACATGCGGGAAGTAAGCAATTCTCATGCATTCCTAAGGGTGCGGAATCGCGGCAATTCTTTGCGATTCCGCACAAAAGAATGATCATGCTGTGATTTTTTCCGCGATGCGATTCCGCCGCGGAAAAAAGCGCAGCATTAGCACAGCATGTACGGAATGCCATAGGAATGCATGGGGTGCGCCATGTACAAGATTTTTAAACGTTTTCGCGCTGAAAATCGCGGCAAAAACGCTTAAAAATCGCATCGTGGGCACACAGCCTTACACAAAACGTAATTTTCTGGTGATAGCTTTACTTTAGTTTAGAAAGCCCTTATTTATATATCCAATTACAGAATTTTGCATTAAAAGGGGTATTCCCATCACGAATCCTATCTCAAAATGTAGTAGGTGTAATAATAATAATAATAATTATAAAATTAACAAATGCCTCCAATTAAAAATGTAGTATAGTTATTCTATAGTATGTAGTATCCATGGTTACAACCACTCATATAGTGACAGTTAGAGGTCATAAACATGGAAGGTGAGGCAAGACAAATGGGAATAGAGACTAGGAGACACACACACAAACCAACCACACACAGGATATTTCCAAACACCTGCTCCTTTCTCAGCTCACTTCACCAGCTCCAAACCAGGTAGTTGCAAGCTATCACTGGCAACAACTGGTGTTTATAGAAGAATATTTAAACCAGAGGGAAGTGATGAACTCAGAACAGCTGAGACAACTAAGGACGGAGAGCTTTAGGAAAAAAACAGGACTGTTTAACCCTTGCAAGAACAGAGCAAGGAAAACCTGAACTGCCAATAGGAAGGTGAAATAGTTCTAACCAGCACAGATTTACATGTAACTAGATGCGGTGTTCTTCTGGCCCCATACTGTCGCAGCATCTCCGTGACCATCACACTCTTCTCTGCTCAACTCGCCGCACTTTAAACATACAGTAATTTAACCCCTTAACCCCAGGAGCTTTTTTCGGTTTTGCGTTTTTCGCTCCCCTCCTTCCCAGAGCCATAACTTTTTTATTTTTCTGCCAATATGGCCATGTGATGGCTTATTTTTTGCTGGACGATTTGTACTTTTGAACGACACCATTGGTTTTACCATGTTGAGTACTAGAAAACTGAAAAAAAATTCCAAGTGCGGTGAAATTGCAAAAAAAGTGCAATCCCACACTTGTTTTTCGTTGGCTTTTTTGCTAGGTTCACTAAATGCTAAAACTGACCTTCCATTATGATTCTCCAGGCCATTACGAGTTTATAGACATCAAACATGTCTAGGTTCTTTTTTATGTAAGTGGTGAAAAAAAATTCCAAACTTTGCTTAAAAAACCCATCATATTCCGATACCCGTAGTATTTTTATTTTTTGTGTTCTTGGGTTGGGTGAGGGCTTATTTTTTGCATGCCGAGCTGATCTTTTTATTTATACCATTTTGGTGCAGATATGTTCTTTTGCTTGCCTGTTATTGCATTTTAATGCAATGTCGCGGCGACCAAACAAACGCTGTTTTGACTCTTCTCACTAAGCTGTTCAGCGATCAGGTTAATCCGATTTTTTTATTGATAGATTGGGCGATTCTGAACGCGGCGATACAAAGTATGTGTATGCTTGATTTTATTTTTATTGATTTAAGTTGAATGGGGCGAAAGGGGGGGTGATTTGAACTTTTATATTTTTTTAATTATTTTTAAACCGCTTTTTTTTTTAACTTTTGGCATGCTTCAATAGTCTCCATGGGAGACTAGAAGCTGCCATATCCCGATTGGCTCTGCTACACAGAGGTGATGATCAGATCGCCTCTATATAGCAGATTTACTCACTTGCTATGAGCGCCGACTACTGGGTGGTACTCACAGCAAGCCGGAACTGACAACCATAGAGGTCTCCAGGAGACCTCCGGTTGCCATGCCAACACACCGGTGACCCACGATCACGTGACGCTGGTCACCGGTATGCGTATTTCCGGCGTGAATGCCGGAAACGCTTGTTAAATGTTGCTGTCAAAGTCTAACAGTGGCATTTAACTGGTTAATAGCCGCGGGTGCATTGCGATTCCACCTGTGGCTATTGCGGGCACATGTCAGCTGTTCAAAACATCCTGGGAAAGATGTGGGCTGACTGCGGAAGCCCACATCAAAGGAAAGGAGTCCGACATCGGCGTAAATGTACGCCCGATGTCGGAAAGGGGTTAAATGCCTTTTAGAGATCATTTAATCTTCAACTTGCTTAACTGTTCACAATAACAGTAATTTTGACCAGGAGTTCCCAATCTTTTACATACCACTGTACACAGCTCAGCAGAAAAGCAAATCAGACTGTCATTACATGTCTCACAGTGAGAAGGACTCTTTTAATCTATTGTGTTCTTTTCCCAGTATGTCACTGATGATTAGTCAACCTCATACAGGGGAAGAAGCACACGCCATTCCAAAAAAAAATCTGTGGTAACACCCCCTTGTACTGGTGTATTGAATGATTACAAACGTTCGTTGAACATAAGGGATAATGGTTCATTTCACAGAACCAGCTGAGAATTTTTCATTACGGTCAAGATTAGCCATTTTATTTTTGCTGTATAGGCTCCCTTTTAATTCTCTGATACAGTTATAAAGAAGTATCAGCCCATCGCAGCTTTATATCTGCTCATGAATGGGAATGGTCATTCATAATTCTAGAAAAGAATTCAGGTATGTCAGATTTAACAGCATAGTCCTAGGACATGCAATGCAGAACAGCTGCACTAAAAATAGGCTGAACTAGATGGACATAAGGTCTTCCTTCAGCCTTCAAAACTATGTTACTATGACATCACACCTAAATCCAAGCATAAGCAATAAGTTGTGGATTCCCTTTCAGGACTAGTAACATAGTAACATAGTTTTGAAGGCTGAAGGAAGACCTTATGTCCATCTAGTTCAGCCTATTTTTAGTGCAGCTGTTCTGCATTTTTGATCCTGGGGAAGGCAAAAAACCCACAGGGTAGGAGCCAATTTTCTCCATAAGTAAAAAAATTCCTTCCCCTAAGCTGGGTCAACCATCTACCTATAATATTCTGTTATTCGTAACCTTCTATACTGTTACTCACAAGAAAAGCATCCATTCCTTTCTTAAATTCATTCAGTGAGTTGGCCATCACCACTTCCTCAGGAAGAGAATTCCAGAGCCTCACTGCTCTTACCGTGAAGAACCCTCTTCTATGCTGGTGCAGAAATTGTCTTTCCTCCAAACGAAGAGAATGCCCCCTTGTTCTTGTCACAGTCCTTGGTACAAACAGTTCATTGGAGAGATCTCTGTATTGCCCTCTGATATATTTGTACATATATATTAAGTCTCCCCTAAGTCTTCTCTTTTCTAGCGTAAATAGACCTAATTTTGATAACCTTTCTGAGTATTGTAGTGAACCAACTCCATTTATCATTTTAGTAGCCCGCCTTTGAACCCTTTCAAGTTCAGTAATGTCTTTCTTGAGCACCGGCGTCCAAAATTGCACACAATACTCCAAGTGTGATCTGACTGATACACTAATGGAGATATTCTGGAATCAAGATTGAAATTCACACGAGTGGCTCCTGACTGTCCATTCCTAGGTAATTTTCTGATATTGAAATATAAGAGCAGTGCAGTGGCATAGGATTATTAGCAGAGTATTTTTATTAGGACTCCCTCACGACGTGCATGGTCTTTGTCAGGCCGGATGCCCATGATCCAGATTTACTGCATTCAATACATTTCTATTGATGTAATTGCTCTTGCGGAGACTGGTGTATCCGTAAGCGAAATAGACATGCTGTGGTCTGGAAAGACACGGCACATGTCAGTCTCCATGGGTGATCCGCGGGCGTCTGTGGAGGCACAGTGGACATGGGATTTATTGAAATCCCATCCACTATGCTGTAACATCTGGCCGCTGCGGGTTTGATGCTGCATAAATATGCGGCGTCAAACCCGCAGCAACTCTGTATCGTGGGCACATACCCTTATATTTGATTAAAAAAACCTTACTGATTTTCTTCAGTATTTGGTCAATGTGTCAGTTATCACCATGAGGGTTTCATCAGGGATATTCTCATCTGCCCCAGAAATAAACAATTGCAAAGCTTCTCCTACCCATTACAATGTTAAAAACGGACAGCAAATAATGACATATGTGCTTTTTACAGACCCACAGACATGTATGGGTGATTTAATGTGTAGACATGTCTCCGTGATTGTTTTGCAGACACCCGGTCTGCAGAAAACTACAAACATGTTAACAGCCCCCAAAACTATAATGGGTATGTATTCCATCAGTGAAAACCATGAATAGAACAAATATGTGGGAAACACACCCAAACGAGACCTTGGGTAGGTACAGACGTATGTGTTTTCAGTCCATGAGGAATACAGACGGGACACAGACACAATGTTAGCCTAAAATGCTAGGTCACATGTCATAAATCCAACTCGACTACGTCATCAGCACCTATAGACTTATGGAGGAACGGTAATGAGACATCTACTCCTGCTCTGTTCTCATGAGCTCCATGTACTTTCTCATCTTCTCAATCATCCATGGTGGAGCAGTAAATGGCTTCAGTTCATCCAACCGCAGCTCCCTGCAATCTCTGTAAGATATCGATAAGAATCGAGGAACAAGTCAATGAAAATGTAAAAGAAAAAAAAAAAAAACATAAGATGAAGTAGAAGGCTGAGATTTTGCATCTTGTGCATAGTTTTCTACCACTGGTATCCATAGTACCTGTATTCATCTGTATTTGACAAATCAAGGATATCTGCTTCCAAAAGTATATACACCTGCAGCAGAAAATGTATGAACAGTCAGATCTCATAGTAATAAACTGCAGGGCGGGCATGTGAAAGTATGGTATATGAAGCTAGCTCAGAAACGTACCATTTTACCACCGGTAGCTCTCATGTACTGATTTTCTGTCAACCACTGTTTGTCCTGAGGGTCAACTGAATACTGCGAAGGAAACAAAAAACAACTATAAATCTGGTGAAATCCCTTTATGTGGGTTTACTTTTCAAAATGGTATATGCAAAATTAATTACATGGGAAATATTAATTTAGCATAAAGACAGCTTAAGAGACACCATATGTATTTATGTCATATATTACATGTTATATAAGCATCATTAGATTACATATAACTTAACATGCTTTAGAAAATTTGCCCAACATAAGAAGTCACCCGTATCAGACTACTTTTTAGTTAAGTTTGTTCCTCAGAAAGCAGAGTCATATTCAATATAGCGGTTGTTACTCTTTTCAAAAGCTGCTGTCATCCAGCATTCATAGTATGTGAAAAAATAACCTGCCTAGTAATAAAAGAAAATGTAGGAATATTTTATTACCGTATATACTCGAATATAAGCCGAGATTTTCAGCCCGTTTTTTGGGGCTGAAAGTCCCCCTCTCGGCTTATATTCGAGTCATATACACCGGGGGGTCAGAAGGGGAGGGGGGGCGGGGGTGTCAGGTCATACTTACCCGTCCTGACTCTGTCTCTTGAGCCCCAGCTTCTCCCCGTGCTCTCTCTTCTTGCCTTCAGCGGTCACGTGGTGCCGCTCATTAAAACTCATGAATATGCGCATATTAATGAGCGGCACCATGTGACCGCTGAAGGCAGGAAGAGAGAGCACGGAGAAGCTGGGGGCTCAAGACACAGCGTCAGGACGGGTAAGTATAGCGATACTCACCTGTCCTGCGTCCATGGCTGCTTGCTGCTGTCTGTCATCGGTCAGTGACTTCAGACAGCAGAGGGCGCGGTGACGTGGTTAGTGCACGCCGCGCCCCCTGCAGTGTGAACGTCACTGACCGATGACGTGGCAGATAGCGGTGAGCAGCCATGGACGCAGGACAGGTGAGTATCTGACACCCAGCGACGGAGAGGTGAGTATGTCATTTTTTTTATTTTTACATGCAGCAGCAGCGGCAGCACATGGGGGAATAATCTTAAGGAGCTTCTAATGGGGGCAGCACATGGGGGAACAATATGGAGCTTCTAATGGGGGCAGCACATGGGCGAACAATATGGAGCTTCTAATGGGGGCAGCATATGGGGGAACAATATGGAGCTTCTAATGGGGGCAGTATATGGGGGAACAATATGGAGCTTCTAATGGGGGCAGTGTATGGGGGAACAATATGGAGCTTCTAATGGGGGCAGTATATGGGGGAACAATATGGAGCTTCTAATGGGGGCAGTATATGGGGGAACAATATGGAGCTTCTAATGGGGGCAGTATATGGGGGAACAATATGGAGCTTCTAATGGGGGCAGTGTATGGGGGAACAATATGGAGCTTCTAATGGGGGCAGCCATGGGGGAACAATATGGAGCTTCTAATGGGGGCAGCACATGGGGGAACAATATGGAGCTTCTAATGGGGGCAGCACATGGGGGAACAATATGGAGCTTCTAATGGGGGCAGTATATGGGGGAACAATATGGAGCTTCTAATGGGGGCAGCATATGGGGGAACAATATGGAGCTTCTAATGGGGGCAGTATATGGGGGAACAATATGGAGCTTCTAATGGGGGCAGTATATGGGGGAACAATATGGAGCTTCTAATGGGGGCAGTATATGGGGGAATAATCTATGGAGCTTCTTATGGGGGCAGTATATGGGGGAATAATCTATGGAGCATTTCCCACCCTAGGCTTATACTCGAGTCAATAAGTTTTCCCAGTTTTTTGTGGCAAAATTAGGGGGGTCGGCTTATACTCGGGTCGTCTTATACTCGAGTATATACGGTATTTACCTTATAAATGTTACGTTATTGCATGGAAAAGTTCAACTACTTCCAGACCACTTATCGACTTTAAACGTCTGGGTTGTCTGCAGTATATTATATAGTAGTGTTCTAACACATCATTGTATAGTATACAATCCCTGGCAAAAGTTATGGAATCACCGGCCATTGAGGATGTTCATTCAGTTGTTTAATTTTGTAGAAAAAAGCAGATCACAGACATGGCACAAAACTAAAGTCAATTCAAATGCCAACTTTCTGGCTTTAAGAAACACTAAAAGAAATCAAGAACAAAAAAAGTGGTAGTCAGTAATGGTTACTTTTTTTTTAAACCAAACATAGGGGAAAAATTATGGAATCACTCAATTGTGAGGGAAAAAAATAATGGAATCAGCCTGTAAATTTTCATTCCCAAAACTAACACCTGCATCAAATTAGATCTGCTCGTTAATCTGAATCTAAAAAGGAGTGAGCACACCTTGGAGAGCTGTCGAACCAAGTGGACTGACATGAATCATGGCTCCAACACGAGAGATGTCAATTGAAACAAAGGAGAGGATTATCAAACTCTTTAAAGAGGGTAAATCATCACGCAATGTTGCAAAAGATGTTGGTTGTTCACAGTCAACTGTGTCTAAAATCTGGACCAAATACAAACAACATGGGAAGGTTGATAAAGGCAAACATACTGGTAGACCAAGGAAGACATCAAAGTGTCAAGATCGGAAACTTAAAGCAATACATCTCCAAAACAGGAAAAGCACAACAAAAAAAATGAGGAACGAATGGGAGGTAACTGGAGTCAACGTCTGTGACTGAACTGTAAGAAACCGCCTAAAGGAAATGGAATTTACATACAGAAAAGCTAAACGAAAGCCATCATTAACACCTAAACAGAAAAAAACAAGGTTACAATGGGCTAAGGAAAAGCAATCGTGGACTGTGGATGACTGGATAAAAGTCAAATTCAGTGATGAATCGCAAATCTGCATTGGGCAAGGTGATGATGCTGGAACTTTTGTTTGGTGCCGTTCCAATGAGATTTATAAAAATGACTGCCTGAAGAGAACATACAGATTTCCACAGTCATTGATGATATGGGGCTGCATGTCAGGTAAAGGCACTGGTAAATGGCTGTCATTACATCTTCAATAAATGCACAAGTTTATGTAGATATTTTGGACACTTTTCTTATCCCATCAATTGAAAGGATGTTTGGGGATGATGAAATCATTTTTTAAGATGATAATGCATTCTGTCATAGAGCAAAAACTGTGAAAACATTCCACATAAGGTCAATGTCATGGCCTGCAAATAGTCCGGATCTCAATCCAATTGAAAATCTTTGGTGGAAGTTGAAGAACATGGTCCATGACAAGGCTCCAACCTGCAAAGCTGATCTGGCAACAGCAATCAGAGAAAGTTGGAGCCAGATTGATGAAGAGTACTGTTTGACACTCATTAAGTCCATGCCTCAGAGACTGCAAGCTGTTAGAAAAGCCAGAGGTGGTGAAACAAAATACTAGTGATGTGTTGGAGTGTTTTTTTGTTTGTTTTTCATGATTCCATAATTTTTTCCCTCAGAATTGAGTGATTCCATAATTTTTTCCTCAGAATTGAGTGATTCCATAATTTTTTCCCTATGCTTGGTGTAAAAAAGTAACCATTACTGACTACCACATTTTTTGGTCTTGATTTCATTTCGTGTTCTTAAAGTCAGAAAGTTGCCATTTGAAATGACTTTAGTTTTGTGCCATGTCTGTGATCTGCTATTTTCTACAAAATTAAACAACTGAATGAACATCCTCCAAGGCCAGTGATTCCATAATTTTTGCCAGGGGTTGTAGTAGCTGCAGAAACATGGAGCCAGTTGTGGGGCACAGCCATACTCTCCATACAGAAGGCAGAGGATGGTTTATTACTGGTTCCCGAATTATGGTTGAATGGCCAACAGCATGGTGAGCTCTCTCTCTCCCATTTTTTCCTAGTTTATTTTCAGCTCTGTCTTACTGATTGCATTATACAAGCAACGAAAAAGAACTGTGTTTACAATATGGGAAGCACTAACAATGCTTCCTCCTCCAGACCCAGAAAGTCATGTGATTATTGGGTTCCAGGAAGGAGCAGGAGCTGCTGGGTCTTCACAGACTCTGATCAGCTCTGTTATGCAGGCAGGAGGGTGAATTTTACCTGTAACTAATATACAAGCCACAATGTGTGAAATAAATCTAATATATAAAAGTGTGTGTATGTATGTATGTATGTATGTATGTATGTATGTATGTATGTATGTCCGGGATTGGCATCCGCACCGTCGCAGCTACAGCCACAAAATTTGGCACAGTCATATGTCTGGACCCCGAGAGTGTCCTAGGCTATGTTGTGAGGCGAAATTTTAACCCCGCGCATTCCAATTCACCAAACAATTTTGCCCCTATCTACATAATGGGGAAAAAGGTGTGTGTGTATCAAGCCCCACCCCTCATTATGATGTCATAATGGTTGCCATGGCGACGCTGATGTCATCATAGGTTGCAAGCCCCGCCGCTCATTATGATGTCATAATGGTTGACTATGGGATGGAGGATGTGTGATGGGTAGAGTTGAGCGACTTTGGTCGGATCGGGTTTCGTGAAACCCGAATGAAACAAAATAAGTTTCAGATGAAACTCGTCCGACTAGAGCAAAAAAAGTCGGAGTTTCGTCCGACTTTTATTTCCCATTGACTTGCATTGAGGTCGGGTTTCGGACGAAACTCCGACTTTGTTTTGCTCTAGTCGGACGAGTTTCATCTGAAACTTATTTTGTTTCATTCGGGTTTCACGAAACCCGATCCGACCAAAGTCGCTCAACTCTAGTGATGGGTATATGGGCACTGGACTATGGGATGGAGGATATGTATGACGGGTATATGGGCACGGGACTATGGGATGGCAGATATGTATGATGGGTATATGGGCACGGAACTATGGGATGGAGGATATGTATGACGGGTATATGGGCACGGGACTATGGGATGGCGGATAATTATAATTTGCTATAACTAACCACAGTTAGTTACTATGCCCGGGCAGCGCTGGGCTCTTCAGCTAGTTAATAAATAAAACGCAAAAAAAGGTTTGGTATCTTCAAGCCAGGGCTGGTATATCACTCTCCACAAGGAGAAACCTTACCCCTTAGACCTCAGTCCAGAGCCTCTCACCTAGCTAAATCAGTTCTCATACTTTGCACTGACAAGGGCCAATAGCCCGAAACACTGTGTCTGAAAATTGAGATTCTGATTTGGCTTTTATCCTAAGTCATATTACAAGACTTGTTAAAGGGTCGATTGTGACTTGTAGGATCGCTACTACCAACAGGTAGCGCTATAGAGTTCAAGTCCTCTTCTTCTCTGAAGAGGCAATTTGCATGGTATCTTCAAGACACTTTAGATCAGGCAGCAACATTACATCAGCTGAACAACTTATCAAAAAATATGAATCTCCCAATGCTGAGCATTTTAGAATGGACCAGATTCTTCACTTTGCTCACTCACAAACACAATGGAGCTCACAACTCCTACTTCATTTGAACTTTTATGCCAGCTCACACCTATTACCCAAGCCACATATCTTATATATACAGTATGCAGCTATGAAACTACGATACTAAATTACTATGCAGGATGTGATGGGTTCAGGATCTGAGCCTCCAAATGTCACTTAAAAGTTGGTAGCATTGCTGGACCCCAGTTACCAAAGGCAGTCATCAGATCAGCTTTGCTATATCATCCATCAGGATACTATATAGGACCTACTTGGTTCTCACCAGGGTCCACCACTTTTTCTCAAAATCATCTCCTTTGCTTACAAAAAGCTTAAGAAGAACATGTCAGCAGGATTGTGCACAGTAACTTACAATGTCAGGTCGGTGCCGTTATACTGATTAAAATGATACCTTGGTTGTTGAAATCCATCTTGTGATAGTTCTTTAATCCTTATTTTTAATTTTTAGTTAATGAGATTCTTGTGCCCTAAGGCGAGGCTGGGGTATGTGGTGCTCTGATTAGATATTCATAGTGCAGACTGCTGACAGGTCACTGATGCCTCACTGACCTGCCCCCTAGTTTACATAATACTATATACTTTAAAAAAAAAAAAAAAAAAACGCTTCTGCAGGCAGGCGCCGGCCGTGGTGGAATTTTTTTTCTTCTCCAGTAAGATGGCGCATGCGCACTAGCAGCTATCAGATCACGCCATTTTCAAATTTTTTTTTATTTTTCTTTCCCTAGCTGGATAACATCAAGAAAATGTATTATTGGCAAACAAAACATGCGATTATGTTGCAGAGTAGTTGCCACGGCCAGCGCCTGCCTGCAGAAGCGGTTTTTGTCTCTTTCTTCAGTATGTGCTGGTATTCATTATGCAAACTAGGGAGGCAGGTCAGTGAGGGATCGGTGACCTGTCAGCAGTCTGCATTATGAATACCTAAGCAGAGCACCACATGAAGATCCCCCACAGACCGCCCCAGAGCACGATTATATCATTAACTAAAAATAAGGATTAAAAAAGAAGCACAAGACGGATTTCAACAACCAAGGTATCATTAATCAGTATAATGGCGCCGACCTGACACTGTGTGTAGGTTACTGAGCACAATCCTGCTGACAGATTCCCTTTAAATACTGGCTCTATGTCGCATACATGATGGCATTGCCCAAAATCTCTGACGTTTCATCCCATGTGTGTCAGTTAATATCGCTGGTCTTATCAGCACTATTCCCCAAATATGACTTCCTAGTAACCATAAAAACCTCAAAGTTTTTCTAACCAAGTTCATAAACGATTACATCTGTGTGGCGGCATGTATCCAAGTCGCTTCCCAGTAGAAATCTTCACACCTCAGCGTGGATGTGGTTAAAGGGAATCTGTCACCCCCTGGGACATATATAATCTATTAATATGGGCATACAGGTAATAGAAATGTTACACTAGTCCTACCTGTCCGACTTATATTAATGGTCTTGGTGCTGAGAAATGTTAGATTCTTTCTTTATACTAATGATTTCTTCCAGGCTCCGGGGCGTGCGGTTCCTGGAAGAAATGCCTGCCTCCTCTCCTCATTACAATACTAAACCCCTCCCATGCAAGTCAGTTGTGGTGCAGGAATCCTGCACCTGGGCCCTGAACTCTCTCAAAAATCCATGCCTCCTCCTTCCTTCTATGGGCGCTGCATTCAGGGATCTTCAGCGCATGTAACTTCTGCTCCAGTGACCTCCGGTTTGCACGACGATAAGGTGGTCTCCCCACTTCCTCCCTGCATAGTCAGTCATCACTATGTACACAAGGTTCCTAGATATGACTATGCAGGGAGGAAGTGGGGAGACCACCTTATGGTCGTGCACGCTGGAGGTCACAGTGACGCCCAACGCCTGTGCAGAAGATCCCTGAATGCAGTGCCCACTGAAGGGAGGATGAGGTATGGATTTTTAAAGGAGTAAAGGGAGCAGGCGTGGGATTCTGTCACCACAACTGACGTGCATGGGAGGAGGGTAGTATTATAATGAAGGCAGGGATTTCTCCCAGGCACCGCACGCCCCGGTGCATAAGGAAATAAAATTTGATTTCTCAGCAACAAGACCAATAATATGAGGCATACAGGTAGGACTAGTATAACATTTCTATTAGGCCGGTTTCACATTAGCGCTTTTTCAGCGCGCGCACGGCTGGGGGTAGCTCCGCCCCCGAGCCGGCTCTCTGCCCGGCGTGCCCGCCCCTTCCTTGTAGCGCCGCCTCCTAGCGGACAGCGGCGCACCCTATCTTTAGCATAGGGTGCGCCGATCGTGCGCAGGCCGTGCGCTAGTTGCGCTTTGACCTGCGCTGCGCACTTTTGACGCTGCGCCGTGCGCGCCAAAATCAAACTTTTCGGATTTTGGCGCGCACGGCGCACCGTCAAAAGTGCGCAGCGCAGGTCAAAGCGCAACTAGCGCACGGCCTGCGCACGATCTGCGCACCCTATGCTAAAGATAGGGTGCGCCGATCGCAGGCGCCGCTGTCCGCTAGTAGGCGGCGCTACAAGGAAGGGGCGGGCACGCCGGGCAGAGAGCCGGATCGGGGGCGGAGCTACCCCCGGCCGTGCGCGCGCTGAAAATGCGCTAATGTGAAACCGGCCTTACCTGTATGCCCATATTAGTAGGCCATATGCATCCCGGGGAGTGACAGATTCCCTTTAATTCCACTGTAACCCATATAAAGACCTATGAAAAAATAAATGCCATCCGTACAGACTTGATGGATATCATTTGTTAAACAGAATCTGTCATGTTGAAACATGGATTTTTGTGTTAACTCACCGTAAAATCCTTTTCTCCGAGACGCTCATTGGGGGACACAGATACTATGGGTGTATGCTTCTGCCGCTAAGAGGCTGACACTAAGTGAATAAAAGATGTTAGCTCCTCCTCCGCCGTATACACTCTCGCCCCTGTTGCGGGCGGAAATCAGTTTGGTGCCACAGCAGTAGGAGGACAACAAAATCAGCCTTAATACAGGTACAACATGTCCAAAACACAACCCTTATATCAAATTAGTAACTGCATATAAATTTAAACAAAACAAGAGCCAACTGGCTAATAGGGTGGGTGCTGTGTCCCCCAATGAGCGCCTCGGAGAAAAAGATTTTACGGTGAGTTATCACAAAAATCCATGTTTCTCCTTCTCATTGGGGGGACACAGATACTGTGGGACGTCCTAAAGCAGTCCCTGGTGGGAGATTGACTCACCGATGCAAGCTACATGCACCTCTTGTTTAAAGGTGCGCCACCGCTGCTTGGAGGATCCTTCTACCCAGGCTCGCATCCGCCGAGGCCTGAGTATGGATATTATAATGTTTGGCAAATGTGTGCAGGCTGGACCAGGTTGCTGCCTTGCAAACCTGTTCCGTCGAAGCCTGGTGCCGAAGCGCCCAAGAGGCACCCACTGCCCGAGTAGAGTCCGCTTTGATCCCTGCTGGAATCGACGTGCCTTTAATGAAGTAGGACTCCTGAATAGTCAAACGAATCCATCTGGCTATGGTCGATTTTGAGGCAGCGAGTCCCTTCCTGCGCCCTTCGGGGAGCACGAACAGCGTGTCCGTGTAACGAAAGGGTGCCGTCCTCAACACGTACCTCTGGAGGGCTCTAACCAGGTCTAAAGTGTGAAGAGCCTTTTCCACACTGTGCACCGATGCTGGACAAAATGAAGGCAAGACAACATCTTCATTAATGTGAAAAGAGGACACGACTTTCGGCAGAAAAGGAGGGGCTGGTCTGAGCACCACCTTATCCTTATGGAAAGTGAGGAACGGGGTTTGGCAGGATAGGGCCGCCAGTTCTGAAACCCGCCTGATAGAAGTGATGGCCACTAGGAACACCACTTTCCAGGAGAGGTACCTCAAGGAGATATCCTGAAGCGGTCCAAATGGAGCTTCCTGCAGAACACTTAGGACCTAGTTAAGGTCCCAAGCGTCCATAGGCGCCTTACAGGGAGGTACCAAGTGGGAGACTCCCTGGATGAAAGTCTTCACCTGCATTTTGGTAGCAATTCTGCTCTGGAACAGGACGAAAAAGGCCGATATTTGTCTCTTGAGGGAACTTGGGGCTAAGCCCGAGTCTAGGCCCAACTGGAGAAAAGTCAAGATGTTGGGGATCGAGAAACTCAGCGGAGAAACACCGCGGCCTCGACCCCAAGCAGAAAACACCTTCCAGGTGTGGTGGTAAATTCGTGCTGAAGCAGGTTTCCGGGCGCTAATCATTGTAGCGACCACCTTGCTCCCGAACCCTGCCTGGGTTAGAATCCAAGATTCAACGGCCATGCCGTCAAACACAGGGCCCCTGAGTTCGGGTGGCAAATCGGCCCTTGAGAAAGTAGATCTGGGGGCTCTGGCAGGCGCCAAGGAACGTCAGCGAGCAGCTGCATTAGATCTGCGTACCACGCTCGACAGGGCCAGTCTGGGGCCAGCAGAATCGCCGGGACCCCTTCTGTCTTGATCTTCTTGATGACCCTCGGAAGTAGTGGCGGCGGGGGAAATAGATATGGGAGGCGAAACTGGTTCCATGGCAGAACCAACGCGTCCACAGCAACTGCCTGCGGGTCCCTGGCCCGAGCGACATATGTGGGCACCTTGGCGTTCACTCTTGACGCCATCAGGTCCACATCCGGAGTTCCCTACAGCTGACAAATCTGCTGGAAGACTTCGGGATGTAGAGACCACTCTCCGGATGCAAGACCCTGCCGGCTGAGAAAGTCTGCCACTCAATTTTCCACGGCCGGGATGTGGACAGCCGAAATCACCGAGTGGTTTGCTTCAGCCCACTGCAGAACGTGCCCCACCTCGCGCATGGTTGCTCTGCTGCGGGTGCCCCCTTGGTGATTTATGTAAGCCACCGCCGTGGCGTTGTCCAATTGAATCCGGACGGGGCGGCCTGCTAGAAAGCGATGAAACTTTTGCAGAGCCAGCCGAATTGCTCGTATCTCGAATAAGTTGATCGGGAGGCGTGCCTCCTGTGGCGACCACCGTCCCTGGGTCGTGTGGTGGCGAAACACCGCTCCCCAGCCGAGGAGACTGGCGTCGGTTGTCATCACCAACCAATGGTCTGGGGGAACTGGTTAACCACCATCCGAGCGACTGCCTCACTTGAAAGGACAGTCGGCACTGCCGGTCGAGCGTGAAGGGATTCTTGTCCCAAGCTGACAAAAGGGCGTGCTGCAGGGGGCGAAGATGGAACTGGGCGAACGGTACCGCTTCCATTGCTGCCACCATTTTTCCTAGACTCCTCATCCCAGATTGGATGGTATGAGGGACTGGTTGCCGAAGTGCCCGGACTCCCTGCCGGAGCGCTAGCACCTTTTCCTGAGGGAGAATTACCAACCCTCGGGGAGTGTCGAGAATCATTCCTAGGAAGGAGATCTTTTGAGCTGGCACAAGGGATGACTTCTTGGCACTGACCAACCACCCTAAGCGGGCAAGAGTATCTAGCGTGATGTTGACATTTTCCTCGCATGCCCGTATTGAAGGGCCTTTGACAAAGAGGTCGTCCAGATAAGGCAAGACGACTATGCCTCGAGAATGCAGTATGGCCATGACAACCGTCATAACCATTGTGAACACTCTGGGAGCCGTGGCTAGCCCGAAGGGTAGTGCTACAAACTTAAAATGTAGATCGCTGATGGTGAAGCGTAGAAACCTCTGATGAGAAGGAAAAATGGGAATATGCAGATATGCGTCCTAGATATCTATTGCGGCAATCTCCCCAATGGATTGGCTCTATATAAGACCTGCCGCTCCATTGGTTGGGGCGGCCTGAGGCGGCGGAATTGGCCGCTGTAGTCCACCCGGTGTTGCGAAAGGCCCGAAAACGTGCCTGAAACGGGTGATGAAAAAGCGGTTTGACCCTTTGTTGAGGGAGAAACCCGCTCTTTCCTCCTGTGGAGTCGGAGATAAGTTGATCCAACTTCTCCCCAAATAGGCGGCCGCACTGATAAGGCAGGGAAGTCAAGGACTTCTTAGAAGAATCGGCTCGCCATGTCCTTAACCAAAGGGCTCTTCTGATCGAAATTGCATTAGCGGCAGCAAGTGCCGAGCAATTGGCCGCATCCAAAGACGCATTGATTACATAGTCTCTGGCCATAGCCATCTGACCTGCGACCTCCGAAATCTCTGCAGGTAGATCCTGCTCCAGCGCGACCTTGTTTAAAGTTTCTGACCATGATATCATAGCCTTGGCTACCCAAGTTGCTGTGAACAAGGGAGCGAGAGCTGACCCTGACGCCTCATATACTGAGCGAGCTAAGCTCTCTATGAGGCGATCCGTGGGATCCTTAATCGAGGAAACACTAGGGACGAATAGCAGGGTCTTAGTGGCTAGGCGCGATACCGGAGGATCCACCATCGAGGATTCCATCCATCTTTTACGGAGATCTGGAGTGAACGGATACCTCGTTTCAAGTGCCTTTTGACCAGAGAAACGCCTGTCTGAACGTTATCTATGCCGCTGCACTATGTCCTCAAACTCCGGGTGAGAGGAAAAAATTCTGTGCGGGCGCTTCACTCGTTTAAATGCCACTTTATGCCCCGTAGCCGCTGCGGGATCATCCTCAATCCCCAGGGTCTGATTGACGGCTTCTATGAGGCTGTCCACTGTTTCACGTGACCCTGGAGTGTCCAGGTCAAGGGGCTCGTCTGAGTCGCAATCTGAGGTCTGCTCGCTATCAACCACTGGTAACGGGGAGCGGGAAGCAGAGCTTACGGATGACAAGGCACCGGATGGACAGGGCGACACCGTGTGGATTCGTTTCCTCCGGGTCTGCCTGGAATGAGAGCGGCCCCTGCAGGCCGGAGGCTTTTGTGAGGTGGAGGTTCCCTCTGAGGCCGGCGAGCCATCGTCCCTGCCCCTATCTGGGGCTTGAAGGGACTCTATTGCTCTCGTAAGCGACGCCATGGACTGTGACAGTGATCAGACCCACTCCAGGGGATTTGACACATTGGTCCCGGTCGCAGGGGTGGGCTCCTGGGCGCATTCGGATTCGCAGGCTTCGCATAATCGCTTGCTCTGCGCCCGCGGAAACGCAGCCCGACAAGAGATGCATGCAGCGTAAAAGAACGTGTGCGTCTTTGCCTTTTCGGACATGCTGTAACTGTCCGCTGCTGGGGATGTGGGGAGGAGATAGCACCTCGTTTTCCCTGTAGCGTGGCCTCTCGGGCAGCACTTACCCCAGTCCTGCGCCCCCCCCCGCCCTGGCTGCTTCCTTCAAAACGCGCGCCACCAGCTGTGGGAGTGAGCCAGCATGTAAAACCGCTCTAGGGGCGGTGCTTTCGTTCTGCGGCCTAGCCGCGTTCCGAAGCCGGGGCCTAAATTTCTTCGCCGCCGCCCAGTGTGTGGCGGGCCGCCAGAAGCGACGCGCGGCTCCAGGGGCGGGACTTCCGGCCGCGGCCTAGCTCCGCCTGAAACCTCCATTTTTCCCCTACCCGACCAAGGGGGGGCACGGGACACACAAATCATGGCGCCACTAACTGCGCGGCGCCGCCTGATGGATCCAGCCACACTCAGCCTTGCATGGCCGGTGACTTCCGCCGGCTGGGGCTCCAGACCTGAGATCTTTGCAGGAGCCCTCCCAGACCCTCTCCTCACCGATAATCCTCTTCAGCTTGAGTGCAGGTATGTGAGGGGGCCTTGATAAAATAGGATGGTGCTGGCACCCTAGCTCCATCTAACCCCTTCAGGGGGTGAGGAGAGGGACCGTCCGCCACCGTGCAGCACCGCAGTCTAAGCATTGGTGGAGCAGTGGGGGCCGCACGGACTAGTCTTGTGCCTCTGT
Source organism: Dendrobates tinctorius (assembly GCF_039654945.1). Lineage (NCBI taxonomy): Eukaryota > Metazoa > Chordata > Amphibia > Anura > Dendrobatidae > Dendrobates > Dendrobates tinctorius. The sequence goes on along the minus strand of NW_027361937.1, from coordinate 926,594 downwards.
ACAGCCCATGGTTTCAATACCTAGGGGTGGTCAGAGCTAAGTCCGGCATTGTGTCCCACGACGCGGGAGAGGATATGTGGAGGGACACTCGCACGTGCTCGCCCGTTGTTGGTTTGGGGAAATCGGACCCTTTCAATAGGATCCGTTGCCCGTCACATCTTCATGGAAAAAAGACGAAAAAAGTCTGGAGAAAAAACCAGACGTGTGCCTCCATGGACACTAAGCAAAAAACTGATTTCTGCCCGCAATAGGGGCGAGGGTGTATATGGCAGAGGAGGAGCTAACCTCTTTTTTTCACTTAGTGTCAGCCTCCTAGCAGCAGAAGCATACACCCACAGTATCTGTGTCCCCCAATGAGGCAAAGGAGAAAATGGCATCAGGTCTGCAGGCAGGATGTTAGAGAGCAGTTAACCATGCATTTTATTTACTGCAATCCCTGGGGTTTGTAAGCATGAGTCCAGTGGGCAGTCCTAACAGTGACTGACAGTCTTCTCTGTATGCCTGTGCATGCACCAATGGCAGTCAATCACTGATAGCACTGCACAGTGGACTCATATGTATACAAACACCAGGGACTGAATCTTTTTCAACTGCTCAGTTTCTCCTTCTCTATACCATGCCAGCCACAGATCAGGCTACATGTAAAACGTGACAAGTTCCCTTTAAGACAGATTTGTCATTTTATAAGTGTCTTTCTTGAATAAGCTGTGTGGTGTGTCAATAATACAATTTCTGGCCATTATATTTCTTCAACATTGAAAATGGAACACCAAGAAGGAAAAGTCATGGACTTGCTGAAATCACAGGATCAATAAAGATGTGAATGATATACAAATGGAAACCATTAATGTCCTCATTAACAACATGCCAAAGTGTATACAATGAGTGGTGCTCATACACAATACTAAATAAAATCAAGATGTTTTGGAAATTTTGTTTTCATTTTTCATCATTTGCATATCATTAATATGTCTATCCGTCCTGTGATTTCCTTAGTTCCATGGCTTTTCCTTCTTAGTGGTGCAATTTCAATGTTGAGGAATCTGTCTTGTAGCCTGCATTATTCAACAGTCGTATCTTCTAACTATAATTTTCAGTTCTCTTTAAGTAGGAGACTAGCTACGCTTATGTCTACATCAATAAATAATAAAAAGAATAAATAGTAGCTAATAAGCGGAGTAAAAAGTATATTTCTCTCAACACACATATATTAAAAGTATTGTTACTATTGTTGTATGTATAGTTTGCGGCATACATGATCAGCTTCATTTCTTTATTCCCAAGCTCCAGATCCCTTACTTACCTTGCAAAGCTATCTATCTAAAATATTCTGAGATTTGAATATGGCTAGATATGGATGCATATGGCTTTATTGCAGACACTCGTTCTTTATTCCAGGCTTTACATACCTTAAAAAGCTGTGGATGTTTTAGATAAATCCGTCCCCTTGTCCCTCCCATTCCTAAAGCCCTAAAAGAAAAAAAAATAACACTGGTAAACATTATATATACACACAAGTACTGTGCCACGCTTTTAGGCAGGTATGGAAAAAATGCTGCAAAGTAAGAATAGCGATCATACCGTATTTTTCGGACCATAAGACGCACTTTTCAAAAAAAAAAAAATTGGGGGAAAATGGGGGTGTGTGGTGTGTCTTATGGTCGCAATTTATTTACAAATCCTGTGGCGGCGGCGGTCCCGATGCAGCCTCCCTTCCCAGGCTGGTGTGGCTGTGGTGCAGTGGTGGCTGTGCTCTGTGGTTTGGCGGCAGTGGGGCTCTGTGCTGCGTGGGGGTCTCCGCCGGTATTTCATCAAAGCCCGGAAGCCCCCACAGCTCCGTTGCTGCGACACGGTGGCCTCCGGAAAGATGGCCGCCAGGGGCAGCGCATGCTCAGATTCAGATCTCTGCAATGAGATCTTGTCCCCAAGATCTGAATCTGAGCATGCACAGCCCCCGGTGGCCAGCTTTCCGGAGGCCTACGTGTTCGGCAACGGGGGCTTCCGGGGCTTTGATGAAATGCCGGTGGAGCCCCCCACGCAGCACAGTGAGCCGCTGCCGCCCCAGGACAGAGCGCTGCCGCCCCACAGAGCCCAAGCCACCCCACAGAGCCCAAGCCACCCCACAGAGCCCACGCCACCCCACAGAGCCCACGCCACCCCACAGAGCCCACGCCACCCCACAGAGCCCAAGCCACCCCACAGAGCCCAAGCCACCCCACAGAGCCCAAGCCACCCCACTCAGCACAACCACCCCATTCAGCACAACCACCCCACAGAGCACCGCCACCGAACCAGCCTGGGATGGGATTTCCCGTAGGCCACCGCACCTGCCTGGACCACTGAACGACCCCTGTGACCACTCCTCCACCTGTGCAAATCCCTTTCCTGGTAAGCTCATTTCGGACTGTAAGAAGTACTCCCATTTGACGCATTATTTTTTTTCCCCTATTTTCCTTCTGATAATTTGGCGTGCGTCTTATGGTCCGATGCGTCTTATAGTCCTAAAAATACGGTAGTTTATCTTTATGAATTAACAAAATATAAAGTGAACGAACAAAAGAAAAATCTACATCATATGAATACTTGGTGCGACCACCTTTTTTTAACAGCATTAGGTACCCTTGCACACAGGTTTAAAGCATTTGGCAGTGAGGTAGTTCCAAACATCTTGGAGAACTAACATCAGATCTTCTGTGGATGTAGGCTTGTGTAAATCCTTCTGTCTCTTCATGCTGAAAAATACAGACTGATAATCATCCATAATGCAGTACCATCTGGTAGGTGTCTGACTGGCTTCATATTTATTCTGCAGCAGGACATTTACTCAAATATACAACCAATGCCACTAAGAGCTATTTTCAGTGTAAAGAAGAACAAGGAGTCCTGGAAGTGATGATATGGCCCCTACAGAGCCTTGATCTCAACATCGATTCTGCCTGGGATCACATGAAGAGACAGATGGATTTGCACAAGCCTACATCCACAGATCTGTGGTAGTTCTGTAAGATGTTTGGAACAACCTCTCTGCCAAAAGCCTTAAGACACTGTGTGCAAATGTACCTAGAAAAAAATAGATGCTATTTTGAAGGCAACTTTCCATTGTTAATTGATAAAAAAATAAACTATTAACACCTCTATTTTTATAAAGCATTCTCACTTTTCAGCATTTTTCAATTACCGCTTAAGAATTTTGCACGTTATTATACATGATTAAATAAAAAGATCAAAGCGCCCATCCTTCTTACTTATTAGCCCGTGATCCCAGCACAAAGTTGGTTGTGTCATTGAGTCTTGCAGGATCCCACTATAATAGAATGAAAAAAATAAGTTGACAGAGTGGATTAAGTGTTTTCTCACTACAAATTATACTTTATGGACCATGCTCCTAGTTGCGGTGTGCCACTGATTTGACGCTTCTAGGAAAACCTGTTATTTTTGCTTTCAGTATTAATACTAGAGACTTAAAAAAAAAAAGAAGATTATTCTTACACGTGAATGTTTGTTAAATCGACACATGAACCCTTTCCTGACAGCTTTATGTCTGCAGAGCTGCTATATATTAACAGGCTCCCAATCAATGGCTATCATGGAGTTTCAGTTGGGGTGTCCAGATATGACTGTAAGAGGTCGCTCACACAGATGAGTGATATGCAATTTTTTTTTATTCCATAGCACTCGGATCAATGTTATATAATGGGGGCATGCTCATGACCGTTTTTTTCTTACAGAACCTGTTTCTCATTGGTGTGAGGATAAAAAAAAAAAAAAAAAAGATATATACTGTGTGTATATTATATATATATATATATATATATATATATATATATATATATATATATATATATATATATATATACACATACACATACATACACACACACACACACACATATACACACATACACACAGTACAGACCAAAAGTTTGGATACCTTCTCATTCAAAGAGTTTTCTTTATTTTCAAGACTATGAAAATTGCAGATTCACTCTGAAGGCATCAAAACTATGAATTAACATGTGGAATTATAATATTAACAAAAAAGTGTGAAACAACTGAAAGATGGATTTTTGTGATAACTCACCGTAAAATCCTTTTCTCCGAGACGCTCACTGGGGGACACAGAGACTGTGGGTGTATGCTTCTGCCGCTAGGAGGCTGACACTAAGTGAAAAAAAGAGGTTAGCTCCTCCTCCGCCGTAAACAACCTATTGCGGGCGGAAATCAGTTTGGTGCCAAAGAAAAAACACCACCCTTATATCCAATAAGTAAACATATATTAATTTAAACAAAACAAGAGCCAACTTGGCTGATAGAGTGGATGCTGTGTCCCCAATGAGCGTCTCGGAGAAAAGGATTTTACAGTGAGTTATCACAAAAATCCATGTTTCTCCTTCGCCTCATTGGGGGACACAGAGACTGTGGGATGTCCTAAAGCAGTCCCTTGGTGGGAGATTGACTCACCGATCCAAGCTACATGCACCTCTTGTTTAAAGGTGCGCCACCGCTGATTGGAGAATCGTTCTACCCAGGCTTGCATCCGCCGAGGCCTAAGTATGGATATTGTAATGTTTGGCAAATGTGTGCAGGCTGGACCAGGTTGCTGCCTTGCAAACCTGTTCCGTCGAAGCCTGATGCCGAAGCGCCCAAGAGGCGCTGACTGCCCGAGTAGAGTGCACTCTGATACCTGCTGGAATCGGCGCGCCTCTAATGCGGTAGGACTCCTGAATAGTCAAACGAATCCATCTGGCTATGGTCGATTTTGAGGCAGCGAGTCCCTTCCTGCGCCCTTCTGGGAGCACGAACAGCATGTCCATCTGGCGAAAGGGTGCCGTCCTCGACACATATCTCTGGAGGGCTCTCACCAGGTCTAACGTGTGAAGAGCCTTTTCCACACGGTGTACCGGTGTTGGACAAAATGAAGGCAAGACAACATCTTCATTAATGTGAAAAGAGGACACGACTTTCGGCAGAAAAGGAGGGGCTGGTCTGAGCACCACCTTATCCTTACGGAAAATGAGGAACGGAGCTCGACAGGATAGGGCCGCCACCTCTGAAACCCGCCTGATAGAAGTGATGGCCACTAGGAACGCCACTTTCCCGGACAGGTACCTCAAAGAGACATCCTGAAGCGGTTCAAATGAAGCTTCCTGCAGAACACTTAAGACCAGGTTAAGGTCCTAGGCGCCCATAGGCGCCTTATAGGGAGGTACCAAATGGGAGACTCCCTGGATGAAAGTCATCACCTGCATATTGGTAGCAAAACTGCGCTGGAACAGGATGGATAAGGCCGATATTTGTCTCCTGGGGAACTTGGGGCCAGGCCCGAGTCTAGGCCCGGCTGGAGAAAAGCCAAGATGTTGGGGATCGAGAATCTCAGCAGAGAAACACCGCGGCCTCGACACCAAGCGAAGAACACCTTCCAGGTGTGGTGGTAAATTCGTGCTGAAGCAGGCTTCCGTGCGCTAATCATTGTAGCGACCACCTTGCTCCTGAACCCCGCCTGGGTTAGAATCCAAGATTCAACGGCCATGCCATCAAACACCGGGCCCCTGAGTTCGGGTGGCAAGTCGACCCTTGAGAAAGTAGATCCGGGCGCTCTGGTAGGCGCCAAGGGACGTCGGTGAGTAGCAGCATTATATCTGCGTAAAACGCTCGACAGGGCTAATCCGGGGCCAGCAGAAGTGCCGGCCCCCCTTCCGTCTTGATCTTCTTGACGACTCTCGGAAGTAGTGGCAACCAACGCGTCCACAGCGATTGCCTGCGGGTCCCTGGCCCGAGCAACATATGTGGGCACCTTGGCGCTCACTCTGGACGCCATCAGGTCCACATCCAGAGTTTCCCACAGCTGACAAATCTGCTGAAAGACTTCGGGATGAAGAGACCACTCTCCGGACGCAAGACCCTGCCGGCTGGGAAAATCTGCCGCCCAGTTTTCCACGCCCGGGATGTGGACAGCCGAAAACACCGAGTGGTTTGCTTCGGCCCACTGCAGAACGTGCCCCACCTCGCGCATGGTTGCTCTGCTGCGGGTGCCCCCTTAGTGATCTATGTAAGCCACTGCCGTGGCGTTGTCCGACTGAATCCGGACCGGGCGGCCTGCTAGAAAGTGATGAAACTTTTGCAGAGCCAGCCGAATTGCTCATATCTCCAATAAGTTGATCGGGAGGCGTGCCTCCAGTGGCGACCACAGTCCCTGGGTCGTGAGGTGGCGAAACACCGCTCCCCAGCCGAGGAGACTGGCGTCGGTTGTCATCACCCCAATGGTCTGGGGGGAAAGGTTCCCCTGGGTCAGAGAGGAACTGGTTAACCACCATCCGAGCGACTGACTGACTTGAAAAGACAGTCGGCACTGCCGATCGAGCGTGAAGGGATTCTTGTCCCCAGCTGACAAAAGGGCGTGCTGCAGGGGGCGAAGATGTAACTGGGCGAACGGTACCGCTTCCATTGCTGCCACCATTTTCCCTAGACTCCTCATCCCGGATCGGATGGTATGAGGGATTGGTTGCCGAAGTGTCCGGACTCCCTGCCGGAGCGCTCGCACCTTTTCCTGAGGGAGAATTACCAACCCTTGGCGAGTGTCGAGAATCATTCCTAGGAAGGAGATCCTTTGAGCTGGCACAAGGGATGACTTCTTCACATAGACCAACCACCCTAAGGGGGCAAGAGTATCTGGCGTGATGTTGACATTTTCCTCGCATGCCCATATTGAAGGGCCTTTGACCAAGAGGTCATTCAGATAAGGCAAGACGACTATGCCTCGAGAATGCAGTATGGCCATGATGACTACCATAACCTTTGTGAACACTCTGGGGCCGTGGCTAGCCCGAAGGGTAGTGCTACAAACTGAAAACGTAGATCGCTGATGGCGAAGTGTAGAACCCTCTGATGAGGGAAAAATGGGAATATGCAGATATGCGTCCTGGATATCTATTGCGGCCAAGTATTCTCCCTGCTCCATGGCAGATAGGACTGACCGGAGAGACTCCATCCGGAAACGTCTGATCCCGATGAATTTGTTCAGAAGCTTCAGGTCCAAAACAGGCCTGACAGACCCATCCTTTTTGGGAGCCGCAAAAAGGTTGGAACAGAACCCCTAATTTTTTTCATGTTCCGGTACTGGAACCATGACTCCGTTGTGCTGGAACGATTTGATGGCTCCCAATGGAGCACTTGCCTGGGCATTCACTCTGGGAAGCCGGGAAAGAAAAAACCATCTTGGCGGCTATCTGACAAATTCTATTTTGTAACCTGAGGCCACCAATTCCTTTACCCATGCGTCGTGAGCGACATTGGCCCAGACGTGGAAAAACCAGAGTAGGCGGCCGCCCACCTTGCCGATGTCGTCTGGTAAAGGCCTCGAGTCATTTGGCCGACGATCTTTGGGATCTGGATCCCCTCGATCTGGGCTGCTGAGTACACAATCTCCCCAATGGGTTGGCTCTATACGAGACCTGTCGCTCCCTTATCCTGGTTGGGGGCGGCCTGAGGCGGCGGAATTGGCTGCTGTAGTTCACCCGGTGTTGCGAAAGGCCAGAGAACGTGCCTGAAACGGGTGACGAAAAAGCGGTTTGACCCTTTGTTGAGGGAGAAACCCTCTCCTTCCTCCTGTGGAGTCGGAGATAAGTTTATCCAATTTCTCCCCAAATAGGCGGCCGCACTGATAAGGCAGGGAAGTCAAGTACTTCTTAGAAGAAGAATCGGCTCTTCTGATCGAAATTGCATTAGCGGCAGCAAGTGCCGAGCAATTGGCCGCATCCAAAGATGCACTGATTACATAGTCTCTGGCCATCGCCATCTGACCTGCGACCTCTGAAATCTCTGCAGGTAGATCCTGCTCCTGCGCAACGTTGTATAATGTCTCGGACCAGGATATCATACCCTTGGCTACCCAAGTTGCTGCGAACGAGGGAGGGAGTGCTGACCCTGACGCCTCATATACTGAGCGAGCTAAGCTCTGTATAAGACGATCTGTGGGATCCTTAATCGAGGAAACACTAGGGACGGATAGCAGGGTCTTAGTGGCTAGGCCCGAAACCGGAGGATCCACCATCGGGGATTCCATCCATCTTTTACTGAGGTCCGGAGCAAACGGATACCTTGTTTCGAGTGCCTTTTGACCCGAGAAACGCCTGTCTGGACGTTCTCTGTGCTGCCGCACTATGTCCTCAAACTCCAGGTGAGAGGAACAAATTCTGTGCGGGCGCTTCACTCACTTAAATGCCACTTTATGCCCCGTAGCCGCTGCGGGATCATCCTCAATCCCCAGGGTCTAATTGACGGCTTCTGTGAGGCTGTCCACCGATTCACGTGACCCTGGAGTGTCCAGGTCAATGGGCTCGTTTGGGTTGCAAACTGAGGTCTGCTCGCTATCAACCACTGGTAACGGGGAGCGAGAAGCAGAGCTTACGGATGCCAAGGCACCGGATAGACAGGGCGACACCGTGTGGATTCGTTTCCTCCGGGTCTGCCTGGAGAGCGGCCCCTGCAGGCCGGAGGCTTTTGTGAGGTGGAGGTTCCCTCTGAGGCCGGCGAGCCATTGTCTCTGCCCCTATCTGGGGCTTGAAGGGACTCTATCGCTCTCGTAAGCGACGCCATGGACTGTGACAGTGATCAGGGCCACTACGGGGGATCTGACACATTGGTCGCAGTGGAGGGCTCCTGGGCTCGTTCGGATTCGTAGACTTCGTATAATCGCTTGATCTGTGCCCGCGGAAACGTAGCCCGACAAGAGATGCATGCAGCATAAAAGAACGTGTGCATCTTTGCCTTTTCGGACATACTGTATCTGTCCGCTGCTGGGGATGTGGGGAATAGGTAGCACCTCGTTTTCCCTGTAGCGTGGCCTCTCGGGCAGCACTTACCCCAGTCCTGCGTCCCCCCATCCTGGCTGCTTCTTCAAATGGCGCGCCACCAGCTGTGGGAGTGAGCCAGCATGTAAAAACCGCTCTAGGGGCGGTGCTTTCGTTCTGCGGCCTAGCCGCACGCCGAAGCCGGGGCCTAAATTTCTTCGCCGCCGCCCAGTGCGGGCCGCCGGAAGCGACTCGCGGCTCCAGGGGCGGGACTTCTGGCCTCGGCAGCCTCAATTTTTCCCCTACCCCACCGGGGGGGGCGTGCGGTTCCATGGCGCTGAAAAAACATGGCGCTACTAACCGTTGCGGCGCCGCCTGACGAGTCCTGCCACTCTTGCCTTGCATGGCCGGTGGCTTCCGCCGGCTGGGGCTCCAGCCCTCTGATTTTTGCAGGAGCCCTCCCAGACCCTCTCCTCACCGATGATCCTCTTCAGCCTGAGCGCAGGTATGTGAGGGGGCCTTGATAAAATAGGACGGTGCAGGCACCCTAGCTCCATCTAACCCCTTCAGGGGGTGAGGAGAGGGACCGTCCGCCACCTTGCAGCACCGCAGTCTAAGCATTGGTGGAGCAGTGGGGGCCGCACGGACTAGTCTTGTGCCTCTGTACAGCCCATGGTTTCAATACCTAGGGGAGGTCAGAGCTAAGTCCGGCATTGTGTCCCACGACGCGGGAGAGGATACGTGGAGGCGACACTCTCACGTGCTCGCCGTTGTTGGTTTGGGGAAATCGGACCCTTCTCAATAGGATCCGTTGCCCCTGTCACATCTTCATGGGAAAAAGACGAAAAAAGTCTGGAGATAAAAAAACAGATGTGTGCCTCCATGGACACTAAGCAAAAAACTGATTTCCACCCGCAATAGAGGCGAGGGTGTATACTGCGGAGGAGGAGCTAACCTCTTTTTTTCACTTAGTGTTAGCCTCCTAGCGGCAGAAGCATACACCCACTGTCTCTGTGTCCCCCAATGAGGCGAAGGAGAAAATATGTCTTACATTCTAGGCTCTTCAAAGTAGCCACCTTTTGCTTTGATTACTGCTTTGCACACTCTTGGCATTCTCTTGATGAGCTTCAAGAGGTAGTCACCGGAAATGGTTTTCACTTCACAGGTGTGCCCTGTCAGGTTTAATAAGTGGGATTTCTTGCCTTATAAATGGGGTTGGGACCATCAGCTGTGTTGTGCAGAAGTCTGGTGGATACACAGCTGATAGTCCTACTGAATAGACTGGTAGAATTTGTATTATGGCAAGTAAAAAGCAGCTAAGTAAAGAAAAACGAGTGGCCATCATTACTTTAAGAAATGAAGGTCAGTCAGTCCGAAAAATTGGGAAAACTTTGAAAGTGTCCCCAAGTGCAGTGGCAAAAACCATCAAGCGCTACAAAGAAACTGGCTCACATGAGGACCGCCCCAGGAAAGGAAGACCAAGGGTCACCTCTGTTGCGGAGGATAAGTTCATCCGAGTCACCAGCCTCAGAAATCGCAGGTTAACAGAAGCTCAGATTAGAGACCAGGTCAATGCCACACAGAGTTCTAGCAGCAGACATCTCTACAATAACTGTTAAGAGGAGACTTTGTAAAGCAGGCCTTCATGGTAAAATAGCTGCTAGGAAACCACTGCTAAGGTCAGGCAACAAGCAGAAGAGACTTGTTTGGGCTAAAGAACACAAGGAATGGACATTAGACCAGTGGAAATCTGTGCTTTGGTCTGATGAGTCCAAATTTGAGATCTTTGGTTCCAACCACCGTGTCTCTGTGCGACGCAGAAAAGGTGAACGGATGGACTCTACATGCCTGGTTCCAACCGTGAAGCATGGAGGAGGAGGTGTGATGGTGTGCTTTGCTGGTGACACCGATGGAGATTTATTCAAAATTGAAGACATACTGAACCAGCATGGCTACCACAGCATCTTGCAGCGGCATGCTATTCCATCCGGTTTGCGTTTAGTTGGACCATCATTTATTTTTCAACAGGACAATGACCCCAAACACACCTCCAGGCTGTGCAAGGGCTATTTGACCAAGAAGGAGAGTGATGGGGTGCTACGCCAGATGACCTGGCCTCCACAGTCACCAGACATAAACCCAATCGATATGGTTTGGGGTGAGCTGGACCGCAGAGTGAAGGCAAAAGGGCCAACAAGTGCTAAGCATCTCTGGGAACTCCTTCAAGACTTTTGGAAGACCATTTCCGGTGACTACCTCTTGAAGCTCATCAAGAGAATGCCAAGAGTGTGCAAAGCAGTAATAAAAGCAAAAGCTGGCTACTTTGAAGAACCTAGAATATAAGACATATTTTCAGTTGTTTCACACTTTTTTTTGTTAATTATATAATTCCACATGTATTAATTCATAGTTTTGATGCCTTCAGGGCGAATCTACAATTTTCAAAGTCATGAAAATAAAGAAAACTCTTTGATTGAGGTGTGTCCAAACTTTTGGTCTGTACTGTGAATAAATATATATATATATATATATATATATATATATATATATATATATATATATATATATATATATATATATATAAATAATTGCCTTGTAATGTTTTCATTTCCTGTTCTATCCAGATGTCACCGTATCCCAGAATTCCAAGTGGAGGAAGTTCACCGACCGCCATGTTGGGACACCCAAGTGGTGGGTGTCTCAATATGGAAGCTGCTGCTGGTACCAACCTATTGCGCGGTACCACCAGTGGAACACCGTCGCATCACACACACACACTCACGCAGTCTCATGAACGGTCTCACCAGCGGAACACTGTCGCACTGCGCCAATACCGCGCAGGCGCAGTGAATCATTCGGCTAATCCCAGGGGCAGATGTGCGAAGTGTCTACAGGCAGAGGAAGCCAGTCACATTAAAGGGGTTTCCCCACAAACAACAGTTCATTTTAAAAATTGAACCACATCTCCTGGGCTGGGGAGGAAGCAAAAGACAATACTGACATTACAGCAGGGGATCACAGAGGATTCATTTTGTGATGTAAAATATTTCATTCACTGTTTATAAACAATATTTTACCTCACAAAATGTATTCTCTGCGATCTCCTGCTGTAATGTCAGTATTGTCCTTTTTCCCTTCCCTGCCCAGGAGCTGTGGTATGTTCTGTACACGGTCAGACACAGGGGTGAGAGAGACAGAGCACAGAGGGGAGACAGCTCAAACGGGACAGCACATGAGGGGAGAACACAGCACAGGAAGGAGAGAGACAGCAGACAAGGGGGATAGCACATGGGGTAGACAGGTCAAAGAAGAGAGCACAGACGGAAGTCAGCACATGGGGAAAGAGAGAGTGGATAGGTGGGTGAGCACATGGGGGGAGAGATTCTCAACGCTGCCAAGCCTGCCCCCATCGTGACATTACCGCCCTCCCAATATATATATTTATATTCAAACACTATGTCGTATAATATATGGTCATGGAGTGGCGGTATTTAACCTTTTATATGATATAATTGGTCTTAGTACAATGGACTTCATTCTGTAATAGGATGATGATAACATTTGTTATTTAATAACTGTATGATTGCACTATTTAGAAAATGATCTTATTGCTGTATGATTTTTATATTTTTATGGGTAGAGGGATATGTATTTATAAACTCTAACCCTACTGAGCCCCATGCATCTCTGCAACATGCTGGTGGTGCCCAGGTTTAAGTTTTGTCCTTGATTACGGATGAGCGGACCCATGGATGTTCGTCAGAACTTGACCTGAACTCAATAGAAGTCAATGGGGAACCGAAGTTCAATGCTTTAAAATGGATGTAAAATGGATATAGTCAGGGCTAGGGGGCTGTAAAAAGAAGAAAAATGGGGGTAGGAGGACAATTGCCCTGCAAACAAATGTGAATAGAAAAAATGACTTAAAATAACATAAAAATAAATAAATAAATGATAATCTTTAACCAGGAGGCGGAGGTCAAAGCGGAGGAGGAAGTTGAGGAGGAGGTGTAAGTGGCGGTGTAGAAGTGGAAGTGGCAGGGGAGGAGGTAGCCAATACTGTTTTCATGTTTAACTTTTACTTATTTTTTGGCGGGTACTCTGAAAACAGGTTCTGTGGGGGGGATTCTGCATATAGGCAACCTGCTGGCCAATCTCTCTGGACACAGGCAGTGTATACAAAGTGTATGTGCTTTTTTGGGGTGCAAAGACAAATGAGGAGAGCATCAAGTAGGAGACGTGCCCGTCTTGCTGTTGATGTTGGTGTAGCTGCTGCAGGGAGAGAGTGTACGTGGTCGATCTGTGCCTGCTACGCACCCAAATGAAACACATTCTACTGGTGCATGCAGGCAACAGAACTAGGAGTTGGCAACTTGGACTCAACCTGCCTAAATGGCTTCACGTTCCTCCTAAAGAACCAGAGGGCAGAGCAGAGGGCAAATTAACCACAAGAGGAGAAGTGTACTGAACAAAAAAAAAAAAGATGCTAGAATGAGTAAAGTAAATAACAAAATAATAAACAAAGAATAAAGCAATTACTGTTAACAAATATACAGCCAACTTACTAAAGATAAACAGAAGATAGATGCATAGTATAGCAAAGAAACAGCAAGGTGAAAATCTTTAGTTGAAAGCTCATAGACTGGCTCCAATCATCAATAGAATATCAGAACATCTAAATGAATCTATCACCTGAAGGAAATGCCCACTGGGGGACAGAATAAAAATACCAGTGTGAAACTAGGCATACTGCAACCAGAAAACTCAACCCAAACACCCAGAGAAAAGGTGTCTCCTGTGGCTGGGCAGAAAGAGAAACCGACGGCAGAACACAAGCTCAAGAGAAATAAGGAGCATGACAGTTTCAACATCATAGTGGAAGAGTATGTGTCCACACGTCTCCACATACTGAGTGATGGGTCGGCCTCATTTAACTTCTGGGTCTCCAAATTGGACACATGGCTTGAGCTTGCCCTTTACATCTTGGAGGTGCTGCCTGCTCTGCGGAAAGTGTACTACAGGACTGTGTGTTTAACATGGCAGGAGGTGTAATCACAGACTGGCGAATGTGATTGTCCACAGTTAACGCGAGCAAGCTCACATTCATTAAAATGAACCAGGCAAAGATTCCACAGGACTTGTCCGTATCTTTGGCTGAATTGAGAAGTATACTTTCACTATATTTATGATCTTCCAATCATCTGGACGGGCTTAAAAGGATGATCTGCTTACATTCCACAATAACTTCAACAAGTTGCACCCAACCATAAATCTCACGCTCAACTTGCCCAAAGTCTGAAGGACATTTTCTGGACACGACCATATACATAAAACACAGTAACATACAAACATCAATTTACCATAAACACATATCTTAAATGGAACAGCCTTCATGAAAGACACACAACACAAAAAAAATCCATAATCTACAGTCAAGCTCTGAGATAGACTGTTGAGACAGTGAGAATAGAAAACTACACCTGGTATCAGTGAGGAGTAGTTTCCTACAACAAGGATACCATCCACTGGTAATAAATGAACAGATCCAAAACCCAAGAAGAAACCTAATGGACTATAAAACAGAGGGATGAGAACAAGGCGCCTCTTATGGTCACATACAACTCCCGCATGAGCATGTTAAGGAAAACTGGTGCCGATCTTCAACCCATAGGGGCTATAAGCTAAAAAATATTCCTAAATCTACCATTCCACTCCTACAAACAGCCCCCAAACTTAAGGAATCTCTTGTCAGAAGTGTCCTGTCATCACTATCAGAGATGGGGACATTCCTCTTCAACAGTTAAAGTGCAAGACTTGTACTCACATTTTAACAACAAAAACAGTCTACATATCCAGCACAAATAAGATCATGGATGTCTTTTCATGTGCATCCCCCATTGTGGTGTACATGATACAATGTACAATGTGCCGTGGAGGGACATATATTGGGGAAACTAAACAAAAACTACAAAACGAGGATGAATCTTCCAATTTCCTTCTATGATGGAATCACTGACTGGGTGGATCAAGGAAATGCGGTAGATATAGTGTATCTCGACTTCAGCAAATCATTTGATAATGCATCTCATACTATCCTTATAGAAAAAATGACCACGTATGGGATCGACAAGGCTACGGTTAGGTGAATTCATACCTGACTCAGTGATCGTGGTGGTGATAAATGGTTGCACATCCAATTGGAAAAGTATTTCAAGTGGGATACCACAAGGCTCTGTCCTGGCCCCAGTGTTGTTCAACATTTTTATAAATGATCTAGATAAGGAAACTGAAGGTAAACTAATCAAATCTGTAGACAATGCAATGCTAAGAGGGATAGCTAACACTAGATAAGACAGGGAAAGGATTCAGGATAATCTAGATAAGCTTAAACAATGGACAGTGAATAACAGAATGGTATTTTACATCGAGAAATGCAAGATTCTACATCTGGGCAAGAAAAACGAAAATTACATCTATAGAATGGGAGGAACAGAACTAAGCAACATTACGTGTGAAAAAGACTTGGGTATACTAATAGATCTCATACTGCACACGAGTCAACAATGTGATGCAGCAGCAAAATAAGGGAAACACAGTTTTAGGATGTATTAAGAGAAGCATAGAGTCTAGATCACGTGAAGTTATTATCCCCCTCTATTCCTCATTGGTCAGGCCTCATCTGGAATACTATGTCCAGTCCTGGGCACCACATTTTAAGGAAGACATTGAAAAACTGGAGTAAGTTCAGAGAAGAGCTATCAGGATGGTGAGCGAACTGCAAAGTATGTCCTACGAGGAACGTTTAAAGGATCTGGGAATGTTTAGCTTGCAAAAAAGAAGGCTAAGGGGAGACTTATTAGCTGTCTACAAATATCTGAAAGGCTGTCTCACTATAGAGAGATCATCTTTATTCTCATTTGCACATGGTAACATGAGAAGCAATGGAATGAAACAGAGAAGATACAGATTAGATATTAGAAAAAACTTTTTGACAGTGAGGGTAATCAATGAGTGGAACAGGCTGACACGCAATGGAATACTTATGAAAGGTAATTCAATGACAATCCTGAAGTGTTCTGCACATGATCAGTAAATTTCAGTCCGTATTTGCAGCGTTTTATTTTCTGCAGCATGTCAATTCTTTGTGCGTTTTTTGACACATTGAATGGACAAGAAAAAACCGCATGCAAAAACGCACAAAAAACGCGCGTATTTTCTGCTGCACTTTTCTGCCAAGAGGTGCAGAAACCTTGCAGAAATTTCGGCAAGCAAATACGCAACGTGTGCACATAGTCTAAGGAATGAGCTAGACACACCGGTCGGGAAACATTTCTCTGGACCTAAACACAATATGACAGATTAAGGGTAAATTCAGACAGAGCGTTTTTGCTGCCTTTTTTCTGCAGAAAAACCTGATTTCTTGGCAGGAAAGAAGCTGCGGCAAAAACGCAGGTTTAGGTTACGTTTTTGGTGCATTTTTTTCATGCGTTTGTGTCTCTTTGTGCATGCTAATAAAGTTGAGTGCCTCCAGAGGAAAAAAAAAAATAACTGCTTCCTGTAGAACCACCCATAACATTAATGCTCATCCTCCTATACCAAGACATGGCTACTGCCAGACACTCCCTCACAATAGCTCTCTATCAGGACACCTCACTACCTGACACTACCTCACAATAGCTCACTATCAGGAAACCTCACAATAGCTCACTATCAGGACACCTCACTACTACCTGACACTCCGTCACAATAGCTCTCTATCAGGACACCTCACTACCTGACACTACCTCACAATAGCTCACTATCAGGAAACCTCACTACTACCTCACAATAGCTCACTATAAGGACACCTCACTATCAGATACTAGCTCACTATCAGGAAACCTAACTACTACCAGACACTACCTCACGATAGCTCACTATCAGGACACCTTACTACTACCAGACACTACCTCACAATAGTTCACTATCAGGACACCTCACTACTACCAGACACTACCTCACAATAGCTCACTATCAGGACACCTCACTACCAGGGCTGTGGAGTCGGTAAGCCAAACCTGCGACTCCGACTCCTCAATTTCCCTTACACCGACTCCGACTCCAACTCCGACTCCCACACATATTGCTTATATTTAAGTGAAAAATTTATTGTAGTACAATGTGAACCTCAGACATTTAATCATTTTTATGATCCAATAATCAAGATATTTAGATAGAACAGAATATATATTGGTGTACTACCCGGTTTTCATTCTTTTTGGTACAGATACGATATGGATAGACAGATATGGATAAATGGATATATAGATAGAGCAGATTTCTAATCTGCTTTTGCTATTGAAAACATTATCTATGAGCTCAAAAACCTTTCAGGTGATGCAGTTTTTTAAAAAGATGATCAGCTTTTGCAGCTGAAAAACGTATCCTCAAAAAACACAGGAAAAACGCTGTGTGTGAATGTAGCCTTAGATCAGGAATAGAACAGTCAATTATAGGACATTTCATAACTTTCCCAAACTCCTATAAAAAAATATTCAGCACATCCTGCATTGAATTACTGTACCCAATTTATTATATATTTTAGGAGTCGGAGTCGGTCCATTTTATACCGACTCCAACTCCGACTCCGACTCCACCAAAATGAGCACCGACTCCGACTCCGACTCCACGGCTCCGACTCCACAGCCCTGCTCACTACCTGACACTACTTCACAATAGCTCACTATCAGGACACCTCACTACTACCAGACACTACCTCACAATAGCTCACTATCAGGACACCTCACTACCTGACACTACCTCACAATAGCTCACTACCAGGAAACCTCACAACCACCTGACACTACCTCACAATAGCTCACTATCAGGAAACCTCACCACCACCTGACACTACCTCACAATAGCTCACTATCAGGACACCTCACTGCTACCAGACACTACGTCACAATAGCTCACTATCAGGACACCTCACTACTACCAAACAATACCTCACAATAGCTCACTATCAGGACACCTCACTACTGCCAGACACTACCTCACAATAGCTCACTATCAGGACACCTTACTACTACCAGACACTACCTCACAATAGCTCACTATCAGGACACCTCACTACTGCCAGACACTACCTCACAACAGCTCACTATCAGGACATCTTACTACTACCAGACACTACCTCACAATAGCTCACTATCAGGACACCTCACTACCTGCCACTACCTCACAATAGCTCACTATCAGGACACCTCACTACCAGACACTACCTCACAATAGCTCACTATCAGGACACCTCACTACTACCAGACACTACCTCCCAATAGCTCACTATCAGGAAACCTCACCACCACCTGACACTACCTCACAATAGCTCACTATCAGGACACCTCACTACTACCAGACACTACCTCACAATAGCTCACTATCAGGACACCTCACTACTACCAGACACTCCCTCACAATAGCTCACTATCAGGACACCTCACTACTGCCAGACACTCCCTCACAATAGCTCACTATCAGGACACCTCACTACTACCATACACTACCTCACAATAGCTCACTATCAGGACACCTCACTACTGCAAGACACTACCTCACAATAGCTATCAGGACACCTCACTACCTGCCACTACCTCACAATAGCTTACGATCAGGACACCTCACTACAAGACACTACCTCACAATAGCTCACTATCAGGACACCTCACTACTACCAGACACTACCTCACAATAGTTCACTATCAGTACACCTCACTACTACCAGACACTACCTCACAATAGCTCACTATCAGGACACCTCACTACTACCAGACACTACCTCACAATAGCTCACTATCAGGACACCTCACTACTACCAGACACTACCTCACGATAGCTCACTATCAGGACACCTCACTACTGCCAGACACTACCTCACAATAGCTCACTATCAGGACACCTCACTACCTGCCACTACCTCACAATAGCTCACTATCAGGACACCTCACTACCAG
This sequence comes from Dendrobates tinctorius, assembly GCF_039654945.1. NCBI lineage: Eukaryota > Metazoa > Chordata > Amphibia > Anura > Dendrobatidae > Dendrobates > Dendrobates tinctorius. The sequence goes on along the minus strand of NW_027361937.1, from coordinate 907,813 downwards.
ACACTACCTCACAATAGCTCACTATCAGGACACCTCATTACTACCAGACACTACCTCCCAATAGCTCACTATGAGGAAACCTCACCACCACCTGACACTACCTTACAATAGCTCACTATCAGGACCCCTCACTACTACCATACACTACCTCACAATAGCTCACTATGAGGAAACCTCACCACCACCTGACACTACCTTACAATAGCTCACTATCAGGACACCTCACTACTACCAGACACTACCTCACAATAGCTCACTATCAGGACACCTCACTACCTGCCACTACCTCACAATAGCTCACTATCAGGACACCTCACTACCAGACACTACCTCACAATAGCTCACTATCAGGACACCTCATTACTACCAGACACTACCTCCCAATAGCTCACTATGAGGAAACCTCACCACCACCTGACACTACCTTACAATAGCTCACTATCAGGACCCCTCACTACTACCATACACTACCTCACAATAGCTCACTATGAGGAAACCTCACCACCACCTGACACTACCTTACAATAGCTCACTATCAGGACACCTCACTACTACCAGACACTACCTCACAATAGCTCACTATCAGGACACCTCACTACTACCAGACACTCCCTCACAATAGCTCACTATCTGGACACCTCACTACTACCAGACACTCCCTCACAATAGCTCACTATCAGGACACCTCACTACTACCAGACACTACCTCACAATAGCTCACTATCAGGACACCTCACTACTACCAGACACTACCTCAGGATAGCTCACTATCAGGACACCTCACTACTGCCAGACACTACCTCACAATAGCTCACTATCAGGACACCTTACTACTACCAGACACTACCTCACAATAGCTCACTATCAGGACACCTCACCACCTGCCACTACCTCACAATAGCTTACTATCAGGACACCTCACTACAAGACACTACCTCACAATAGCTCACTATCAGGACACCTCACTACTACCAGACACTACGTCACAATAGCTCACTATCAGGACACCTCACTACTACCAGACTCTACCTCACAATAGCTCACTATCAGGACACCTCACTACTACCAGACACTACCTCACAATAGTTCACTATCAGGACACCTCACTACTGCCAGACACTACCTCACAATAGCTCACTATCATGACAACTCACTACTGCCAGACACTCCCTCACAATAGCTCTCTATCAGGACACCTCACTACCTGACACTACCTCACAATAGCTCACTATCAGGACACCTCACAACCACCTGACACTACCTCACAATAGCTCACTATCAGGAAACCTCACAACCACCTGACACTACCTCACAATAGCTCACTATCAGGAAACCTCACCACCACCTGACACTACCTCACAATAGCTCACTATCAGGACACCTCACTGCTACCAGACGCTACCTCACAATAGCTCACTATCAGGACACCTCACTACTACCAAACACTACCTCACAATAGCTCACTATCAGGACACCTCACTACTGCCAGACACTACCTCACAATAGCTCACTATCAGGACACCTTACTACTACCAGACACTACCTCACAATAGCTCACTATCAGGACACCTCACTACTACCAGACACTACCTCACGATAGCTCACTATCAGGACACCTCACTACTGCCAGACACTACCTCACAACAGCTAACTATCAGGACATCTTACTACTACCAGACACTACCTCACAATAGCTCACTATCAGGACACCTCACTACCTGCCACTACCTCACAATAGCTCACTATCAGGACACCTCACTACCAGACACTACCTCACAATAGCTCACTATGAGGAAACCTCACCACCACCTGACACTACCTTACAATAGCTCACTATCAGGACACCTCACTACTACCAGACACTACCTCACAATAGCTCACTATCAGGACACCTCACTACTACCAGACACTCCCTCACAATAGCTCACTATCTGGACACCTCACTACTACCAGACACTCCCTCACAATAGCTCATTTAATCATTTTTATGATCCAATAATCAAGATATTTAGATAGAACAGAATATATATTGGTGTACTACCCGGTTTTCATTCTTTTTGGTACAGATACGATATGGATAGACAGATATGGATAAATGGATATATAGATAGAGCAGATTTCTAATCTGCTTTTGCTATTGAAAACATTATCTATGAGCTCAAAAACCTTTCAGGTGATGCAGTTTTTTAAAAAGATGATCAGCTTTTGCAGCTGAAAAACGTATCCTCAAAAAACACAGGAAAAACGCTGTGTGTGAATGTAGCCTTAGATCAGGAATAGAATAGTCAATTATAGGACATTTCATAACTTTCCCAAACTCCTATAAAAAAATATTCAGCACATCCTGCATTGAATTACTGTACCCAATTTATTATATATTTTAGGAGTCGGAGTCGGTCCATTTTATACCGACTCCAACTCCGACTCCGACTCCACCAAAATGAGCACCGACTCCGACTCCGACTCCACGGCTCCGACTCCACAGCCCTGCTCACTACCTGACACTACTTCACAATAGCTCACTATCAGGACACCTCACTACTACCAGACACTACCTCACAATAGCTCACTATCAGGACACCTCACTACCTGACACTACCTCACAATAGCTCACTACCAGGAAACCTCACAACCACCTGACACTACCTCACAATAGCTCACTATCAGGAAACCTCACCACCACCTGACACTACCTCACAATAGCTCACTATCAGGACACCTCACTACAAGACACTACCTCACAATAGCTCACTATCAGGACACCTCACTACCTGACACTACCTCACAATAGCTCACTATCAGGACACCTCACTACTACCAGACACTACCTCACAATAGCTCACTATCAGGACACCTCACTACTACCAGACACTCCCTCACAATAGCTCACTATCAGGACACCTCACTACTGCCAGACACTCCCTCACAATAGCTCACTATCAGGACACCTCACTACTACCATACACTACCTCACAATAGCTCACTATCAGGACACCTCACTACTACCAGACACTACCTCACGATAGCTCACTATCAGGACACCTCACTACTGCAAGACACTACCTCACAATAGCTATCAGGACACCTCACTACCTGCCACTACCTCACAATAGCTCACTATCAGGACACCTCACTACCTGCCACTGCCTCACAATAGCTTACGATCAGGACACCTCACTATAAGACACTACCTCACAATAGCTCACTATCAGGACACCTCACTACTACCAGACACTACCTCACAATAGTTCACTATCAGTACACCTCACTACTACCAGACACTACCTCACAATAGCTCACTATCAGGACACCTCACTACTACCAGACACTACCTCACAATAGCTCACTATCAGGACACCTCACTACTACCAGACACTACCTCACGATAGCTCACTATCAGGACACCTCACTACTGCCAGACACTACCTCACAATAGCTCACTATCAGGACACCTCACTACTACCAGACACTACCTCACAATAGCTCACTATCAGGACACCTCACTACCTGCCACTACCTCACAATAGCTCACTATCAGGACACCTCACTACCAGACACTACCTCACAATAGCTCACTATCAGGACACCTCATTACTACCAGACACTACCTCCCAATAGCTCACTATGAGGAAACCTCACCACCACCTGACACTACCTTACAATAGCTCACTATCAGGACCCCTCACTACTACCATACACTACCTCACAATAGCTCACTATGAGGAAACCTCACCACCACCTGACACTACCTTACAATAGCTCACTATCAGGACACCTCACTACTACCAGACACTCCCTCACAATAGCTCACTATCAGGACACCTCACTACTACCAGACACTCCCTCACAATAGCTCACTATCTGGACACCTCACTACTACCAGACACTCCCTCACAATAGCTCACTATCAGGACACCTCACTACTACCAGACACTACCTCACAATAGCTCACTATCAGGACACCTCACTACTGCCAGACACTACCTCACAATAGCTCACTATCAGGACACCTTACTACTACCAGACACTACCTAACAATAGCTCACTATCAGGACACCTCACTACCTGCCACTACCTCACAATAGCTTACTATCAGGACACCTCACTACAAGACACTACCTCACAATAGCTCACTATCAGGACACCTCACTACTACCAGACACTACGTCACAATAGCTCACTATCAGGACACCTCACTACTACCAGACTCTACCTCACAATAGCTCACTATCAGGACACCTCACTACTACCAGACACTACCTCACAATAGTTCACTATCAGGACACCTCACTACTGCCAGACACTACCTCACAATAGCTCACTATCATGACACCTCACTACTGCCAGACACTCCCTCACAATAGCTCTCTATCAGGACACCTCACTACCTGACACTACCTCACAATAGCTCACTATCAGGACACCTCACTACTACCAGACACTACGTCACAATAGCTCACTATCAGGACACCTCACTACCTGACACTACCTCACAATAGCTCACTATCAGGAAACCTCACAACCACCTGACACTACCTCACAATAGCTCACTATCAGGAAACCTCACCACCACCTGACACTACCTCACAATAGCTCACTATCAGGACACCTCACTGCTACCAGACGCTACCTCACAATAGCTCACTATCAGGACACCTCACTACTACCAAACACTACCTCACAATAGCTCACTATCAGGACACCTCACCACTGCCAGACACTACCTCACAATAGCTCACTATCAGGACACCTCACTACCTGCCACTACCTCACAATAGCTCACTATCAGGACACCTCACTACTACCAGACACTACCTCACAATAGCTCACTATCAGGACACCTCACTACTACCAGACACTCCCTCACAATAGCTCACTATCAGGACACCTCACTACTGCCAGACACTCCCTCACAATAGCTCACTATCAGGACACCTCACTACTACCAGACACTACCTCACAATAGCTCACTATCAGGACACCTCACTACTACCAGACACTACCTCACGATAGCTCACTATCAGGACACCTCACTACTGCAAGACACTACCTCACAATAGCTATCAGGACACCTCACTACCTGCCACTACCTCACAATAGCTCACTATCAGGACACCTCACTACCTGCCACTACCTCACAATAGCTTACGATCAGGACACCTCACTACAAGACACTACCTCACAATAGCTCACTATCAGGACACCTCACTACTACCAGACACTACCTCACAATAGTTCACTATTAGTACACCTCACTACTACCAGACACTACCTCACAATAGCTCACTATCAGGACACCTCACTACTACCAGACACTACCTCACAATAGCTCACTATCAGGACACCTCACTACTACCAGACACTACCTCACGATAGCTCACTATCAGGACACCTCACTACCTGCCACTACCTCACAATAGCTCACTATCAGGACACCTCACTACCAGACACTACCTCACAATAGCTCACTATCAGGACACCTCATTACTACCAGACACTACCTCCCAATAGCTCACTATGAGGAAACCTCACCACCACCTGACACTACCTTACAATAGCTCACTATCAGGACCCCTCACTACTACCATACACTACCTCACAATAGCTCACTATGAGGAAACCTCACCACCACCTGACACTACCTTACAATAGCTCAATATCAGGACACCTCACTACTACCAGACACTACCTCACAATAGCTCACTATCAGGACACCTCACTACTACCAGACACTCTCTCACAAAGCTCACTATCAGGACACCTCACTACTACCAGACACTCCCTCACAATAGCTCACTATCAGGACACCTCACTACTACCAGACACTACCTCACAATAGCTCACTATCAGGACACCTCACTACAACCAGACACTACCTCAGGATAGGTCACTATCAGGACACCTCACTACTGCCAGACACTACCTCACAATAGTTCACTATCAGGACACCTTACTACTACCAGACACTACCTCACAATAGCTCACTATCAGGACACCTCACTACCTGCCACTACCTCACAATAGCTTACTATCAGGACACCTCACTACAAGACACTACCTCACAATGGCTCACTATCAGGACACCTCACTATTGCCAAACACTACCTCACAATAGCTCACTATCAGGACACCTCACTACTGCCAGACACTACCTCACGATAGCTCACTATCAGGACACCTCACTACTACCAGACACTACCTCACAATAGTTCACTATCAGGACACCTCACTACTGCCAGACACTACCTCACAATAGCTCACTATCATGACACCTCACTACTGCCAGACACTCCCTCACAATAGCTCTCTATCAGGACACCTCACTACCTGACACTACCTCACAATAGCTCAATATCAGGACACCTCACTACTACCAGACACTACGTCACAATAGCTCACTATCAGGACACCTCACTACCTGACACTACCTCACAATAGCTCACTATCAGGAAACCTCACAACCACCTGACACTACCTCACAATAGCTCACTATCAGGAAACCTCACCACCACCTGACACTACCTCACAATAGCTCACTATCAGGACACCTCACTGCTACCAGACGCTACCTCACAATAGCTCACTATCAGGACACCTCACTACTACCAAACACTACCTCACAATAGCTCACTATCAGGACACCTCACTACTGCCAGACACTACCTCACAATAGCTCACTATCAGGACACCTCACTACCTGCCACTACCTCACAATAGCTCACTATCAGGACACCTCACTACTACCAGACACTACTTCACAATAGCTCACTATCAGGACACCTCACTACTACCAGACACTACCTCCCAATAGCTCACTATCAGGAAACCTCACCACCACCTGACACTACCTCACAATAGCTCACTATCAGGACACCTCACTACCTGACACTACCTCACAATAGCTCACTATCAGGACACCTCACTACTACCAGACACTCCCTCACAATAGCTCACTATCAGGACACCTCACTACTACCAGACACTCCCTCACAATAGCTCACTATCAGGACACCTCACTACTACCAGACACTACCTCACAATAGCTCACTATCAGGACACCTCACTACTACCAGACACTACCTCACGATAGCTCACTATCAGGACACCTCACTACTGCAAGACACTACCTCACAATAGCTATCAGGACACCTCACTACCTCACAATAGCTCACTATCAGGACACCTCACTACCTGCCACTACCTCACAATAGCTTACGATCAGGACACCTCACTACAAGACACTACCTCACAATAGCTCACTATCAGGACACCTCACTACTACCAGACACTACCTCACCATAGTTCACTATCAGTACACCTCACTACTACCAGACACTACCTCACAATAGCTCACTATCAGGACACCTCACTACTACCAGACACTACCTCACAATAGCTCACTATCAGGACACCTCACTACTACCAGACACTACCTCACGATAGCTCACTATCAGGACACCTCACTACTGCCAGACACTACCTCACAATAGCTCACTATCAGGACACCTCACTACTACCAGACACTACCTCACAATAGCTCACTATCAGGACACCTCACTACCTGCCACTACCTCACAATAGCTCACTATCAGGACACCTCACTACCAGACACTACCTCACAATAGCTCACTATCAGGACACCTCATTACTACCAGACACTACCTCCCAATAGCTCACTATGAGGAAACCTCACCACCACCTGACACTACCTTACAATAGCTCACTATCAGGACCCCTCACTACTACCATACACTACCTCACAATAGCTCACTATGAGGAAACCTCACCACCACCTGACACTACCTTACAATAGCTCACTATCAGGACACCTCACTACTACCAGACACTACCTCACAATAGCTCACTATCAGGACACCTCACTACTACCAGACACTCCCTCACAATAGCTCACTATCAGGACACCTCACTACTACCAGACACTCCCTCACAATAGCTCACTATCAGGACACCTCACTACTACCAGACACTCCCTCACAATAGCTCACTATCAGGACACCTCACTACTACCAGACACTACCTCAGGATAGCTCACTATCAGGACACCTCACTACTGCCAGACACTACCTCACAATAGCTCACTATCAGGACACCTTACTACTACCAGACACTACCTCACAACAGCTCACTATCAGGACATCTTACTACTACCAGACACTACCTCACAATAGCTCACTATCAGGACACCTCACTACCTGCCACTACCTCACAATAGCTCACTATCAGGACACCTCACTACTACCAGACACTACCTCACAATAGCTCACTATCAGGACACCTCACTACTACCAGACACTCCCTCACAATAGCTCACTATCAGGACACCTCACTACTGCCAGACACTCCCTCACAATAGCTCACTATCAGGACACCTCACTACTACCAGACACTACCTCACAATAGCTCACTATCAGGACACCTCACTACTACCAGACACTACCTCACGATAGCTCACTATCAGGACACCTCACTACTGCAAGACACTACCTCACAATAGCTATCAGGACACCTCACTACCTGCCACTACCTCACAATAGCTCACTATCAGGACACCTCACTACCTGCCACTACCTCACAATAGCTTACGATCAGGACACCTCACTACAAGACACTACCTCACAATAGCTCACTATCAGGACACCTCACTACTACCAGACACTACCTCACAATAGTTCACTATTAGTACACCTCACTACTACCAGACACTACCTCACAATAGCTCACTATCAGGACACCTCACTACTACCAGACACTACCTCACAATAGCTCACTATCAGGACACCTCACTACTACCAGACACTACCTCACGATAGCTCACTATCAGGACACCTCACTACCTGCCACTACCTCACAATAGCTCACTATCAGGACACCTCACTACCAGACACTACCTCACAATAGCTCACTATCAGGACACCTCATTACTACCAGACACTACCTCCCAATAGCTCACTATGAGGAAACCTCACCACCACCTGACACTACCTTACAATAGCTCACTATCAGGACCCCTCACTACTACCATACACTACCTCACAATAGCTCACTATCAGGACACCTCACTACTACCAGACACTCTCTCACAATAGCTCACTATCAGGACACCTCACTACTACCAGACACTCCCTCACAATAGCTCACTATCAGGACACCTCACTACTACCAGACACTACCTCACAATAGCTCACTATCAGGACACCTCACTACTACCAGACACTACCTCAGGATAGCTCACTATCAGGACACCTCACTACTGCCAGACACTACCTCACAATAGTTCACTATCAGGACACCTTACTACTACCAGACACTACCTCACAATAGCTCACTATCAGGACACCTCACTACCTGCCACTACCTCACAATAGCTTACTATCAGGACACCTCACTACAAGACACTACCTCACAATGGCTCACTATCAGGACACCTCACTATTGCCAAACACTACCTCACAATAGCTCACTATCAGGACACCTCACTACTGCCAGACACTACCTCACGATAGCTCACTATCAGGACACCTCACTACTACCAGACACTACCTCACAATAGCTATCAGGACACCTCACTACCTGCCACTACCTCACAATAGCTCACTATCAGGACACCTCACTACCTGCCACTACCTCACAATAGCTTACTATCAGGACACCTCACTACTACCAGACACTACCTCACAATAGCTCACTATCAGGACACCTCACTACTACCAGACACTACCTCACAATAGTTCACTATCATGACACCTCACTACTGCCAGACACTCCCTCACAATAGCTCTCTATCAGGACACCTCACTACCTGACACTACCTCACAATAGCTCACTATCAGGACACCTCACTACCTGACACTACCTCACAATAGCTCACTATCAGGAAACCTCACAACCACCTGACACTACCTCACAATAGCTCACTATCAGGAAACCTCACCACCACCTGACACTACCTCACAATAGCTCACTATCAGGACACCTCACTGCTACCAGACACTACCTCACAATAGCTCACTATCAGGACACCTCACTACTACCAAACACTACCTCACAATAGCTCACTATCAGGACACCTCACTATTGCCAGACACTACCTCACAATAGCTCACTATCAGGACACCTCACTACTACCAGACACTACCTCACGATAGCTCACTATCAGGACACCTCACTACTGCCAGACACTAGCTCACTATCAGGACATCTTACTACTACCAGACACTACCTCACAATAGCTCACTATCGGGACACCTCACTACCTGCCACTACCTCACAATAGCTCACTATCAGGACACCTCACTACCAGACACTACCTCACAATAGCTCACTATCAGGACACCTCACTACTACCAGACACTACCTCCCAATAGCTCACTATCAGGAAACCTCACCACCACCTGACACTACCTCACAATAGCTCACTATCAGGACACCTCACTACCTGACACTACCTCACAATAGCTCACTATCAGGACACCTCACTACTACCAGACACTACCTCACAATAGCTCACTATCAGGACACCTCACTACTACCAGACACTCCCTCACAATAGCTCACTATCAGGACACCTCACTACTATCAGACACTACCTCACAATAGCTCACTATCAGGACACCCCACTACTACCAGACACTACCTCACGATAGCTCACTATCAGGACACCTCACTACTGCAAGACACTACCTCACAATAGCTATCAGGACACCTCACTACCTGACACTACCTCACAATAGCTCACTATCAGGACACCTCACTACCTGCCACTACCTCACAATAGCTTACGATCAGGACACCTCACTACAAGACACTACCTCACAATAGCTCACTATCAGGACACCTCACTACTACCAGACACTACCTCACAATAGTTCACTATCAGTACACCTCACTACTACCAGACACTACCTCACAATAGCTCACTATCAGGACACCTCACTACTACCAGACACTACCTCACAATAGCTCACTATCAGGACACCTCACTACTACCAGACACTACCTCACGATAGCTCACTATCAGGACACCTCACTACTGCCAGACACTACCTCACAATAGCTCACTATCAGGACACCTCACTACTACCAGACACTACCTCACAATAGCTCACTATCAGGACACCTCACTACCTGCCACTACCTCACAATAGCTCACTATCAGGACACCTCACTACCAGACACTACCTCACAATAGCTCACTATCAGGACACCTCATTACTACCAGACACTACCTCACAATAGCTCACTATCAAGACACCTCACTACTACCAGACACTCCCTCACAATAGCTCTCTATCAGGACACCTCACTACTACCAGACACTACCTCACAATAGCTCACTATCAGGACACCTCACTACTACCAGACACTACCTCAGGATAGCTCACTATCAGGACACCTCACTACTGCCAGACACTACCTCACAATAGCTCACTATCAGGACACCTTACTACTACCAGACACTACCTCAAAATAGCTCACTATCAGGACACCTCACTACCTGCCACTACCTCACAATAGCTTACTATCAGGACACCTCACTACAAGACACTACCTCACAATAGCTAACTATCAGGACACCTCACTACTACCAGACACTACGTCACAATACCTCACTATCAGGACACCTCACTACTACCAGACACTACCTCACAATAGCTCACTATCAGGACACCTCACTACTACCAGACACTACCTCACAATAGTTCACTATCAGGACACCTCACTACTGCCAGACACTACCTCACAATAGCTCACTATCATGACACCTCACTACTGCCAGACACTCCCTCACAATAGCTCTCTATCAGGACACCTCACTACCTGACACTACCTCACAATAGCTCACTATCAGGAAACCTCACAATAGCTCACTATCAGGACACCTCACTACTACCAGACACTACGTAACGATAGCTCACTATCAGGACACCTCACTACTACCAGACACTACCTCACAATAGCTCACTATCAGGACACCTCACTACTACAGGACACTCCCTCACAATAGCTCACTATCAGGACACCTCACTACTACCAGACACTACCTCACAATAGTTCACTATCATGACACCTCACTACTGCCAGACACTCCCTCACAATAGCTCACTATCAGGACACCTCACTACTACCAGACACTACCTCAGGATAGCTCACTATCAGGACACCTCACTACTGCCAGACACTACCTCACAATAGTTCACTATCAGGACACCTTACTACTACCAGACACTACCTCACAATAGCTCACTATCAGGACACCTCACTACCTGCCACTACCTCACAATAGCTTACTATAAGGACACCTCACTACAAGACACTACCTCACAATAGCTCACTATCAGGACACCTCACTATTGCCAGACACTACTTCACAATAGCTCACTATCAGGACACCTCACTACTGCAAGACACTACCTCACAATAGCTATCAGGACACCTCACTACCTGCCACTACCTCACAATAGCTCACTATCAGGACACCTCACTACCTGCCACTACCTCACAATAGCTTACTATCAGGACACCTCACTACTACCAGACACTACCTCACAATAGCTCACTATCAGGACACCTCACTACTACCAGACACTACCTCACAATAGCTCACTATCAGGACACCTCACTACTACCAGACACTACCTCACAATAGCTCACTATCAGGACACCTCACTACTACCAGACACTACCTCACAATAGTTCACTATCATGACACCTCACTACTGCCAGACACTCCCTCACAATAGCTCTCTATCAGGACACCTCACTACCTGACACTACCTCACAATAGCTCACTATCAGGACACCTCACTACTACCAGACACTACGTCACAATAGCTCACTATCAGGACACCTCACTACCTGACACTACCTCACAATAGCTCACTATCAGGAAACCTCACAACCACCTGACACTACCTCACAATAGCTCACTATCAGGAAACCTCACCACCACCTGACACTACCTCACAATAGCTCACTATCAGGACACCTCACTGCTACCAGACACTACCTCACAATAGCTCACTATCAGGACACCTCACTACTACCAAACACTACCTCACAATAGCTCACTATCAGGACACCTCACTATTGCCAGACACTACCTCACAATAGCTCACTATCAGGACACCTCACTACTACCAGACACTACCTCACGATAGCTCACTATCAGGACACCTCACTACTGCCAGACACTACCTCACAACAGCTCACTATCAGGACATCTTACTACTACCAGACACTACCTCACAATAGCTCACTATCAGGACACCTCACTACCTGCCACTACCTCACAATAGCTCACTATCAGGACACCTCACTACTACCAGACACTACCTCCCAATAGCTCACTATCAGGAAACCTCACCACCACCTGACACTACCTCACAATAGCTCACTATCAGGACACCTCACTACCTGACACTACCTCACAATAGCTCACTATCAGGACACCTCACTACTACCAGACACTACCTCACAATAGCTCACTATCAGGACACCTCACTACTACCAGACACTCCCTCACAATAGCTCACTATCAGGACACCTCACTACTATCAGACACTACCTCACAATAGCTCACTATCAGGACACCCCACTACTACCAGACACTACCTCACGATAGCTCACTATCAGGACACCTCACTACTGCAAGACACTACCTCACAATAGCTATCAGGACACCTCCCTACCTGCCACTACCTCACAATAGCTCACTATCAGGACACCTCACTACCTGCCACTACCTCACAATAGCTTACGATCAGGACACCTCACTACAAGACATTACCTCACAATAGCTCACTATCAGGACACCTCACTACTACCAGACACTACCTCACAATAGTTCACTATCAGTACACCTCACTACTACCAGACACTACCTCACAATAGCTCACTATCAGGACACCTCACTACTACCAGACACTACCTCACAATAGCTCACTATCAGGACACCTCACTACTACCAGACACTACCTCACGATAGCTCACTATCAGGACACCTCACTACTGCCAGACACTACCTCACAATAGCTCACTATCAGGACACCTCACTACTACCAGACACTACCTCACAATAGCTCACTATCAGGACACCTCACTACCTGCCACTACCTCACAATAGCTCACTATCAGGACACCTCATTACTACCAGACACTACCTCCCAATAGCTCACTATGAGGAAACCTCACCACCACCTGACACTACCTTACAATAGCTATCAGGACCCCTCACTACTACCATACACTACCTCACAATAGCTCACTATGAGGAAACCTCACCACCACCTGACACTACCTTACAATAGCTCACTATCAGGACACCTCACTACTACCAGACACTACCTCACAATAGCTCACTATCAGGACACCTCACTACTACCAGACACTCCCTCACAATAGCTCACTATCAAGACACCTCACTACTACCAGACACTCCCTCACAATAGCTCACTATCAGGACACCTCACTACTACCAGACACTACCTCACAATAGCTCACTATCAGGACACCTCACTACTACCAGACACTACCTCAGGATAGCTCACTATCAGGACACCTCACTACTGCCAGACACTACCTCACAATAGCTCACTATCAGGACACCTTACTACTACCAGACACTACCTCAAAATAGCTCACTATCAGGACACCTCACTACCTGCCACTACCTCACAATAGCTTACTATCAGGACACCTCACTACAAGACACTACCTCACAATAGCTCACTATCAGGACACCTCACTACTACCAGACACTACCTCACAATAGCTCACTATCAGGACACCTCACTACTACCAGACACTACCTCACAATAGTTCACTATCATGACACCTCACTACTGCCAGACACTCCCTCACAATAGCTCTCTATCAGGACACCTCACTACCTGACACTACCTCACAATAGCTCACTATCAGGACACCTCACTACCTGACACTACCTCACAATAGCTCACTATCAGGAAACCTCACAACCACCTGACACTACCTCACAATAGCTCACTATCAGGAAACCTCACCACCACCTGACACTACCTCACAATAGCTCACTATCAGGACACCTCACTGCTACCAGACACTACCTCACAATAGCTCACTATCAGGACACCTCACTACTACCAAACACTACCTCACAATAGCTCACTATCAGGACACCTTACTATTGCCAGACACTACCTCACAATAGCTCACTATCAGGACACCTCACTACTACCAGACACTACCTCACGATAGCTCACTATCAGGACACCTCACTACTGCCAGACACTAGCTCACTATCAGGACATCTTACTACTACCAGACACTACCTCACAATAGCTCACTATCGAGACACCTCACTACCTGCCACTACCTCACAATAGCTCACTATCAGGACACCTCACTACCAGACACTACCTCACAATAGCTCACTATCAGGACACCTCATTACTACCAGACACTACCTCCCAATAGCTCACTATGAGGAAACCTCACCACCACCTGACACTACCTTACAATAGCTCACTATCAGGACACCTCACTACTACCAGACACTACCTCACAATAGCTCACTATCAGGACACCTCACTACTACCAGACACTCCCTCACAATAGCTCACTATCAAGAAACCTCACTACTACCAGACACTCCCTCACAATAGCTCACTATCAGGACACCTCACTACTACCAGACACTACCTCACAATAGCTCACTATCAGGACACCTCACTACTACCAGACACTACCTCAGGATAGCTCACTATCAGGACACCTCACTACTGCCAGACACTACCTCACAATAGCTCACTATCAGGACACCTTACTACTACCAGACACTACCTCAAAATAGCTCACTATCAGGACACCTCACTACCTGCCACTACCTCACAATAGCTTACTATCAGGACACCTCACTACAAGACACTACCTCACAATAGCTAACTATCAGGACACCTCACTACTACCAGACACTACGTCACAATACCTCACTATCAGGACACCTCACTACTACCAGACACTACCTCACAATAGCTCACTATCAGGACACCTCACTACTACCAGACACTACCTCACAATAGTTCACTATCAGGACACCTCACTACTGCCAGACACTACCTCACAATAGCTCACTATCATGACACCTCACTACTGCCAGACACTCCCTCACAATAGCTCTCTATCAGGACACCTCACTACCTGACACTACCTCACAATAGCTCACTATCAGGAAACCTCACAATAGCTCACTATCAGGACACCTCACTACTACCAGACACTACGTCACGATAGCTCACTATCAGGACACCTCACTACTACCAGACACTACCTCACAATAGCTCACTATCAGGACACCTCACTACTACAGGACACTCCCTCACAATAGCTCACTATCAGGACACCTCACTACTACCAGACACTACCTCACAATAGTTCACTATCATGACACCTCACTACTGCCAGACACTCCCTCACAATAGCTCACTATCAGGACACCTCACTACTACCAGACACTACCTCAGGATAGCTCACTATCAGGACACCTCACTACTGCCAGACACTACCTCACAATAGTTCACTATCAGGACACCTTACTACTACCAGACACTACCTCACAATAGCTCACTATCAGGACACCTCACTACCTGCCACTACCTCACAATAGCTTACTATCAGGACACCTCACTACAAGACACTACCTCACAATAGCTCACTATCAGGACACCTCACTATTGCCAGACACTACTTCACAATAGCTCACTATCAGGACACCTCACTACTGCAAGACACTACCTCACAATAGCTATCAGGACACCTCACTACCTGCCACTACCTCACAATAGCTCACTATCAGGACACCTCACTACCTGCCACTACCTCACAATAGCTTACTATCAGGACACCTCACTACAAGACACTACCTCACAATAGCTCACTATCAGGACACCTCACTACTACCAGACACTACCTCACAATAGCTCACTATCAGGACACCTCACTACTACCAGACACTACCTCACAATAGCTCACTATCAGGACACCTCACTACTACCAGACACTACCTCACAATAGTTCACTATCATGACACCTCACTACTGCCAGACACTCCCTCACAATAGCTCTCTATCAGGACACCTCACTACCTGACACTACCTCACAATAGCTCACTATCAGGACACCTCACTACTACCAGACACTACGTCACAATAGCTCACTATCAGGACACCTCACTACCTGACACTACCTCACAATAGCTCACTATCAGGAAACCTCACAACCACCTGACACTACCTCACAATAGCTCACTATCAGGAAACCTCACCACCACCTGACACTACCTCACAATAGCTCACTATCAGGACACCTCACTGCTACCAGACACTACCTCACAATAGCTCACTATCAGGACACCTCACTACTACCAAACACTACCTCACAATAGCTCACTATCAGGACACCTCACTATTGCCAGACACTACCTCACAATAGCTCACTATCAGGACACCTCACTACTACCAGACACTACCTCACGATAGCTCACTATCAGGACACCTCACTACTGCCAGACACTACCTCACAACAGCTCACTATCAGGACATCTTACTACTACCAGACACTACCTCACAATAGCTCACTATCAGGACACCTCACTACCTGCCACTACCTCACAATAGCTCACTATCAGGACACCTCACTACTACCAGACACTACCTCCCAATAGCTCACTATCAGGAAACCTCACCACCACCTGACACTACCTCACAATAGCTCACTATCAGGACACCTCACTACCTGACACTACCTCACAATAGCTCACTATCAGGACACCTCACTACTACCAGACACTACCTCACAATAGCTCACTATCAGGACACCTCACTACTACCAGACACTCCCTCACAATAGCTCACTATCAGGACACCTCACTACTATCAGACACTACCTCACAATAGCTCACTATCAGGACACCCCACTACTACCAGACACTACCTCACGATAGCTCACTATCAGGACACCTCACTACTGCAAGACACTACCTCACAATAGCTATCAGGACACCTCCCTACCTGCCACTACCTCACAATAGCTCACTATCAGGACACCTCACTACCTGCCACTACCTCACAATAGCTTACGATCAGGACACCTCACTACAAGACATTACCTCACAATAGCTCACTATCAGGACACCTCACTACTACCAGACACTACCTCACAATAGCTCACTATCAGGACACCTCACTACTACCAGACACTACCTCACAATAGCTCACTATCAGGACACCTCACTACTACAGGACACTCCCTCACAATAGCTCACTATCAGGACACCTCACTACTACCAGACACTACCTCACAATAGTTCACTATCATGACACCTCACTACTGCCAGACACTCCCTCACAATAGCTCACTATCAGGACACCTCACTACTACCAGACACTACCTCAGGATAGCTCACTATCAGGACACCTCACTACTGCCAGACACTACCTCACAATAGTTCACTATCAGGACACCTTACTACTACCAGACACTACCTCACAATAGCTCACTATCAGGACACCTCACTACCTGCCACTACCTCACAATAGCTTACTATCAGGACACCTCACTACAAGACACTACCTCACAATAGCTCACTATCAGGACACCTCACTATTGCCAGACACTACTTCACAATAGCTCACTATCAGGACACCTCACTACTGCAAGACACTACCTCACAATAGCTATCAGGACACCTCACTACCTGCCACTACCTCACAATAGCTCACTATCAGGACACCTCACTACCTGCCACTACCTCACAATAGCTTACTATCAGGACACCTCACTACAAGACACTACCTCACAATAGCTCACTATCAGGACACCTCACTACTACCAGACACTACCTCACAATAGCTCACTATCAGGACACCTCACTACTACCAGACACTACCTCACAATAGCTCACTATCAGGACACCTCACTACTACCAGACACTACCTCACAATAGTTCACTATCATGACACCTCACTACTGCCAGACACTCCCTCACAATAGCTCTCTATCAGGACACCTCACTACCTGACACTACCTCACAATAGCTCACTATCAGGACACCTCACTACTACCAGACACTACGTCACAATAGCTCACTATCAGGACACCTCACTACCTGACACTACCTCACAATAGCTCACTATCAGGAAACCTCACAACCACCTGACACTACCTCACAATAGCTCACTATCAGGAAACCTCACCACCACCTGACACTACCTCACAATAGCTCACTATCAGGACACCTCACTGCTACCAGACACTACCTCACAATAGCTCACTATCAGGACACCTCACTACTACCAAACACTACCTCACAATAGCTCACTATCAGGACACCTCACTATTGCCAGACACTACCTCACAATAGCTCACTATCAGGACACCTCACTACTACCAGACACTACCTCACGATAGCTCACTATCAGGACACCTCACTACTGCCAGACACTACCTCACAACAGCTCACTATCAGGACATCTTACTACTACCAGACACTACCTCACAATAGCTCACTATCAGGACACCTCACTACCTGCCACTACCTCACAATAGCTCACTATCAGGACACCTCACTACTACCAGACACTACCTCCCAATAGCTCACTATCAGGAAACCTCACCACCACCTGACACTACCTCACAATAGCTCACTATCAGGACACCTCACTACCTGACACTACCTCACAATAGCTCACTATCAGGACACCTCACTACTACCAGACACTACCTCACAATAGCTCACTATCAGGACACCTCACTACTACCAGACACTCCCTCACAATAGCTCACTATCAGGACACCTCACTACTATCAGACACTACCTCACAATAGCTCACTATCAGGACACCCCACTACTACCAGACACTACCTCACGATAGCTCACTATCAGGACACCTCACTACTGCAAGACACTACCTCACAATAGCTATCAGGACACCTCCCTACCTGCCACTACCTCACAATAGCTCACTATCAGGACACCTCACTACCTGCCACTACCTCACAATAGCTTACGATCAGGACACCTCACTACAAGACATTACCTCACAATAGCTCACTATCAGGACACCTCACTACTACCAGACACTACCTCACAATAGTTCACTATCAGTACACCTCACTACTACCAGACACTACCTCACAATAGCTCACTATCAGGACACCTCACTACTACCAGACACTACCTCACAATAGCTCACTATCAGGACACCTCACTACTACCAGACACTACCTCACGATAGCTCACTATCAGGACACCTCACTACTGCCAGACACTACCTCACAATAGCTCACTATCAGGACACCTCACTACTACCAGACACTACCTCACAATAGCTCACTATCAGGACACCTCAGTACCTGCCACTACCTCACAATAGCTCACTATCAGGACACCTCATTACTACCAGACACTACCTCCCAATAGCTCACTATGAGGAAACCTCACCACCACCTGACACTACCTTACAATAGCTATCAGGACCCCTCACTACTACCATACACTACCTCACAATAGCTCACTATGAGGAAACCTCACCACCACCTGACACTACCTTACAATAGCTCACTATCAGGACACCTCACTACTACCAGACACTACCTCACAATAGCTCACTATCAGGACACCTCACTACTACCAGACACTCCCTCACAATAGCTCACTATCAAGACACCTCACTACTACCAGACACTCCCTCACAATAGCTCACTATCAGGACACCTCACTACTACCAGACACTACCTCACAATAGCTCACTATCAGGACACCTCACTACTACCAGACACTACCTCAGGATAGCTCACTATCAGGACACCTCACTACTGCCAGACACTACCTCACAATAGCTCACTATCAGGACACCTTACTACTACCAGACACTACCTCAAAATAGCTCACTATCAGGACACCTCACTACCTGCCACTACCTCACAATAGCTTACTATCAGGACACCTCACTACAAGACACTACCTCACAATAGCTCACTATCAGGACACCTCACTACTACCAGACACTACGTCACGATAGCTCACTATCAGGACACCTCACTACTACCAGACACTACCTCACTATAGCTCACTATCAGGACACCTCACTACTACCAGACACTACCTCACAATAGTTCACTATCAGGACACCTCACTACTGCCAGACACTACCTCACAATAGCTCACTATCATGACACCTCACTACTGCCAGACACTCCCTCACAATAGCTCTCTATCAGGACACCTCACTACCTGACACTACCTCACAATAGCTCACTATCAGGAAACCTCACAATAGCTCACTATCAGGACACCTCACTACTACCAGACACTACGTCACAATAGCTCACTATCAGGACACCTCACTACTACCAGACACTACCTCACAATAGCTCACTATCAGGACACCTCACAATAGCTCACTATCAGGACATCTTACTACTACCAGACACTACCTCACAATAGCTCACTATCAGGACACCTCACTACTACCAGACACTCCCTCACAATAGCTCACTATCAGGACACCTCACTACCTGACACTACCTCACAATAGCTCACTATCAGGACACCTCACTACCAGACACTACCTCACAATATCTCACTATCAGGACACCTCATTACTACCAGACACTACCTCCCAATAGCTCACTATGAGGAAACCTCACCACCACCTGACACTACCTCACAATAGCTCACTATCAGGACACCTCACTACTACCAGACACTACCTCACAATAGCTCACTATCAGGACACCTCACTACTACCAGACACTACCTCACAATAGCTCACTATCAGGACACCTCACTACTACCAGACACTACCTCACAATAGCTCACTATCAGGACACCTCACAATAGCTCACTATCAGGAAACCTCACTACCTCACAATAGCTCACTATCAGGACACCTCACTACTACCAGACACTACGTCACAATAGCTCACTATCAGGACACCTCACTACTACCAGACACTACCTCACAATAGCTCACTATCAGGACACCTCACTACTACCAGACACTACCTCACAATAGCTCACTATCAGGACACCTCACTACTACCAGACACTACCTCACAATAGCTCACTATCAGGACACCTCACTACTACCAGACACTCCCTCACAATAGCTCACTATCAGGACACCTCACTACTACCAGACACTACCTCACAATAGCTCACTATCAGGACACCTCACTACTACCAGACACTACCTCACAATAGCTCACTATCAGGACACCTCACTACTACCAGACACTACCTCACAATAGCTCACTATCAGGACACCTCACAATAGCTCACTATCAGGAAACCTCACTACCTCACAATAGCTCACTATCAGGACACCTCACTACTACCAGACACTACGTCACAATAGCTCACTATCAGGACACCTCACTACTACCAGACACTACCTCACAATAGCTCACTATCAGGACACCTCACTACTACCAGACACTACCTCACAATAGCTCACTATCAGGACACCTCACTACTACCAGACACTACCTCACAATAGCTCACTATCAGGACACCTCACTACTACCAGACACTCCCTCACAATAGCTCACTATCAGGACACCTCACTACTACCAGACACTACCTCACAATAGCTCACTATCAGGACACCTCACTACCTGACACTACCTCACAATAGCTCACTATCAGGAAACCTCACAACCACCTGACACTACCTCACAATAGCTCACTATCAGGAAACCTCACCACTACCTCATAATAGCTCACTATCAGGACACATCACTGCTACCAGACACTACCTCACAATAGCTCACTATCAGGACACCTCACTACTACCAAACACTACTTCACAATAGCTCACTATCAGGACACCTCACTACTGCCAGACACTACCTCACAATAGCTCACTATCAGGACACCTTACTACTACCAGACACTACCTCACAATAGCTCACTATCAGGACACCTCACTACTACCAGACACTACCTCACAATAGCTCACTATCAGGACACCTACTACTACCAGACACTCCCTCACAATAGCTCACTATCAGGACACCTCACTACTACCAGACACTCCCTCACAATAGCTCACTATCAGGACACCTCACTACTACCACACACTACCTCACAATAGCTCACTATCAGGACACCTCACTACCTGCCACTACCTCACAATAGCTTACTATCAGGACACCTCACTACAAGACACTACCTCACAATAGCTCACTATCAGGACACCTCACTACTACCAGACACTACGTCACAATAGCTCACTATCAGGACACCTCACTACTACCAGACACTACCTCACAATAGCTCACTATCAAGACACCTCACTACTACCAGACACTACCTCACAATAGTTCACTATCAGGACACCTCACTACTGCCAGACACTACCTCACAATAGCTCACTATCATGACACCTCACTACTGCCAGACACTCCCTCACAATAGCTCTCTATCAGGACACCTCACTACCTGACACTACCTCACAATAGCTCACTATCAGGAAACCTCACAATAGCTCACTATCAGGACACCTCACTACTACCAGACACTACGTCACAATAGCTCACTATCAGGACACCTCACTACTACAGGACACTCCCTCACAATAGCTCACTATCAGGACACCTCACTACTACCAGACACTACCTCACAATAGTTCACTATCATGACACCTCACTACTGCCAGACACTCCCTCACAATAGCTCACTATCAGGACATCTTACTACTACCAGACACTACCTCACAATAGCTCACTATCAGGACACCTCACTACTACCAGACACTACGTCACAATAGCTCACTATCAGGACACCTCACTACTACCAGACACTACCTCACAATAGCTCACTATCAGGACATCTTACTACTACCAGACACTACCTCACAATAGCTCACTATCAGGACATCTTACTACTACCAGATACTACCTCACAATAACTCACTATCAGGACACCTCACTACCTGACACTACCTCACAATAGCTCACTATCAGGACACCTCACTACCAGACACTACCTCACAATATCTCACTATCAGGACACCTCATTACTACCAGACACTACCTCCCAATAGCTCACTATGAGGAAACCTCACCACCACCTGACACTACCTCACAATAGCTCACTATCAGGACACCTCACTACCTGACACTACCTCACAATAGCTCACTATCAGGACACCTCACTACTACCAGACACTACCTCACAATAGCTCACTATCAGGACACCTCACTACTACCAGACACTACGTCACAATAGCTCACTATCAGGACACCTCACTACTACCAGACACTACCTCACAATAGCTCACTATCAGGACACCTCACTACTACCAGACACTACCTCACAATAGTTCACTATCATGACACCTCACTACTGCCAGACACTACCTCACAATAGCTCTCTATCAGGACACCTCACTACCTGACACTACCTCACAATAGCTCACTATCAGGAAACCTCACTACCTCACAATAGCTCACTATCAGGACACCTCACTACTACCAGACACTACCTCACAATAGCTCACTATCAGGACACCTCACTACTACCAGACACTACCTCACAATAGTTCACTATCAGGACACCTCACTACTGCCAGACACTACCTCACAATAGCTCACTATCAGGACATCTTACTACTACCAGACACTACCTCACAATAGCTCACTATCAGGACACCTCACTACTACCAGACACTACCTCACAATAGCTCACTATCAGGACACCTCACTACTACCAGACACTACCTCACAATAGCTCACTATCAAGACACCTCACTACTACCAGACACTACCTCACAATAGCTCACTATCAGGACACCTCACTACTACCAGACACTACCTCACAATAGCTCACTATCAGGACACCTCACAATAGCTCACTATCAGGAAACCTCACTACCTCACAATAGCTCACTATCAGGACACCTCACTACTACCAGACACTACGTCACAATAGCTCACTATCAGGACACCTCACTACTACCAGACACTACCTCACAATAGCTCACTATCAGGACACCTCACTACTACCAGACACTACCTCACAATAGCTCACTATCAGGACACCTCACTACTACCAGACACTACCTCACAATAGCTCACTATCAGGACACCTCACTACTACCAGACACTCCCTCACAATAGCTCACTATCAGGACACCTCACTACTACCAGACACTACCTCACAATAGCTCACTATCAGGACACCTCACTACCTGACACTACCTCACAATAGCTCACTATCAGGAAACCTCACAACCACCTGACACTACCTCACAATAGCTCACTATCAGGAAACCTCACCACTACCTCATAATAGCTCACTATCAGGACACATCACTGCTACCAGACACTACCTCACAATAGCTCACTATCAGGACACCTCACTACTACCAAACACTACTTCACAATAGCTCACTATCAGGACACCTCACTACTGCCAGACACTACCTCACAATAGCTCACTATCAGGACACCTTACTACTACCAGACACTACCTCACAATAGCTCACTATCAGGACACCTCACTACTACCAGACACTACCTCACAATAGCTCACTATCAGGACACCTACTACTACCAGACACTCCCTCACAATAGCTCACTATCAGGACACCTCACTACTACCAGACACTCCCTCACAATAGCTCACTATCAGGACACCTCACTACTACCACACACTACCTCACAATAGCTCACTATCAGGACACCTCACTACCTGCCACTACCTCACAATAGCTTACTATCAGGACACCTCACTACAAGACACTACCTCACAATAGCTCACTATCAGGACACCTCACTACTACCAGACACTACGTCACAATAGCTCACTATCAGGACACCTCACTACTACCAGACACTACCTCACAATAGCTCACTATCAAGACACCTCACTACTACCAGACACTACCTCACAATAGTTCACTATCAGGACACCTCACTACTGCCAGACACTACCTCACAATAGCTCACTATCATGACACCTCACTACTGCCAGACACTCCCTCACAATAGCTCTCTATCAGGACACCTCACTACCTGACACTACCTCACAATAGCTCACTATCAGGAAACCTCACAATAGCTCACTATCAGGACACCTCACTACTACCAGACACTACATCACAATAGCTCACTATCAGGACACCTCACTACTACAGGACACTCCCTCACAATAGCTCACTATCAGGACACCTCACTACTACCAGACACTACCTCACAATAGTTCACTATCATGACACCTCACTACTGCCAGACACTCCCTCACAATAGCTCACTATCAGGACATCTTACTACTACCAGACACTACCTCACAATAGCTCACTATCAGGACACCTCACTACTACCAGACACTACGTCACAATAGCTCACTATCAGGACACCTCACTACTACCAGACACTACCTCACAATAGCTCACTATCAGGACATCTTACTACTACCAGACACTACCTCACAATAGCTCACTATCAGGACATCTTACTACTACCAGATACTACCTCACAATAACTCACTATCAGGACACCTCACTACCTGACACTACCTCACAATAGCTCACTATCAGGACACCTCACTACCAGACACTACCTCACAATATCTCACTATCAGGACACCTCATTACTACCAGACACTACCTCCCAATAGCTCACTATGAGGAAACCTCACCACCACCTGACACTACCTCACAATAGCTCACTATCAGGACACCTCACTACCTGACACTACCTCACAATAGCTCACTATCAGGACACCTCACTACTACCAGACACTACCTCACAATAGCTCACTATCAGGACACCTCACTACTACCAGACACTACGTCACAATAGCTCACTATCAGGACACCTCACTACTACCAGACACTACCTCACAATAGCTCACTATCAGGACACCTCACTACTACCAGACACTACCTCACAATAGTTCACTATCATGACACCTCACTACTGCCAGACACTACCTCACAATAGCTCACTATCAGGACACCTCACTACCTGACACTACCTCACAATAGCTCACTATCAGGAAACCTCACTACCTCACAATAGCTCACTATCAGGACACCTCACTACTACCAGACACTACCTCACAATAGCTCACTATCAGGACACCTCACTACTACCAGACACTACCTCACAATAGTTCACTATCAGGACACCTCACTACTGCCAGACACTACCTCACAATAGCTCACTATCAGGACATCTTACTACTACCAGACACTACCTCACAATAGCTCACTATCAGGACACCTCACTACTACCAGACACTACCTCACAATAGCTCACTATCAGGACACCTCACTACTACCAGACACTACCTCACAATAGCTCACTATCAGGACATCTTACTATTACCAGACACTACCTCACAATAGCTCACTATCAGGACACCTCACTACTACCAGACACTACCTCACAATAGCTCACTATCAGGACACCTCACTACTACCAGACACTACCTCACAATAGCTCACTATCAGGAAACCTCACTACTACCTGACACTACCTCACAATAGCTCACTGTCACTATGGACACTTCACTAACCATCCCAAGCTCTTGGCTGCGAGGTCACTTACTGCTGGCCATGACTTTTCTGCAGAACAAAAGCAGCAAGTAATGATACCTGCGTTTTTTGCAGCGTTTTTTTCAACGCCCATTCAAGCCAATGGGTGAAAAACGCAGCAAAAACACAGAAAGAAGTGACATGCTCTGTTCAAAAAACGCAGCAAAGCACAAAATCCTGATGACACAAAAAACAATGTGTGTGCATGAGATTTCTGAAATCTCATAGGCTTTGCTGGTAATGGAAAAAGCAGCTGAAAATTAGCAGAAAAAAAACACAGCAAAATGCAAAGTGTGAACATACCCTAAAAAGTATTAAATACTGAAAGGTCATTTTAAGGAGAGAGAGAAAAATCTAGGAATTCAAATTGATAAGGATTTTTGGTTCTTTGAAAATGAGAGTCAATACATCTAGACTTAGGTCTCAATACTTGGATTCAATTCACACCTCCACTATAATGACTGCAGATCACCAAACTCCTAAGCCAGTGATAGCGAACCTTTCTGAGACCGAGTGCCCAAACTGCAACCTAAAACCCAATTATTTATGACGAAGTGCCAACACATGCCAAATGCCCCATCATGATCCCCTTCATGTAGAAATATGCCCCATCATGATCCCCTTCATGCAGAAATTCCCCATCATGATCCCTTTCATGCAGAAATATGCCCCATCATGATCCCCTCCACCGTGGGCAGCATTGTGGCTTAGTGGATAGCACTGCAGCCTTGCAGCGCTGGAGTCCTGGGTTCAAATCCCACCAAGGACAACATCTGCAAGGAGTTTGTATGTTCTCCCCGTGTTTGCGTGGGTCTCCTCCGGGTACTCCGGTTTCCTCCCACATTCCAAAGACATACTGATAGGGAATTTAGATTGTGAGCCCCATCGGGGACAGTGATGATAATGTGTGCAAACTGTAAAGTGCTGCAGAATATGTTAGCGCTATATAAAGATTATTATTATGATCCCCTTCACGTAGAAATATGCTCCATCATGATCCCCTTCATGCAGAAATGCCCCATCATGTAGAAATTATTCCACCATCTCCATCATTTCCTCCTCCCCATCTCCCCATCAATGGCCCTCTCCCCATCATTGACAAATACACCACAGCGGCCGCCAGCTTCCTTCCTCTCACTCCCTTTCACACAACGAGAGGCGCGACCGCGGCTAAATTACATCATCATTCAGCTCCACAGCTGCGCCGCTCAATGTGTGAGAGCCTGAGAGGCAGGAAATTGCAGCTCCAGATCAGTGAGGCGAGACCGCGTGCCAGCTGAGAGGGCTCTGCATGCCATTGGTTCGCCACCACGTCTCCATCTGTAACAAAAAGTGTAAAGTGCTGCGGAATATTTTGGCACTATATGAAAAAAATATTATTATTATTATATAACCTTGATTCATCTTTAGGAGGAATCACCCCTTCTACAAATGTCCTGTGTTATTATCTCTTAATTGTGTTCTCTTTTCAGTAATGCATTTGTAAACCAGCCTGATGAAGGAGCTTCCATGCTTGGAAAGCTTGCAAACATACATCTTGTTGGCTAACCGGAATACTTTTGCCATTTAGGGTGAGTGCACACGCTGCGGATTCACCTGCGGATTTTTCCGTGTGGATTTGCAGGTAAAACCGCAGGTAAAGTGACCTGCGGTTTTCCTGCGGATTTGCCAGCGGTTTTCCCCTGCGGAGTGACACCTGGACAATGGAACAGGTGTCAAACTGCTGCGGAATCCGCAGAAAGAATTGACATGCTGATTTAAAACTGCGGAAAAATCCGCAGCACGTGCACTGCAGATTTGAAATCCCATTGGCTAACATTGTACTGTACAATGTCTGCGGAACTGCTGCGGATCTGCAGGGCCCAATCCACTGCGGATCCGCAGCGTGTGCACATACCCTCAGGGTATTTGAATAGTTTTTTCTAGATAACATGGTACCACAATATATCGTATACACTCGCGTATAAGCCGAGATTTTCAGCCCATTTTCTGGGCTGAAAGTCCCCCTCTCGGCTTATACGCAAGTCATATACGCCAGGGGGCTGGTGGGTGAGGGTGAGCGGGGGTGTCAGATCATACTTACCCCCCCTGGCGCGGTCTCTGCAGCCCACCCGCTCATTAAAGTCATGAATATGCGCATATTCATGACTTTAATGAGTGGTACCACGTGACCGCTGAAGGAAGAGCTGCCGGAGACCGCGCCAGGAGGGGCTGCAGAGACCGCACCAGGGGTGGGTGAGTATATGCGATGTTCACCTGTCGCCGGTCCATCGCTGCGCCCGCTCTGTCCTGCGCATCCTCTGTCAGTGACGTTCAGGCAGCAGAGGGCGCGAGTCAATAAGTTTTCCCAGTTTTTTGTGGCAAAATTAAGGGAGGGTCGGCTTATACACGAGTATATACGGCAATAATTGTTTTATTGTACACCAGCTGCCAAACACATGTATCTCAGGTCCTTCATGTAGAGGATACTTAAAACTGTACCTTTGGCCCTTCACGTCTGATAGGATCACCAGCTTTGGGTTTTAAACTGCAAAATGAACAAAGCAAATAAAATCAATACACATATAGCCATTATGTCCTCCATAACCAACTAATGGAAGACGCAAACTTTTTTTTTATTATTTTGCTTTGCTATTTTTCCTCCCCTTCTTAAAAAAAAGTGGTTTTAGTAGTCAAACTCGGAAACCCATAAGCTTGTTTGTGACATGACCTGTAGTTTTCATAAGTACCATTTTGGGGTCTATAAAACATTCTGATCTCTTTTTATTGCATGTTTTTGAGAGTGACAGCTTTT
Source organism: Dendrobates tinctorius (assembly GCF_039654945.1). Taxonomy (NCBI): domain Eukaryota; kingdom Metazoa; phylum Chordata; class Amphibia; order Anura; family Dendrobatidae; genus Dendrobates; species Dendrobates tinctorius. Next base: position 877,417 of record NW_027361937.1, on the reverse strand, counting down.
TCCCCACCATCAGATCCATCACTGCTGAGTATAATTTCAAGATTCTCCTAAATTTATGTCTGGCATGAAACCTAGTTAATAGTGATGAGTAAACGTGCTCGGATAAGGTGTAATCTGAGCATGCTCGGGTGCTAACCAAGTGTCTTCAGCATGCTCGAATAATATGTTCGAGTCCCTGCAGTTGTATGTTATGCAGCTGTTCACCAGGCGTAACACATGCAGGGGTGGCCTGTTTGTTAGGCAATCCCTGCATGAGTTGTGACTGCCAACAGCCGCGAGACATGCAACCGCAGGGACTTGAACATATTTGAGCAAGCCGAAGACACTCGGTTAACACCTTATCCGAGCACGTTCGCTCATCACTATTAGTTAACCACTTCTGCCAGGAAACCAACATGTTATTAGACTATCCCCATCTCTCATTTCCTCAGGTTTTTTTTTTTTTTTTAAAAAACCTATTGCAAATGTTATTTTACTGAGGGCAAATATAGGGATTCAGAAGGTGTCATCTGAGAAATGGACAACCCCTTTAAAGATAACTTTGATTGCAGCAACTTTGATTGGTTCAATCTGCGGCGCAGCTGGCCCAAGTAACATGTTTTGAATCCTGGTAATTGTACTGACCTGGAGAATAATGTTGCCAGGTCATTTTTACAGCACACTGAACACTGTAAAAACAAAACTCAACACATGACGGTATTGCAGATTTTTTACCCCCATTTCTGTGCATTTTGAATTGTCCCATTTTCCAGTTCCCTGTATGGTAAAATGAATGAAGTCATTCAAAACCATTACTCGCCCACAAGAAATAAAAAAAAAAAGTTATGGCTCTTGAAAGAAAGGGACGAAAAAATGGAAGCCTGAACACGAAAAAACGTAACAAAAAAAATCATGTCAGTGAAGGAGTTAACGGGCTCAAATTTCGCTGCAGAGCTGGTCGCACAATGAACCATGTGGGTCCCACAGATGTAATCAGACCATGCCGATGACATGACTATTTATACTCACGATGTAAGTCCTGAGGAATTCCGCTCATTTAGTGAGCTTTGTCCTGGGGGGCGCCCCTTTCTCTGTAAAACAAACACAATTTTCATATCCCCTTTTAATGAAGATTAATTAGCAACCCATTAGGGTGTTTACTACCTTTTTGGGCACTGGACTCCTCCGCAGAAATGACTCATCTTCCGCTATTCTTGTTCTCTGGAGAAAGAGAAGAACAGTAAGTTTTGAAGAGGGTTGTCTCAGGTTCATAAATGGGTAACATGCTAAGCGCTTCCAAAAACAAAAACACTTTACAAATTACCTCTTATTAAAAATCTGTTCCTTTTTCAAGAACGGAAGGAATGTTAATTCTGCAGTGCACAGCTTGTTGCCTAGTTTACTGTCCACGAGAGTCCCCAGCTTGGCCACTTACCTAATCAGGACGCATACGGCGTGAGCAGGCTCTATGCTTTACAAGCCTGCTCGCGCGGGGCTGTGACGCTGGCCGGACCGCTGCCAGTAGATGGATGGCTGCTTGCTGCCTTTGGGAGAGCACAAGGCGACCATGCCACTGGTCTGAACTGCCGATCTGCAGGAGCGCACCACCCGCCACAATGCAGGAAGCATCGGGAGACAACCGCTTTAGTGTGTGTGCACACATTACAAATTCTGCTGCGGATCCGCAGCGGTTTTGGCCCTGCGGATCCGCAGCAGTTTCTGCTGGGTGTACCATTATATTCAATGCAAAACAAAAAACGTGCATATGCTGCGGATTTTTCAGAGCGGATTTGCTGCGGTTTTAAATCCACAGCATGTCACTTCTTTGTGCGGAATCCGCAGCGGTTTGGCACCTGCTCCATGATCAGGTGTCAAACCACAGGGGAAAACCGCAGGCTAATCCGCAGGTCTTTTGACCTGCAGATTTACCTGCGATTTAGGCAAATCCGCGCGGAAAAATCCGCAGCAGACTCCGCAGCGTATGCACACACCCGCAAAGAGAGTCTGTCACCACAGTCGATCTCTCTAAAACTGTTAATACGGGCATACAGGTTATAGACTGCTGAGAAAAGTCATACCTGTATGTCTCTTGGATTACGCCTTGTTGTGGAAAAATATCAGCTTTTATCCATTTATGTAAATTATAACTTCCAGGCTATGGGCAGGACGTTGCCCAGAAGATTCCTCTACCTCTGTACTTTATCTCTATATATCTGGCCTCCCACCAGCATCACTCTGTCCCTGTGATGTCGGCCAAAAGAGAGAATCTCATACATGTCTCTTACATTCCTGTTCTTTTATCCACAGTGTTGCACCCTTCTAAGGACATAGGCATAAAGTGCCTTTTGCGCAGGAGCCATTACCAGTGTTGTCTAATGCAGGTGCAGGGTGTGGCAATGCGCAGGCGAGAGATTTCCTCTCAGTCATGCGACGTCACAGGGACAGAGTGATGTGGGTGGGAGGCGAGATATATGGACGTAAAGTACAGAGACAGAGGTATCTTCCAGGCAATGTCCTGCCCATAGCCTGCAAGAGGTGATTTCCATCAGACCTGCCGCCCGCCAAAGGATGTTGTGTAGCCCGCGTAGCTGTATGGGATGTGCCGGCTCCTTCCTGTATTCAGTCGCGTCTGTCACACAGGGCACAGGAATTCTCTCAGCCCCCCGGCGTGCAGTGGTGTGATGAGGTTAACACACTGCTACTATTATCACTGCTGCTGGGCACCTAACAGGAGCGGAGACGGTGCAGGCAATAGTAAGCGCTCCATATCATTGTGGATGGGGGGGAGGGGTAATGATATTGTGAGGGCACATAATAGGGGGACAATGGGGAAAGAGGACACAGTTTTGTGAGAAGCAGTGATGGTGGGGGATGCTTTGCAGAAGACCAGTGTGTGTGTGGGTGGTGATAATTTGGAGAGGGGCAGTGTGCAGGGGATATTTTGAACAGGGGCAGTGTGTGAGGGTCGTATTTTGCAGAAGGACAGCATGCAGGGGATATTTTTGGAGGAGAGCAGTGTTGGGGGGATATTTGGCACAGGCAGCACAGTGGGGGCAATTATTTATTCAGGGACACAGCATGGGAGATATTTTTTTATTTATGGGGGGCAGTATAATGATATTTACATTCTTAAGGGCACCATGTCAGAAAGTGCTGCAGAAAACCAGAGCACAGACAAGCTCTGGGCATGGCGTCTGTGCTACATGGAGACAAACGGGATGGCAATGACTTCAATCAGAGACAATGTCAAATATAAGGTACCGGGAGGTAAATGTTTAATTGTGAACCTGTCTCATCAGTGTATGGTACACAGTCTGAAGACTGTTAACAACGCTCAGTATCTCCTTAATATTATTAAAGACATACTGGGAGTTGTAGGTTCATGTGATACAATTGTACATGTGGTGACCTGACATTGCATTGGATCCCTGTACTAAGTTTGGTGATTTATTCATGTACTGATGATAGTTCTGGCGCTGCATTCATATGCTGACGGTGGTTCTGGCGCTGCATTCATGTGCTGATGATGGTTCTGATCCTGTACACATGTAGATATCCAAAACGGGCTTCATGACCATGTCAAGACTTAAAAATCCCCAAAATGTTGAGATTATAAGGAGGTTTTGGCGGGATTCTGCTTTAAAAACCTCAGTGGATGCCATACGTGTGCTGTACGTGTTTTACAAGGGGATCCATAGACTTGGCCTTTGTCATACGTGCTGCTGGTAAAAAATGGACAGGTCCCTGTGTAGATTACAAGGATACCCAGTCTGCATAAAAACATTGACATGTGAGCAGCCCCATAGGTTATAATGGGTATGTGTGGTATCGGTGAAAAAAACGGATGACACACGTACCAGAAGCACGTGTGAAGGAGGCCTTATGCACTGTCAAGAGCAATAACAGAGGAACAATGTAGTGTAAAACCAGTAATGAATTGCAAATGGACGCTTGTGTTTTTTTAGGTTTTTCCGCTAAAAAAAAGGGCGTATACCCTTTATAGACAATACATAACATATAAAACCTACAAAAGACAAGATGAAAAAAACCCTGCTGTAATTAAATAAGTAAAAAGCAAAAGTGCATTTAAATCATACAGAGTTCTTAGTAATACTGTATTTGATCAAACATAGCATAAAAGCCGTCCCACCATCGACAAGGTGACTCTGTGGTCGGGGCGGTCCTACACTGTCTAATATTAAAAACCTTAATCTGTGTCAAAGTTGACGTCTGTGTGAATAAGGGCAGACAAGGACCGGGTCCCAACCAGTGGACACCAGTCAGGGGAAGCCTTTAAATACAATTTCCAGCTCAGGAGAGGGAGGCCACACCCCAGGTTGCACAGAATGCAAAAATACAAAAAAAAAAAAACACAAAAATTGAGCTTATTCACACAGAGGTCAACTTTGACACAGATTAAGGTTTTTAATATTAGACAGTGTAGGACCGCCCCGACCACAGAGTCACCTTGTCGATGGTGGGATGGCTTTTATGCTATGTTTGATCAAATACAGTATTACTAAGAACTCTGTATGATTTAAATGCACTTTTGCTTTTTACTTATTTAATTACAGCAGGGTTTTTTTCATCTTGTCTTTTGTAGGCTTTGTATGCTTTTTGGCCATGTGAACATGCATTTATATGCTGCATGTGTACCAACTCAAACCAAGCTCAATTTTTGTGTTTTTTCTTAATACATAACATATAGCTGTATTGGTTGAGGTTCTCAATTCACAGATGTGAGCAATTCTAGTAATAGGGGACAGCTGGTGTGGTGAAAGCAAGTAACCTGCAGCTGCTCTCAGAACAGAGCAGTATACAGCCCCCTACATCAGTCAACGGACAGAGGCAGCTGTGATGTCCCTCAGCCTTTATTAGGAGCCACACTTCCCTGTCACAGTTCCTCTTTTACCTCTGCTCATTAACATGTAATGTTTCTTAGACACCATAGAAATAATGGTTAGCTTTTCCCAGGATCAGCACCATTTTTCTCCATGCCATTTAATGTGTCTTGTGTTTTCAGCTCAGCCGCATTCAGCTGGACACTATTATACCATGTTTAATCCTGGACAATCCCTTTAATAATGATTTTCTCGAATATATACATAAAGGCTGGCATGACACCTCTGCATGAAACCAGCAGCAATAACTAATGCTTTCACTTACCTTCACAAAGCTCCCCTCTATCACAGGTTTTACTACAGCCTTGTCTCGATCTGTAAACAGCACCTTGGCCTGTATAACGGAACAGGACAATGCTTAGTAGTAAATACACCAGTCAACCCAGGTCTGCCAGACTAACTTTATGTATTACCTGCTCCAGACAACTACGGCAAGTCTCCCGAATTAGTTGTTCTGGGTCCACCTGATCTCCGACATTCTCCCTCACATTTGTCGCAGCTTTCTGAAAGAACTAGGATTAAAACACAATTAGAACAGACGTGGCTTATTATGCTAGTATATTACAGCCAATGTGCTACACAACATACTCCAACCACTCACATATACAGACTGCTGTATAATCCAGCCATAGTGAGAGCTCATTAGCACTAGTTTATTCATTCTCTGCCCACCTCCACCGAGTGACAGCTGCAGCTTGTACTGATCAGAGTGAGATCTCAGCAGAAACAGGGAGGAGGGACACTGAGGAGCTGTCAGACTGGGTGGATGATTCAGTTTAAACTTTTACATTGCAATGTTGTACTCCATGTCGGGGCAGTGCTTGGCTGCATCACAGGTGGGTGCACAAACTATTTTGCTATCTTTTCCACAAGGAAAATCACTTATGTCACTTCCACTGAGCAGAGCGCTGTCCATGTGCAAACCACGAGGCCCAAACACTGACCGAAAATACGTTCTTCTGAACATAACCTTAGGTAGTAGGCGGTCTGCCTTTAGTTGAGTCTCAAGTCATATGCACATTCTCTGGTACAAAATTTGATGATGGCTTCAAAGCTGGCATTCAACAGAGAACATGACAGATCCTTATGTGTCATAAATAATAGGTAGTGTAGGATGACAAAATCTTTACCTTCATATATTTATCGAAAACGCCTTGAATTTCCTCATTGATGCTCGGCTGCAGAACTGCACGCAGCAGATCCATGGAGACTACTGGGTCAGTAAAACTGTAAGTCAATAAGAAAATAAACTGTACACATTAATCGCAAGAAAAAATGAAACTAGAAAGGTGCAGACTAAATATCAGAGCTCCTAGCCTTACCTGACTGCAACATTAGCACGGCGCCCTCTACGCTGCACTTGCCTGTGCTTGATCATGATATTCCACGGGTTCTGCAAGTAAAACAAAGAGCAAAGAGACCTAAGAACAGGATTGAGGACCCCCAGGATCCAATGCTAGTATTTGTCATTGGAGCCTAATGCTTTAGGATTTCGCGGCTGCTGGATCAATGTAAGATGATGTGTAAAAGAGGGTGCACTTTAAGTGGGGGCATTTACGTCAGGCCATTAAAAGTCCAAAGGATTATCCTCCAGAAACTTTGAAGCCAATACGTGGCATGGATAAAAGTGGAGGGTCCAGAATGAAGGGAACGCTCTGTCTAAGGTCAGTAAACCATTTTAAACCAGTAGCTACTAGTAGAACCAGGTAAGCAACCCTCTGGCATACCGATCCCAATTATTAGGTGGGGTAGAACATGGGTCCTGTCTGTGAGGAGCTCGCTTCAGCTTGGGTGACAATGCTGACAGTAGTAGGGGCTATAATGATTAGTTTTAACACTTCCCACACCTAGTATTATATTATGAAGCTGACGTGGGTGCATGGAACAGTTTGAGCTGACACAGGGCAGGTGCCAGAGGTGCTATACAGCCCACACGTCTTTATAGGGACTCTATCGGCGCAGAATGACTGTTCAAACCAAGTAGAGGCACTCGGTGCATCGTGGCGGGGCCAAACATTTATATACACCTCTCTATTAGAGTTAAGCGAATTTGTTTGGATCCCCGCTTTTTCAGCAAGCTATAGCGCTTACCAAATAAGCTACAGTGGTAACCCGCATACATGGAGCGCGCCGGCTGATCAGCTGATTGGCGCTGCAGCTGCATGTGTCGCGGCTGTGTCACAGCCTATGTATTGGGCTCTCCATGCATGTGATGTGACTGTAACACAGCCGCGACATATGCAGCTGTGGCGCCAATCAGCTGATCAGCTGGTGCGCTCCATGCACCTGGGTTCACGCTGTAGCTTATTCGGTAAGCGTTATAGCTTGCCGAATAAGCGAGGATCTGAACAAATTCATTGAACTCTACTCTCTTCCTGCTTTATTTCCATCTATCTCCATCCTTCTCTGGCTCTATCAAGCCAAAGCTGTCAATCATAGAAGAGGGGGTGGAGGTAGATAGAAAACAAGCAAGTGGGAAGTTGCACTTAAATGTTTGGCCCCACCAAGCGCCTGTACTTGGTTTATACAGTCATTCTGTGCTGATAGAGTCCCTTTAATAGCAGCGTTGGAAGCTACGCCGATCATTGCTACACCTGAATGCTGCTGTCAATCTCCGACAGAGACATTTAAGTTGTGTAATATTGGTGGGCCATCCGTTACGTCACCAATTACGGGGGACCAATGGATTGACGTGGCAGCTGGAAGCAGGCTGAAGGCCGCACTACTATGAAGCTCAACCATGCACTGGGCTTCAGAGATCGTGATTTTCATTATATACTACAATATTGAAGTATTTAGTAAAAAATAATCTCTGGTTCAAGTTCTGTGGAAATAATAAAACAGAGAGGAAAAAATTGTTTTAGAAAATTAGAAATAGAAAAAAAAAATGGAATCAACTTATTTCACCCCCACTAAAATTTTTTTTTAAATATATGCATTATTGCCAACTATGTAAAAGTCTGATCTATCAAAATAATTTAACCCACAAGGTAAATGGCAATGTTTTTTGGCAATACAAATAAATCAAAGTAATGCATGTACCCTAAAATGGTATGTTAAAAACTACAGATCACCCTGCAAAAAAATGTCCTTTCACAGCACCAGAAAGAAAGAAAAACAATAAAGGGCTGTATTGCAGAGGGGTTGGTGCAGTATGACAGATAGGCAGTGACCCAGAAAAGTTAAGAACAAAGTCTTTTAATGTCCAAAGAAAACTTACACTGGAACTCAAAAGGTATCCACTGGATCGTAGCTGGGAAAACAAGACAGTCCGTAACGGGTCCTGTTGCCCTGGACGACTGCACCGCTGTGTACGTGAGGGGTGCCAGGCCTTTTGGCTCCGCTTGGCTATGTGTTGCATCACACAGGTTGAGCTCTACAGAGCCTCCTGCTCTGCACACTTGCAAAACCAAAATTGACATATTTAACCGTCTGCTTCAGTGGTTTCTACAAGGAACCTGTGGCCGTAGGCCACATGAAAGACTTGGCAGGGAGGAAACGGACCACCCCACTACCATCCTGCAGTCCGTTTAAAAAAAAAAAAAGCCCATGGCAGGTTTTCCTTAAATCTGCCATGAACAAACAGCTTGCCCAAGACCAATTCTTACTTTTATTTTGCACTGCAATCACAGCTATACCTGTGACTGCAATGCACTTCAATACGCTTCTGTGCGCATCCTGGGAGGGACACATAGCGACCCTCGCATATGACACCGGTCACTGCCTCAGAAGGTCCCAGAAAATGGTGACACAAAACCAATTTTTTTCAAATTGTACAAACTTCAGAAATTTTTGTTTTCACCGCTTAAACAAAAAGAAAAGTTTGATATTATGGTAATTTTACTGACCTGGAAAATCAAGTTACCAGGTAACATTTACCACAAAACAAAATTAAACTAAAACAAATAATGGCAGAACTGCATTCTTTACACCTCAACCAACTTGGATTTTTATACCCCCTCCCTCCCCACATTCTCTAGTACAATGAATGGTGTCATTCAAAACTACAACTCAACCTGGAAAAAATAAACTCTCATTTGGAAATGTCAACACAAAAGTGTAAAAAAAAAAAAGTTATGACTCTTGAAAATATGAAAGCACAAAAATTAAAATTGGCCCCATTTGGAAGGGGTTAAAAAGTTCTCATAGCACTGTGACAATGCAGAATGCAGGGAGCACACATTGCCAGAGAAATACAACAAATGCTAATGAGTTGGAATCACATGACCAGACTGAATACCCTTTAAACCCTCTAGAGTCATGAAGTAAATGCCCTTGTGTAAACTGCAGTCCAGCTTTGCCTATTATCAGTTTTTGACCACATTAGCTGATTGGAGGTGATCACGTCTCTCGCATACACTGATCTCTTAACATGGAGGTGATTATGACTCTCACATACACTGACTTCTTACATGGAGGAGATCTCGTCACTCACATAGCATGATCTCTTACCAGGAGGAGATCATGTCTCTCACATAGAATGATCTCTCACATAGAATGATCTCGCACATGGAGATCACATCTCTCACATACACTGATCTCTTACATGGAGAAGATTACGTCTCTCACATATGATACAGCCGCTGCCACTAATGACTTTGATACAATATAAAAGCACACATAAACGGCATTAGTATACACACATCCCCTGGATAAAGCTCAGTGCGAAACGTGCGTCGGGGTGCCTGCCGCTCTCAGGTATAGTCATTTAACCCTTCATTAGCACATGTGCGTACTTCCACCATTGGGCAATTATTGCATTTACCAAGCGCTTCATGTATTTGCCTCTCTTCATTGCATTAGTCACTTTTTTCACATGCACCTTATATAAGTGATATTTTCATGCTGGGAAGCACTTTTTTGCTCCTTATATCTTTTACTGGCATCTGTTTTTTTACAATACTTGGAACATTCCTTTATGCCCATTTGTAAACCTCTTTTGTGCAATAGATATATATTATGTTTACACTATACCATGAACTTTTTTTGTGGCTTTAACTTGTATTGCTGTACCTGTCTATACTCTTGTTGCATTAATGCCTTATACTATTTGAAATAAAATATTTGAATATTTTTGGTAAAAAACTTCCCTGTTTTTCTCGGCTTTTGCATTGTTTTTGGAAGTGCCAACTAGTAGGCATATATATACACAATCTGATCTCTCATACACTGATCTCTTACATGGAGAAGATCACGTCTCTCACACAGTGCCTTGCAAAAGTATTCGGCCCCCTGGAACTTTTCAACCTTTTCCCACCTATCATGCTTCAAACATAAAGATACCAAATGTAAATTTTTGGTGAAGAATCAACAACAAGTGGGACACAATTGTGAAGTTGAACGAAATTTATTGGTTATTTTAAATTTTTGTGGAAATTCAAAAACTGAAAAGTGGGGCGTGCAATATTATTCGGCCCCTTTAACTTACTACTTTGTTGTGCCACCTTTTGCTGCGATTACAGCTGCAAGTCGCTTGGGGTATGTCTATCAGTTTTGTACATCGAGAGACTGAAATTCTTGCCCATTCTTCCTTGGCAAACAGCTCGAGCGCAATGAGGTTTGATGGAGATGGTTTGTGAACAGCAGTTTTCAGCTCTTTTCACAGATTCTCGATTGGATTCAGGTCTGGACTTTGACTTGGCCATTCTAACACCTGGATACGTTTATTTGTGCACCATTCCATTGTAGATTTAGCTTTAGGTTTGGGTTCATTGTCTTGTTGGAAGACAAATCTCCGTCCCAGTCTCAGGTCTTTTGCAGACTCCAACAGCTTGTCTTCAAGAATGGTCCTGTATTTGGCTCCATCCATCTTCCCATCACCTTTAACCATCTTCCTTGTCCTGTCCCTGCTGAAGAAAAGCAGCCCCAAATCATGATGCTGCCACCACCATATTTGACAGTGAGGATGGTGTGTTCAGGGTGATGAGCTGTGTTGCCTTTATGCCAAACATATCATTTGGCATTGTTGCCAAAAAGTTCGATTTTGGTTTCATATGACCAGAGCACCTTCTTCCACATGTTTGGTGTGTCTCCCAGGTGGCTTGTTGCAAACTTTAAACAAAACTTTTTATGGATATCTTTGAGAAATGGCTTTATTCTTGCCACTCTTCCATAAAGGCCAGATTTGTGCAGTGTTCGACTGATTGTTGTCCTATGGACAGACTGTCCCACCTCAGCTGTAGATCTCTGCAGATCATTCAGAGTGATCATGGACCTCTTGGCTGCATCTCTGATCAGTCTTCTCCTTGTTTGAGATGAAAGTTTAGAGGGACGGCCGGGTCTTGGTAGATTTGCAGTGGTATGATACTCCTTCCATTTCAATATGATCGCTTGCACAGTGCTCCTTGGGATGTTTAAAGTTTTGCAAATCATTTTGTATCCAAATCTGGCTTTAAACTTCTCCACAACAGTATCACAGACCTGTCTGTTGTGTTCCTTGGTCTTCATGAAGCTCTGTGCATCAAGCAGAACCCTGAGACTATCACAGAGCAGGTGCATTTATACGGAGGCTTGATTACACACAGGTGGATTATATTTATCATCATTAGTCATTTAGGACAACATTGGATCATTCAGAGATCCACAATCAACTTCTGGAGTGAGTTTGCTGCACTGAAAGTAAAGGGGCCGGATAATATTGCACGCCCCACTTTTCAGTTTTTGAATTTCCACAAAATGTCAAAATAACCAATAAATTTCGTTCAACTTCACAATTGTGTCCCTCTTGTTGATTCTTCACCAAAAATTTACATTTGGTATCTTTATGTTTGAAGCATGATATGTGGGAAAAGGTTGAAAAGTTCCAGGGGGCCAAATACTTTCGCAAGGCACTGTACAATGATCTCTTACATGGAGGAGATAACGTCTCTCACATACACTCATCTCTCACATGGAGGAGATCACGTCTCTCACACAGAATGATCTCTTACCTGGAGGAGATCACGTCTCTCACATAGAATGATCTCTCAAATGGAGGTGATCAAGTCTCTCATATACACTGATCTCTCACATGGATGACATCACGTTTCTCATATACACTGATCTCTTACATGGAAGAGATCACGTCTCTCACATAGAATAATCTCTCATATGGAGGAGATCACATCTCTCACATAGAATGATCTCTTACCTGGAGAAGATCATGTCTCTAACACAGAATGATCTCTCACATGGAGGTGATCATGTCTCTCACATACACTGATCTCTTACATGGAGGTGATCACGTCTCTCACATACACTGATCTCTTACATGCAGGTGATCATGTCTCTCACATACAACGATCTCTTACATGGAGGTGATCACGTCTCTCACATACAATGATCTCTTACATGGAGGAGATCACATCTCTCACATACAATGATCTCTTACATGTAGGAGATCACATCTCTTACATGGAGGTGATCACGTCTCTCACATACAACGATCTCTTACATGGAGATCACATCTCTCACATACAATGATCTCTTACATGGAGGTGATCACGTCTCTCACATACAACGATCTCTTACATGGAGATCACATCTCTCACATGCAATGATCTCTTACATGGAGGTGATCACGTCTCTCACATACAACGATCTCTTACATGGAGGTGATCACGTCTCTCACATGCAATGATCTCTTACATGGAGGTGATCACGTCTCTCACATGCAATGATCTCTTACATGGAGGAGATCACATCTCTCACATACAACGATCTCTTACATGGAGGAGATCACATCTCTCACATGCAATGATCTCTTACATGGAGGTGATCACATCTCTCACATACAACGATCTCTTACATGGAGGAGATCACATCTCTCACATGCAATGATCTCTTACATGGAGGTGATCACGTCTCTCACATACAACGATCTCTTACATGGAGATCACATCTCTCACATGCAATGATCTCTTACATGGAGGTGATCACGTCTCTCACATACAACGATCTCTTACATGGAGGTGATCACGTCTCTCACATGCAATGATCTCTTACATGGAGGTGATCACGTCTCTCACATGCAATGATCTCTTACATGGAGGTGATCACATCTCTCACATACAACGATCTCTTACATGGAGGAGATCACATCTCTCACATGCAATGATCTCTTACATGGAGGTGATCACATCTCTCACATGCAATGATCTCTTACATGGAGGTGATCACGTCTCTCACATGCAATGATCTCTTACATGGAGGTGATCACGTCTCTCACATGCAACGATCTCTTACATGGAGGTGATCACGTCTCTCACATGCAATGATCTCTTACATGGAGGAGATCACATCTCTCACATACAACGATCTCTTACATGGAGGAGATCACATCTCTCACATGCAATGATCTCTTACATGGAGGTGATCACGTCTCTCACATGCAATGATCTCTTACATGGAGGTGATCACGTCTCTCACATGCAATGATCTCTTACATGGAGGTGATCACGTCTCTCACATGCAATGATCTCTTACATGGAGGAGATCACATCTCTCACATACAACGATCTCTTACATGGAGGAGATCACATCTCTCACATGCAATGATCTCTTACATGGAGGTGATCACGTCTCTCACATGCAATGATCTCTTACATGGAGGTGATCACGTCTCTCACATACAGCGATCTCTTACATGGAGATCACATCTCTCACATACAGCGATCTCTTACATGGAGATCACATCTCTCACATGCAATGATCTCTTACATGGAGGAGATCACATCTCTCACATGCAATGATCTCTTACATGGAGGTGATCACGTCTCTCACATGCAATGATCTCTTACATGGAGGTGATCACGTCTCTCACATACAACGATCTCTTACATGGAGGTGATCACGTCTCTCACATGCAATGATCTCTTAGCTGGAGATCACGTCTCTCACATAGAATAATCTCTCATATGGAGGAGATCACATCACTCACATAGAATGATCTCTTACCTGGAGAAGATCATGTCTCTAACACAGAATGATCTCTCACATGGAGGTGATCACGTCTCTCACATACACTGATCTCTTACATGCAGGTGATCACGTCTCTCACATACAACGATCTCTTACATGGAGGAGATCACATCTCTCACATGCAATGATCTCTTACATGGAGGTGATCACGTCTCTCACATGCAATGATCTCTTACATGGAGGTGATCACGTCTCTCACATACAACGATCTCTTACATGGAGATCACATCTCTCACATGCAATGATCTCTTACATGGAGGAGATCACATCTCTCACATACAACGATCTCTTACATGGAGGAGATCACATCTCTCACATGCAATGATCTCTTACCTGGAGAAGATCATGTCTCTAACACAGAATGATCTCTCACATGGAGGTGATCACGTCTCTCACATACACTGATCTCTTACATGCAGGTGATCACGTCTCTCACATACAACGATCTCTTACATGGAGGAGATCACATCTCTCACATGCAATGATCTCTTACATGGAGGTGATCACGTCTCTCACATGCAATGATCTCTTACATGGAGGTGATCACGTCTCTCACATACAACGATCTCTTACATGGAGATCACATCTCTCACATGCAATGATCTCTTACATGGAGGAGATCACATCTCTCACATACAACGATCTCTTACATGGAGGAGATCACATCTCTCACATGCAATGATCTCTTACATGGAGGTGATCACGTCTCTCACATGCAATGATCTCTTACATGGAGGTGATCACGTCTCTCACATACAACGATCTCTTACATGGAGGTGATCACGTCTCTCACATGCAATGATCTCTTACATGGAGATGATCACGTCTCTCCTATACACTGATCTCTTCCACGGAGGGGATTATGACTCTCACATACACTGATCTCTTACATACAGCGGCCACCATCAGCCAGGTACATACAGTAGTGCCACTCTCGCCCATACCGCCAGGTTGTATATCCAGTCCTTCCAGCCCCATCCGCTGCAGTAACACTAACCGGTGATGCTCGGTCCCCGAGCTCTCCATCCTCCTCTCCACAGTTCTGGCCCTTCACTTCCGAATCGTTACTTGTCCCCATCATTGATTTCAGTAGCAATCCCGGACATCACGTAAACATCGGCGCGATGACGTCATATAGACGCGCCGCCTCCTGTAACCACGGTTACGGCTGCCTGCTCTCTTATGCTTTCTGTCGTGGGATGTAGTGTGCTGTTGTCACCGATAGCCATAGCCTAGTAGTGTATCGTGCTCAGCTGTCTGTGCTTCAGGGACGGGAGCGAAATACCATCCACTAGAGAGTCATTGAGATTAGTACGGGGGATGTTACACATAGCGACCAATCAGGTTGCTGCTTTTATTGCTTTACATGTGGCAGAAAAATAAAAGCTGGAATCTGTTTGGCTGCAGGAGAAAGGCACAAGCCTTTACAAATACATTGGCCTTTAAGGCGTCTCAGTAAGGGCTCTGGCAAAGTGGCGCAAACCACACTGTTGCTCTACAGCGATTCCCGTTATTCGCCCCTTCCTCACTGAGCGCAAAATTAAATTCTCATTCGGCTGTCAGATGCAGTCCTAGGTAAGGGCTCATACCCATTTGCGAGAAAAATAACGGTCCGGACCCAAAAAAGCAGTCGAGTGCTATGTGAGTGTCATGCGAGTGTAATGTGATTTCCATGCAATTTTTCCATGGAACAGCCGTATAACATGCGTATACATGCGTATGCAATCCGTATTCAATGCGATTTTAACATGAACTTTTAGGTACAGTAGTTCTCTCTATGTAAAAACGCGTTAAAATCGCATTGTAAAACACAACTGCACATAGTTTTAAAGGGAATCTGTCATTTATTTTTTTGTATATAAGCTGCAGCCACAGCCATCAGGGGCTTATATACAGTATTCTGTAATGCTGTAGATAAGCCCCCGATGTAACCTGAAAGAAAAGAAAAGTCAGATTATACTCACCCAGGGGCAGCGCCTGCGCACTGCAGTACTCTGCTCTACCCTCAACAGGGCAGAGCAGTGCGCCTGCGCCAGAGCCGCGACAGGCAGCAAAGAAGAGGACGGCATCGCTAGAAGATGGGAGGCGCCGGACCGGACCGCGACACCCTCTGGACCCAGACCGGACCTGACTGAGTATAATCTAACTCGTTTTTCTTCTCTGTAAGGTTACATTGGGGGCTTATCTACATCATTCTGTAATGCTGTAGATAAGCCCCTGATGAGGGTGGCCACATCTTATACACGAAAAAATTAGTGACAGTTTCCCTTTAATACCAAATAATCCACAAAACATATACAGTATAGATAGATAGATTAAAAGCCGGCAGATGCTGGGTACAGTATAGAATATAATAAGTTAGAATATAGATATATACAGTGCCTTGCGAAAGTATTCGGCCCCCTGGAACTTTACAACCTTTTCCCACATATCATGCTTCAAACATAAAGATATCAAATGTAAATTTTTGGTGAAGAATCAACAACAAGTGGAACACAATTGTGAAGTTGATCGAAATTTATTGGTTATTTTAAATTTTTGTTGAAATTCAAAAAACAGAAAAGTGGGGCGTGCAATATTATTCGGCCCCTTTAACTTAATACTTTGTTGCACCACCTTTTGCTGCAAGTCGCTTGGGGTATGTCTCTATCAGCTTTGTACATTGGGAGACCGAAATTCTTGCCCATTTTTCCTTGGCAAACAGCTTGAGCTCAGTGAGGTTTGATGGAGATCGTTTGTGAACAGCAGTTTTCAGCTCTTTCCACAGATTCTCGATTGGATTCAGGTCTGGACTTTGATTTGGCCATTCTAACACCTGGATACGTTTATTTGTGAACCATTCCATTGTAGATTTAGCTTTATGTTTGGGAACATTGTTTTGTTGGAAGACAAATCTCCATCCCAGTCTCAGGTGTTTTGCAGACTCCCAACAGGTTTTCTTCAAGAATGGTCCTGTATTTTGCTCCATCCATCTTCTCATCAATTTTAACCATCTTCCCTGTCCCTGCTGAAGAAAAGCAGGCCCAAACCATGATGCTGCCACCATCATGTTTGACAGTGGGGATGGTGTGTTCAGGGTGATGAGCTATGTTGCCTCTATGCCAAACATATCGTTTGGCATTGTTGCCAAAATGTTCGATTTTGGTTTCATCTCACCAGAGCACCTTCTTCCACATGTTTGGTGTGTCTCCCAGCTGGCTTGTTGCAAACATTAAACAACACTTTTCATGGATATCTTTGAGAAATGGTTTTCTTCTTGCCACTTCCATAAAGGCCAGATTTGTGCAGTGTACAACTGATTGTTGTCCTATGGACAGACTGTCCCACCTCAGCTGTAGATCTCTGCAGTTCATCCAGAGTGATCATAGGACTCTTGACTGCTGTGACGACTAGTGGACTTCCATTTCCATGGGTGGTCCTGCTGGACCGTGACGTGAACCTCCCTCGGACGAGCTGACCTGGTGGACCACCCCCTATACGGGGAGTGTTAGGGGCAGGCCCGAGGGAGACTATCACCACAGCAGCTGGTACCCAGGGGAGAACAATAGGAGCCCCAGCGAAAGACAAGGTGGACTGGCAGCCAAGCACGGCAGAGACACTGGAACACAGGCGGATTAGCGACACTGTCTGGAAGACACGGCTGAGACACGGGAACACGGGCAGGCTGGCGACAATGGCAGGAAGACACGACTTAGACACGGGAATACGAGCAGGTTTGGAGACACTGGCTGGAAGACACGGCAGAGACACCGGAACACGGGCAGGCACTAGGAGAAAGCACACGGAGGACGTCAGGTCAGATGCAAGGCGGGAAGGGCTAGCAGCAGAGAAGGCAAGGAGCGCAGGGAGATGTGGAGCCAGAATCACTTGTGTAGCACAAATGACAGGCACAGCCAAGAGGAAGAGGCGGCCTGATAAGCAGAGTGCGCAGAGGACTTCCGGGTCTGAGTCCTCCAGACCATAGAGCAGGCTGGAGGGAGCGGCAAGGTTTACTAAGGACGGTCTGCGCGTGCGCTGCTGAACTCAGTGCACGCGTGCACCCGACGGGAGACAGGAGCCTGAGTGGACACGCCAGGGCGCCGAGGACCGGTAAGTATACCGGGGCTCAGGGGGAGGCGGCGTGATAGGGAGAGGCGGCAGCGTGACCGAGGCAGATGGCGGCAGCGTGACAGCTGCATCTCTGATCAGTCTTTTCCATGTTTGAGATGAAAGTTTATAGGGACGGCCGGGTCTTGGTAGATTTGCAGTGGTATGATACTCCTTCCATTTCAATATGATCGCTTGCACAGTGCTCCTTGGGATGTTTAAAGTTTTGGAAATCATTTTGTATCCAAATCCGGCTTTAAACTTCTCCACAACAGTATCACGGACCTGCCTGTTGTGTTCCTTTGTCTTCATGATGCTCTCTGTGCTTCAAACAGAACCCTGAGACTATCATGGAGCAGGTGCATTTACACGGAGACTTGACTACACACAGGTGGATTATATTTATCATCATTAGTCATTTAGGACAACATTGGATCATTGAGAGATCCACAATGAACTTCTGGAGTGAGTTTGCTGCACTGAAAGTAAAGGGGCTGAATAATATTGCACGCCCCACGTTTCAGTTTTTGAATTTCCACAAAAATTTAAAATAACCAATAAATTTCGTTCAACTTCACAATTGTGTTGCCTTGTTGTTGATTCTTCACCGAAAATTTACATTTGGTATCTTTATGTTTGAAGCATGATATGTGGGAAAAGGTTGAAAAGTTCCAGGGGGCCGAATACTTTCGCAAGGCACTGTACACATAGAATAGGTATATATATATTGTAGGGATTCTACTCGCTCAGGTGCAGCGGGCGACAATCAGGAGGCAGGTTCCTTTAAAGTTCATGGGGTTTATTGCATCATAAACCCATAAAGCAGCACATAACAAAAGAGATAGCCTTTAGCTTAGGCAAAAAGAGAACACAAATGTCCGTTACTTCAGACTCAGTCCTGGAGTCTCAGCACACACAGGAGGCTTAGTCCTCCCCACATACAGCTCTGGGTTTCAGGAGTAGTCTAGCTTATAAATTTCTAGCCATACCCACAAACCCAGCAGCTTACTGGTCACGTGATTGTGACCTCACCACAGGTCCTTGCAAAACATCAGAAATAGAATGATATTTATTAGGGCTTACATTACAGAGCGCACCCATCTCTGAGCCACATACCTCCCATCAACTATACAACCCTTAGCCATGCCACATACCTCCCTCCTCTGCCTAAAGCCGTGGGGCTTGGCACTTTCTGTTAGGAACGGCGGAACGCACTAAATAAAAATGATAAAAACGTGCGTTCGCCACTCGGGGTCCACCGTGCAGTAGGTGTTACAACCGCTGCTGAGTGATGGCAGGAGCAATATGGCGGTATAATGCGCACGGGTTCAACTTCACCCGTAGTGCGCAGAGCGGGCTCTGTTCACACACAGAGACGCCGCAACACAAAACACAAAAACTCAACCTGTTAGTGTCACAGAGTTCAGTCAAAATGCACACACGGTATATGGTCTGTTATGAATGAGTCACCGTAGGAGGCAAAAACAGAAATACTAGCTAAGTCCAGAAAACCAGAGAAGTTGGCAGCTATCGGATTGCAGACCCCTGAACCTATCAACAACAACTAGCAGTAGCCGTGGGGGGTTCCTACGGTGCCCTAGACCCCTCAATCACAGCCGGAGAACTAAATAGCCTAAAGACAGAAAGGGAAATCTAAATTGCCCCAGAGCAGACCCCAAAGCAGTAGGCAGCCCCCAACATATAATGACGGTGAAGCAAGATGAAAACACACTCACACAGATAGAAAGATAGGCTGAGCAAATGATGGGGCCCAAGCTAACTAAATTGGACAGGATAGAAAAGCTGCTGTCTGCAATCCGCCAAAACCCTATCAAAACAAGAGCCAACAGACTGATAGGGAAAAAAGCCCTGAAGACGCTCGGCTTCAAAAAGACTATATCAGTACTCAGGTATTTTCTGAAGACAGAGCAAAAAGGAATTCAGCTCACCCCAGCAGGGAATGGCAGAAATCCAGAAAAACAAGGCAAAACAAAACCAAAACACGAATGCAAAAAGCAGAGCAGAAAACTTAGCTTTTGAGGAGCAGGAATCAGACTGGTCTCCTAGAATCCCTCAGAGAAATCACCCGCAAGGCAGAAGGGTGTCGGCTGCATTATATCCAGTCAGCAATTCCAGTCACCCAGTCATCATCATTCTGCTCAGGTGCTTGGTAATCAGCCTCACTACCTTCCTTCACCAGAAGAGGAAGTTCATCAGACCTCAATGGTGAAGGGGAAAATGAACTCATAACAGTACCTCCCCCTTGAGGAGGGGTCACCGAACCCTCATCCACGCCACCAGGGCGATCAGGGTGAGCCCGATGAAAGGCACGCACCAATCTTTTGGTATGAATATCAGAGGCAGAGACCCAGGAATTATCCTCCTGACCATAACCCTTCCACTTAACCAAATACTGGAGTCTCGGTCTAGCCAGATGGGAATCCAGTATCTTCTCTACCTCATATTCCATGTTACCTTCAACCAATACAGGGTCCGGAGGTGCCACCCCAGGAACAACTGGTTCAACAAACCTCTTCAACAAGGACTTATGAAACACATGATGAATTTTAAATGTGACAGGAAGAGCCAAACGAAAAGAGACCGGATTAATAATCTCCAAAATCTTGTAAGGTCCAATAAATCTAGGCTTAAACTTAGGAGAAGCCACCTTCATAGCGATATTTTTTGATGATAACCAAACCATATCACCAACCTTAAACTGGGGACCAATGGTCCTATGTCAGTTGGAAAACCGCTGGGCCTTTTCCTGGGAGATAGATAACTTATCCACCACTTGGTCCCAGATCTGGTGCATTCTCTCCACCACAGTGTCAACACCTGGGCAGGCAGAAGGCTCCACCTGCCCTGAAGAAAATCGAGGATGAAACCCAAAGTTAGAAAAAAATGGTGACATCAAAGTGGCAGAACTAGCTCTATTATTTAAAGCAAATTCGGCAAAGGGCAAAAATGAAACCCAATCATCCTGATCAGTGGAAATAAAACATCTCAAATACGACTCCAAGGTCTGGTTTGTTCTCTCCGTCTGCCCATTGGTCTGAGGGTGAAAAGCAGAGGAGAAGGACAACTGAATTCCCAGCTTGGAACAGAAAGTCCTCCAAAATCTAGACACAAACTGAACTCCTCTGTCAGATACAATGTTCTCAGGAATCCCGTGCAAGCGAACCACCTGTTGCAAAAACAGGGGCACCAACTCAGAGGAAGATGGCAACTTACGGAGTGGTACAAGATGAACCATCTTAGAGAACCTATCACAAATCACCCAAATAACAGTCATTCTCTGAGAGACAGGCATATCAGAGATGAAATCCATTGAAATATGGCTCCAAGGAAACCACCTATGCCAAAACATGGTATCCATCCACATACAGCTGTTTCGGGGTATTGCCCCTCATCAGTGTGGAGTAGGAAACTGGCTGGTAGGAGCAATGCCTAGTAAAAAGACTATGAAGAGGAGGATGAATGAACTCATGGAGATCAACATCCGACACTGCGGAGACACCATCACGTGTTTCTCAACGCAGTGATTCTAGAGCACTGCCCCCATCCCTTATGGGAAATATGCAAAACATGCAAAACAGAAGCTGCGGAGACACCATCACGTGTTTCTCAACGCAAGCAATGACCAGCCAGGTCTTTGTCCGGGAAGGAACAACCACGGGAAGGGCAGTCTCCAATGAAGGAAACCACCTATGCCAAAACATGGTATCCATCCACATACAGCTGTTTCGGGGTATTGCCCCTCATCAGTGTGGAGTAGGAAACTGGCTGGTAGGAGCAATGCCTAGTAAAAAGACTATGAAGAGGAGGATGAATGAACTCATGGAGATCAACATCCGACACTGCGGAGACACCATCACGTGTTTCTCAACGCAGTGATTCTAGAGCACTGCCCCCATCCTTTATGGGAAATATGCAAAACATGCATTGGAGACTGCCCTTCCCGTGGTTGTTCCTTCCCGGACAAAGACCTGGCTGGTCATTGCTTGCGTTGAGAAACACGTGATGGTGTCTCCGCAGCTTCTGTTTTGCATGTTTTGCATATTTCCCATAAGGGATGGGGGCAGTGCTCTAGAATCACTGCGTTGAGAAACACGTGATGGTGTCTCCGCAGTGTCGGATGTTGATCTCCATGAGTTCATTCATCCTCCTCTTCATAGTCTTTTTACTAGGCATTGCTCCTACCAGCCAGTTTCCTACTCCACACTGATGAGGGGCAATACCCCAAAACAGCTGTATGTGGATGGATACCATGTTTTGGCATAGGTGGTTTCCTTCATTGGAGACTGCCCTTCCCGTGGTTGTTCCTTCCCGGACAAAGACCTGGCTGGTCATTGCTTGCGTTGAGAAACACGTGATGGTGTCTCCGCAGCTTCTGTTTTGCATATTTCCCATAAGGGATCAGTGCTCTAGAATCACTGCGTTGAGAAACACGTGATGGTGTCTCCGCAGTGTCGGATGTTGATCTCCATGAGTTCATTCATCCTCCTCTTCATAGTCTTTTTACTAGGCATTGCTCCTACCAGCCAGTTTCCTACTCCACACTGATGAGGGGCAATACCCCGAAACAGCTGTATGTGGATGGATACCATGTTTTGGCATAGGTGGTTTCCTTCATTGGAGACTGCCCTTCCCGTGGTTGTTCCTTCCCGGACAAAGACCTGGCTGGTCATTGCTTGCGTTGAGAAACACGTGATGGTGTCTCCGCAGCTTCTGTTTTGCATGTTTTGCATATTACCCATAAGGGATGGGGGCAGTGCTCTAGAATCACTGCGTTGAGAAACACGTGATGGTGTCTCTGCAGTGTCGGATGTTGATCTCCATGAGTTCATTCATCCTCCTCTTCATAGTCTTTTTACTAGGCATTGCTCCTACCAGCCAGTTTCCTACTCCACGCTGATGAGGGGCAATACCCCGAAACAGCTGTATGTGGATGGATACCATGTTTTGGCATAGGTGGTTTCCTTCATTGGAGACTGCCCTTCCCGTGGTTGTTCCTTCCCGGACAAAGACTTGGCTGGTCATTGCTTGCGTTGAGAAACACGTGATGGTGTCTCCGCAGCTTCTGTTTTGCATGTTTTGCATATTTCCCATAAGGGATGGGGGCAGTGCTCTAGAATCACTGCGTTGAGAAACACGTGATGGTGTCTCCGCAGTGTCGGATGTTGATCTCCATGAGTTCATTCATCCTCCTCTTCATAGTCTTTTTACTAGGCATTGCTCCTACCAGCCAGTTTCCTACTCCACACTGATGAGGGGCAATACCCCGAAACAGCTGTATGTGGATGGATACCATGTTTTGGCATAGGTGGTTTCCTTCATTGGAGACTGCCCTTCCCGTGGTTGTTCCTTCCCGGACAAAGACCTGGCTGGTCATTGCTTGCGTTGAGAAACACGTGATGGTGTCTCCGCAGCTTCTGTTATGCATGTTTTGCATATTTCCCATAAGGGATGGGGGCAGTGCTCTAGAATCACTGCGTTGAGAAACACGTGATGGTGTCTCCGCAGTGTCGGATGTTGATCTCCATGAGTTCATTCATCCTCCTCTTCATAGTCTTTTTACTAGGCATTGCTCCTACCAGCCAGTTTCCTACTCCACACTGATGAGGGGCAATACCCCAAAACAGCTGTATGTGGATGGATACCATGTTTTGGCATAGGTGGTTTCCTTCATTGGAGACTGCCCTTCCCGTGGTTGTTCCTTCCCGGACAAAGACCTGGCTGGTCATTGCTTGCGTTGAGAAACACGTGATGGTGTCTCCGCAGCTTCTGTTTTGCATGTTTTGCATATTTCCCATAAGGGATGGGGGCAGTGCTCTAGAATCACTGCGTTGAGAAACACGTGATGGTGTCTCCGCAGTGTCGGATGTTGATCTCCATGAGTTCATTCATCCTCCTCTTCATAGTCTTTTTACTAGGCATTGCTCCTACCAGCCAGTTTCCTACTCCACACTGATGAGGGGCAATACCCCGAAACAGCTGTATGTGGATGGATACCATGTTTTGGCATAGGTGGTTTCCTTCATTGGAGACTGCCCTTCCCGTGGTTGTTCCTTCCCGGACAAAGACCTGGCTGGTCATTGCTTGCGTTGAGAAACACGTGATGGTGTCTCCGCAGCTTCTGTTTTGCATGTTTTGCATATTTCCCATAAGGGATGGGGGCAGTGCTCTAGAATCACTGCGTTGAGAAACACGTGATGGTGTCTCCGTAGTGTCGGATGTTGATCTCCATGAGTTCATTCATCCTCCTCTTCATAGTCTTTTTACTAGGCATTGCTCCTACCAGCCAGTTTCCTACTCCACACTGATGAGGGGCAATACCCCGAAACAGCTGTATGTGGATGGATACCATGTTTTGGCATAGGTGGTTTCCTTCATTGGAGACTGCCCTTCCCGTGGTTGTTCCTTCCCGGACAAAGACCTGGCTGGTCATTGCTTGCGTTGAGAAACACGTGATGGTGTCTCCGCAGCTTCTGTTTTGCATGCACAAAATTCCTGACATCACGAGACAAGGCGGGCCACCAAAAAGACCGAATCACCAGATCTCTAGTACCAAAAATACCTGGATGACCAGCCAATGCAGAGCAATGAACTTCAGACATCACTATCTTCTTCCACTGGTCAGGAACATACAACTTTCCACTGGGACAACGCTCAGGTTTGTCCTCCTGGAACTCTTCCAGAGCACGTCTCAAATCGGGCGAGATGGCAGAAAGAACTACCCCTTCGCCTAAGATGGTAGCTGTCACGCTGCGCTCACCTGAGGGCGGGACCTCGGTCCTGACGTCATCTCTTCCGGAGCCGCGGTCATTCCGGGGGTCCCGTCGGGTGCGCACACGCAGCTCTCGTCCCCGGGTCTCCTCCTACATGTCACGTTTGCGCTTGCGCGCTCCTGTCAGTGCTGTATAGGGCTCGGTCCTCTCTATGGTAATGGAGGACCTGACCCGGAACCTGTAGTGGTCATGTGCTTTCTGGCTAGGTCCTGACCCGGAACCAGTAGTAGTCATGTGCTATATCAGACGACCTCCCCCTAGGGGAGGTGCCTGATTATTGTTGTGCTTCCTGGCTTGGTCTGCCGTGTCCCTGCCTGGCTGTGCGCTGTATTCAGGTCCCCTGCCTTGCACTCTGTTGTGCCTCTTGGCACACGCTCTGAATCTGCACTCTGCCTTGTACTTGGTTGTGCCTCCTGGCACACGCTCTGACCCTGTGCTCTGTCTCATCCTCAGTTGTGCCTCCTGGCACACACTCTGATTCCATGCTCTGTCTCATACTCAGTTGTGCCTCCTGGCACACACTCTGATTCCGTGCTCTGTCTTATACTCAGTTGTGCCTCCTGGCACACACTCGAACCCTGTGCTTTGTCTCATACTCAGTTGTGCCTCCTGGCACATGCTCTGATCCTGTACTCAGTCTCTTACTCTGTTGTGCCTCCTGGCACACGTACCAATCCTGCTTTCTGTCTTATGCTCAGTTGTGCCCTCTGGCACACACCCTGCTCCTGTACTCTGTTACACCTCCTGGCACACCTGCTGCCTGACTCAGTGCTCTGACGTGCTCCTTGCACGCATCCTGCTTCACTCACACCCGGACGCACAAAGTCTCTGTATACCACGTGTTCCCGTGTCCACGCTTTACATGTTCCTGCAGACACACTCACCCACTCGTGTCTTCTGTGAGCCGGCCGCCTGGTGCCAGCAGTCGTGGTGCCTCACCCCCTGGGGCTTGCCCCTGACACTCCCTGTATAGGGGGTGGTCTTCACTAGGTCAGCTCGCCCTGGGAGGGTTGGTGTCACGACCCAGAGGGTCCACTCCAGGAGTCGTCACAGTAGCAGGCTTGGTCACCACAGAAGAATCAGCAAAGAAGCTCCTAGAGAGGGCGTCTGCCTTCACATTCTTAGTGCCAGGAAGAAAAGAGACCACAAAATCAAAACGTGTAAAAAACAAGGCCCACCTAGCCTATCTAGGGTTCAAGCGTTTGGCCGACTCCAGGTAAATCAAATTCTTGTGGTTAGTGAGGACCACGACTTGATGTTGAGCTCCCTCCAACCAATGTCTCCACTCCTCAAATGCCCATTTCATGGCTAACAGTTCCCGATTCCCCACATCATAGTTACGTTCAGATGGAGAGAACTTTCGGGAAAAGAAAGCACAGGGATTAATTTTAGATGTTACAGGATCCTTTTGGGACAAAACAGCTCCTGCACCAATCTCAGAAGCGTCCACCTCTACCTGGAACGGGAGTGAGACATCAGGTTGCCGCAAAACCGGGGCAGAAGTGAATCTTCGCTTCAGCTCCTGAAAGGAAGAAACAGCCTCCGGAGACCAATTCAACACATCAGCACCCTTCTTAGTCAGATCAGTTAATGGCTTGGCAATACTAGAAAATTTTGCTATAAATTTCCGATAAAAATTAGCAAAACCCAAAAACTTCTGGAGGGCCTTCAAAGAAGTGGGCTGAACCCAATCATAAATGGCCTGTACCTTGGCCGGATCCATTTCAATAGTTGACGGAGACAACATAAATCCCAAAAATGAAATCCTCTGTACCCCAAAAAGGCATTTCGATCCTTTGACATACAGGGAATTCTCCCTCAAGATCCGGAACACAGTCCGAACATGTTCCACATGAGAATCCCAATCCTTGGAGAAGATCAAAATATCATCCAGATAGATAATCAAAAATGTATCCACAAAGTCTCGGAAAATGTCGTTCATGAAGCTCTGGAAGACAGAAGGGGCATTAGTGAGCCCAAAAGGCATCACCAGGTACTCAAAATGTCCCTCCGGAGTATTAAACGCCGTCTTCCATTCATCCCCATGCTTAATGCGGATAAGATTATACGCCCCCCTGAGGTCAAGCTTGGTAAACCAGCAAGCACCTTTAACTCTGGAGAATAGATCCGAAATCAGGGGTAACGGATACTGATATTTAATGGTAATTTTGTTGAGGGCACGTAAATCAATACAAGGCCTTAATGAACCATCCTTTTTGGCCACGAAAAAAAAAACGGCACCTAAGGGTGAAGAGGATGGTCTAATATGACCCTTCTCCAACGCCTCCTTAATATAGGATCGAATAGCCTCGTGCTCGGGTACAGATAAATTGAAGAGCCGACCCTTGGGAAATTTACACCCCGGGCTCAGTTCAATTGCACAGTCATAACTCCTATGAGGAGGCAAAGACGCAGACTCATTCTCACTAAATACATCATAAAAGTCCGCCAAATAGTCAGGAACATCATGCGACCGAGGAGAGGTGGAGAAAACCGGAGCCTCACTAAAGGCACACCGACATCTCCAACTCACCACAGACACAGATTTCCAATCCAAAACTGGATTATGAATTTGCAACCAGGGAAACCCCAGAACAATGGTATCATGCAAATTATGCAACACCAAAAATCTGCAATTTTCTTGATGGTCTGGGGCGACCCGCATTACCACCTGGGTCCAAAACTGAGGTTTATTTTTCGCCAAAGGAGTAGCATCAATCCCCCTCAAAGGGATAGGCATCCGCAGAGGTGTCATCGGAAATCCACAACGTTTAGCAAAATCCAAGTCCATTAGGTTCAGGGATGCTCCCGAATCCACAAAAGCCTTGGCGGAAAATGTGGACAGGGAGCAGATCAGAGTAATTGCCAGAAGAAACTTAGGTTGAACACCACCCACAGAAAACATGTGTGCAAAACGTTTCTCTCGTTTAGGACAGACAGAAATAATATGCGAGGCATCTCCACAAAAAAAACACAGCTTATTACGCCTTCTGAACTCCTGATGTTGCTCCCTGGACAAAACTCTATCACATTGCATAGGTTCAGGCACTTGTTCAACAGGTGGCAACACCTCTCGTGCAGTCCTGCGTTCACGTAAACGCCGATCAACCTGAATGGCTAATGACATAGAATCGTCAAGACCAGAGGGAACAGGAAATCCCACCATAGTATCTTTTACGGCTTCTGACAAACCCTTCCGAAAGAGAGCTGCCAAAGCATTATCATTCCAGGTAGTAAGGACCGCCCACTTTCAGAATTTTTGACAGTACAATTCTGCAGAATCTCGACCCTGGCTCAATGCCAACAGGGTCTTTTCAGCCTGATCAATAGCATTAGGTTCGTCATACAACAACCCCAAGGCTTGAAAAAATGCATTCACATTAGTCAGAATAGGATCATCTGGTTTCAAAGAAAACGCCCAATCCTGGGGATCGCCGCGCAGCAAAGAGATGACAATTTTAACCTGCTGCGCGGAGCTCCCTGACGAGTTAGGCTTCAAGGCAAAAAATAATTTACAATTATTTTTGAAATTCAAAAATTTAGACCGATCCCCAAAAAACACATCAGGAGTAGGGATCTTTGGTTCAGCAGCATGTGAATGAGCAAGGTAGGCGGAAATTCCCCGCACTTCCGCAGCGAGCTGCTCCACACGATCAGACAATTGCTTTATCTCCATTGAGAGAAAAAAAAATTCCCCCTACGCCCTCAGAGATATAGAGGAAAAAATATACACACTTTTTTTTTTTTTTTTTACAATTCTTTCTTGCTATTGAGTACCCTAGGATCTGCGGTATGGCGGGTGATTCTGTTATGAATGACTCACCGTAGGAGGCAAAAACAGAAATACTAGCTAAGTCCAGAAAACCAGAGAAGTTGGCAGCTATCGGATTTCAGACCCCTGAACCTATCAACAACAACTAGCAGTAGCCGTGGGGGGTTTCTACGGTGCCCTAGACCCCTCGATCACAGCCGGAGAACTAAATAGCCTAAAGACAGAAAGGGAGCAGACCCCAAAGCAATAGGCAGCCCCCAACATATAATGACGGTGAAGCAAGATGAAAAAACACTCACACAGATAGAAAGATAGGCTGAGCAAATGATGGGGCCCAAGCTAACTAAATAGGACAGGATAGAAAAGCTGCTGTCTGCAATCCGCCAAAACCCTATCAAAACAAGAGCCAACAGACTGATAGGGAAAAAAGCCCTGAAGACGCTAGGCTTCAAAAAGACTATATCAGTACTCAGGTATTTTCTGAAGACAGAGCAAAAAGGAATTCAGCTCACCACAGCAGGGAATGGCAGAAATCCAGAAAAACAAGGCAAAACAAAACCAAAACACAAATGCAAAAAGCAGAGCAGAAAACTTAGCTTTTGAGGAGCAGGAATCAGACTGGTCTCCTAGAATCCCTCAGAGAAATCACCCGCAAGGCAAAAGGGTGTCGGCTGCCTTATATCCAGTCAGCAATTCCAGTCACCCAGTCATCATCATTCTGCTCAGGTGCTTGGTAATCAGCCTCACTACCTTCCTTCACCAGAAGAGGGAGTTCATCAGACCTCAATGGTGAAGGGGAAAATGAACTCACAACAATGGTCACAGGAGCAGGCCCTAAGACAGAGGAGCTGTGTCCTTCTAGACCTACCGTGTGTGCGGCATCGCTACTGCGAACGCCAAGGGGGGCTGCAACTGCAGCACGGCGTAGGACACTGCCGCTCGACGATAAGGCTGGAAGGCAAGCGCGATGTCGGATGCTAGCGTAGCGATGCGGTGAGCACAGTGGCTTAAGGCTTGCCACTGACTGGCGCTGACAACTAAACTAATTCCCTATCACCATGCGTAATATCAGAGGGAAGGGGTTTCAAATGAGTCAGTCACCAGAGTCATACATCCGTCACCATTCACACATAGCAGTATAGTCTATGCTAGCGCATGGCGGAATGGCCATGCGCGCTTTTTATAGCCGTGCGGGACCTTCCAGATCTCCGAGATGGACCAATGGGATCTGGAACAGGACCTGGGCACATGACTCCCAATCTCCAATGGGAGATCGTCTCGTGAGCATGCCCAGTAGGAGCACAGAGGGACTTAGTGTCTGGAGCGGTCTGCTGCAAAGTAATCTCCTCTGTAGTAGAAAGACAGCAGGAGACCGCAGAATGTGAGGCTCTAGATTCCTGCAGAGCAGACGCAGAAACCTGTCGCCTAACATTTTCACCTACTAGACAAGGGATTCGTGAGAGGGCATTGGCATTACCATGTAGCTTCCCGGCCCTATGTTCTACATGGAAGCTGAAGTCTTGCAGGGCTAAGAACCAGCGGGTGACCCTAGCATTCTTACCCTTTGTTTCTCTCATCCATCTGAGTGGGGCATGGTCGGATATTAACCTAACTTCCGTCCCACCAGGTAGTACCGTAAGGTATCCACTGCCCATTTTATGGCCAAACACTCCTTCTCTACAACTGAGTAATTTCTCTCACAAGAAGATAGCTTCCTACTCAGGTAGAGGACAGGATGCTCCTCCGCATGTATCTCCTGGGAAAGGACTGCTCCTTTCCTGACATCTGAGGCATCTGTCTGAAGGATAAACACTCGTTTAAAGTCCGGGGTCACCAGAACGGGTTGTTTACATAGAGCCCCTTTTATTTCTTGGAAGGCTGACTCTGCCTCTTCGGACCATCTGACCATTACTGATTTTGTCCCTTTTGTCGAACTTGGAGACCTCATTCAGCTACCGGTAGTCATTACAGAACCTCCATTCACCATCCGGTTTTGGGACGAGGGCAATCGGGCTCAACCAGCCGCTCTTCGATTCCTCAATGACCCCGAGCTTCAACATACGCTGCACCTCCTTGGAGATTACTTCTCGATGGGCCTCAGGAATTTGATAAGGCTTCACGTTCACCCGTACATGTGGCTTGGTCAGAACTTCGTGCTCCACGACCTTCGTGCACCCCGGCAATTCTGAAAACAGGTCCCGGTTTCTCTGGCGTAACTCCCGGCACTGCTGTTTCTGGGCCTTAAATAGCGTCTCTGCTATGGTAACTGCTCCAACCTCACCTTCTAGGTTGCCCAGCAAGCACGGAGTTACCCCTGGCTCTCCATCTTGCCACGGCTTGATGAAGTTGACATGGTAAACCTGGTATGGTTTCCGTCTTCCGGGTTGGTGGATCTTATAGTTTACCTCCCCAAGCTTCTCCACGACCTCATGTGGCCCTTGCCATTTGGCCAAGAACTTGCTCTCTACTGTCGGAACCAGCATGAGAACTCGGTCTTTTGGGTTTAACTGCCTCACTCTGGCTGTTCGGTTGTAGACCCTGGCCTGAGCTTCTTGTGCCTGGCGGAGGTGTTCCTTTACGATGGGTATCATCTTTGCAATCCTCTGTTGCATCAGTGCCACATGCTCAATAATGCTTCTGTGGGCCCGCGTGACTTCGTCTTCCCAGGTTTCTTTGGCTATATCTAGGAGACCTCGCGGATGTCAGCCATACAGCAACTCGAAGGGCGAGAACCCTGTGGAGGCCTGGGGAACTTCACGGATAGAAAACAGTAGATACGGTAAGAGACAATCCCAGTCTCTACCGTCTTTTTCTATGGCTTTTCTTAGCATGCTCTTCAGTGTCTTGTTAAATCTTTCAACAAGGCCATCTGACTGTGGATGATACAATGAGGTCCTCAGCTGGGATATTTGCAGAACCCTGCACAACTCCCTCATCACCTTGATCATAAAAGGTGTCCCCTGGTCGGTCAGGATCTCCTTTGGCAAACCCGTCTGGGAAAACACATGAACCAGCTCACGGGCTATACTCTTCCCGGAGGAGTTTCTCAGGGGAATTGCCTCAGGGTAACGTGTGTCATAGTCCAGGATGATTATTATATACTGATGGCCCCGGGCTGACTTAACTAAGGGACCGACCAAGTCCATGACAATTCTGTCAAATGCCACCTCAATAATGGGCAATGGCACAAGGGGGCACCGGAAATGAGGGGTGGGGGCAGTTAACTGACATGTGGGGCAGGACCTGCAATAGTTTACTATTTCCCGGTGACACCCAGGCCAATAAAACCTCTGCACAACCCGTACCTGCGTTTTTTCCACCCCCAGGTGTCCCCCCAAGATGTGTGAATGGGCCATGTTCAACACTTTCCGTCTATAGGGACCTGTTTCTATTAACTGCTCTACCAACTCCTCCCTTATTTTCGTGACCAGGCATAACAAGTCCCTACTCATCATAAAATAGGGGAACCTGGTGTCTGCTCCCGGCTCTTGTGCAACCCCATTAATGACGGTGACATTGTTGAAGGCTTCTCTCAGCGTTGGGTCCCTATGTTGTGCAGTCCCAAAATTCTCACCGGCCACCCCTAACTCCGGAATGTCAGATACAGGGGACCCTTCCTCCTCATCCCCCACAAGGACACATAAAGGAAACCCGTCTGCCTCTGGTGGTGGCGATACCTTATTAGGGTGCATTGGTTCCCTGCTCTTGCTAGCAAACTCAGAACCCTTACCCCACAGTTCCCAAAACAGACAGAAATCCGGCCTATAATTATAGGATGCAACAAGTCCCAAACGACGCCAACTTCATGCGACTCGGTGCTGTCACGGTCACGTGTGTCTGGACGCAGCGAGTACCGCAAGGCGAACCCATGACACGCGTGACCCTGGATACACCGCCTCCAGTGGGGCGAATTTAAATAATAAAACGTGCAGCTGGATACGCCGCTTCCAACTGGCGAATTTAGGTATTACACGTTATACATACAGTAGTCTGGAAACCCCGCCTCCAATATGGCAAATTTAAATAATAGAGGGGGAACATGGGTAACATTAACAATGATAGGCCCTGCAATAGGGAATAGGGAAGTGGAGACCTCCTGAACTCCCCTGAGCCAGTGTCCCTGCACTCCTAACGTTCCCTATGCCGGTTACGCACCGGGCGACGCACAGGAACCTAAAAACCCTAGCTCGCCCTGAACCTAAACCCTCACTAGGGAATTGGTCGGTGCGGAATCTAATCCCACCACTGCACTAAACACACATGAGGGAAAATGACAATACAGGGGAAACACCACTTAGCTTTGCTCTGTTGCGTACGCTCCTAGCAACAGAGCCAACCACCTGTGTGCATCTTCTCCTCCACCCGGATCCATCACCATAACTGGATCCTTCACCATAGTGCAGCCTTGGAGCAGATTCCACCACCAATTGCAGAAGTCCAGTAACAGAGTCCCAAAGATGACTTCAGCACCTGCCCAAAAAGTCAAGCATGCTTGAGTCCAGCTCTCAGCAACCAAGTCCCACATGCTGAGTGCAACTGTCTCCATAGTCGTCACTCCACCAAGCCATGCAAGCACTTCCTGCCGACACCATAAACTGTGACTCCACCATGCCATGCCAGCCCTTCTTGCAGACCACATAGCTGCCACTCGTCCCCTCTGGCTGGGCTGCGCAGGACTCATGTTGAACTCCTTCCTCACCCAGGCTTGCTTCCCAAATGACCAACACAATATCACCAACAGTCATCAAACACACCTGACTCTCTTTTATAGAGCCTCACACCTGATTTATAATTACGTGCACTAAACCAAAGAAACTAAAGTGCACTACCACTCACCACCACCAGGGCAACTTAGAATGAACGACACCACGTGTAATAATTCTAATGGCCACCGGGGGCAATCACTTTGGCACCTAGCCAAAGGAAAAAAGTTCACTTATCCATTTTGGCCATAGGGTAGTCTGTTGTGAGTTCATTTTTCCCTTCACCATTGAGGTCTGATGAACTCCCTCCTCTGGTGAAGGAAGGTAGTGAGGCTGATTACCAAACACCTGGGCAGCTAGATGATGACTGGGTGGCTGGAATTAAGGACTGGATATAAGGCTGCCAACGCCCTTCTTCCTGGCTGGTAATTTTCCTGCTGGATTCTTGGAGACCAGTCTGATTCCTGCATCTCAAAGCTAAGTTTTTCTGCTCTGCTTTGTACTCTTCAGTTTTGTTTTGCCTTGTTTTTTGGGAGTTCTGCCATCCCCGGCCGGGGGTGAGCTGAATTCCATTTTTGTCTCTGATCTGTTGATCTTTTGCTCTGTCTTCAGAAAATACCTGAGTGCTGATATAGTCTTTTGAAGCCTAGCGACTTCAGGGCCTGTTTTTCCTATCAGTCGGTTGGCTCATTTTCATAGGGTTTTTGCGGATGGCAGACAGCAGCTTTCCTATCCTGTCCTATGTAGTTAGCTTGGGCCCCATCATTTGCTCAACCTATCTTTCTATCTGTGTTAGTGTTTTCATCTTGCTTCACCGTCATTATATGTTGGGGGCTGCCTATTGCTTTGGGGTCTGCTCTGGGGCAGTTTAGTTTTTCCCCTTTCTGTCTTTAGGCTATTTAGTTCTCCGGCTGTGATCGAGGGGTCTAGGGCACCGTAGGAACCCCCCACGGCTACTGCTAGTTGTTGTGGATAGGTTCAGGGGTCTGCAATCCAATAGCTGACAACCTCTCTGGTTTTTCTGGACTTAGCTGGTATTTTGTTTTTTCCTCCTTCGGTGACTCATCATAACAGTAGTCCTTTGCATCACCATGAATGCACCAAACGTCGACCTTTTACCCAGGAGTAGGTTGAGAGGAAAAGTGGCCCTTAAAAGGGTCACCAAGCTCCCGGAGTCCAGAAGCACCATTGCTGCTCGACCATTCACCTTCACGGGACAGGCCTGAGGCCCCTCGTTGGGTGGAGAGTTCACACTGCAGGCTGGGTATGCATAGTACGAACTACGGCGTCCCATGCTGTAGTCCATCTGCTCGGTGGTCTGGGCAGCTATATGTCCCGGCCCCTGGCATATCCAACAAATAATATCAGCCGTGGGACCTTGGGCACCGCCTCCCCCGCCCCTTTTGACCTTGGACGCCCCACCCCTTTTGGGGACTCCGCCCCCTGCTGGGACCCCCAATACGGAATGGGCTGCTTCCCCAAGGAACCTTCCATCCCCTGGTACCTCTCAACCAGTCCGACCAGTTCATCGGCATTTTGGGGATCACCCTGGGCAACCCAAGTCTGTAGGGGTCTCGGAAGGAATGCACAAACCGATCCATCACCACTCGCTCTACCATCTGCGCAGGAGTAGAAGACTCGGGCTGCAGCCATTTCTGGACCAGGTGCAACAGGTCGAACATTTGGGAGCGAGGGGGTTAGTCCCAGTGATACGCCCAGCGGTGAACTCGCCGTGCCCTGACAGTCATTGTCACCCCCAAAAGTGCGAGAATCTCGGCTTTTAGTTTGGGATACTCCTTGGCATCTTGCAAAGTCAAATCATAGTACGCCTTCTGGGGCTCCCCCGTCAGGTATGGGGCCAGTACCTCTGCCCACTGCTCTGGCTGAAATTTTTCCCTCTCAGCCACCCTCTCAAACACTGACAGGAAGGCCTCAACATCATCCTCAGGGGTCATTTTGTGTAATGCGCCTCTTACCGCCTTCCTGACGTGGGTGTCATCAGCCAGACCTGGGGTTGGGGCGCTCGTCCTGCCCTCCTGGATGACAGTTGCCAGAAGCTGCATCAGCTGCCGTTGCTCCTGCTGGCTCTGCTGGAACTGCTGCCGTTGCTCCTGCTGGATCTGCTGTAACAACAGCCTGTTGGTCTGTTGCTGTGAATGGACCAGGTGTTTCAGCAGGTCCTCCATTATTCCAGGTAGAGCTTGCTGCCTCGCTGAAAACTTGGCCCAGGACATGCAGCAACTGTCTCAAGTCTCTGCTGGGATCGCTGCCCGCACGTCTAGCAGCAATTGTAGGGATTCTACTCGCTCAGGTGCAGCGGGCGACAATCAGGAGGCAGGTTCCTTTAAAGTTCATGAGGTTTATTGCATCATAAACCCATAAAGCAGCACATAACACAATAGATAGCCTTTAGCTTAGACAAAAAGAGAACACAATTGTCCGTTACTTCAGACTCAGTCCTGGAGCCTCAGCACACATGGGAGGCTTAGTCCTCCCCACATACAGCTCTGGGTTTCAGGAGTAGTCTAGCTTATAAAGTTCTAGCCACACCCACGAACCCAGCAGCTGACTGGTCACGTGATTGTGACCTCACCACAGGTTCTTGCAAAACATCAGAAATAGAATGATATTAATTAGGGCTTACATTATAGAGCGCACCCATCTCTGAGCCACATACCTCCCATCAACTATACAACACTTAGCCACGTCACAATATATATATATATATATATATACCGTATTTTTCGGACCATAAGACGCACTTTTTTCCCCAAAAATTTTGGGGGAAAGTGGGGGGTGTGTCTTATGGTCTCAATGTACTAACCTGTGAGGCTGGTGCGGGTGCCGCGGGGGCTCTGTAGTGCGGTGGTGGCAGCGGGTTGTGCTCCGGTGCAGGGGTAGCGGCTCTCTGTGCTCCGGTGCAGGGGCGGCGGCTCGGCCAGCATTTCCTCCAAGCCCGGAGGCCCCCACACATCCCTTGCTGGCTGCCGCCATGTTGCGGTGGCCTCCGGGAACATGGACGCCGGGAAGATGGCCGCCGGTCCGGGGACGGCGCTTGCGCAGGTTCAGATCTCGTCCCGAGATCTCGGGGGACGAGATCTCATTGCCGAGATTTGAATCTCGTCCCCCGAGCCGCCGCCCCTGCATCGGAGCACAGAGAGCCGCCACCCTCACCCCACAGAGCCCATCTTCCCCAGCCCAGCTGCCCCAGCACAGCCCAGCTGCCCCAGCACAGCCCAGCTTCCCCAGCCCCAGCACAGCCCAGCTGCCACATCCCAGCCCAGCTGCCCCAGCCCCAGCACAGCTGCCCCAGCACAGCCCAGCTGCCCCAGCCCCAGCACAGCTGCCCCAGCACAGCACAGCTGCCCCAGCACAGCAAAGCTGGCCCAGCCCAGCTGCCCCAGCCCCAGCCCAGCTGCCCCAGCCCAGCTGTCCCAGCACAGCTGCCACAGCCCAGCTGCCCCAGCTGCCACAGTACAGCCCAGCTACTCCAGCACAACCAACCTGCCGCCAGTGCACGAGCCTGGACCACTGAATGACCCCTGTGACCACTCCTCCACCTGTGCCGGATCCCTTCCCAGGTAAGCTGAATTCGGACTGTAAGACGGACCCCCATTTGACATATTATTATTTTTTTCCCTATTTTCCTTCTGAAAATCGGGGTGCGTCTTATGGTCCGGTGCGTCTTATAGTCCAAAAAATACGGCATATATATATATATCAGTGACACACATAGATATATCTTTATATTTCATACAGAGATAGATAACAGAATAGCCGATAATTCATTTGTCGGCTTCTGAAAAATCATTGCAGAACCTGACAGGATTAGAGACATGGTTTACATACAGTAAACCCATGCAGAACAGTTAGATTTATATATGTCAGTGACTAATACTGTTAGTAGTGTATGTGTGTAAAATTTGGAAGCTGTAGGTATTTAATAAAAGAATGTATTCAAGGAAAAAACTGGCATGGGCTCCCGCGCAATTTTCTGCGCCAGAGAAGGAAAGCCAGTGACAGAGGGCAGATATTAATAGCCTAGAAAGGGACCATGGTTATTGCCCCCCCCGGCTAAAAACATCTGCCCCCAGCCACCCCAGAAAAGGCGCCTCTCTAAGATGCGCCAATTTCGGCATTTAGCCTCTCTTCCCACTGCCCAGTAGCGGTGGCATATGGGGTAATAAGGGGTTAATGTCACCTTTATATTGTAAGGTGACATTAAGCCTTGCTTAGAGGTGTCAATAAGACACCAATCCATTACTAATCCTAAAGTTTGTGATTTTGTGATTTTACAGTAGCCGGGCATGAATTGCCGACTCTTCAAAAGACACTGGTGCATAAAAAGCAGGGCCGGTTTAAAAAAAATTGGGGCCCTAGGCAAAAGTTTAAAATGGGGCCCCAAATGCTAACATATTGCACATCACACAGAGGCATTTCTGTTGAATTTATGTGTGCTGAGTTAAAGCCGCTAAACGAGTGTGATCAACAATATTGAAGTCATTTGACACTTGTTTCCTGGCCTCTTTCCACCTGCTGAGGAATAATGATGGGAATAGAACAATCACAATTAGATCAATCTGTCCCCATACCATATCACGTTATCAGCAGCATATCTACAGTTTACACTGGGCGATGTGCTGCTGAGAACAATGATTTTTCTTCCGGCATAAACAATCCAATCACTCGATGAATATGCAGCATGTTGCTTGTTTAGTATAATACACCCCATAGTCCTCCATATATTATAATATGCACCACAGTCCTCCATATATTAAAATACACTCAGTCCTCCATATAGTATAATACACTCCTCTTACTCCTCCATACATTAAAATACACTGCTCAGTCCTCCATTTAGTATAATACACTCCCCATAGTGCTCCATATAGTATAATGCACCGCCATAGTCATCCATGTAGTACAATTCAATTCCCATAGTATAATGCACCCCATGGTTCCTCATATAGTATAAAGTATTATCCATAGTCGTCGATACAGTATAATGCAGCCCACATATAGTATAATGCAGCCACCCCACAGAATATAATGTAGCCCCCTCAGAGTATAATGCAGCCCCGTCATACAATATAATGTACCCCCATAGAATATAATGCAGCCCTTCCATATAATATATGGTAGCCCCTTCACAGAGTATATTACAGCCCCCATAGAATATAATGCAGCCCTTCCATATAATATATGGTAGCCCCTTCACAGAGTATATTACAGCCCCCATAGAATATAATGCAGCCCCCTCATAGAATATAATGAAGCCCCCATAGAATACAATGTAGGCCCCTCAAAGAGTATGATGCGATCACCCCTCATAGAATATAATAAATATAGTACAGACCCCCATAGAACATAATGTTGCCCCCATAGAATATAATGTAGCCACCCATAGAATATAATACAGCCCCCATAGAATATAATACAGCCCCCCTGTAGAATATAATACATCCCCCATAGAATATAATAGAGCCTCCTCCATAGAATATAATACAGCCTCCCCCATAGAATATAATAAAGCCTCCCCACAGAATATAATACAGAATCCCCCATAGAATATAATGCAGCCCCCCATATAATATAATACAGCCCCCGTAGAATATAATACAGCCTCCCCCATAGAATAAAATACTGCCTCCTCCATAGAATATAATACAGCCCCCCATAAAATATAATACAGCCCCCCTGGAATATAATACTGCCTCCTCCATAGAATATAATACAGCCCCCCATAAAATATAATACAGCCCCCTATATAATATAATACAGCCTCCCCCATAGAATATAATACAGCTTTCTCCATAGAATATTGTTAGGGTTGCGGATCGCACTAAATATAAAATATGAGAAAGTGCAACCCGGGGTCCACCGTGCAGAGGTGGTATGCTGCTGCTAGGTAATGGCGGACAATAACTGGCGGTATAACTAGTACACACGGGTTAACTTCACCCGGTTAATAGGAAGCGGACCCTGTTGCTTCACAGGACCGCGATACCGCTAAGTGAGCGCTAGTGTTGTGGTCACAGGTACCCTGCCTCAAAGACACGGGGTTAGAGTCCCTCTAGTCCCACTAGTGTTCGGCGCCGCTACTGCGGTACCTGGACATATACAACTTAAAGATAAAGCACACTAGGTGCAGACAGCCCCGCCACTAACCAGCCTAACCTTATGGCTGGAAATCGCAATGTTTGCGCATGGCACCGCACTGGCTGTTGCTGCTTGACGCAGTATAGTAGTGCCTTGTGCTGGATGGCACAGTTAGGTGCTAAGTGTGGTGCAGAGGACTGGATGCACATAAGTCAGCACCTACAGGTGGCATTGCCTATCTCCAATACCCTATACACATGCACAACCAGAGGGAGGGAGTCTTAATGAGCCAGTCACAAGAACGCATACATCCATCTTCACACACACAACTACAAAATACTGTCTATACTAGCGCATGGCCGAGTGGCCATGCAAGCCTTTTATAGCCACGTTCTTCCGGGACCTTCCTGATGGTCCAATCCAAGCTGGAGAAGGACCTGAGCATGTAATCTCCGATCTTAAATGGTAGATCGTCCCATGGGCATGCTCAGTGGACGAATTGGAGGACTTAGTCCCTGGAGTAGCTCGCTGCTGACCAGCATGCGTTGCTATAGCTGGACCAGAGGTGGCAGCAGCAGCAACCAAACCTACAGAGCTAGTCTGGGCAGAGCGCCAGGACCGACGAGTCTGCTGAGCAGCCTCCTCTGCGGCTGAAGAGGAATGGGAGACCGCCGGAAGCAAGGCTCGGGATTCCCGCTGTGCAGTGACAGGAACCCGATGCCTAACAGAATATAATACAACCTTCTCCATAGAATATAATACAGTCACCCCCCATAGAATATAATGCAGCCACCAGTCCCCATAGAGTATAATGTAGCTCCAGTCCCCATAGAATATAATGTAGCCACCCCTATCAGTGCACATAGAATATAATGTAGCTCGTCCCCATAGAATATAATGTAGCTCCCCCTATCAGTGCACATAGAATATAATGTAGCTCGTCCCCATAGAATATAATGTAGTTCCTCCCACCAGTCCCCATAGAATATAATGTAGCTCCCCCATCAGTGCACATAGACTATAATGTAGCCACCCCTATCAGTGCACATAGAATATAATGTAGCCACCCCCACCAGTCCCCATAGAATATAATGTAGCTCCTCCCACCAGTCCCCATAGAATATAATGTAGCTCCCTCCCACCAGTCCCCATAGAATTTAATGTAGCTCCCTCCCACCAGTCCCCATAGAATATAATGTAGCTCCTCCCACCAGTCCCCATTGAATATAATGTAGCCACCCCACCAATCCCCATATAATCTAGCTCGTCCCCATAGAATATAATGTAGCTCGTCCCCACAGAATATAATGTAGCTCCTCCCACCAGTCCCCATAGAATATAATGCAGCCACCCACCAGTCCCCATAGAATATAATGTAGCCACACCACACCAGTCCCCATAGAATATAATGTAGCCACCTCTATCAGTGCACATAGAATATAATGTAGCTCCTCCCATCAGTCCCCATAGAATATAATGTAGCCACCTCTATCAGTGCACATAGAATATAATGTAGCTCGTCCCCATAGAATATAATGTAGTTCCTCCCACCAGTCCCCATAGAATATAATGTAGTTCCCCCATCAGTGCACATAGAATATAATGTAGCCACCCCTATCAGTGCACATAGAATATAATGTAGCCACCCCTATCAGTGCACAAAGAATATAATGTAGCCACCCCTATCAGTGCACATAGAATGTAATGTAGCCACCCCTATCAGTGCACATAGAATATAATGTAGCTCCCTCCCACCAGTCCCCATAGAATATAATGTAGCTCCCCTAATCAGTGCACATAGAATATAATGTAGCCACCCCTATCAGTGCACATTGAATATAATGTAGCCACCCCTATCAGTGCACATAGAATATAATGTAGCCACCCCTATCAGTGCACATAGAATATAATGTAGCCACCCCTATCAGTGCACATAGAATATAATGTAGCTCCCTCCCACCAGTCCCCATAGAATATAATGTAGCTCCTCCCACCAGTCCCCATAGAATATAATGCAGCCACCCACCAGTCCCCATAGAATATAATGTAGCCACACCACGCCAGTCCCCATAGAATATAATGTAGCCACCGCTATCAGTGCACATAGAATATAATGTAGCTCCTCCCACCAGTCCCCATAGAATATAATGTAGCCACCTCTATCAGTGCACATAGAATATAATGTAGCTCGTCCCCATAGAATATAATGTAGTTCCTCCCCCAGTCCACATAGAATATAATGTAGCTCCCTCCCACCAGTCCCCATAGAATATAATGTAGCTCCCTCCCACCAGTCCCCATAGAATATAATGTAGCTCCCCTAATCAGTGCACATAGAATATAATGTAGCTCCCCTAATCAGTGCACATAGAATATAATGTAGCCACCCCTATCAGTGCACATAGAATATAATGTAGCCACCCCTATCAGTGCACATAGAATATAATGTAGCCACCCCTATCAGTGCACATAGAATATAATGTAGCTCCTCCCACCAGTCCCCATAGAATATAATGTAGCTCCTCCCACCAGTCCCCATAGAATATAATGTAGCTCCTCCCACCAGTCCCCATAGAATATAATGTAGCTTCCTCCCACCAGTCCCCATAGAATATAATATAGCTCCCTCCCACCAGTCCCCATAGAATATAATGTAGCTCCCCCCACCAGTCCCCATAGAATATAATGTAGCTCCCCTCACCAATCCCCATAGAATATAATGTAGCTCCTCCCACCAGTCCCCATAGAATATAATGTAGCTCCCCCCACCAGTCCCCATAGAATATAATGTAGCTCCCCTCACCAATCCCCATAGAATATAATGTAGCTCCTCCCACCAGTCCCCATAGAATATAATGTAGCTCCCTCCCACCAGTCCCCATAGAATATAATGTAGCTCCCCCCACCAGTCCCCATACAATATAATGTAGCCACCCCTATCAGTGCACATAGAATATAATGTAGCTCCCCCTATCAGTGCTATCAGTGCACATTGAATATAATGTAGCTCCCTCCCACCAGTCCCCATAGAATATAATGTAGCTCCCTCCCACCAGTCCCCATAGAATATAATGTAGCTCCCCCCACCAGTTCCCATAGAATATAATGTAGCTCCCTCCCACCAGTCCCCATAGAATATAATGTAGCTCCCCTCACCAATCCCCATAGAATATAATGTAGCTCCTCCCACCAGTCCCCATAGAATATAATGTAGCTCCCCCCACCAGTCCCCATAGAATATAATGTAGCTCCCTCCCACCAGTCCCCATAGAATATAATGTAGCTCCCCCCACCAGTCCCCATACAATATAATGTAGCCACCCCTATCAGTGCACATAGAATATAATGTAGCTCCCCCTATCAGTGCTATCAGTGCACATTGAATATAATGTAGCTCCCTCCCACCAGTCCCCATAGAATATAATGTAGCTCCCTCCCACCAGTCCCCATAGAATATAATGTAGCTCCCCCCACCAGTTCCCATAGAATATAATGTAGCTCCCTCCCACCAGTCCCCATAGAATATAATGTAGCTCCCTCCCACCAGTCCCCATAGAATATAATGTAGCTCCTCCCACCAGTCCCCATAGAATATAATGTAGCAACCCCTATCAGTGCACATAGAATATAATGTAGCTCCCCTCACCAATCCCCATAGAATATAATGTAGCTCCTCCCACCAGTCCCCATAGAATATAATGTAGCTTCCTCCCACCAGTCCCCATAGAATATAATATAGCTCCCTCCCACCAGTCCCCATAGAATATAATATAGCTCCCTCCCACCAGTCCCCATAGAATATAATGTAGCTCCTCCCACCAGTCCCCATAGAATATAATGTAGCTCCCCCACCAGTCCCCATAGAATATAATGTAGCTCCCCCCACCAGTCCCCATAGAATATAATGTAGCTCCCTCCCACCAGTCCCCATAGAATATAATGTAGCTCCCCCCACCAGTCCCCATACAATATAATGTAGCCACCCCTATCAGTGCACATAGAATATAATGTAGCTCCCCCTATCAGTGCTATCAGTGCACATTGAATATAATGTAGCTCCCTCCCACCAGTCCCCATAGAATATAATGTAGCTCCCCCCACCAGTTCCCATAGAATATAATGTAGCTCCCTCCCACCAGTCCCCATAGAATATAATGTAGCTCCCTCCCACCAGTCCCCATAGAATATAATGTAGCTCCTCCCACCAGTCCCCATAGAATATAATGTAGCCACCCCTATCAGTGCACATAGAATATAATGTAGCCACCGCTATCAGTGCACATAGAATATAATGTAGCTCCCTCCCACCAGTCCCCATAGAATATAATGTAGCTCCCTCCCACCAGTCCCCATAGAATATAATGTAGCTCCCTCCCACCAGTCCCCATAGAATATAATGTAGCTCCTCCCACCAGTCCCCATAGAATATAATGTAGCTAACCCCCCGTTCCCCATAAAATATAATGTAGCTCCCCCCCTGAGAATGGCCCCACAGTACAGTACTCACTGATATATTAAAAAAAAAAAAAACACACAATCCTCACCTCTCCTCGTGCCCCGCGCTGCTCCCGGCTCGGCTCAGATCTACCCGGCACACAACGGGTACGTGATGAAGTGACGTCATCGCACACCTGCAGAGGCAGAGGGGAATGATGGGAGAGGGAGTGTCATGTGATGCTCTCTCCTCCATCATTGCATTGAACTGTACTGGCGCATAGACGTCGGTATAGTTGATTGCGGTGGTGGCGGGGGGAGTCATCGTTGGCGGGCCCCCCCCCGACTCACTGGCCCCACAGCGGCCACTGGCTCGGGGCCCCTTGGGGAGCGGGGGCCCTAGGCAGCTGTCTGGTCTACCTGCTGCCCTGGGTGCATGTGCTGTCGGGATCCCTCAGATATCTCTTTCATCTGAAGGACCGATGTTCTTGGGTGTAAGGCACCATATGTCTCTAATTGATTGCTCCGTCGAGAAGAATAACACAGACATAAGCTGTATAATACAACTCGGGATGCCTGCAAAGACGCCTCTGGCTTATCAGTTAGGCTTCCATCTTTTATAGCAAA
The DNA here is from genome assembly GCF_039654945.1 of Dendrobates tinctorius. NCBI lineage: Eukaryota > Metazoa > Chordata > Amphibia > Anura > Dendrobatidae > Dendrobates > Dendrobates tinctorius. Next base: position 833,067 of record NW_027361937.1, on the reverse strand, counting down.
GAATTTAGACATTTACAGACATGCGCAATAAAGAAAAGAAAAATAGTTACTTCTACAACAGCTTTGCCATGTAAGCAGGAAATTTTTGACCTTGGTTCACAAGGGAGATGTCTGAGACATCTCCTCGAAGAAAAGATAAAGTTCAGCAGAATTCATTTAACTCATTCAGTTCTTATCATTCCCCCCTTTGACATCTTCATTTTCCACAATCTGGAACACTGGATCCTGCAACAACAGCGGATAGTGGCTCGTTCACCAGGTACTATCCCAGGCCGACGGGTTGCGCAAGGGAGACAGGTCTTCTACCTTCTCCATCCCCCAGATACTGAAGCCACGTCCATCAATGCAAGAGTACGCTCCTTCATGCCAGAAATGAGATGTCAATCTAGGACTCAAAGGAATAATAGTTAAATTCTTGTTGTTTACAGTCAAACTTCCTTATCTATTTCTACATCTTTTCTTGCATACAGAGATACACCAAAAAACAAGTTTCAGTAACACATATATTATAAGGAGACAAACGGCAATACGTAATAAACTTAGTATAATCTCAGCTATCCAGCCTCCAATACCCTTAAACCAATTAGCTGGATTAAGAAAAGAGAAGGTGTCTGACCACCAACTGTCCTTAGTACGATTATTGTCTTTATCGTACTGATCTCTAAGTCTTTGAACATCCTCTATTTTTGATCTTAACTTTAAACTACTGTTGGGATCTATATAATGACAGCAAGCGGGTCCGATGACTTGACACATACCTCCTTGCGCTGCAGTTAAATAATCTAGTACTATGGTATGCTGATTAGTGACTATGATAAGCTGATTTTGGACAGCAACAGTGGTGTTCAATATATCCAATATATCCCATATTTGGTCATCTAAGTAATCTGTAGCCCTGACTAATTTATCCCACATTTGAGTAATCATAGGATAAATAAAAATAGAACTGACAATTTTATTAGCCACACTCATCTGCACTATATGTGGTCTCCCAGAGAGGCGAGGTGTATTGTCAGCAGCTCTTTTGTACAACGTGTGTTTAGGTATGCTCTGAGTATTCAACTGGTCATTCGGAATAACAAAGGTAGCTGGAGTCAAACGACCCAGAGTACAAGCACCTTTTACCCCTACTGGCAACCATTTATATGCATTGTCTCCACATACCCAGTACATGTCACTAGGTAGGTCCCATAGGGCTGAATGTTGTAGTACCAGTCTATGAACTAAATCTATAAACGCAGATGCATTCTGGAGCATGCACCAAGGTGAAAATTGTCCTAAAGGACTACAATAACCTGCATCAGGGTTTCCACAAGGGGAGGATCCCTTCTTATATTCTGAGGACTCGTTACAAGGCATATTACCAGGAATATTAATACAAGTTTCGTTAGTGCCCTGGGGAAATAAATTGGAGTACTCCCATGACATATTATGTAACTTTCTTTCTAGCAACATTGGTTTGAAGGCATCAGTAGAATGAGAAGTTACATCAAAGCTAACTTGTAAACCATACGTTGGAACTTGCCCCAAGTAGGTTAACCGAGTCCTTTTCCTGGGTACCCAAGCCCCCCCTTTATATGCCAGATATTGAAGGTGTGTATTACTTCCTGAAAGGTTACCCCAAGGGTATCCTACCCATCCCACAATAGGTATTCCAACAGTTGTGTTCCATAACTTCACATTATTTGTGGCATTATTAGCAAGTGTATCAGAACAACTGGTCCAGGCAAATAATTCCTCGGGTGGCACAGGAATAACAAGGAACGGAATACTAGTGGCTGATACTGGTGAATGTGTGCAGATCCAGCAATCTGCTGGAGACTGAGTGTCATTTGACCAATCATTCAGTAATTTTTCATGATGTTGTATAAACTTATTATTCAAGGACATTGGAGCATTTAAACTGTCCCACGCAGCTACCATTATTACAGATAATGCAACAAAACCAAACCAAAACATTATGCACTCTTATGCTTTGTTAATTCCTGTGGCTAGTTTGCAATGCGATGCGTGGATCCAGGTTGGTCGTCCTTCCAACTTAACAGAAGTAGGCGTTGTTAGGAGTACTTGGTAAGGTCCTTGGTATCAGGGTTCAAGGGTCTTTCTGGAGTGTTTCTTGACAAATACGTAATCACCAGGTTGTAGACAGTGAGTTCCTTCCACACTATCTGGATCTGGAATGGAAGAGAAAACTAGAGAATGCATTTGAGTTAAATGCTTTTGCAACTGGATTACATAACTTGTCAAATTATCCACATTAAGTGTTAAGACCTGTGGGTAGTACAACCCTGTGTTTGGTGGTCTTCCAAACAGTATCTCGAAGGGTGACAGTTTAGTTTTCCCCGTGGGTGTGTACCTTACTGAGAATAATGCTAATGGGAGACACTCTGGCCATGGTCTATGGGTCTGCTCCATGGTTTTCTGTATTTTTAATTTTAGTGTCCCGTTCATTCTTTCTACCTTCCCTGAACTCTGTGGGTGGTAGGGTGTATGAAATGCTTGTTCTACACCTATCATTTGCATTACATTTTGCATTACCTCAGCAGTAAAGTGTGTACCTCTGTCTGATTCAATTGTTTCAGGGACACCGAATCGTGGTACTAGTTCCATCACTAGTTTCTTTGCAGTGGCTCGAGCTGTAGCCGTTTTCACCAGGTAGGCCTCTGGCCATCCAGAGAACATGTCAACACACACCAGAACATATTCATATGGTCCACTTCTGGGGAGTTGAATGTAGTCGATCTGTAGACTCTGGAAGGGATATAACGGCCTAGGACTGTGTTTCCGTGGAGTTTTCACTACCTGTCCGGGGTTGTGTGCTAGGCATATGGGACAGGAGGTACAGTGTAGCTGCGCCACCTTCCCAAACCCAGGAGCAATCCAAACCTTCGTGACTAGGCGTGTCATTCCATTGGCGGACATGTGAGTTGGAAGATGAACTACTTCTGCCATCCTTGGGTACAAAACCCTAGGCAAGCAGTACTTCTGATCTTTCTTCCACATTCCGTTCGTCTTCTCAGCTCCCATCTTTTCCCAAGTTTCCTTCTCCGTCTGAGCGGAGTCTTCTTGGAACTTTTGTAAGTCTGTAAACAATTCTGATGCATCCTTGTGCACTATGTTTACTTTTTCTGGAGTCCCCAAGGCAGCTTGCTTCGCCGCCTGGTCTGCTTTTTCGTTGCCTTTTGCTTCCATGTTGTCTTTTCTGGTGTGTGCTGGCACCCTCATAACGGCCACCCCCTGTGTCTGGGCCACATTCTCGAGGATTTCTCTGATCAGTGTGGCATGTTTTATGAGTGTTCCTGCTGCTGTCATGAAACCCCTTGTGCGCCACAAGACCCCAAAATCATGTACTATCCCAAAGGCATATCTTGAGTCAGTGTAGATATTTGCTGTTTTTTCTTTGGAAAGTTTTAATGCCTCATTCAGAGCTGTCAGCTCAGCCTCTTGTGCGGACTTGTGGGGTGGAAGTGCCTTTGCCACAATAGTCTCATGTGGTGATACCACAGCATATCCTGTGTGGAATTTTCCACTTTCATCGGCATATCTGCTGCCATCCACAAAAAATACAAAGTCTGGATTTGACAATGGTGTGTCTGTGACATTGGGCAAGCCAACAACTTCTTGCTGCATCAGTTCTATGCAATCATGTTCAACCTCGTGTGGGGGCTCAAAAGAAAGCGATAATGTGTTCTCATCTATATCCCCCCATCAGAATCTGCAATTGGCAACAATGTAGCCAGATTCAGATTCTGAGTTTTGGTAAACGTAACATTAGGAGGCATAAGCAAGGCACATTGCAATCTGAGTTGTCTTGCCATAGAAATATGTTTAGAAGAAACCTGATTCAGGATACCGTATATATCATGTGTGGTACAGACAGTTAGTGGGTTGTCCAGTACAATATCAGAAACTTTGTCAAGTAGCAATGCGATTGCAGAGACTGCTCTAACACAGGATGGTGTTCCCTGTGCTACAGAGTCTAATTTGGCAGAATAGTATGCAAGGGGTCTATTCTTTTTGTCATGTTTCTGTGTCAAAATGCCAGTAGCATGCCCTCTAATTTCAGCGGCCATCAGTTGAAAGGGTATATCATAGTTAGGTATACCTAATGCTGGGGCTGACACTATGGCCTTCTTCAGATACTGAAATGAGTCTCGTGCAATGTCAGTCAGTTGGAAAGGTATTGTGTTGATGCAATCATACAGTGGCTGCATGTGTTCACTAGCATGTATGACCCATTGGTGGCAAGACGAAACTAAACCCAAAAATGCTCTCAACTGCTTATGGGTTGTCGGTTCCTTCATTTGTTGTACAATTGTGATTCAGTCATTGGTTAAGTGTCTGGTACCATGTGATAGACAATGTCCTAAGAATATGACTTTTGGTTGGCAAAACTGTAATTTTTCTCTGTTGACCTTACATCCATTGTCTGATAAAAACATCAGTAGTGAAAGTGTATGGATTCTACAGTTAGCCTCATCAGGTGCACAAAGCAACAGGTCATCCACATATTGTAAGAGCACAATATCAGGTGGGTGTGGCCAGCCGGCCAACACAGACTGCAATGCTTGCGTGTACAATGTGGGTGAATGCTGCATGCCCTGTGGCAGTCTGGTCCAGGCATATTGTTTGCCCTTAAATGTAAAAGCGAACAGATGCCAACAGCTTTTGTGGAGAGGCACTGAGAAAAATGCGTTTGACAAAACAATCACTGAAAAACATTTCGATTGACTAGGGATTTTTGCCAATAGCGTGTGTGGGTTAGGTACTACTGGTGTCAAAGGAACAAGGACCTTATTTATCTCTCTCAGATCATGTACCATGCGATATTTCGGGGCATCACCTGGTCCTCCTTTCTTTTTGACAGGAAACAATGGCGTATTAGCTTGTGATTTAATTGACACCAATGCTCCATTGTTTACAAGATCAGTGACTTGTGCCTCAATAGCAGCCTCTTGTTGGGCACTGATAGGGTACTGCCGCAGCTGTGGCAACCTTGTGTCTGCGGGCACCTCCACCACAACTGGGGATACGGGAAGTAAGCCAATATCCGCATTCCCTTTTGCCCATAAGGTAGGTAATTTGTCTAGGGCTGGGTCCCATGGTTGTGATGTGGTGTCATCAGGATTTTGTGACTCGAGAGCTTGAATTATCATGCAAGCCTCAAGAGCATCCTCATCCTCATCTGGGATAGTAAGATGTACTGTACCATCTTCAGCAAATTTGATATCTGCCTGCAGTTTCTTTAGTACATCTACTCCCAATAGGCAAATTGGTGCTCTTTTGACAAACAAAAATTTATTCAGGAACATTTTAGGTCCTATCTTAACGGGTAAAGGTTTGCTAAAAGGAATTAGGCTAGATTGTCCACTGAATCCTGAGACAAAAGTCGAATACTCTGAAAGGAGGTCTGGAGTTATTACTGTGTCATTAACCACCGAAGAGGTTGCTCCAGTATCTAATAGAAAGGGTACCTTTTTACCATTCACCTAAATTTTAATTACTGGCTCCCTAGAATCGAGTGTCATTCTAGTGGCATTCAGTCAGTCGGTTGTGTCCTCCTTTCTAGATTGATGTTCCCTATCTGCTTTTCTCTTTCGGCAATCTCTTTGAAAGTGACCAGGTTTCTTACAGTAATGGCAAGTAAAAGTCTTTCTCCTTGGTCTCCCTACCGGGTCTTCCAAATCTAGTGTAAGAATCACTTTCCCTTTTTCTCTTTTGTTTTCCCTTAAGTCCATCTCAATTCCCATGGCTCTCTGCTTTAGACCATGGGCATTGTCTGCTGACCTCCAATCGGGAGTACAATTTTTCAACTTCAATTTCATTTCTGGCGTTAACCCATCTATGAAGGACTTAGCAAGCAGTCTCTGTACCCCCGGGTTGGTAAGGTCTAGTCCCTCATCGCTAAATCCCATCTGTAATGTCTGGTAAAAATCAGCTACTGTTTGTCCAGGTTGTTGTGAAACAGCCGTCTGTGAACCTCGCTGTCTCTGTTTGTCTCCCATGAACGTGTCAAGGACTTCTAGGAATATTCCTGCTGATGCCTGTGTGCGAGGGTTGTCTGCTGCATCCTCCGCTGGCTTTCTAATTGTCAAAGCCTGCCAGAGCTCGTGTTGGAGTGGCAGAGGTAGTTTTAATCTGAGCATATCTTCCCCGTCATTCCAGGTACCTCTGTGTACCATCAACACCTGTCTTAAGTAAGCAGCAAATCGGGCTGGATTGATAATCGGGTCAGGGGCGTTAGACAACAAAGCCATACATTCAGTTGCAGTCCAAGGCTGGTAATGATTAGTAATTACATGTCTAGTGACGTAATCCCCCTTTGCTGTAATCTCCCTGAAGGGTCTGCTTTGTGATCTGACAGGGGCTAATAGGTTGGGCGCATGGTATCGGGGTGCACCACATGCAAGACAATTCTCCCTACAATTGGGGTTTTGTTGACCACAATTACTGCAGACCCATCCAGGTTCATCACTGCCACTAGGTGGCTTAACAGCTATTTGCGTCTCTGGGTACAGCTTAGCCGGTGGTGGAGGTGAACTGGGAGTTGTGGCAGGAGCCATAGGTACTGGTGGTGGCACTGACAAAGGGGCTGGATAGGGTGGAAGCTCATGCATTTTCTCCACTGGGTCATCTGTCATTCTGACCTTCTTTGGACGTATCCATTTCCCTGTCTTCTCGTTATATGCCCACTTTTCCCTCTGAGCAACTTGTGAACATTTTAAACATGCTTCAACCTGTTCTCCCCATCCCGCATCTGCAATTTTTCCTGATTTCGTGTCTTTTATTTCTTTCCATTTATCCTCATTCAAAGCCTCTTTCCCTTCTACCTTGAATTTTTTTAATACCTTTTCTAGGTCTCTTGCTGCACTTTTTCCATATCTATCTTCAATTATATCACATAACCAATTTCCCTCTTCAGGTGTCTTTCCCTGACTGTTCCCCATTTCTTTATCCTGTTTCTCTTGTTCCTTCCTGTTAATCCTCCCTTCCTTAGGTGGTGTATTGGGTAAGCTCAAGACTAGGCTCTACTATACCTCGTTACCTTCTTCCTAAGGTGCTAACAGGCTAAATGGGGTGTCTGTTCCTCGTTGTACTACGTGTTTCGTGTACTTATATGCTATGTAACATCCGAACAGAAACACTCCCACAACACACAGGATTGTAAACAAAGTATCCATCTATCGGGGTTCTTCAGTCATATCTTGTCACAGGCTCATTTCACGGTCCTGTGCTCATTCGATCACACTCTTATCTGTCACAAGGTTTATTCGTAAAGGGTGTTGATTTAAGCTTAGGCGGTGACCTCCCCGAAAGGACGCTGTCACATAACCCAGTTAGGCAATATCACCACTCTTTGAACGAATACCTACTGTGCAGCTTATTTTTCTACTTTCCACAACCTTTCAAATCAAAGTAGCTATTCAACAACCTCCCTGATTCCTAACACGGAATCTTCTATTGTGGAGAACTTGTCCGTCGGGGCTTTGCAGCATGAACTGTTCACCCAGCCTTATATTCCGTAATGTCAGACCTCTCCCATTTCGATTTGCATCAGCTCTTTTTCTAAAAATAGCTGTGCACAGACAGAACCTACAGTAACCTCTCATTCGAGCAGAAATTACATATGCGTGTCACACCCGATTTCCTCAGAGTTCTTATATGGACCTGATTTTATGGCCCCCTCCTCTACTAGATTCCCCTTTATACGGACCTTAGTTATAATGATAGATTATGAAGAGCAGAGAAGAGAAAAATTGATCTCTTACCTGGCCAGGTGTTTAGGTCTGCTGTTCACAATTTCATCAGTAACTGGAGTGGTCTGTAGATCGGGTAGTCTTGGAGAGGTGCCTATATCAGGTCCCTGTTCGGGCGCCAGGAAACTGTCGGGATCCCTCAGATATCTCTTTCATCTGAAGGACCGATGTTCTTGGGTGTAAGGCACCATATGTCTCTAATTGATTGCTCCGTCGAGAAGAATAACACAGACATAAGCTGTATAATACAACTCGGGATGCCTGCCAAGACGCCTCTGGCTTATCAGTTAGGCTTCCATCTTTTATAGCAAAGAATTTAGACATTTACAGACATGCGCAATAAAGAAAAGAAAAATAGTTACTTCTACAACAGCTTTGCCATGTAAGCAGGAAATATTTGACCTTGGTTCACAAGGGAGATGTCTGAGACATCTCCTCGAAGAAAAGATAAAGTTCAGCAGAATTCATTTAACTCATTCAGTTCTTATCAGTGCTATGCGCTTTTGTTCTCGCACCCATTGACTTGCATTGGCGAGTCTCGTCCGAGAATCACAGCAATACGCAGCATGCTGCGATTTGTTTCTCAGTCCAGTTTCAGCTGAGAAAAAAATTGCAGATGAGATGTCACCTATTGAATAACATTGGTCCGAGTGCAGTCTGATTTTTTAACAGATTGCACTTGTCCGTATTTCTCGCAAGTGAGTATAAGCCCTAACACTATAAATAACATCCTGAGATTCCACTCTGAGCCATGATGATGTAATAGATGTTCCCTGCAGTCCTATGTAACACCACACATAATACAGTGATAACTCCCAGTGTAGAGCCCTGACCAAAAGCTTTGAGACTGACGCAAGTTTTGGTTTTCCCAAAGTTTGTTGCTTCAGACGATGCTGTTGTTTCTTATTCCATGGTTTTCCATCTTTTAGATGTTTCTATGGTTACTGCAGTGCAATTATCAGCATTTTACAAGTTTTTACACTTTATATTGACAAATACATGAAGATTATGCAAAGCCTCAATATTTACTGTGTTGACCCTTAGGCTGTGTGCACACGCTGCGGATTTTGCTGCGGTTCCGCAGCGGTTTTGGCCGCTGCGGACCCGCAGCAGTTTCTGCTGCGGTGTACAGTACAATGATTCCCTATGGGAATCAAAAACCGCAGTGCAGACGGTGCGGAATTTTCCGCGCGGATTATCTGCGGTTTTCAATCCGCAGAAAGAATTGACATGTCAATTCTTTCTGCGGATTCTCCTGCGGTTTGCCATCTCCTCCATTGAGGAGATGAAAAACCGCAGGGCAAAACCGCAGAGCAATCCGTAGGTAAAACCGCAGGTCTTTTGACCTGCGGTTTCAACTGCGGATTGTACAAAATCCGCGCGGATGAATCCGCACCTTTTCCGCAGCGTGTGCACACAGCCTTAGGCTGTGTGCACACGCTGCGGATTCTGCTGCGGGTCCGCAGCAGTTTTTGCTGCGGTGTACAGTACCATTATTCCCTATGGGAATACAAAACTGCAGTGCAGACGGTGCAGATTTTTCCGCGCGGTTTTCCTGCGGTTTTGAAACCACAGAAAGAATTGACATGTCAATTCTTTCTGCGGATTCTGCTGTGGTTTGCCATCTCCTCCATTGTGGAGATGAAAAACCGCAGGGCAAAACCGCAGCGCAATCCGCAGGTAAAACCGCAGGTATTTTGACCTGCAGATTTACCTGCGGATTTTTCAAAATCCGCGCGGCCAAATCCGCACTAAAATCCGCAGCGTGTGCATGTACCCTTATTTTTCAAGTCTTCAGCTATTTGTCCTGGCATACTAAATCAGAGGAGCACCGATCACCTCCGCGACATGCGTCCCTGGCACGATGTGCTGATGTCAGCAAGATGATGTCACCTCATCACAAGGCAGATGTCACTACAGCACCAAAGAGGAGGCGAAGCCACAGGAGCGGCAGCAAAGAGAAAGCGCTAAAGAAACCACTGGAGCCATAGGCAGAGGAGGACATGACTTGGGGATGGGTGGACCTTTACTCCTGCAGCTTTTTTTGGTATAGTGGTATAGATTTTAAGCACGAGTGATGTTGCTTTCAGAGTAAGAAGCCCAGTATGTCTGTGTCTGGGGGGTTACTGTGAGGAGGGTGAGGCTTATATAGAACAGGAAATCTGTGTCTCTCCCTCTTTCATGCACAGGATGAACAGGAGGACGCATGTCTGCAGTTTCATGGAGTATAATACTGGGGTTATCACCTCACACGACAGATGATAGGAGCACATTCACCTCGGACATCATTTACTAGTGTAGTATCAGCACCTACATTATGTATGGGACCATTATTACCTCAGCAATTCATGTAGCTGCCATGACCTCATGTGCCTGCTACATTTTCCTCACAGACTGTGAGCTTCCGTGTGACCTCCCTGCAGACATGGTTCATATACTACTCTGCATTCACCTCAGACATTGTGTAGTGTGTACTAGGGTAATATCAGCACCTACATCATATCTGGGATCATTATTACCTCAGCAATTCATGTAGCTGCCATGTCCCTCATGTGCCTGCTACATTTTCCTCACAGACTGTGAGCTTCCGTGTGACCTCCCTGCAGACATGTTTGATATACTACTCTGCATTCACCTCAGACATTGTGTAGTGTGTACTAGGGTAATATCAGCACCTACATCATATCTGGGATCATTATTACCTCAGCAATTCATGTAGCTGCCATGTCCCTCATGTGCCTGCTACATTTTCCTCACAGACTGTGAGCTTCCGTGTGACCTCCCTGCAGACATGTTTGATATACTACTCTGCATTCACCTCAGACATTGTGTAGTGTGTACTAGGGTAATATCAGCACCTACATCATATCTGGGATCATTATTACCTCAGCAATTCATGTAGCTGCCATGTCCCTCATGTGCCTGCTACATTTTCTTCACAGACTGTGAGCTTCCGTGTGACCTCCCTGCAGACATTTCTGATATATACCACATTACTGCTGTATTATACAGAGTCTTCATGAGTTCTGGGTTTATGTATGATAGGACAGAGCAGTGTCTGCCATTACAATGGTGGAGCTGGGCAGTCACATGTATTAGAGACACTGGTGAGAGAGGAGCAGTCAGGGGATGGTATATGTATGATGATGAGAGGCTGCACTTCATGTTAGTGCACTGTATACTGATCCTGCTGTGTGCTGATTATCCCCCCTTCCCAGTTATGGAGTCTGATGATCTGTATGTGACCTCATCTCTGTTACATACTGTGAGGCTGGGTGTGCAGATCCCGTGTAACTAGGTTACTCACTAGATGTGGTATCTGTGTAAAGGCTCTATTCCTGTGCTGTATACTTAACCTGTACCACAGGTCTGTATACATGATATCACTCCTCACTCTGCTATATACGGATCGTGCTGGGTATAGACATCCTGTGTCTCCAGGTTATTTTCCTGGCTGTACATATAATCTGGACATGACTTTCAGCTTAGTGCTTGATCTCTGTAGCTATTGCTGCCTTTAGTCCTCTTATGTTACATGCAGTCCTGCCGGATATATCCATCCTGTTTATATTGTCTCCCTCGTATGTGGCATGATTAGAGTGTACCCAGCAAGAGCTTATTTTATATTATCTAAGATGGTGGATAGCACAGGCCTGAAGGGATTATGTATTATCATGTGTAAAATAAATAATCGTGGAGTAACTCGGCACATTTGAGTGGGCACTAATAACTCAGCACATGGCAGGCAGTGAGTGGGCACTAATAACTCAGCACATGGCGGGCAGTGAGTGGGCACTAATAACTCAGCACATGGCGGGCAGTGAGTGGGCGCTAATAACCCAGCACATGGCGGGCAGTGAGTGGGCGCTAATAACCCAGCACATGGCGGGCAGTGAGTGTGCACTAATATCTCAGCACATGGCGGGCAGTGAGTGGGCATTCCTAGTGTGAGGCTGCACATTGCTCTGGAGGACACATCATGGGCCCAGTTTTCAGCCCTGTCTCTCCTCTATTGTAATTGTATGTAGTAGAGTGACTGGGATACAGAACTTGCAGTTTTCTGCTCACACACCTATGGCTGCAGGCAGCTTATATTAAGCCTACATATTTCTTACCATTTATGTGCAGCTGGTGATTAGAGTCTGTAACTGCTGTAGAGGAGCAGGCGGCTTCTAATTTATTGTTACAGCATATAACACAGCATTGCCCATCTCTGTCTATTCCTGGACCTTACGATGGGATATTTTCCATTATTAACCTGTTGTATACCTTGGTTGTAAACCTGCATGATTTTCACCCTCACTTATCCCACATTTTGTGCGGTTGGAGGGGTCCTTGAAGGTTAAATATGGTCTAGGGGATCCATTGGGATATGGTTTCCTCCTTTTGGAATTCAATATGGTTCTGATCTGGTGAAAGGTGGAGGGGAGTTTCGGCAAGGGTTTGTCGGATCCCCAGGAAATTCAAGTGAACATTGGAACCCTTGTGGTTATGGTGCTCCCGAGCTGGTGGGGTAACGGCTGGGAGTAATTGTTGGTACATTTTTATGTTTGGTAATCACCAGATTTTTGGGAGCTTCAAGGACTCCTACCAGCGTGTTAATATTATTTATGCTTTGATGTTTTATGGTATGTTTGTTTTAATAAAGGTGTGAATAATAATTATATTAAAAAAAAAAAAAAAGGATCGGTGTATACCCACCAAGTGCTTATTTTATATTACTTAAGATGGCGGATAGCACAGGCCTGAGTGGATTACCTGGAGCATGGTGGTTGGGGGGGTCCTTGAAGTTGGTTAGAAATTGGTCTGGGGGATCCATTGGGATATGGATTCCTCTTTTTGGATGTTAATATGGTTCTGGACCTGGTGAAAGGTGGAGGGGAGTTTCGGCAAGGGTTTGTCGGATCCCCAGGAAATTCAAGTGAACATTGGAACCCTTGTGGTTATGGTGCTCCCGATCTAGTGGGGTAACGGCTGGGAGTAATTGTTGGTACATTTTATGTTTGGTAATCACCAGATTTGGGAGCTTCAAGGACTCCCCCAGCGTGTTAACGTTATTTATGCTTTGATGTTTATTTTATGTTTATTTTAATAAGGACATGAATTTAAAATTAAAAAAAAAAAAAAAAGTTATTTGTTTTCCTTTTAGTGGGTCCTTGGAAGTTATTTATAAATTTGTCAGTAGGGGTAACCATATTAAGTATGGACCTCTGGGGTGGGGTTCTTGGAGTTGACGTTGAATCAGCGAAAAGGAATTGGAATTTAAAATTCTGGATCTGTCTTTTGGTTACGGCTCTGGACGGGTAACACTGGACGGGGTGTTACCCGGGAGCCTTTGGTGATTGGACTTCCCGGAACGGGATGTTTGGTGCCCTCGAGCTGGTGGTTTACGGCTGAGGGTAACGTGGATTTTTAAGTTCTTGTGTTTTTGCCAAATATTTAGCCAGAATTTTTGGGGCTCCAAGAACCCTTCCCTCATGTCGTATAAGATTGTGTATTTAATACTTATTGTAAGTGTTTATGTTATTTGTTAATAAACTGGCCGCTGACCCCCCCCCCGGGTTTGGAAGGGTAACCATTTCAGGTATGGCACCCTGTTTTTGAGGGGTAATCATCTCAGGTATGGCCCCCTGGTGTGGAGGGTAACCATCTCGTGTATGGCCCCCTGGTGTGGAGGGGGTAACCATCTCGGGTATGGCCCCCTGGTATGGAGGGGTGACCATCACGGTATGGCCCCCTGGTTTCAAGAAGCATTTATATTTTATAGGACCCTGTTAGGGTAAAGTCCCTGGGGTCATGGCAATCATATTTTGCATGCCTATAGAAGAAATTGCCTCCTCTGAGCCAGGAACAGCGGCTGGAGGGGAGAAGAGAACAAGGTTGTCGTCTGGACAATGCAGTTATCTAGTGCATGAAACTGAAGAGCAATGTACCTAATCTATGTGCCCTTGAGCCAGTGGGAGCGGCTAAGGGTAAAGTAATCAAGTGCATTAACACGAAGGGCAATATGCCTATTCCCAATGCCTTTGACCCAGTTGGAGAGGTCAACAGTAAATGTTATCAAGCGCATGAAAAACAACAATGGCGTGGCAGGGTTATTAATAATGCCTTTGTAGACTTTTTCTGCTTTAGGTTTATTTAAATTACTACTTCCAGATATTCTGAACGTTATTTTATGGTCCGTTATAATGTTGTTATATTGTGTATAGTTTTTAATTACTCCCTATTTATAATATCTTTCTATTGATGTGTTCATCACTTTTCGGGTAGTGATAGTAAGTGGGTTTAAGAAATTTTACTGCACAGCTACTGTAAATAATGGTGGTTTCTAGAACTAAAATCTGTAATTTGGTGAATTATTAGAGCTGGCTACAATACGTACGGTATAATAGTTTTTTGAGGCATGACAGATGTCATTATACAGGTATTCAGATTGTGGCTACGACCTTAATTATGGTTTACTTTCCACATTGCCCATTATGGGATCCTCATTGCAGGATGTTTAGCAACTGCTATTTTGCTGTAGTTACCGTATTATCGATCATAACTTGGTAGCATGGCATTGATAAAATTAATCTGTCGGAGCTCTGGAATTTTAAGTTTATTACTTGTGTGCACAGACTTTCCATAGCATGTAGAAATGGTTGATTGGGGTCGAGTCCATTTAAGGTGTCAAATGGCCTCTCTGGTGGCGGTTTAGGAGTCAGGTGGAAGTTGCAGGCAAGTTAAGGTGGACTCATTTTAACTAATAGAGGATGTAAAACCTCATGGTGGTGAACAGGCTCGGCTTTGGTGGCCAGCCTCAAGGACGTTGTAATGGTAACGTCAATCAGGGGCGGGCAGTGGTTAAGCACAGGAGTGAGGATAATAGGGTCATTGGTGCCCTGAAAGTTTACTGGCTCTGCTTGAATGGCAAGCCAGTGCGTGCCGCCCCCTTTATGGCTGTCTGGCCTGGTTCTGTATGTCAGACAGCTGGGGATATCACAGTACTTGTGAATCCCAACGTACTAGCACTTCACCTGACTCCTACTGTGATTGTTTTTAATCCTGTGATTTAAATAAAGCTGTGGCCATTTTGACAACCAAAATAATGTGTTGTGTATTTATTCTAGTGCCTAGGTTTACTGTAGTTATGGTGGTTTTAAGATGGAGTGGGGGTCCGTCCCATATCCATAAGTCATGTTTGTGACAGCTGCGTTTCTTGCAGTTTTTGTCAATCTGCTATTTTTTGGTTTGGAAAAATAAGTAGTTTCATTATTGGATACATCTGACATTGGTATCAGACGACTCCCATTCTGATTATGAGAAACGGACATGAGATCTATAAATTTCAAAGTCACTAACCAATGTAAATATGCCTTAGATTTAAGTACCTGACTCAATGATGACTTCTCACAGCCACAGCTCATCTCGGCATGCTTTCATCTTCTCCGGTCTTCTGCAGCACAACCCGAAACAATGCCCTTAAAAATAACAGTGTTATTATAATATTCCTGAATAAAAATAACCACCCACACTGTGCCTTAAGCCCTATGATGTGCCTATAAATAAATAATTGCCCCTCACTGTGCTCCCTAAGCAAAAAAATGACCTCACGCTGTCTCACTTATGGTACATGGTCTTCACACTATTCTGCGGGATAAAAAATATTCCCACCACACTGTCTACCCTAGTAAGATATGACAGTCACACCACCCACTCACAAGTGAAAACCACCACACTGTCCACTTCATTATGACATATCCACCACACCTTCCTCACTTATGAACTATGATCTCCACATTGTCCCCACTCCATGGATCATAACAATCGATCATGTTAAAATAGATCAATTGTATTTATGACCCAGCAAGGGTTTGCTCTATGCAAGAGTGGCACATGGTCACACAAAAGTACAATATTGTCCCATACACCTCTTTGAGTGTCCTATTAGGCTAATTTGACCTTGTCAATGATGTCAGTTACACTGCTTTAGGTACAGAGTGTAAAATGTAAGAAGACACCATTTCCCAATCTGCCTCAAGCATTGGATGGATAGATACTCCATTTACAATGCCTCTTCTGTAATGACTGTGGTTTTATCCTACAAGATAATTGTTTCAGTCTCCTCTATGATGTGGCAATAGGAGATGAGCTGAACACCTTTGAGGTGTGATGATTCATTGTAAATGTTTCATAAGACAGCGGCTCAACCTGATCAGCTAATATTTGATGGCAGAGATCTCATAGGAATTTTCTTTGTTTAGGAGGGGTTATATAATACTGCATTTAGCATATGGCACACTCTTTTAGAGAACATTTCCTACAGAACGGGGCACATTACTATGATCATTTTCTAAATAAATTTTAATATTCTATTAAAGAATCACTTTACACCTTTGGAGAAAATCTCGTAAAAGGGGTTACAGGATGTCAGAAAAGCATGGCTACTTTCTCCATAAATAGTGTCCATTGCAACTCAACATTCCCTTTAATGAGATTAAACTGCCTAGCGTTAGGCAAGAGGTGGGTAATTAATAGGGATGAGTGAACGTGCTTTGTGACACTCGGTTATCACTCGAATGCTGCTCTAGTGAAAACTCGAATCCCCACCCTGCATCTTTGGCATCGGTTACCTAGTCAATAAGAATGCAGGGATTGCTGGTGAGTCACTATAATGCCGTAGCCATCTTGGTTATAGCATTACTGTGATTGGCTGGCTGTGTGACATCATCAGGGATTATAAAAGGACAGGTGCCCCCCGACTCAGCACACTGACACCTTTGCACAGCTCAGTGATATTTCGCATTGGGGGGAGAGAGCATGTCAAGGCCTGTGTGCACAGTATAACAAATCAGAGTCATACTGGTGCTGAAGCTGAGACATCATATTAGCAGCCCTTCTAAAGGATGATCGCTTGTATCACATACAATCTGCATTTAGCCTAGGGAGGGAGAGAGTGAGTCGCCCTCCCAGGGCTGTGGGGTACTCAGTACCGGGCCAGTGTCAGTGGGATGTATCACTGCAGCGGTGACCCGGTCCATGGCCCTGGGCGCCCAAGTAATGGTGGTTTGTGATATAGTTTATGTGATAGTTCGTGAAGCCACCTGTGGTGTTTGGCAAGCAAGATGTTCAGCCAACGCTGCGTGCAGATCCACTTGGGCTGATGGTGTGTTGCAGCATAGATGGTGTAGCTCCCCACAGGTGAAGCTGTAATCCCAGGGCAGTGTATAGGCGCAGGCGGTGTGAGGAATGCTGGTACTCAGATGTAGCGGTGCTGACGGTGTTAGCGCACAAATGAATGGAAGACACCAGGGCTTGTAGTTCCAAAGCTTTACTCACACTCCGTGGTACACACTGGTGCCTGCCTCCGTACCGTGTCCTCCGGGGCAGAGACTCAATCAACCTCCCGGGTAAGTCAGGATTCTCCTCTCCAACACTCCGCCAACATGTACCTTTCCTGAACGACTCCTCTATTGCGCCTTAAGGTGTGAAGAGCTCCAGTACCGTGGTACTCTGAAGTTCCTCCTGTCAGATGTTCCTAACAACTCTACTCGTATGGCAGAAAGCTGTAGCCTCTCTCGGGGACTCCCTTCTCCGGAGTCCTGGCTCTCTATTCAGTTTCTGTTGTGCTCCAAGTCTTAGACGGGAGTAGTGCCAACTACTCCACCAGTGTCTGCTGCAGAACCATAAGTGTCCATACAACCTCGGGGACCGGGCCCCAGCCTTGCGCTGAGAACCTATAGGCAGGGTTCCTCTTCCAACCCACAACTCCTCTCTGTTCTCCTACTCCTTCGTTCCGCACTGTTCCTTCTCTCTCTTATGGAAGCTTAGGTTGCAGTTCTACGTCTTTCTCCTTCTGGTCCTTTCCCGTGCCAGCTGGCTCAGATCACTGAGGCAGCTGCAGCACTCCTTCTCTCCCTCTTCTAGGGATCTCCTTCCTCTCGGACCCGTCCTCAGACTCTCCTGACTGTCCTTCTCCCGCCTGACCTCCCGTCAGACTGACCTGTAATTCTAAACCTTCCCAACCTTTTATATCTAACTCCACCCACCTCCCAGCACATCTCGTGTTACGAAGCAAGGACCCACGAAAGGTGCTCTGCTACCCTCTAAGCATGGATCCGCAATGTGGTCCTGCTGAACTATCCTGTGTGTGGGGTGCAGGTGTTGGAGTGTGGAAAGGAGTTCCCAACTTCCCTAGGTGGTGGGGCACCGCACCTTAGGAGAAGGTGCAGTACCTCTGTGGCGACTGAGCCTCAGGGGCGCCACAAGAGCATCGCAGGAGCTGGAAGAGTGACAGAATCCAGTCTGTAGACAGGGATTAGGCCTGTGCAGTCCATTGACAAATATATAGTTGCATTTTTTGTGAGGACTCAAAAAAATGAACATGTTTTGATCCATCAAGTATTACATGCTTTAAAGTCCTTTTTTTGTGTTTTATAACACACCAAAAATCATTGAAACATTTTCTTTCATCTCAGCCATACATTATTATGTAGTGTGCATTAAATTTCTGTGATCTCAAAAACTGCTACAAGGCTTTTAAAAGATTACTAGGCCTCCATTTCTCAGACATACAGTGTTTTGTGATCTGTGAACATTTCTGTGATCTGTAAACTTGCCAAAAAGCTTTTAATAATTTTGTAGGCCTCCATTTCTCAGACACACAGTGTTCCGTGATCTGTGAATATTTCTGTGATCTGTCAAACTGCTAAAAAGCTTTAAAAAAAATTGTAGGCCTCTATTTCTCAGACATATGGGTCACCCTCCCAGGGCTGTGGGGTACTCTGTACCGGGCCGGTGTCAGCGGGATGTGTCACAGAGGTGGTGACCTGGTCCATGGTCCTGGTCGCCCAAGTAATAGGGGAAATTGAATGGTGGAATGTAGTGGATTAAATGAATAGTTCGTGACGCCACCTGTGGTGTTCGGCAAGTGAGATGTTAAGCCGACGCTGCATGCAAATCCTCTGGGGCTTGTGGTGTGCTGCAGCCAAGATGGTGAAGCTCCCCACAGGTGGAGCTGTAGTCCCAGGGCAGTGTAGATGTGCGGGTAGAGGCGAGGCGCAGGCAGTGTAGAAGCGGGTACCCAGATGTAGCGGTACAGGGTGTGTTGGTGCAGGAATAAATGGAGGACACCAGGGCTTGTAGTTCCAAAGCTTTACTCACAGCCTGTAGTACACACAGGTGCTTGCCTCTGTGCTGTGTCCTCCGGGTCAGGGACTCAGTCAACCTCCAGGTCAGATGGAATGCTCCCTTCCAACACTCTGCCAACATGTGCCTTTCTGAATGTCTCCTCTTATAGCGCCTTTGGTGTGAAGTACTCCTAGTACTGAGTTACACTGGAGTTCCTCCTGACAGATGTTCCCAAGAACTATACTTGCACGGCAGACAGCTGTAGCCTGCTTTGGGGACTCCTTACTCCTAAGTCCCGGCTCACTATCCAAGTTGCTGTTGTTCCCCCAAGTCTTAGATGGGAGTAGTGCATTTACAGCCCACTACTCCACCGGTGTCTGCTGTAGGACCCTTAGTATCCATACAACCTCGGGGACCGGGCCCTGGCCTTGCACTTAGAACTTCTAGGCAGGGTTCTCTTCTAACCCACGTCCTCTGTTCCCTTTTACTCCTACGTTCCGTACTAGTCTTTCCGTCCCATGGAAGATCAGGTTTCTGTTCAATGTCTTTCTCTTTCTTTCCTTTTCCGTGCCAGCAGACCCAGGTCACTGAGATCTGCTGCAGCACCTCCTTCCTCCATCCCTCTCCCAGGGATCTTCATTCCTCACTCTCTCCACTCAACTGACTGACTGAACTTCTAAACCTTCCCACTCTTTTATGTATTCTAACTCCACCCGCCTCCCAGCACGTTTCGTGTTCCAAGCAGGGAGCCACCAAAGGTGGTCTGCTACACTCCAAACAGGGAGCCGCAATGTGGCTTTGCTACACTACTTTGTGATGATGGGTGCAGGTGTTGGAATCTGGTCAGGAGCCTCCAACTTACCAGGATGGTGGGGCACCACACCTCAGGAGGAGGTGCAGTACCTCTGTGGCAACTGAACCCTCAGGGGCGCCACATTCCCCCCATCAAACAGCACGTCCGCGGGCTGAAAGGTAAACAAAGTTGGCAGTACAGGAACATACAAAATTTTGTAATGCTGAATAAACATTTCTTATACTAAACTTCCCAATGTGGGAGGCACGGCTTCTTGAACGTTGCAAACAGTTTTAACTCGCTATCTAAATTCAAAATATGCTACCTAATTTAAAGTGCTATGGAAGCAAACTCAATGTTCAACATCAATTCACATTTTCTAGCAACACATATCTTTTCTGTTACTTTACACATTTTTCTACTTGCTTCCTTACATGACAACCGCTGGTGTCTGGTTCATCACCTGTAACTTCAATTCTTTATTCAAATTCAAGGGGTTTGTACTTCAAAATTTCTTTAGTATACCATTTACTATACTTCTACATTTGTAAAACATTCACTGTATTCCTTT
This sequence comes from Dendrobates tinctorius, assembly GCF_039654945.1. Taxonomy (NCBI): domain Eukaryota; kingdom Metazoa; phylum Chordata; class Amphibia; order Anura; family Dendrobatidae; genus Dendrobates; species Dendrobates tinctorius. Next base: position 812,834 of record NW_027361937.1, on the reverse strand, counting down.
CTCAATTATACCCTATAAAATCTGTCATTAAACATTATCACTTTCTAGCTTTCTGTTTCAAAAATATGTTAACCATTATCAATAAGTGCAAAGAGTAGACACTGGTCCAGCCAATATGTCTGGAAATGTCCCTATGATGAGGTAATTCTTCTTCCACGAAGAGAGTCCTATGTAAAACCAAGAGAGAGCACCTAAAGAGGTGCAAACTATGTACAAGTTGTAGTTCTGGATCTTTCAGTGTTCATGATCTCCACAGTTCAAATGTGAAGGCTGCCAATGAAACTGGGCAACAACTGAAAAAACAAAACTAAACCATGATGATCAAAATAGGAAACAAAAGGCCCAACGGTGCACATACCCTCCTGGGTAACGAGAGTTATTTTTGCTTGAGATTGCTAGTGGTGGTCTCCTCCTGGGATTTCTGGAGACTGGTTACTGGAAATGTTTCCAGTGGAGAAAAACGCGTTGGCAGCCTGCAGGTGATCCTCTTCCATTGGAGTCAAATTTGTAGCTTTCTGTACTCTTGGCTGCAGGACTGGTGTTGAGCTAGCTTGGCTTGTGGGGACAGGTACAAACACGGTTTGCTTTATGACTGTGGTTGGAGGGGCAGTAGGTGGTTTCTGCTGTAGGTCTCGATGAGATCCTCCGGGATCCGTCTGATATTCATGGCGTACTAGCCTCTCAGTCCTTCATGTCTAGTAAAGGTTACATGCTCCCCCGGGTGCAGGTTTCTAGCAGGGTGTCCTTTCCTCAGGTGGGATTCCACGTCCCGCCAGTTAAAGAAGAGGTCAGTGACTCGGCTAGGGTCATGAATGAAGCCGAACCCCTTCTCGTGGTTCACATTTAGGACGTGTCCCCAACCTGCTGAGTCCCGGGGACCGTAGTGACCGGCACAAACCTGCTCTTTCCGGTCCAAATCAGGGCCCAGCACAGCCAGCTTGCGCTGCTCCCTCTCCCGTTGCTTGGCTGCCAGCTGGCGTATGGTCACTTGACAGTTAGCCCAATTTTCATCTTCCTCCCGTTCTTCCCGAGACCGATCCCGGCTCGTGGTGTACCGCGGCACAACCATTAAGGGTTCCGGTGTCTTCCCTGGGGGACTGGTATCCCGGTCCCAGACCAGATCTATCACGACCTGGCCAGCCGCTGCGACCGTGGTACACCCCAAGGCCTTCCCAGGTGTAGAGGCATCAGACATACCTGGAGCCTCCTGGCGGTGTGGTCACCGCTCCGGTGCAGGCATAGTGGCGGTGGACACCATTCGGTGGGATGCCGGGGACGGCGATGAAGTCAATGGCGGCTCCGGGTCCGCAGGGGTCTCTGGAGGGACCTGCGCGGCCGCGTCAGGTCCGGACGGGAGCTCTTCTTCCTCCGCTTCGGCTCCCAAGGCCTTAGACAGCTCCTCCGGTGGTAACGGCAGAGAGGGGACAATGAATGCTGTCGGGGGCATGGCAGCGGTCGCAGGCTCCACAGAGTCTGCCTGGAAAAGATCCGGTGCAGCAGCGGCGGGTACCGTTGTGGCGGGTACCGCAGGTGTTGGCCCCTCCTGGGCGCGCTGCAGATTTAAGGTCCATAGTGCTTCCTGCCTCAGTTGCAGGTGGCGCGTCAGCTGGGCTATCTTGTCCTCCAGCTGCTGGCGATTCATCTCGGACACTGGGTTGGAGCCTTCAGCCATGGCGCCGGGGAGATCCAGCATAACCTCCTTGCGCACCGCAGGCCTCCTCCCGTCTCCTTCCAAGATGGCGTTCTTCTTCCTGTCTGAGCTCTTTTCCCGCCACTGGCTTCTGCTCCTCCTTCTTGGGGCGGCGTCTTCTTCCAGCTCCTCCATACTAAGCCAGTATACGAACCCCTCAGGGGGTTGGCCATGTTGCTATCGCATAGTAATTCAGGCAAGGGAGGCCCAGGACAGTTCGCGGTCTTTTCTTAGGACCTCCCATGTTGTCACGCCATTCTTCACCGCGCCAGCGGCCATTTTTAGCATTCATTTTACAGTCTATTAAATTGGGTCTTCTGCACATTTTCAAAAACTTTAAGTCTTAGGTACACAGAACCCAATGGCATCGGGTCTCGTCATCCTGTTCGTGACGCCAAGTTGGGTCGCCCTCCCAGGGTTGTGGGGTACTCGGTACCGGGCCGGTGTCAGCAGGATGTGTCACAGCGGCGGTGACCCAGTCCATGGCCCTGGGCGCCCAAGTAATGGGGGAAACTGAATGGTGGAATGTAGTGGATTAAATGAATAGTTCGTGACGCCACCTGTGGTGTTCGGCAAGTGAGATGTTAAGCCGACACTGCATGCAGATCCTCTGAGGCTTGTGGTGTGTTGCAGCCAAGATGGTGAAGCTCCCCACAGGTGGAGCTGTAGTCCCAGGGCAGTGTAGATGTACGGGTAGAGGCGAGGCGCAGGCAGTGTAGAAGCGGGTACCCAGATGTAGCGGTACAGGGTGTGTTGGTGCAGGAATAAATGGAGGACACCAGGGCTTGTAGTTCCAAAGCTTTACTCACAGCCTGTAGTACACACAGGTGCTTGCCTCTGTGATGTGTGTCCTCCGGGTCAGGGACTCAGTCAACCTCCAGGTCAGATGGAATGCTCCCTTCCAACACTCTGCCAACATGTGCCTTTCTGAATGTCTCCTCTTATAGCGCCTTTGGTGTGAAGTACTCCTAGTACTGAGTTACACTGGAGTTCCTCCTGACAGATGTTCCCAAGAACTATACTTGCACGGCAGACAGCTGTAGCCTGCTTCGGGGACTCCTTACTCCTAAGTCCCGGCTCACTATCCAAGTTGCTGTTGTGCCCCCAAGTCTTAGATGGGAGTAGTGCATTTACAGCCCACTACTCCACCAGTGTCTGCTGTAGGACCCTTAGTACCCATACAACCTCGGGGACCAGGCCCCAGCGTTGCGCTTAGAACTTCTAGGCAGGGTTCTCTTCTAACCCACGTCCTCTGTTCCCTTTTACTCCTACGTTCCGTACTAGTCTTTCTGTCCCATGGAAGATCAGGTTTCTGTTCAATGTCTTTCTCTTTCTTTCCTTTTCCGTGCCAGCAGACCCAGGTCACTGAGATCTGCTGCAGCACCTCCTTCCTCCATCCCTCTCCCAGAGATCTTCACTCCTCACACTCTCCACTCAACTGACTGACTGACTGAACTTCTAAACCTTCCCACTCTTTTATGTATTCTAACTTCACCCGCTTCCCAGCACGTTTCGTGTTCCAAGCAGGGAGCCACCAAAGGTGCTCTGCTACACTCCAAGCAGGGAGCCGCAATGTGGCTTTGCTACACTACTTTGTGCTGATGGGTGCAGGTGTTGGAATGTGGCCAGGAGCCTCCAACTTACCAGGATGGTGGGGCACCACACCTCAGGAAGAGGTGCAGTTCCTCTGTGGCAACTGAACCCTCAGGGGTGCCACACAGTGTTTAAAAAAATTTGTAGGCCTTGTAAGATGGCCGACGGGAGGGACATTGAGGGGAGATATGTATCACGGTTAGTAGCTTTGGTGATGCGAGCTTGGAAAGCATGCTCCAGCTCATATAGTGCTGATAGAGTTATCAGGCCATTACAAGCCGTTAAAAGAGATGGGTGAGAATAACTGCTCACATATCTCCACCCCAGGGGCATGGTTTGGCAGGTAAAGTGGAGATCGAGTTTCTCATTCAGTGGTTGGGTCTGCAGATGTGTGGATCTTCTATGTGTTGGTCTGTGCTAAGGCCTAAAGAACCAGACACTATCCTGAGCGGGTGGACCTGCTATATTGTATGGACATTTTACTGTGTTTTCACTTTGTGCCGGAAAAGGCTGTTCTTTTGTTTTTTTCCTGAGCAGTTTATGCAGTTTTAATAAACATTTCAGCAATACTGCTCCCTGTGCCTACCTCAAACCACATCTGAGTGAGTATAAATTTCTACAGCCTCCATTTCTCAGACATACATCGCTGCTTTGTAAAAAGTTCTGTGAAATCTAAGGCTGTGTGCCAATGTTGCGTTTTTTAAGCGTTTCCGCAGCGGCAAGGCCACCGCGGAAACGCTTAAAAAGCGCTAGTTAAAACGTATCTGTGGCGCCCCCAGGAGTATGGTCGCCACACTGGCTTTGCCTTCCTCCAGGGGAGGGTAATGCCGGGCTTGGAAGCAGTGATGGGTCTCTCCAGCAGTTAACCTAATGCATGCAACACAGTTCCACTCCGGGCCAGCAGGGGGAACTCTGAACCAGGATTCTGGAGAGGAGTGTCCTCTGAGGGCCAGGAGGAAGAAGGGTCAGATAGTCTGCGGAGGGTGAAGTGTGCAGACGGGAGGAACGAAGCTGAGAGGTTGAGCTGCAGAAGGCGAGCTCCCTCAGCTTGAGAGCGCACAGAACTGGAGCCTGGTCTCAACGGTGGTACGGTCCTACCACAGATACAGAGGAGTAGGAGGCTGTAAATGCCCTGCTCCCAGCAAAGACTTGGGACACAACAGCAATTGACTAGCGAGCCAGGACTCAGGAGAGGAGTCCCCGAGAGAGGCTACAGCTGTCTGTCATACAAGTAAAGTTCTAGGAACATCTGAAGAGAGGCATTTCAGAGTAACTAAGTACTGGAGTGCTTCACACTACAAAGCGCTAGGAAGGAGACTGCACACAGCCCTTCTGCTGAGAGAGAATCCTGATCTGCTTCCAGGCTAACCTGCCCCAATACCATCTGGGAAAACGAATGAGAATTCCACATGTGTTTGACCCGCGGCTAGTTGCAGAAATGCGTACAATTCCGCAGCATTTCTGCAACGTGGGCACATAGTCTAAAAGTGAATAAAAGCTTTTAAAAATTTTGGAGGCCTCCATTTCTCAGACATATAGTGTTACTTTGTGAACTTTTCTGTGTTCGCTAAAACTGCGAAAAAGCATTTAAACATTTTTCTAGATTGAATTTGATTGTCATCCATACACTTTTGCGCTCTTTCTGTTAAATTAGTAAGTAAACTCACAAACACGGCTTTGATTGGTACAAATCACCATTTTTTTTCTTTTGTTAAAACTAAAATTGGTTTCAAGAGACCTAGCAATTACAAAATGTGTAAGGCGTGCATTAAGGGACAAAGAAATGGAAGTGCTGATGATGGTGGACACAGCTGCCGAGGACGTGGGGCAGGCGCAACTATGTCTGTTGCTATAGCACAAGAAACACGTCAATCCATGGCCCATAGGTTCCTGTCTCACTTTGCAGGGAGGCACGGTACATCACTTCTGAAGCCAGAGCAGCGCGAACAAGTGGTCGGATGGATAACAGATAATGCTTCCAGTAGTCTTGGCAGCATCACACAGTCTTCCACACGATCCAGCCTCACAAGCCTAAAGTCTGGATCACTTAATCCTAACCCTAATCATTCTTCTCACACCATGTTGATTCCCAAGAGACTAGTGATCCCACACTAGGACACTACGAGAAGCTCTTTACAGCAACATTTCATGATTGAAATCTATAAATGTCCCTCCAGAATAAAAATGTGGCTTCAAAAAACATCAATATATGTCCATAATGCTTAACCTATAGAAATATAGTCAAAATCTCACAATATACAGTACTTAATAGTGATCGCGTACTTATATCTACAAGACTATATAGCTCGTCAGAAGCAACAAGAATAAGACGTGTTCATTCACATTGAGGATCCTTTCAGATGCCTTTATTAGGATCTATAGGGATTATGATGTCTCTGTTTAACCCTGTTGTTTTATTCTTTTTGTCTCTGACTGTCCTTTGTGTGTCTCACGTTTTATGATAATGGATATCTGATATGTAATTCTAGTTAATATTGTATAATATATATAATAAAGGTTGATCATTTTGATATATATTTATCCTCTTATTCTTGTTACATCTGATGAGCTATATAGTCTTGTAGATCACTATTAAGTATATTGTGAGATTTTGACTATATTTCTATAGGTTAAACATTTCATGATTGTGGCCTCTCAACTTGCATGCTCCAAGAAGGACAGGGGGACATTCAGTTTAGTGATGCACAAACCTTAGATCAGCCATGGCTACAAGAACATGACAGTGGGGAACAGCACATTTGGGATAAGGAGGATGATAAACATGATACACAGTTGCCGCTAAGGCTGGAGTCACACTAACCAGCGCAAAATACACTCCGTAGTTTACATGCGTAATACGGATGAATGACCCCTAAATAGTGCTCCGTAGGTCATCCGTAAGCCAGGTGCGGTCGCGTATTTTGCGCATGTCTGCATCCGTATGTAATCCGTATGGTATCCGTATGCAATCCGTATGGCGAGATTTTATCGCAGCCTTGCAAAATGGACATTTAACGGTTTTGAGGCCTGCTAACTATTTAAATCATTAGCCTGCACCCTATTTCTACACTCAGAAACAGGTGGCTGCGTCCATACTGTACATTTGTGAGCTTGCTTTCACGAGGTGTGTTGTTGTTCTTTGTGCAACATGGCAGAGGGTCTGAGATTCAATACAACTGAGCAGGTTCTCTTGAACTGGCTTTTGTCACGGCGCTTTGGGCAACCATACCCAGTGATAGTGGATCCGCGGAGGAGGAGACGCATGTGGGTACATCCACTTTTGAGGCAACGACTCACAAGAGGTCATTTTCACCGCCTCTATTCTTCTCTGCGGGAGCATCCTGAGAAATTTTACCAGTACTGTCGCATGAGCATTTCCACATTTGATCGACTCTTGGAGACAGTGCGCCCTGGGCTAACCTTTCAGGACACAAGGATGCGCAAAGCGATATCTGCAGAGGAGCGACTTCTACTCACAATACGGTATGTACTACACAACCACATTCTCTATGTTCATAATGTGTGTGCTAAAGTATGTTTTTTTGCCTTCTTGGACAAAGTTTTATGCCCTCATCTTACTACAAATATGTTTCAACTTACACACCAGAATGTTAGCTCTAATATGTACTGCATATCACTTAGTCATTGTGGAACCAAATATGTGTGTGGTATTCTATCTCAATTCCTCCCAATTTTGGTCGGCATGTAACTGATGTTTTTGGACTTTAGGCATTCTAAACTTATCAATTTATGTTGTTCTACAGCTTCCTGTCCACTGGCCTGTCGTATGCCGCCCTCCACCATGAGTTTCTCATTGGAAGATCAACCATTTCAGGCATAGTGAGGTCTACATGTACAGAAATCTGGACAAGACTCCATCAAGTGGTCATGCCCGAGCCCAGGATGGAAGACTGGTTGAGGATATCAAGGGACTTTGAGGAGGAATGCCAGTTTCAAAATTGTATTGGGGCCCTGGATGGCAAACATAGCCGGGTGCGTAATCCGCCGAACTCTGGCTCCCAATTCTTCAATTATAAACAATACTTTTCTGTTGTATTGTTGTCTCTAGTAGACCCTCAATACAAGTTTAGAATTGGTGACATTGGGGCCTATGGAAGGACGGGAGACTCTAGAGTCTTCAAAACTTCCATAATGGCTCGGCGGCTACGCACCAACCAGTTGGATCTACCACCACCACGCCAGTTACCAGGCTCCCCTGAAGAATCAGTCCCTTATGTCCTTGTGGCAGATGAGGCCTTTCTGTTATCGCGCAATGTCATGAGGTCATATCCCCGGCGCAACCTTGACCACAGGCGCTGAATTTGTAACTTGCGCCTATCACATGCTAGGCGACTGGTGGAGTGTTCCTTTGGGATTCTTTGTGCCAAATGGCGGGTACTACAGTCTGCCATTCAGTTGAGTGAACAAAATGTCAATGAAGTTGTGAAAGCCTGTGTTGTTCTGCCTAACTTTACCAGGATACATGATTGTTCATCCTCTGATGGTGTTGTGCGTAGGCCGGACAATGTGCGCAGGGTGAGACCACCTATGAACCCTCAACGTAGACCGCTCTCTGGCCTCAAAGTGTGTGATATTTTAAATAATTACTTTATCTCACCTGAGGGGGCAACTTCTTGGCAAGAGCATGCTGTGTCTATGTTATAATTTGTTTCTTTAAGTGTGTCTAAATATATATTACTCAACCCCTTATGTTTCTATGACTGTTTCATTGCATTGGTTAGTGTATGTTAGTATGTTGTGAGGGATTGTGAAAAATCACACAGAGACGTTAATTATATTAATATATAATAATATTGCCATAAGAACATTTTGGCAATGGGCAAAATGACCCTTTGTGCCTTCTTTAACTTTTTTGAAAAGTAACATTACATAACATAACCCAAAAAAAGATTAGGCAATAACAACATTGCTGCATGACAATATTAAACTAGATTTTTAAAAAAAAGGTGAGCTCCATCACCAAAATAAATGCTAAAAGATAACACTCACATTTCTTCATAATGTTTTCCAATCATAGAAAGATTCCACCATGACAGGCAAAGCTACCTCACGGCTTTCAGACAGATATTACCTGTCTGTAGAACAGAGAATATTTAACCATGCTATACTGGAAAGGATGAAAAAACAAAACTCACTTGTTAAGACATAGAGAGAGCGTGATATTCTGAAGGCTGGTCGCCTTGATTTGTTTTACTAGAGATTGTTAGCAAAAAAGGTGACTAATTCACTAAGGCCAGCACGCCATTCCTAGGCATTAGCAAGTGAGTAGTGTATTTTCATCCTTCCATTTTACAGTATAGCGCGTTGAAATATTCTCTTTTGTACACACATGTAATATCTGTCTGAAAGGCGTGAGGTAGCCTTGCCTGTCATGATGGATTCTTTCATATGATTGTAAAACATTGTGAAAAAATAAGGATGTTAAATTATCTAAAAAGTTTGGTGATGGAGAACACCTGTTTTTTCCTTTCTATTTGGAGCACCAGTTAAACCGCACTGGACTTCTCTGGCCGTCAGACTCATAAATCCTCATAGGTTGGGGAAGGGGAACGTGGAAGAGCAGCCTGTGGGTGCTGCTGGACACTGTGGCCAACATCGCCCTGTGTGAGGCCATACTGTTGCCCATGATGCTGGAATTGTCCGGCCTCCTGGGACTGTTGGGGATACTGGCCAGAGTAATGATGATGGTGAGGGGCATCTTGTTGGCTGTGGTAGGCACGTGGCTCATACCCACCAAGATAGCCAGATCGTCCCCAACCAGGTTGGGACCAGCCTCCAACACTGGGTGGGTACAAGTGGCCATAATGGTGGGGTTGGCTAGAGGCTGACATTTGGGGCTGCGGAATAGAAGGTTGGGTAGTGGGAGGAAGGGGTTGAGGTTTTGTCCCACGTATTAGGGGCTGTTCGGACCCTGCTTGAGCAAGCATCTGTGTTGATGGTCTCATGCACATTAGATTTCGGGGGGAGAGCTGCCACCTCTCCAGAAATTCGAAAACCTCATATGGGGTATTGGGGGGGTGCTTGCATCAAGCAGGATCTGAATACATCCCCTAATACGGAGCCTGACCTCACGGGTAAGGGCACGGAGATAAAGGGTGAGGCTACGTGCGTAGGCCTCCTCCCCATCATCTGTAGTTACTCTAGATAAATAATTGAGCACCCCTGTGTCCACATTGGTCCTGCTCTCTTGAATAGTGATCTGGCGCCTTCTTCGTGTTCGCCGTGATGTAAGAGCAGCCTGTGGGGAGGCCCTGATCTGGCCAGTTGGGCTGGTGCTCGTTGCCCGGCTCTTCCAGGATGGGTGATGGGGCAGCAGCAGACCGTCCTGGTGGTGTTGTGTGTTGGGCAGCCATTGGGTTGTCCTGTGATGCCTCATCTTCTGCCATCCTTCTTGTAGGGGGAGAAGATGGGCCAGCCACCTCATCCCCTACAGGATCTATTATGGGCTCTGCCTCTGAGGCCGTTCCTCGATCCGTAAGGTTGGATTGAGTTCTGTTATGAAATAGAACAGAGGCAAAAATACATCAATATTTTTGGCCCTGTAAAGTATTTGTGTAATGTGGTGTGAGGTATCTACTTACGGTCTCAGATCCAGAATTGGGGCGAGGAAGGAGAGGCGGTCGTAATAGATATATTTTTGTTTAACGTAGCCAGCATCCCCACTCCTGGACCGCTGCTGGCGTTCCCGGCGGTACTGGTCCCGGATGCTTCGCCAGTGTTTCATCACATCTTCCACTGCAATGTGACAGGAAATATTGTCAAATTCACATATTTGAGAGGTCACATTTTCTATCAGTAGTCTAGGCATTGGGCCTTCTGGGGTGTGCTTTCTACCCATGGTGGCATATGTAATTGGGCAGATACACAGGGTCTCTTTAGCTACAGTTAATAATTGTTTTGTCTAGGAGGATGAGGAGCTTGTGGCCTAACCCCAAATTATGGCTGTGTGAAGCCACGTGTCACATCCAAATGTAACGGCCTCATGAGGCTAAAAGTACATGCACAGGAAGGGGGGTGCTGATTCTATATTCCTTTTTTCTTGCGCGCTAAGGTTACTGATGTTTTGCGTTGTACTTACGAATTTTATGCTGCTCCTCACGTGGTCGGTCACAAAAGTCATGGTACATCTGGCGACAGATGCGCCTCCATGACGCCTCCTTTCTTGCCCGGTTTGCATAATTTGCATCGCGTTGGTCCCAGATTTCGGGACGCTCCTGCACCAGGACAATGAGCATCTCAACATTTATGTACGTGGACGCCATGCTGCTGCTGTACTCCATGGAGGCGTACTTCCTGGATGTCTGGAGCGCTTTTTGAGCTCATTTGCATGTCTAGGCTTCCTGATGATGGATTGCCCCATTTCCTGTCACCAGCCAAAAGACCTGCGTATTGCTCGCAGGTCACACGTCTGGTCCGTGTGTAATCCGTATTTTTTGCGTGCCCATAGACTTGCATTGGCGTACTACGGGCGTAGTACGCTGACAATCGCAGCATGCTGCGATTGGCACGGAGCGCAGGATACGGATGAGAAATATACGCATGGTGCGAGTGGCCCCATAGAGAATCATTTGTCCGTGTCTAATGCGTGCTTTTAGCGCCTCTCACTCGGCCGTATTCCTCGCCAGTGTGACCCCGGCCTAAATCTTGCTGTTGTTAAGTCAGGAGGACCAGGGTGCATTGGTGGAAGATGAGGTGGTGGATGACAAAGCGACTGACCCAACCTGGGAAGCTATCATGCAGAGCGAGGTCAGCAGTGCTGAGGAGGAGAGATCGGCAGCACTGAAACTGACAGGAAGAGGCAGTGGGGTGACTAGAAGGAGAAGATGGGCAACTGTTCGTCAGATCACTGACAATCCTGAATTACTCCATTGATATAGAAGGTGTGGAGACACGTGGGGGAGAGCGGGCTTCCCAGTCAGCTAGCCAAAACCTCTTTGACCAGGGATCATCCCACCGAACAGCAATACTTTATTGAACCACAAAACAGGCAAACAGCACATAGAACAGTCCCAGCAAAATGCCCAAGTTGGTGCACATTACAGAGTCTAACCCTTCCACTGACTCATCGGGATAAGAGCAGCTGTGATTTCAGAGCTTCCAAGGCCAACTACCCCACCTGTGGTACACACAGAGAAAAAGTAACAACAAGCTTAGGAAGCTGACAGTTCATTCAGGTACAAGGCCAGTTGACCAGAGGGTCACAGCCTGGCTTCTCCAAACATCTCCATGGAGCCAGGCGACCGGTGGGTCACAATCCTGGTTTTCTCCAAGCTTACAGTGGGTACGGAAAGTATTCAGACCCCTTTAAATGTTTCACTTTTTGTTTCATTGCAGCCATTTGGTAAATTCAAAAAAGTTCATTTTTTTCTCATTAATGTACACTATGCACTCCATCTTAACTGAAAAAAAACAGAAATGTAGAAATTTTTGCAAATTTATTAAAAAAGAAAAAACAAAATATTACAAGGTTATAAGTATTCAGACACTTTGCCCAGACACTCATATTTAAATCAAATGCTGTCTATTTCCTTGTGATCTTCCTTAAGCTGGTTCTTCTCCTTCATTGGAGTCCAGCTGTGTTTAATTAAACTGATAGGACTTGATTTGGAAAGGCACACACCTGTCTATATAAGTCCTCACAGCTCACAGTGCATGTCAGACCAAATGAGAATCCATGAGATCAAAGGAACTGGCCAAGGAGCTCAGAGACAATGTAGGAGGGTGGACTGATATGCGGACCTGTCTGATGGAGGAAGGTGAATGTAAAATCTGCAATGTACAATGTTTAATGGGAATTTATATATATATGTGGGGGGCAATAGCAAGAATGAGTTAGAGACGGTGTAGTACTGAGTTTTGGCCACTAGATGGAGACATAGGGATCGTGAGAAGAGGACCTTACAGCAGCTGAAGCTAGGAAATGCTAAGTCATGGTGGGTGGAGTTACGGGGACTAGTGACAGGACAGAAGAGCTCAGGAGAATATAGAATAAAGCAGAGCTCAGGAAAAGACAGAGGAGAGAGACGGATAGTCGGGGGTGGCCCTGACAGGACAGCTGCAGAACGAAGGACGCATGACAAAGGAGGCCCAGGGTACCGGACGGCTGGACACCGAAGGGGTAGTAAGTGTCGCAGCGGGTGGACTCTGCCGGGGAAGCGCTGTGGCCATGGGCCTAATGGCAGCCACGGTGAAAGAACCCGGAGGGTCATCGCCAACAGGAGTAGGAGGAGGTGATAGGTACCTGGGCCAATGTGCAGAAGCTGTCGTATTGCTGTGGATGTCAAAGAAGACAACCAATAAAGTGGACCTGATTGAACGGATTCCTGCGCCTGTCTCCAGTCTGTTCCGCTGCCGAAAGGGACCACCCCCCATTCGGCACACGTTACTACCAGTGGCTTAGTTGGCAGGATCATCACTGCCCAACACAGGCGGTGAGGCCACGTTGGAATATCAAAGAAAAGTACAGTGTTGTGGAGAAGATTAAGGAAAAGGACCTAAGCTGAACGGGTTGAAGATTGTAATTTATGGACTGTGCTTGAACTTGCTGGATTTGACCAAGAAAACCCAGAAAGAGACTTTGTGATCCTACAGAAATGGTGACCGTCGGGATGGAGGAGTCTGGCGCCATATTGGACTATCAGAGGCAACTAAGTGATTCGGCGGGACTCGACCTCCCGCCGCCATCTCCACTCCACTCGTCCAAGGCCACGGCAGCTGCAGTATCGCATCGTGTCTGTTCTCCCCAAGCTTAATGGCGTCAGAAAGCCGCACTCAGCCTGACAAACGGTGTTACTCCCGTTCCAGGGTGGGGCCTCCGCCGGCCCCTCCACCCATTTTCCAGCGTTCAAAGGGAAGGGGCGATTGTCACTCGATTTACACTGCTCCCCCCAGCGGCAGGCTCGGCTTAGTAATTGTTGCTCATATTTCCCTGGCTCTTTTTATTATTTTATATTTTATTTTTTACATTTAATATTCTGTTAATGTACCTGTGTCATTAATAAACGATTGTGTTTTACATTACATTATATGGGACTCTTTGGTTGTTTTTTTCCTTGTCTTCGGCCATTTTTTTTGCTTTGTTTTGTCTCATTACCGACTGTCCTATAGTTTACTTTTAGGTCCAGCTTTTGAGGGTTTATTTATTTTCTTACACTCTTAGGATACTTTCACACTAGCGTTGTGCGACGCACGTCGTTTTGGTGAAAAATCGCATCCTGCAAAGTTGCCCGCAGGATGCGTTTTTTTCTCCATTGACTTACATTAGCGACGCATTGCCATACGTCGCATCCGTCGTGTGATGGATGCGTCGTGTTTTGGTGGCCGCGACGCACACAAAAATGTTACATGTAACGTTTTTTGGTGCGTCGCGTACGCCATTTTCAACCGCGCATGTGCGGCCGAAACTCCGCCCCCTCCTCCCCGGACATTACAATGGGGCAGCGGATGCGTTGAAAAACTGCATCCGCTGCCCCCGTTGGGCAAAACTTTCCCAACGTGCGACGCTACGTTGCCCCGATGCAGGGCGACGTGGGTCGCACGACGCTAGTGTGAAAGTAGCCTTAGCTCTGTTTTACGTAGATTCCCCTATTTTCATTCAAGCATTTCCTTTGTCGCTGTTTCTTATTCCCCACTTCATGTTCAGTCCCCCTTACCACCAATTCATCATGTGCAATCTCCCTTACCCCCCACGTCATCATGTGCAGCCCCACTCCATGTACAGCCCCACTATCACTACTTCATCATGTGCAGCCTCACTGCATCATGTGCAGCCACACTCCCCCACTTCATTATGTACAGCCTCACTATCCCCACTTCATCATGTGCAGCCCCCCCATTTCATCATGTGCAGCTCCACTTCATCGTGTGCAGCCTCACTCCATCATGTACATCCCCACTCCCCATTCATCACATGCAGCCCCACTTACCCCCCCACTCCATCATGTGCAGTCTTTTTTATCCCCAAAACTCCATTATGTGCAGTCCTCCTAACACCCCCCCACTTCATCACTTGCAGTTACCCTCACCCACCTCACCTATTGAATTAATTTTATAAAGATAATGGGAACAACATAGCATAGCTGGCTGATGGCCCTTTAAGAATATTAATGCTCCTGATGCCCCTATAAAAATAGACTTTGTGACTTTCAGAGTCCCTCCTTCATAAACGAAACAGGATGTGTCTGATGATGTGTCACACACCACATGGCCAGCTAAGGTTGTTAAATGTTAAAAAGACATTTCCCAGTGAATGCATTTGTATTGGTTGAAAGCAATGCTACAGTTTAAAAATGCATCAAAAACGCTACGTGTGAACAAAGCCCAAGTGGTGGAGGTACATTTTTGTTTTGGGTTATTTATTTTGCCTTACATACAAATCATTACCCTGGAAAGGATGTTCCTTAACATTTTTCACAGGAAAATCCATTTCAGTTTGGTTTTTGTATGTTTTCGTGTGCTCCTGTAAAAGTGGCGTAATACTCGGACAACATTGTTCACAGCAGTGACCTAGGAGTCAGAAATGCTTCCAGGGGTTTCCCCATGATATTCCCATATCATTTCAGCACTGTTCCCATCTATTTCAGACATTTTCAGACCTTAAAAAGAGTCACGGCAAAAATGCTCGGGTTTCCCATAGACTTACATTGGGCTCGTTGCTCGGGTTGAGCACCCAAGCATTACAATTTGCTCGACCCAAGCAACGAGCACCCGAGCATTTTAGTGCTCACTCATTACTACTAGATAATACTACTAATACATGTTATGATACCACTCTTTGTAATTAGAGATGGGCGGACACCTGGATGTTCGGGTCCGGCGGGTTCGGCCGAAAAGTTACAAAAAGTTCGGGTACCAGAACAGTAACCAGACCCCATTCACTTGAATGGGGGGCCTGAACATCCAGCGTTTGACACGCTGTCATGTGCATGACAGTGAGGCAAACACTGCTTGTGATCCACAGTGAAATCCTCCACGCCGGTCAGAGAGCCGCGGTTCCCACTGTCATGGTTAGGACATGGTTAATGTCCTGCTCTCACAGGGTTAACTTTTGCCCTCTCTTTGGATCTGGGAGGGGTATTTATACTCACTCCAGACTATCATTCTCTGTCAGCTATACTGTTATTCTGGCTGTGTGTCTGACCGACCCCCCTGGTGTGCGTGTATTCTGCATTGCTTGTTTGATTCCCGGCCTGTTCCCTCACTCTGTACTCCATCTCTCGTTTTGGTACTATTGTCTTCTCCAGTTCTGACCTCCTGGCTTGGCTATTGTTACTCCGTTGCAGTTTGTCCCTATTGTACTGTCCATTGCCAGTTCTGGTTTTCTGATCTATTGCTACGTCCTGACTATTCACTCTGTCTAACCCTTTGGTACTGTACTGCTAGCTCGTGCTTTGACCTGGCTTGATCTGGTTTCTGTCTCTGTCTATGCCCCTTGGTAACATTGTCCTGTAGTTACCTTTCTAGGAGTTTCCCTGCAGCTCCTAGCTCTGTGGAGCTTAGGCCACGCACCCAGCAGTCATGTGCTTCAGGTCCTGGAGCATGCATCGTCACCACTGCTGCCCTGCTCCACAGGTATCTTTGAGCACTGTTTTTGTACTCAGGATACGCGCACTGGCTCAGTGAGCAAGTGCAGTGCGGTGTTCCTGACACCCACGTTGTCAAAAGACAGCGGGAGCGCTCAGCTGTGATCGGAGGTATAAAGTTTACCTCCGATCACTGGTGTCAGCTGAAGGGACTACTGCTCCCATTATCGGACGCCTGCTGCTATTAGCAGCAAGAGCAGGTGCGGCTGATGGGAGTGTTCGTTAGCCGGCTTCTGCGCTGTAAATAAATAAGCGCGACAAACACCCGGTGTTCGGAGAGCCAAACCTGAACAATAACATAGACTTCCTGGTGAAGTCCGTGTTCGGTGTCTGTGCCCGAAGAGTAGGTGTTTGGTACGGACGCCGTACTTTATTGTTCGGGTTCACCCATCTCTAATTGTAATGTGTATTCTTACCTGTAGCAGCTAATCAGAACCATATAATATACTGCTTTTTATAAAGTTTGATCAACAGCTCTCAATACAATATGATACCCCAGAATGATGTAACCCCACATAGTATGAGGTCACACACAGAACCTCAACCAATATAATGTTCCCTAAAACAGTATGAATGCCCACACAGCTTCCCAACACAGTAAGATGTTCCCACAAAGCCTCACTACACTGTATTATGTCACAACAGCACCCCATGCAGAATAATATCCCCAGACAGCCCTTACAATAGCATTATGTCCCCACTCAGAATGATGCAGCCTCCCTACACAGCATGTAGTTCTCACTGCACACTTGTGTCCCCACAGCTCTCCATACAGAATGATATTCCAACTTGCCCCTCTCGCACAGTATTATGTCCCCACACTACTACTTTAGACAGTATTATTTCTCCCACATAGCCCCCTTGTACAGTATTATATATACAAACATTCCCCATGCAGAACGATGTTTCCACATAGCTCTCATACACAGTATTATGTCCCAATACAGCCCCTTTCTACAGAATGATGTCCCCACACAGCTCCCTACTCAGAATTATGTCTCAGCACAGACCCTCCTTACACAGTATTATGTCCCGATGTAGAATGATGCCCTCACACACAGTCCCCCAACACAGTATTATGTCCCCACACAACCCCCTTACATAGTATTTTGTAAACCCTCCTCATCCCTGCAGAATGATGTAAGAAAAAAGCAAACATGTAATCCTGTCCCCCAAGCTCTGATCTGTGCTGTGTACTGAGGTACATCTGATGTGATGTAGTGATGTCATTGAGCTTATTGCGCCCTTAGACGCACGGGCTCTGATGGAAGAGGGAGCTGACTACTCCTTGTCCCATCATCATATTCACCGATGGAAAACGCCCGATGGAGGGTGGCCACCTGGTGCAGAACGTCACTGCATAAAGCTCTTTGGCTGTCACTGGACTGCACTTTGCCCAGTTTTTCTATAGACTGGTGTTTCTCAACTCCAGTCCTAAATTGCCCCCAACAGACCAGTATTTGAGACTATCCAGTAGATTTTTGACATATTGATAGTAATTACATCCTGAAAACAACACTTGTTAATACTTGAAGACTGGAGTTGAGAAACACTCCCTCAGACAGCCTAAAGGAGAAGAATTGTGCTACCAAAAGAGAGCAGCCATGTTTTCCAAGGTCGTACAATCATTTTCAAGAACATGTTAATTTAATAGTCAGCGAATGGACACACATTTCTTGCTATGTGCCTAATATTACTGTATATGGTTTTGTCTACCTAATACCTATCAATACTTTACCAGGTATTCTTATATAAGTGAGCATTGCAATTGTTACCACCTCAATGTGCTCACTGTACCATCCTATGATCACTCCGCAGTGTGTACCCAGCTTTTTAAGAATTAGTTCCGGGAACATTCTTTATTTTCTTTGTCTTGTGTTTTTTGGATGTAATGGTGCATTTTGCAACCTCACTCAACGTGTCAATCTGACCGTATTTTCTTTTATTATAAGAAACAACATTAAAAAGAGTTTTATCACAGAACTTATTGTACTGTCAACTATCTTGGTACAAAGAGCCCTGAGAAAACAATACTGTACCTGTTCTACCTCCTTCACACCTCTTTGGCAGGTTTAATTTTGGCTTGTAAAAAACACAAAGGATTTGATTCATTATTGGATTTTTGCCAGTTTATTATCAAGTTTTGCTTGTCTTTTTGTTTGCACCAAATTCATCCATTTACACCTTTTTAAGTTTATTTTATGTGTTTTACTATTGTTTTTTTTTAAGTTCGCCACTGTGCATGGGGTTTAGGGATTCAAGATGTTTTTGTCTGATTCATCATTTGCATTTTTTCAGCAAACGGCAACATTTGTCAAAAATTTACTCCAGTCCCCCTGAAGTGATTTTATATAAACTAGACTAAGTTTTGCAGGAGTTTTGAAAATGAGCTACTTTTTGCTCTAAAATGTCAGAAAAATGGTTAAAGTCAGGAAAGACAGATCATTTTTGACTTTGCATAGAAATTATTAAATGTGTGTGCCATTTTGATGAATTTGGCACAAACAATGTCAGAAACCACCTAAAAATAGAAAAGTGACTTAAAAACCCCTCCACAAATGATGACTCAGGCTCCATGTGTTTCACCTAATCTTTTCAATCTTTTTTTTGTGTGTGTGGGAGGGGTGAGTTATACCCATATATTTTACATGACAGTTTTTTTACATTTTTTATCTCCGTAGAGAAGACTTTTAAAAAATGCCTAATTAAAAAAATACTACACCACATCTAGAGTATTGTGTTTTAACCCCTTCCTACCAATTTTCTGGCGATTTGAAGGAACACTACTGACATGCTCCCTTGGAAATACAATTAGCCAGATTCATCAGTGTCTTCACTAGAGTTCTGAAACTGAAATGTTGCACATTTTTTTCCCAGCTCAAAAATGTGCAAATCTTTTGCTATTTTTATGCATTTTACCTAAAATGGGTGGAGTATTGGCGTAATGGGGAATGGTAAAGCTTGCCAGTCAAACTCATCAAAATTTACACTTCTTTAGTTACGTAAATTATACCAGAAATGTACTTCAGTGACTGGAGTAGCACTCCTGACAGGGGCATATGCAAGTTGTAAAGTGCGCCTTTTTCATTAAGGGGCATGTTACTCCAGTCAGTGGTTATGTTCATTAAGACTGGCATGCAAAATGCCAGTATAAATTAATCAGCCTTAAGGGTATGTGCTCACGTTGTGGATTGGCCTGTGGAATTTTCTGAGCGGATTCTTCCTCTCTTGGCAGAAAACACAGTTGAAAATCCACGCGGATTTGATGTGTTTTTGATATGGATTTGATGCGGATTTTCATGCGTTTTTTTCATGCGAATTTGTATGCGTTTTGTAAGCTAAATAAAGTTATATTATTTAACAAAAAAAATTTGTGATGTCATTTCTTGTCCAACCTCTTCTTTTACATACTCCATTGAAGACCATAATATCATTACATACCATGTTCAAATATAATGTTTACAAAAAGAAAACAAATATAAGTGAATATTATATATATACATAGATAGATAGATAGATAGATAGATAGATAATACCAAGCCTGATGTCTAGTAATGAACATAATAAAATGGTACATAAAGAGTTAAATAAAGACACACACACACACACACACACACACACACAAAATCTGCGTTAGGCCGGGGTCACACTTGCAAGAAACTCACACAAGTCTTGCACCTCAATACCCAGCACTGCCGGAGTGTTCAGCTGCATAGAAATATATGCAGCCACACACTCCTGTTGAGAGTGCCGGCGGCACTATCGGGTATTGAGGTACGAGTTTCTCGCAAGTGTGACCCTGGCCTTAAACGCAATATCTGTTTAATTTAAAAAAAAAAATGGAAACAAAATTGCGTGGGTTCCCGCGCAATTTTCAAAACCAGAACAGGGAAAGCCAGCAACTGGGGGCAGATGTTTATAGCCTGGGAAGGGGGTAATACCTGTGAATCTTTCCAGGCTATTAATATCAGTCCACAGCTGTATATTTAGCCTTGACTGGCTATTAAAATAGGGGAGCCCCCCCCAAAAAATGACATGGGGTCCCCCTATAATTAATAACCTGAAAAGGCTATGCAGACAGCTGTGGGCTGATATTAATAGCCTAGGAAGGGGCATATTGGATATTGCCCTCCCCAGCTAAAAACACCAGCTCTCAGCCGCCCCAGAAATGGCACATCTCTAATTTGCGCCAATCCTGGCACTTAGCATCTCTCATCCCACTTGCCCTGTAGCAGTGGTAAGTGGGGTAATAGTTGTGGGGTTGATGTCACCTTTGTATTGTAAGGTGACATCCAGCCCAAGGCTTAGTAATGGAGAGGTGTCAATAAGACGCCTATCCATTACTAATCCTATAGTTGTTATATGTAAATAAAGACACAGCCAGAATAAAGTATTTTAATGAAATAAAACACAACACAGTTTGCCATATTTATTATATAAAAAATGTGCCACAAAAACAAGGTGCAAGAGGATAATATAAATATATATTTTATTAAACAACATTTAAAAACTTATATACAGCTGAATAAAACTGGAGCACGTAAAAATGAATGTATAAAGTACAGCCACAATGCCCACATAAATTGTCTCACAATGCACACTACCAAAGGGCTTTATATATTAAATATCAAAAAGCATTGCCCATATGTTAATAATATTAAACAAAATAATATAACATTACTCAAAATGCTATAATGCAAATGTGAACAGTGAATAACTAAAGTGCTATAGTGCCAAGTGTAACCAACTACAATGTGCAGAGTGATACACCCCCCCCCCCCGGAAGAAGGCTAGAAACGCGCGTAGGGACCCTGGCAGCACGCTTTATGTATGTAATTTATGCCCTTTTCCTGCATTTTCCTTTGCACTATAGCGCTTTATTTTTCAGTGGACATTGCTTAGCCCCATATGTTTGCACTAATTTTGCACTCTGAACATTGTAGTTTGTTACACTTGGCACTATATTAATAAATAAAGCCCTTTGGTAGTGTGCATTGTGAGACAATTTATGTGGGCATTGTGGCTGTACTTTATACATTAATTTTTACGTGCTCCAGTTATATTCAGCTGTATATCAGTTTTTAAATCTTATTGTTTAATAAAATATATATTTATATTATCCTCTTGCTCCTTGTCTTTGTGGCACATTTTTTTGTAAGATTTTTTTGTAGTATTTTATTTATGCTTGTGCTTGACAATTTATTTATATACAATTGGTTTCAATCCTCTAATCATATTTATTATACGCCTAATCCATGCGACACCCCCGATCACCTGTAAAAATAATGAAATAGTAAACCAACACAAATGCTCCGTATTCCGATGTAATTAATTTAATAACGAGTGTCCAACGACGATCTCCCGTACAGAGACCTCTCTACAGGGCCTCCGATGACACACTGACCGGAGATAATGCTCCCGCAATGTAGTTAATCAGAGTTCGTGCTCTCACTTTACGGCACTACCGCTGCATGAGAATTTTCTCACGCAGCGGTGCAACAAGTGACAGAACGAACTCCAGTGATTTCTAGGCGGCAGAGTGATCCATTGCGGAGGATTACCTCCTGTCACTGTGTCACCAGAGCCGTGTAGAGTGGTCACATCTCCGCTCTACACGGGAGATCGTCGTCGAACAATCGCTATTAAATGGATTACATTGGAACAGGGAGTATTTGTGTTGGTTTATTATTTTATTTATTTTGCAGGTGATCGAGGGCATGGGGAATTAGCTGTTTGGTGAGTATGTGTACTGTATGTGTATATATAAATGTTTTTTTTTTTTACTATTCAACACAGTAGCCGGATGATGGGATAGTATCATCGGCTAATGCTGTCACTGTTCTATGTGACAGCAGACATAGCTTACACACAGACCCACACACACAGCGGCGCACACACCCGCAGACCCCCGCAGACACACAGATACACACAGACACCCGCAGACAGACATGCACATCTCCGCCCACACACTCTTCCTCCTGCCTTTCTGCAGTGTTTTTCGCGCACACATCCACAGCAAATCCACAAATCTTTTTACAACTGCGGTTTTACTGCGGATTTTCCTGACTCAATGGAAGTCAATGGGTGCAGAAACGCTGCAGATCCGCAAAAAGAATTGACATGCTGCGGAAAATAAAACGCTGCGAATCCGCATGGATTTTTCTGCAGCATGTGCACACCAATTCTGGATTCCCATAGATTACCATTGGTTGTGCACTACATTGCAGATTTGGTGCAATTCTGCGCTTCAAAAAATACTGCGGATCCGCAGCAAAATCCGTAACGTGTGCACATTATTATTATTATACATTTATATAGCGCCATTTACATTTACTCCTTGGCGCTTTACATGTGAAAAGGGGAAATATAGACAAGTATAATAAACATGTGTAAGACAAGGGACACACAAGTATGTAAGGAGAGGGGACCCTGTCCGCGAGGGCTCACAGTCTACAGGGATGGGTGAGGATACAGTAGGAGAGGGTAGAGCAGGTCGTGCGGTGGTTCAGTAGACCGAGGATCATTGCAGGCTGTAGGCTTGTTGGAACAGGTGGGTCTTCAGGTTCTTCTTGAAGGTTTCTGTTGATGGTGAGAGTCTGATGTGTTGCGGCAGAGAATTCCAGAGTATGGGGGAAGCACGGGAGAAGTCTTGTACTGTATGCGGTTGTGGGAAGAAGAGATAAGGGAAGAGTAGAGAAGGAGATCTTGAGACGATCGAAGGTTGTGTGCGGGTAGGCACCTGGAGACCATGTCACAGATGTATGGAGGAGACAGGTTGTGGATGGCTTTGCATGTCATGGTTAGGGTTTTGAATTGGAGCCTCTGGGCAATAGGAAGCCAGTGAAGGGCCTGGCATAGGGGGGAGGCTGGGGAATAACGGGGAGACAGGTGGATTAGTCGGGCAGCAGAGTGTAGGATGGACTGGAGTGGTGCCAGAGTGCTAGAGGTGAGGCCAGAGAGTAGGAGGTTGCAGTAGTCAAGGCGGGAGATGATAAGAGCATGCACTAGTGTTTTTGTGGTTTCGTGGTTGAGGAATGAGCAGATCTGGGAAATATTTTTGAGTTTGAGGCAGCAGGAGGAGGCGAGGGCTTGGATATGTGGTTTGAAAGAAAGCGCAGAGTCGAGGATCACCCCAAGGCACCGAGTGTGCGGGACTGGGGAAAGAGAGCAGCCATTGACATTGATGGATAGGTCTGGTGGAGGGGTAGAGAGAGATGGGGGAAAGATGATGAATTCTGTTTTGTCCATGTTCAGTTTGAGAAAGCGAGAAGAAAAGAAGGCTGAGATAGCAGACAGGTAGCTGCCGGGTGCCACTCCAGGGTGGTGTTTGGCTGTGGCTGCTGATCCCACTCGGGAACAGGACACCTGGACAGGTGCGAGTGACAAGCAGGCTGAGACACAGGACAAGCGGGCACGGCTTGAGACACAAGGCAGGCGGGCACGGCTTGAGACACAGGTCAGGCGGGCACGGCTTGAGACACAGGGCAGGCAGGCACGGTTTGAGACACAGGGCAGGCGGGCACGGCTTGAGACACAGGGCAGGCGGACATGGCTTGAGACACAGGGCAGGCAGGCGTGGTGTGAGAAGGAACAGGTAGGGTCCTGTTCACACAGCAGGAGCGGGTGCTGGCTGGAAGGAAAGGAATATGGAGGAACAGGTAGGGTCCTGTTCAAATAGGAGGTGCAGGTACGGGTACGGATAGGAGAGAGTGGAATAGGCGGAGCCGCAGGAGTGCGGAGTAGGCGGAGCTTGCAAGAGTGCAAGGCAGGCGGAGCTTGCAAGAGTGCAAGGTAGGCGGAGCTTGCAAGAGTGCAAGGTACAGACAGGGAGGACACAGGGAAAGACCCAGCAGGGAAAGAAACCACAGACAAGGAGACATTGCACAGGCAAAGGTTGGTGGGTGTGGCGACCCTATATAGTAAAGGGCTCCAGGTGATTGGTCAGGGACAGATTAGACCGCTGCACCCTGACTGCATAAGAAGCAGAGAGTTCAGGCGCTGCCCCCCTATACACACAGTCAGGACACATGGAGAGCAAGCAGGAAAACAAGAGGCATAGCGCATGGAGCTGGCAGCAGACAGAAACCACCGCATGACCTGGAGCAGTGAGTAAGTTGGTGTGCAGGGATGGGAGGCCATGCAGTGATGCCAGGAGGGTTGTTACAGTACCCCCCTTTACAGCCCCTCTTCTTCAAGCCCACCAGAATAACTTGTAGAAGAAGGATAGGGGCACACACAGTCAGAGCCATCATAGCACTCCTCGGGTAGGATGAGGCAAGTGTGACATCAGGGATTTCAGGTTGCCAAGTCTCTTTGTGCCCAGTGAGGTCAGCTCCCAACACTGAAGATACGAGGACCTGGACCTCCTCCTCCTGGTTAGCAGAATGCAGGGGTTTGGAAGCTTCTGTCTCAACCTCTACATCAGCCGTCCTCCTGGGAACTGAAGACACGTTCACTGAGTCCAACTTTGCCCATGCCAAATAAATTGGACCTCCTCCTCCAGGTGGGTAAAAAACGGAGATACGTAGGCCACTGTTCTCACCTCTTCATCCACCTGCCACATGAAAGCTGGAGGCATACATACGGGGAGCCACTTCCGCCTGTTACCAGGAAAACAACTGGGCCACTTCTTTCAATTTGGTGAACGAGTAATGCTTAATCTTGGGGCCTTCACCCACTGGCCATAAAAGGGCCGAGGGCATCCACTCAGGATCCATGTAGAGCCTATTATCCTGGGGAAGACAATCAAGTGACAGGGATGTTCCTGGGGACTGGTCACTGGTATGGTCACCGGAGGTGTGCGGAGAGGGCGCCACTGCTTTCTTCTCTTCAGTGACGTCAGCACACCATGACTTAATAGCCGGCAGATCAGGTGGAGAAGGTGACGATACAGAAGAATGACCTTGCAGTAATGGAACTAGACACCTCTGTTGGCTAGGCAGTTCCAAACGCAGCACCACGCTGGGTCTTTGGACCGGATGGGGCAGTAGAGCACCCGGCTCAGAACGACCGGTGGACAAATTGCTCAGCAGATGGAAGACAAATGTCTCTGTGTATAACACTCTGATTAGGAGCTGTAGTTGACCCCTCAATACTGGACTGTTCACAAGTAGGGCTCGGCCATCACCAAACACCCTCAATGGATTCTGGAGCGGTGGAGCAGGAACCATGCACAGACTTCACCTGGCTTGCAGGTTGCATACATCTGCAGGGCCGAAACTCCCACAAGGCACCAGAACAGTCACAGACTTTCGTGGAGAGGAGGAACTCTCACCAAGAGCAGTCTCTCCTACTGGCCAAAGGTTTTGGAGCTTTGGCTTCGCAGGGCAGAGACCGTCAGGATGTTCCTTTTCCGGACTGGACTCTGGGACAACCTAGCCAGCCCCTTTTTCTTAGACCTCTTGGACCTTGCGCGAGGGGCTGCTTTGGCAGGCTGAGGAACAGATAGGTCATGGACGGTCACAGTTTTCTTTCGTACAGTCCGTTCCTGGAAGCTTGGGGGGGAAGACTCTTCAGGAGACACTGTACTTGGCTTGCCAAAGGCTTTGCAAAAAGCCACCAGGAAGGCCGGTAAGCTCAAGGTGATGGGATCCCCTGCTTCCCAGAGGGGGTTAAGCCACTGCAACGCATCTCCTGTTAGGTAGGACATTAGTAATCCTACCTTTACCCGATCGCTGGCGAAGTAGGGAGCATGCCATTGAAAATAGCGTAAGCACTGCTCTTTAAAGGCACAACACTGCTTAGGATCCCCATCATATCTTGGCGGGTCCGAGGGGGGTTCAACTTTAGGTATGCCAGCCTCTAATTGAGCAAACAGTCTATTGGAGACCACAATGGCGGGTGGAGCAGTGAAGGATTGGGCTTCAGACCGGGTAAATTTATTTGGTTGCCCATACTGGCAAAAAAGTTCATCTTGCTCCGAGAGCAAAAGGACATGGGACTCAGCGGGGACCATGGCCTGTGCAAACTGTCATGCTCGCACCTAGGCTGATTGGCGCGAGCCGGGGGGTTGTGGCCCCATTGTGCCACAAACCAGACCACCCTGGAAGGGGCATGACTATGGCAGCTACCTCGGTCTTCACTGGAGCCTCTGATGGTGAGGTCAGGCTTGTGCGGCAGGTAGCTGCCGGGTGCCACTCCAGGGTGGTGTCTGGCTGTGGCTGCTGATCCCACTCGGGAACAGGACACCTGGACAAGTGTGAGTGACAAGTAGGCTGAGACACAGGGCAAGGGGGCACGGCTTGAGACACAGGGCAGGCGGGCACGGCTTGAGACACAGGGCAGGCGGGCACGGCTTGAGACACAGGGCAGGCAGGCACAGCTTGAGACACAGGGCAGGCAGGTACGGCTTGAGACACAGGGTAGGCAGGCACGGCTTGAGACACAGGGCAGGCAGGCACGTTTGAGGCACCGGGCAGGCGGGCACGGCTTGAGACACAGGGCAGGCGGGCACGGCTTGAGACACAGGGCAGGCGGGCACGGCTTGAGACACAGGGCAGGCAGGCGTGGTGTGCGAAGGAACAGGTAGGGTCCTGTACACACAGCAGGAGCGGGTACTGGCTAGAAGGAATGGAATATGGAGGAACAGGTAGGGTCCTGTTCAAATAGGAGATGCAGGTGTGGGTATGGATAGGAGAGAGTGGAATAGGCGGAGCCGCAGGAGTGCGGAGTAGGCGGAGCTGCAGGAGTGTGGAGTAGGCGGAGCTTGCAAGAGTGCAAGGTGGGCGGAGCTTGCATGAGTGCAAGGTGGGCGGAGCTTGCAAGAGTGCAAGGTAGGCAGAGCTTGCAAGAGTGCAAGGTAGGCGGGGCTTGCAAGTGTGCAAGGTACAGACAGGGAGGACACAGGGAAAGACCCAGCAGGGAAAGGAACCACTGACAAGGAGACTGACAGACAGACAGAGTTCAGACAGAGACACAGTACAAGACAAGGTACAGGGACCGAAGGATACGGGGACCAGGATATTCTGCCTCCTGGAGGGCGAGCAAAGAAGTACCAGGCAAGTACTCAGACAAAGCTAGGACAAGACAGGGACCAGGATATAAGCCTCCTGGCGGGCACTCAGAGTATACTAGAAATGCTAGGAGTAAAGCCTCTCAGTTTCTTTCTGAAAATGATTGCAAACACAAATTCTTTGGTATTATTATCTTCATTTAATTTGTCTTAAATGAAAAAACACAAAAGAGAATGAAGCAGAAAGCAAAACATTGATCATTTCACACAAAACTCCAAAAATGGGCCAGACAAAAGTATTGGCACCCTCAGCCTAATACTTGGTTGCACAATCT
Source organism: Dendrobates tinctorius (assembly GCF_039654945.1). Lineage (NCBI taxonomy): Eukaryota > Metazoa > Chordata > Amphibia > Anura > Dendrobatidae > Dendrobates > Dendrobates tinctorius. The sequence goes on along the minus strand of NW_027361937.1, from coordinate 785,663 downwards.
TTAGCCAAAATAACTGCGACCAACCGCTTCCGGTAACCTTCAATGAGTTTCTTACAATGCTCTGCTGGAATTTTAGATGACTCTTCTTTGGCAAACTGCTCCAGGTCCCTGATATTTGAAGGGTGCCTTCTCCAAACTGCCATTTTTAGATCTCTCCACAGGTGCTCTATGGGATTCAGGTCTGGACTCATTGCTGGCCACCTTAGAAGTCTCCAGTGCTTTCTCTCAACCCATTTTCTAGTGCTTTTTGAAGTGTGTTTTGGGTCATTGTCCTGCTGGAAGACCCATGACCTCTGAGGGAGACCCAGCTTTCTCACACTGAACCCTACATTATGCTGCAAAATTTGTTGGTAGTTTTCTGACTTCATAATGCCATGCACACGGTCAAGCAGTCCAGTGCCAGAGGCAGCAAAGCAACCCCAAAACATCAGGGAACCTCCGTCATGTTTGACTGTTCTTTTCTTTGAATGCCTCTTTTTTTTTCCTGTAAACTCTATGTTGATACCTTTGCCCAAAAAGCTCTTCTTTTGTCTCATCTGACCAGAGAACATTCTTCCAAAACGTTTTAGGCTTTTTCAGGTAAGTTTTGGCAAACTCCAGCCTGGCTTTTTTATGTCTCGGGGTAAGAAGTGGGGTCTTCCTGGGTCTCCTACCATGCAGTCCCTTTTCATTCAGAAGCCGACGGATAGTACGGGTTGACACTGTTGTACCCTCGGACTGCAGGGCAGCTTGAACTTGTTTGGATGTTAGTCGAGGTTCTTTATCCAACATCCGCACAATCTTGCGTTGAAATCTCTTATCAATTTTTCTTTTCCGTCCACATCTAGGGAGGTTAGCCACAGTGCCATGGGCTTTAAACTTCTTGATGACACTGCACACGGTAGACACAGGAACATTCAGGTCTTTGGAGATGGACTTGTAGCCTTGAGATTGCTCATGCTTCCTCACAATTTGGTTTCTCAAGTCCTCATACAGTTATTTGGTCTTCTTTCTTTTCTCCATGCTCAATGTGGTACACACAAGGACACAGGACAGAGGTTGAGTCAACTTTAATCCATGTCAACTGTCTGCAAGTGTGATTTAGTTATTGCCAACACCTGTTAGGTGCCACAGGTAAGTTAAAGGTGCTGTTAATTACACAAATTAGAGAAGCATCACATGATTTTTCGAACAGTGCCAATACTTTTGTCCACCCTCTTTTTTATGTTTGGTGTGGAATTATATCCAATTTGGCTTTAGGACAATTCTTTTTGTGTTTTTTCATTTAAGACAAATTAAATGAAGATAATAATACCAAGAATTTGTGTTTGCAATCATTTTCACGAAGAAACTGAGTATTATCTGACAGAATTGCAGGGGTGTCAGTACTTTTGGCCACAACTGTACATGCTGTTCCAGCATAAATTAGCATAAATTTTGAGGGGTTTGGTGGACGGACTTGGCCCATTTTAAACCAATTTTGACAAAGCATTCCAGGATTAGCCTAAAAATGCCAAACGTTGCAACATTTTTGCTCAACTTTGATTTGTGCACACATTTTGCAACATTTGAAGCTGTATTACAACACAAAACTCGTAAAACATCACTATGAGTCAGATGCAATAAAGTATTTACTGGTTTTACTACATTACTCTGCGACATAGCCAAGAGGAGTACAGATGTTGTCGTTGCAGCTTGACCTTGATCTGTGTGGAGTCACATAATGAGAGTGAAGCACCTTAGACAAGATGTGGTTCATACATATTCATCCCACATCCTACATACTGTATAGGAAATTTAATGCCAATGACTGCTGGAAGAACCATGCATCCCTACTTCAACTAGGCCCAGATAGACTTCTTTTAATTTTCAATTTCTTTCTTTACTAAGTAATGAGGTCAGCTCACTTAACGTAGCAGGCCAACAGGTTTTGCATGTTCCTATGCTACCTTGAAGTTCAATAACCAGAGTTCACATTCAAATGTTCTCAGACATTGAATGTTCTCAGACATTGTGGGATTTCAGTCAGTAAGGAGGCGAGGTTGGTTCCAGATAGGTAGATCTGCATGTCATCGGCGTAGAGGTGATACTGCAAACCATGGGACTCTATGAACTGTCCCAAGCCGAAGGTGTAGATGGTAGGGGTCCTAGGAAATTTTGCAATCATTGTATGGATGTGACTTGACTATTAGTGTTATTGTACAGAACACAAATACAATCTCAGTGTTTCTGCCTTTCCATTGTATGCCAGGCCACCACCCACACTGACTACATATTTATAACAGGTTGCTACTGTACAAATCATTACAACTGCCATCCCCATCACAAAGATGACAATGAATAGATTTCAACTCTCCTTCCTGGGGCTCTTGATCAGTCTTGTTGCTCTAAGAATATCATCAGCAGGTAAGTTACGAAGAGTACTGTAAATGCTAGATCTACTAGATACCATTTATAATGTAAGTAGTTTGTACACATTAGTACCAACTTTTAAATTGAGTTGAAATACATAACTTGCGCTGTTTTCTTCTTTCGAAAGCCCAACATCATGCTTTTTCTCAAATAAGTGCTACAAAATATGCCTAAGGATGCAGTATATCACAAACCTTTACCAAAATGAGAAGGGCTCTTTTATGCCTATTCTAAACCCCCCAAGTCAGAAAGCACTGAAAATGTAAGGGATTAATGGCTTCCCTGCACCAAAACTTAGGGAGAGTGTACTGTCTATGAATGCCAACAGTTAGTTTCATAGTTTTACAATTGAAAGAAGACAAAAGTTCATGAAGTTAAACCTACTATATTGATTCATTGAAAGACAAAAACCCTTCTAGGCAGATGCTATTTGCCCCATATAAGGGTATGTGCACGCAGGTGTAAAAACGCTGCGGATTCCACACAAAGAATTGACATGCTGCAGAAAATAAACCCCAGCAAATCTTTGCAGAATTTTCCGCAGCATGTGCACAGCGTTTATTATTTTACATTGGTTAACAAGTTTCATAGCAAGGGTGCCCCCTGTCTTTTGTTTCAGGCCTAGATATATTTATACATTGTAATAAGAGCGCCTCTAAGCTACCATTTTTCTAAACTGAATAACCCTAAGTTTGAGAACTTGTCTTGATATTGCTGTTCACTCATTCCCCTATTAAATTTGGTTGCTTTTATCTGCACCCACTCTAGTTCGGCTGTAATCTTCTGACCCCAATGGAGACTAAAATTGTACAGACTGTTCTAAATGTGGCCGATATAGTGACTTATATAATGTAGAGGCAAAACTATGTTCTACTGATCTATCAGTAGATTTGTCTTCTTCCTAATCTTGTTCTGTGTGAAAATAATATTGGACGTTTAACCCCTTAACGACTGCCGATACGCCTGTTAACGGCGGTAGTTAAGGGTACTTAAACCACAGCGCCGTTAATGCTGTGGAAAAAGTGTATAGCGTCCCTCAGAGTCAGATTTTCTCCGTGGTCTCGGCTGCCAGGGGTAGCTGAGACCCCAGAGAACTTGATTCGGGTCGGTTTTTACCTACCTCGCTTTTGCGATTGCCGTTATTAACCGTATAACTGTGACCGTAAAGAAAAAAAGTCTGATGTGCCATTTAATTTCTCTCTCCTCTGATGTGACCGCACATCAGAGGAGAGAGAAATAGGGTCCTCTATCCCCCCCGGTACCTCCCGGTGGTCCTTGGCCTGCGTGCTTCCCCTCTATGGGTGCCGACACCTTCTTCCGGGAAGAAAATGGTGGACGCATGCGCAGTGCGCCCGCCGAGATCTGCCGGCCGGTACCCGGCAACAATAGGGAGATTTTTCCTATTGGTTCATTTTGGTCGCTGTGACAGACCCTATTACAGTGCTCAAAATAAAAAAAATTGTAAATAAACCCCCCTTTATGACCCCCATAGGTATGGAAAAATAATGAATTAAAGAAAATATATTTATTTTCATTTTTCCATTAGAGTTAGGGTTAGGTTTAGGGTTAGAATTAGGGTTGGAATTAGGGTTAGGGTTGGAATTAGGGTTAGAATTAGGGTTAGGGTTGGGATTAGGGTTAGGATTAGGGTTAGAGATTAGGATTAGGGTTAGGGTTGGGATTAGAGTTAGGGTTGGGATTAGAGTTAGTTGTGTGTTAGGGTTAGGGTTGGAGCTAGAATTGAGGGGTTTCCACTATTTAGGCACATCAGGGGCTCTCCAAATGCAACATGGCGCCACTATTGATTCCAGCCAATTTTGCGTTCAAAAAGTAAAATGGTGCTCCCTCCCTTCCAAGCCCCGACGTGTGCCCAAACAGTGGTTTAAAAAATAGTAAATAAACCCCCCTTTATGACCCCCATAGGTATGGAAAAATAATGAATTAAAGAAAATATATTTATTTTCATTTTTCCATTAGAGTTAGGGTTAGGTTTAGGGTTAGAATTAGGTATAGGGTTAGAATTAGGGTTAGGGTTGGAATTAGGGTTAGGATTAGGGATTAGGGTTAGGGTTGGGATTAGAGTTAGGGTTGGGATTAGAGTTAGGTGTGTGTTAGGGTTAGGGTTGGAGCTAGAATTGAGAGGTTTCTACTATTTAGGCACATCAGGGGGTCTCCAAACGCAACATGGCGCCGCCATTGATTCCAGCCAATTTTGCGTTCAAAAAGTAAAATGGTGCTCCCTCCCTTCCGAGCCCCGACGTGTGTCCAAACAGTGGTTTACCCCAACATATGGGGCATCGGCGTACTCAGGAAAAATTGCACACCAACTTTGGGGGTCTAATTTTTCCTGTTACCCTTGTGAAAATAAAAAAATTGGGGGCTAAAAAATAATTTTTGTGGAAAAAAAATGATTTTTTATTTTCACGGCTCTGCGTTATAAACTTCTGTGAAGCACTTGAGGGTTCAAAGTGCTCACCACACATCTAGATAAGCTCCTTGGGGGGGTCTAGTTTCCAAAATGGGGTCACTTGTGGGGGGGTTTCTACTGTTTAGGCACATCAGGGGCTCTGCAAAGGCAACATGACGCCTGTAGAACATTCCATCAAAGTTTGCATTCCAAAATGGCGCTCCTTCCCTTCTGAGCTCTCCCATGCGCCCAAACAGTGGTTCCCCCCACATATAGGGTATCAGCGTACTCAGGACAAATTGCACAACAACTCTTGTGGTCCAATTTCTCCTGCTACTCTTGTGAAAGTAAAAACTAGCGGGATAAAAAATCATTTTTGATGAAAAAAAAATGATTTTTTTATTTTCACAGCTCTGCATTATAAACTTCTGTGAAGCACTTGGTGGTTCAAAGTGCTCATCACACATCATGATAAGCTCCTTGGGGGGGGGTCTAGTTTCCAAAATGGGGTCACTTGTGGGGGATTTCTACTGTTTAGGTACATCAGGGGCTCTGCAAACGCAATATGACGCCCGCAGAACATTCCATCAAAGTGTGCATTTCAAAACGGCACTCCTTCCCTTCTGAGCTCTCCCATTCACCCAAACAGTGGTTCCCTCCCACATATAGTATATCAGTGTACTCAGGACAAATTTACCAACAACTTTTGTGCTCCAATTTCTCCTGTTACCCTTGGGAAAATAAAAAATAGCGGGCTAAAATTCATTTTTGATGAAAAAAAATGATTTTTTATTTCACAGCTCTGTGTTATAAACTTCTGTGAAGCATTTGGGGGTTCAAAGTGCTCACCACACATCTTGATAAGCTCCTTGGGGGGGTCTAGTTTCCAAAATGGGGTCACTTGTGAGGGGTTTCTACTGTTTAGGCACATCAGGGGCTCTGCAAATGCAATATGACCCCTGCAGAACGTTCCATCAAAGTCTGCATTCCAAAGCGGCACTCCTTCTCTTGCAAGCTCTCCCATGCACCCAAACAGTGGTTCCCCCCCCACATATAGGGTATCAGCGTACTCAGGGCAAATTGCACAACAACCGTTGTGGTCCAATTTCTCCTGTTACCCTTGTGAAATTAAAAAATAGTGGGCTAAAAAATTCTTTTTGAGGAAAAAAAAGGATTTTTTATTTTCACTGCTCTGCGTTATAAACTTCTGTGAAGCACTAGGGGGTTCAAAGTACTCACCACACATCTAGATAAGTTCCTTAAGGGGTCTAGTTTAAAAAATGGTGTCTTTTGTTTCGGGTTTCCACTGTTTAGGCACATCAGGGGCTCTCCAAACGCAACATGGCTTCCAATCTCAATTCCAGGCAATTCTGCACTGAAAAAGTCAAACGGCGCTCCTCCGTTCCAAGCCCTACCGTGTGCCCAAACAGTGGTTTACCCCCACATATGGGGTATCGGTGTATTCAGGAGAAATTGCACAACAAATTTTCTGGTTCATTTTCTCTTTTTACATTTGTGAAAATAAAAAAATTGGTTCTGAAGTAAAATGTTTGTAAAAAAAAAGTTAAATGTTAATTTTTTCCTTCCACATTGCTTCAGTTCCTGTGAAGCACGTAAAGGGTTAATAAACTTCTTGCATGTGGTTTTGAACACCTTGAGGGGTGCAGTTTTTTTAGAATGGTGTCACTTTTGGCTATTTTCTATCATATTGACCCCTCAAAGTGACTTCAAATAATGTGAGGTGGTCCCTAAAAAAATGGTTTTGTAAATTTTTTTGTAAAAATCAGAAATCGCTGGTCAACTTTTAACCCTTATAACTTCCTAACAAAGTAAATTTTGTTTCCAAAATTGTGCTGATGTAAAGCAGACATGTGGGAAATGTTATTTATTAAGTATTTATGTGACATATCTCTCTGATTTAAGGGCATAAAAATTAAAAGTTTGGAAATTGCAAAATTTTAACATTTTTTTGCCATATTTCTTTTTTTCAAACATAAAGGCAAGTCATATCGAAGAAATTTTACCACTACCATGAAGTACAATATGTCATGAAAAAAAACAATCTCAGAATCAGCAGGATCTGTTAAAGCGTTCCAGAGTTATAACCTCATACACTCACTGGCCACTTTATTAGGTACACCATGCTAGTAAGGGGTTGGACCCCCTTTTGCCTTCAGAACTGCCTCAATTCTTCGTGGCAGAGATTCAACAAGGTGCTGGAAGCATTCCTCAGAGATTTTGGACCATATTGACATGATGGCATCACACAGTTGGCGCAGATTTGTCGGCTGCACATCCCTGATGCGAATCTCCCGTTCCACCACATCCCAAAGATACTCTATTGGATTGAGATCTGGTGACTGAGGAGGCCATTTGAGTACAGTGAACTCATTGTCATGTTCAAGAAACCAATCTGAGATGATTCGAGCTTTATGACATGGCGCATTATCCTGCTGAAAGTAGCCATCAGATGTTGGGTACATTGTGGTCATAAAGGGATGGACATGGTCAGCAACAATACTCAGGTAGGCTGTGGCGTTGCAACGATGCTCAATTGGTACCAAGGGGCCCAAAGAGTGCCAAGAAAAAATTCCCCACACCATGACACCACCACCACCAGCCTGAACCGTTGATACAAGGCAGGATGGATCCATGCTTTCATGTTGTTTACGCCAAATTCTGACCCTACCATCCGAATGTCGCAGCAGAAATCGAGACTCATCAGACCAGGCAACGTTTTTCCAATCTTCTACTGTCCAATTTCGATGAGCTTGTGCAAATTGTAGCCTCAGTTTCCTGTTCTTAGCTGAGAGGAGTGGTACCCAGTGTGGTCTTCTGCTGCTGTAGCCCATCTGCCTCAAAGTTCGACGCACTGTGCGTTCAGAGATGCTCTTCTGCCTACCTTGGTTGTAACGGGTGGCAATTTGAGTCACTGTTGCCTTTCTATCAGCTCGAACCAGTCTGCCCATTCTCCTCTGACCTCTGGCATCAACAAGGCATTTCCGGCCACAGAACTGCCGCTCACTGGATTTTTTTTCTTTTTCGGACCATTCTCTGTAAACCCTAGAGATGGTTGTGCGTGAAAATCCCAGTAGATCAGCAGTTTCTGAAATACTCAGACCAGCCCTTCTGGCACCAACAATCATGCCACGTTCAAAGGCACTCAAATCACCTTTCTTCCCCATACTGATGCTCGGTTTGAACTGCAGGAGATTGTCTTGACCATGTCTACATGCCTAAATGCACTGAGTTGCCGCCATGTGATTGGCTGATTAGAAATTAAGTCTTAACACACAGTTGGACAGGTGTACCTAATAAAGTGGCCAGTGAGTGTATATTGACAGTGGTCAGCTTTGTAAAAATTAGCCTGGTCATTAAGCTGCAAATTGGCTCTGTCACTAAGGGGTTAAACTTTAGGTAAAGTGTTTCATTTTGTGCTTTTATTAAGAAGCTCTGTAGTATGTAGATGTTCGTTAATAGAAATTGTATTGAATTTCTTAAATAGACAAACAGAAACATATTGCGAAAGATGGAATTTTGATGGTAATAAAATTCAGCTGGTTCTTACCTTCCAATCCCAGAGGTGTATCTAGGTTTACCGACACCAGAGGCACGAATTCAGTTTGGTGCCCTCCGCCTTCATGTAGTTTTAGATAGTCTTTCATAAGCGATTTTCTTATTTACACCCATGTGTTGACGAGCTGGTTTTCCTATTTCTCTCAATGTTCAGTGAAAAACTGAGAGAAGCAGGAAGAAAAGCTAATTGTCCCATGATTGTAATATAAAAATGACATATGAGTGAAGTAGCCATGTGATGACTGCTGGAACTAGCAAAAAGAGCTGAATCCTGACATTGAGAATATTACATGCTTTAAGGATTGGCATGCTACTAGGCTTAATTTTATAATTAAAAGACTTGTCCAGGTTTGTGTAGAAAGTCTGCAGTAACTCTAGGTGACTGCCGGCTTTTGAATTCTCACAGCGCATGCACTGCACACTTTTACGATTCTCCCAAGGTGGTGGCAAGTGTAGATGGTCATGTGAGCGAAAGTATGCGATTTGCAAACTTACAACCACATTCCGTCTAGATGTGTCTTGCCTTGCTCAATTCATTTTCATTGAGCGAGGCCATGTATGTCTAGATGGCACATGACCACATGTATGTAAATTGCATGCTTGCAGTTTCGTGACCTTCTACTCTCACCGCTGGCACCAGAGAATCCTGACAGCAGTGCATGCTGTGAGAATTCAGAAGTCTGCAGTCACATAGATTAACTGCGGACTTTCACTACAAACTTGGACAACCCCTTTAATGCTCCTAATATAAATAATAACATAGCAACCCTTGTTAGATGATGCAAAACTTTATTAACATAGACATGTATAGCGTAATCTTTCAAGTTATGGATTGTTACATGTGTACAGGATCAGAGCCAATAACAGCACAAGAATGCATCACCAGAACTATCACCAATACAGAAGTACGTCAGTAGAGTCCCCAGCAGTACAGAAATACAGCATCACGACCCTTATCAGTACAGAAATATATCACCAGAACCACATCACCTGAATCCCCATCAGAAAAGAAATACAGCACAAGAACCACTAACAGTACAGAAATAGATCACTAGAGCCTCCATCAGTACATGAATACATCACCAGAACCACCATAAGTACATGAATACATCACTGGGACCCCATTAGTACATGAATATATCACCAGAAGAACCATTGGTACTGTGTAGTGACCACTGTGTCCGCTAGGGGGCACTGTGTGGGTGACCCAGGACAGGCGTATAAGAATTTCCAGTGTAACCCAAAAAGGGGTGGAGTCCCAGAGGGGGCAGCGACCCAAATCGGGGTGGTCCAAAAAGGGGCAGCACTGGGTACCTCAGTGGACATGTCTGAGGAGCCGCAGTGTTCGTGTATGACTTTTTCAGAGTGCGGGACATGCTTGCCGGATAACGATGGGCAACAGGTGTGTACCGTGATGCTAAACCGGGAAGGAGTCTCGGGTCGGCTGAACTCAAAGATTCAGGTGACTCTGACAGGAACTCCTCTCACTTTCTGTCTGACCGAGATAAATGTCCATGTGCGCTGCAAACATGGGCTCACTGTGAACTATGCGGTAGACAGAGTAATGTTTGAGGGGTCCAAAAGCGTTGGGTGCCAAGGTGGTGGGATACCACCTGACTTAGTGTATGCCTTTGAGAGGGGCCGGGACTTTGTTTTTTTGATGATGTATGGCCAGATGATGGAGACGTTTCTACTGTGGGGCCAGCAGACACTGAGACGGTGATGCCTCCTAAAGTTGATAGGTCAGAGGTAGAAGTGACCGGAAGAAGGGGTACATCTGCCCAACTGATGTCTCGTGACAGGACTGACGTTGACCTGACTGAGGAGACAACTGGAGTAGAAACACGGTTAGACGGTAACGGGAGGGTTCACTCAGCTGACGGGACTGACCCAGTGGTACCCTTTGAAAATATAATTAAAGATGTAGTGGTGTGACACGTGCTGGCCAAACGAGAACAAGATCATGAGATACAGTTGATAAAAGAGACAGTTGAAGAACATCTCGAACGAGAAAGGGTCCTGAGACAAATGGCCGAGCACAGGGTGAAGGGGCTTGAGAAAGAAGTCTTGGAGCTCAGAGGTCACCTGTCAATGTGGCAAAACGTAAACAAGACCCTTCGGGAAGAGATGGAATAACTCAGAGGAGCATTAACAGGTCTTCTGCGAGAGAAGAGCTTGAACTATGAAGTACAGTATTCAGATGTACGGGACATCTTCTTCACCAGACTCCATTTTTGTGCTTGCGACGCCATTTTGTTGTTTACGAGTTACATTTTGTAACTTAACTAGATGAAAGTTCATGGTTGTTATGAAACCAGACTGTTCCAGCTTGTACAAGATATGAGACCCTGAAGAATGTGCTTGTTGTGAACTCATTTTCTGGTCTGCCTCGGGTTCATGGTGAAGGAGCTGGTTGTGTTGACAGAGGAGTCGTGAGTTCTCTTTCCGGGCTTCCTCTGCTGGTGGCAGGAGGTAATGAAGCTGATCTAATTAACAGAGACCTGCCACCTGATAATGAGGACGAGGATTGGACATCTGGAGTCTAAGACTGGATTTAAGACAGCCGACTCCCTTTTCCCATGCTGGTGATTTTTTTTCCTGCCTCCTGAGGTTCTAGTTTCCAGTTCAGTTCCTGCCTTCTCAAGCTAAGTGTTCTCTGCTATTGTCCACACTTGATTTGGTTTGGTTTATTCAGTTTTTGTGTGCTTAGCCAGCCCCGGCTGGGGCTGTGCTGAATTTCCATTCTTATGTCACTGAATGTGCCAGTTTGCTTTTTGTCCATTATTAGATTGGACTCCTTTTGCTCTGTTCTCAGAATATGCCAGAGTGCTGATATAGTGGGTGAAGTGTTGGACATTTTTGCAGGTTTTTTTGGCGTGATTGCAGACAGTATCTTTCCTTTCCTGTCCTTTCTAGTTAGTGTGGGCCCCATCGTTTGCTCAGCCTATTTTCCTACCTGTGTTTGTGTTTTCATCTTGTTTCACTGTCAATACATGTGTGGGGGCTGTCTATTCCTTTGGGGTCTGCTCTGGGGCAGTTTAGATTTCCCCTTTTCTTGCTTTAAGCTTATTTAGTCCTCCGGCTGTGATGAGGCATCTAGAATTATCGTTGGTACGCTCCACAGCTACTTCAAGTTGTTGTGGTTAGGATCAGGGGTCTTCAATCCGCTTAGTTACCAACCTCTCTGGTTTTCTGTGACTAAGATTGGTTTTGTTTTCCTCCTCAGTGACCCAATCATAACCGTGCTATTGTTCTATTTTCTAAGTCACGCAGCTAGGGCTTACAAAGTAAATGTATTACGATGATGCCATTGGTAGCTATGTACTTTGCATAATTAAGCAAAATACTATAAAAAGAGGTGACAAAATAAACGGGCTTAGTGATTTGCCTTGATCCTCCCATACAGAGACACATCTCCCTTTTGGTCATTCCCCGTTGCTAGCAACATCCTGTGAATTAATTTGGAAATCACTTGGTCAACCGTGAAGGATTAATTTAGCCCTCCCTCAACAGGACGAAGTCTTACAGCGGCCGGGGCCGAGTGCTAACAAGAAGGAACTGCCAGTACCCATCTTGGCAAAGGGTCGGGAAGAGGCTAAATCTCATGAAGAGTTAGAGCCAAGAGCTGAAGAAGACAGTCACCCGGTCAAGACAACTGTAGTGAGGGAAGTGTCCGTCATAAAGCCAGAGCCTTCTGTCCAGGAATAGAGCAAGACCACGACCTTCAAATCTGTGATTGAGGTACCTGAAGGCATGCAAGAAGCCTGCACTGAGGAAGGTGTGCATGAGGCTTTTAAAAAGGCCGTCAAAGCATGTAAGGTGCATTGGGCACCTGAGACTCAGCGGTTGGTGATAATATCAGCCAGGGAAGACACAGCAAACCGGGTAGCTGTCCTGAAAGAGATGCATTTGCAATGTCTCCACACCAAACAATTGGTTAGGCGGAGTAATATGAAAGCTGCTCGACGCCTAGAGTTAGCAAGGGAGGCTATGGATCGGCTGGGTTTGTGGAAAGATGTAATTCCGGTACCCAAAGGTCTGATTGGGAGAATCATTGGAAGACTCGGGAAGGTAATGCAAGACCTTGTAAATATCTCCAGTGTGGTGAGGGTGAGGATCCCTCCTGATGATGAAGACCAGGTATCCAGTAAAGAGGCCATGGTTCCCATCATTGTGGTTGGCTCCATGGAAAGCCTGAGAAAGTTTCGGATGCTCTGGGAGTATCGAGTGATATACCTGCAAGAGATTGAACAGTTGAGGCTGGACCGACTGCGGATCAATAAAGAGGTACGGAACACCAGGTGGCGGCCGCCTTCAACCCAAGATGTAAGGACCCGGAGGGTTCCTCCAAGAAGTGACATGGCAGGTGGCCGAAAACTAACAGCATGGCAAGGACATCAGAAGTCTGCGAGTGGCAGTGCGATGGCCAGTACAAGGCTGAGAGACCTTAGCCCCTGTGAGACACTGAATGACTCTGACTCAGGCATGACAGTAGGCTCAACTAAGATGTATGACCACACCAAGAAGGAGAGATTGTCGGGGAATGGAACAGATAGAGAAAGGATGGAGACTAAACAGTCTAATGACGCAGACAGACTGTGACTGGAAGGCCAAGTACCAAGGCCCATATTCTGACCGCTGGGGAATGGGGCCTAACGTAGGGATGAGGCTGTATGATAGACGGAGACGGTTCTCTCAACCTGTTGGGCAAGGTGTTATGAGTGCCCGGTCTCGAGATCCCGGGGTAATGTTGTGTGTTCAACCCCACAAGTTTGAGCAGAGGGGGGAGGTATGTGGTGTAGTGACCACTGTGTTCGCTAGGGGGCGCTGTGTGGGTGTCCCAGGACAGGCATATAAGCATTTCCAGTGTGCTAATAGGAGTAGGATGCTGAATGATCGTAATGTATCTCAAGGTGGGTGGCCTTGGGATGAAGGCTTGATTATGTGCTGATCAGCAGAGCAGATCTTTTGTTCCAATGTGTTAGGGAGAATCCTTCAGGTGATTGGTGAAACGGGTGAGATCAATCACCTACAACTCCCCCCCTGGGGCGTGGGTCTAGAACGCCATAGTAAAGTATATGTGTATGACTGGTTGTAGGACCTGCGATTAGGTCATAGCCAGTGAATGCTTGGACCCGGTTGGTCCGTTTGGAAGGTCTCGTCTGGAAGATGTGTCTGCCTTCCTGAGTGGACGCTGTGTATCATGGCTGCACGTGTCTGAGAGTTCCCAGGAGAGGGAATGAATGCCTGCACTGAGAAGCAGCTGTGAGGTAACCTGGACAGGGGATATAACTGTGAGGCTAGAGAGCCTGTGTACCGGACATAGCAAAGCCTGTGTGACCACAGGGTTAACAGAGGGGAGCTCTGTCATGGACGCTATGCTGTTTGATATGAACTTTCTGTTGCATATTGCTTTGGTTTATGCTGCATAATAAACCGAATGGACTGAGTTATGTTGAGAAACCTCTGCCGGACCTGATTTATCGGCTGCCTAGTGAGTATCCCCTACCTTAATGACAAGCGCTACCTTACAATACATTAATACATCATTGGGACCACTTTTTTCACATGAATTCAGCACCAGAAGAACTATCAGTACAGAAATACATCACCATAAACACTATTATTAAATGAATAAATAACCGGAACCATGAATTCATCACCAATACTACCATCAGTTCATGGTACATTAATTGTAATGTCAGGTCAGACCCATATACATTTGTGTCTCATGAACCTACAACTCCCAGTATGTCCTTAACAATGGCAAAGAGATAATGGGAGTTGTTGTCATCAGTCATAATTAGCCTGCGGACCATACAGAAACTACATTAGTCAGTATCACAAACATTTAGGCTAAGTGCACACGTAGCGGAACTCCCGCGGGAGTTACCGCGAGAATTCCGCTACGTACATTATCGCGAGATAGCAACGTCAGCAAGGGTCATCGCAATGCATTTCTGGGAACGGGGCCTGCCGCGTGTATCGCTGAAGCCTGGGGATGCTGCGCGGGACATCGGAAGGTGAATAATTAGCTTGCAGAATACTAGTGTTTTCCAAGCGATCTGTAGCATCGCTTGGAGAACTGATTGACAGGTTGGTCACACTCGTCAAAAATAAAGTGTTTGACGAATGTGACCAACTTTTTACTATTGAGGCTGCCTATGCAGCTATGCAGCATGCTAATGCTAAAAATAATAAAAAAAATCAAAAATCAGGTTATATTCACCATCCTACATCCCTCACAGCGTCCCCAGGCCTCCGCGATGCTCCGGCAGGTCCCAGTGATGCATTGCGGCAGTCACCTTTGATGACGTCGCGGCGAGACCGCTATATTATTGCGAGATAGCAACATCAGCAAAGGGCATCGCAATGCATTACTGGGAACGGGAGCTGCCGCGTGTATCGCTAAAGCCTGGGAACGCTGCACGGGACATCGGAAGGTGAATATAACCTGATTTTTTAATTTTAATTCTATTTTTTACAGGGATATGGTACCCACAGCCCGGAGGACAGTCTCCTCTCCTCCGGACCGTGGGTACCATCCGCACATGTTCTGCTTACTTTTCGCATGGTGGGCACAGCCCACATTACAGAATACTGTAGATAAGCCCCTGATAGCGGTGGCCGCAGCGTATAGGCCAAAAATGGGGTGACAGACTCCCCTGAAACAGTGCAGTTTTTTAACTTGTAAGCAGTGCAAGGGTTAATCTGCTCAGTTGATGCTCCTGGAGCTTTCCTACTTGGATTGTCCCAGCTTTTCAGTGTTGGCCACTCCTTTCTGCTATATATGCTCTTCTGGCACTTAGGGATTAGTAGTATTAGTTCTTGCTGCCTGGTTTTCAAGTTGTAGGTATAGTTTGTGGTTGGAGTTAGTGTTTGGACATTGTTCAGGAGATTGTTGCTTGAAGTTTTATCTGTGTGGACATCCTCATCATTACCTTTT
The DNA here is from genome assembly GCF_039654945.1 of Dendrobates tinctorius. NCBI lineage: Eukaryota > Metazoa > Chordata > Amphibia > Anura > Dendrobatidae > Dendrobates > Dendrobates tinctorius. Next base: position 770,343 of record NW_027361937.1, on the reverse strand, counting down.
TGGTTTCTCCTTCCTTTAACTCCTCTGTGTCCCACTCTGTTCTTCAGTGTGAGTATTTTGTATGGTTATTTTCATTTATCCCTGTTTGCCTTCTCCTGTTTGTCTGGTTAGTGTGTTCCTGTACACTTAAGCTTCCCACTACCCTGTGTGGGGGAGGAGACAAATCAAGGAAGATTTAGGAGCATAGCAAGGCGCGAGAACCCGGCGCCTCCACCTTCAGGAGTAATCCTGGGGACAGAGATAGACCAGGGCGTCCCTAGTTCCAAAGTCCCAACACCTTCGTAACACTTTTATTCATCTTGTGCAGATGTCATAATGACTTTTCACATCCACAGCTCATCTCTGCATACTTCCACCTTCTCTGGTCTTCAGCAGCACATCAGCACATGATGCCTTTAAAAATAGCAGCATGATTATAATTCTCCTAAATAAAAAATATCTGCCCTGTGCTGAGCCCCCAAATAAATAATTCCCTCTCACTGTGTTCCCTGCACAAAATATGACTTTCACACACTGTCCCTCTTATGGTACATGTCCTCTACACTGCCCTCTCCTTTCTATGCAGGGCCCCCTCTTCACACTGTCCTCTCATACTATGTCCCCCCTATAGTGCCCAGTCTCTATACTGATATTGTGCCTTTTCATCACATTCTTTATTCGGTGCCCTCTCATTTTTCTCCCCGATACTGTCGCCTCACACTATTCCCTTCAATAGTCTCCTCATACATTTCCTCCCTCATACTGACTCCTCACACATCAAACCCCCGATAACTATACTGTCCCCTTACAAATTTTCCCCCTCGTTGTCTATGCTGTCTCCTCACACATCATTACGCTCCCCATACTGTGTCCACATCCATCCCAATCCCCTCATTCACTATATTGTGTTTGCACCGATCCCCCCTCTTATACCATTTCCTCATACATCCTCCTCGCTCCCCTTACAGTGCCATTGGGCCGGAAATACGCGCACCACTGACCCCTGTCAAGTGATCGGGGGTCATGAGTTCGTCGGTATAACAACCAGAGGTCTCCTAATTTTGCTACATGGAGGCAATCTGAGCATCACCTCTATGTAGCAGAGCAGATCGAGCTATGGAAAATTCTAGCCTCACATGGAGACTATTGAAGCATGCCAAAAGTTAAATAAAAATATTTTTAAAAATATAAAAAAAAAATAAATATATATATATATATATATAAAAGTTCACCCCATTCAAAATAAAACAATAAAAAAAATATCAAACATACACATATTTGGAATCGCCGCGTTCAGAATCGCCCGATCAATAAAAAAAGGATTAACCTGATCGCAAAACAGCATAGCGAAAAAATAGAAACGCCAGAATTACGCTTTTTGGTTACCGTGACATTACAGGCGATCAAAAGAACATATCTGAACAAAAGTGGTATCATTAATAACGTCAGCTCACGCAAAAAATAAGCCCTCACCCAACCCGAGATCATGAAAAATGGAGATGCTACGGGTCTAGGAAATTACGCAAATTTATTTATTCTTTTTTTTTTTCAGCAAACTTTGGAATTTTTTTCACCATTTAGATAAAAAAGAACCTACACGTTTGGAGTCTATCAACTCCCAATGACCTGGAGAATCATAATGGCAGGTCAGTTTTAGCATTTAGTGAACCTAGCAAAAAAGCCAAACAAAAAACAAGTGTGAGATTGCACTTTTTTTGCAATTTCACCGTACTTGGAATTTTTTTTTCCCATTTTCAAGTACACAACATGCTTAAACCAATGGTGTCGTTCAAAAGTACAACTCGTCCCGCAAAAAATAAGCCCTCACATGGCCATATTGACGGAAAAATAAAAAAGTTATGGCTCTGGAAAGAAGTGGAGCGAAAAACGAAAACGCAAAATCGAAAAAAGCTCAGGTCATGAAGGGGTTAATAGAAGTACAGTATATTAATTAGGTGTATTTGTACAGTCTTACAATATCAAAGGTGGTCAAAACGGACCTCTTTAGTACACTGTGTGTCACGACTCTGTTGTTGGGTGTCCCGAGACCAGGGGCTTTTTCCCCTGATGCTAACACTAGGTGGCGCCCTGTAAAATAATGCATATCCTGTAAAATACTCAGGACTAGTTACCAGATAAAAATATAGTGGTTTATTTGGATTCTTCCATCAAAGAAAGGTTATTACAGAAAAACAGGTGAATAAAAATAAGTGAAAGAGATATTGTCCATTGTTCATAGCAAAGCAGCATGTATTCTTCTTTCTCTCCGGGATCTCACATGGCAAATGGCGTCTGTCTCTCAGTTCGGCTTCTTCGTAATAAAGTAACATACCAGCTGTTGAGTTATGTCATCTTGCGTCTGTGTCTCATGATGGTGAGGGAAGAAGAAGAGCGACCTCTACAGTTAGCCATGAATTATATACGTCTCTTGAAGCACGTGATCTCGGTATATATGGAGTTTGACATTTACCTCAAGGCTAAACTTAAATATGTAGTGAGCTGACATTTCTACCATGAGCCAAGCTTAAAAATAGCCTATGTCATGTAAGCTAAAGCATTCTACAGAACTGGGTGTAATAAGAAATATTTAACGAATTATTAATATTTAACAATTCCCCCTTTTGAGGGAGACAGACATTAATTGGAACCCTCAAATATAACGATCTTTTTTCTTCTTTTCTTCTTCTTTGACAAAATTATTTAATATCAATAATAATAATAATAATAATAATAATAATATTAGATTACCGTTATAAGTACTCAATGACATAATTGATGTGAATTCATGTTATGGTAAGCCGTGAACAATATTCATATAAAATATGTATAATTATACTTCCCTAAGTCTAAATTGAAGCATCTCAGGTCCAGTCATCATCTGATGTCATCTGGTCTTCATTTTGATGTCTTCTGTCTTCTTATTGGTTCTTTTAAAAATACAGTTTTCTTATAGCATATAGATGTTGTAGGAATTGTGTGGTGTATCAAATCAAAGTCCATAAATTCAAATGTTGATAAGAAACAAAGTCTATAGATGAAATGCAGCTTTAATATCTGTGCAGTGTCATCTTTAAAAACCTGGGCTTACATTGGCTCGCCTTGGATATTCTGGAATCCTCCATCGGCACTGGTCTTTGAACAGGTGTGACGTCTTTGGTCAGCAAAGCAAGGGTTAAAATGACTCTTCCTTGCTAAACATAGCACCATAACCAGTCCTTGTCCTAATGCACAGGACATATGTCAGGGTTAATTACCTTCATTGTTCACCAGCTTTCATCGAAGCTTTTCAGGTGATTGAAAACCTCTGGAACTTGATAAGAACGTGATAACACCGTTCATCTCAGCATCATAGGATCATCGTCCTCTGGTTGTCAGGTTAGACACTTTAATTGTGACTGTCGGTGGTGGATACTGCACTTGTGACTGTCAGTGGTGAATACTGCACTTGTGACTGTCAGTGGTGGATACTGCATTTGTAATTAACACAGTCTATACTCAGTAATCATAGCTTTGTTACCTTCTGGGACTTCTGGATCGCGGCATTCTTCTTCTTGCAACTGATAAAAATCAATGAAGTTTAGAAATGTGAAAAGTCTTTATTAACATAATTTCAGTATCTTGCTTGAAGTCTTCATTCCCTATTCTATACCAAATCTGGTAATTTTCCTATCCTATAATATCACAGCGTACCATAGCAATCAGTAATATCCATAAAATTATTATCAGAATTTGTACCATATATGGATTTCAATATTTGAAATAATAAACGATAATACATTATTATCGGCATTTTTCATGTGATAGAACATTTTTTTATGTCATAGGTGTAATTACCTTTTTCAACCCATAGGTGTCACTGTGTTTTATGTAACCAGTGTTATCATCTTTATTAATAAGGAATATATTTATTATACTAATAATATGTAGGAATGTAAAGCCATGAACCAAAATAAGAATATATGAGTGAGCGAATGAATGAATAAAAGAATTGTTGCATATAACTCAGAAGTGAAACATTTTCCTTAGTAATAGAACCATATAATTGCTATATTTAATGAAGCAATATTCTCAGTAGATATTACTTTACTAAATATTGGTGAAAGAATTAAAAATAATGAAAAATAAGAATAAAAATAAGAATAAGAATAAGGCCTTTATGTTGATGCAGAGTAGTTATGTCTTCAGTAACATATACCCTTAATATTTCCATGATCTGGATTATTTCATAATTGTCATAAACTTGTGTTATCAAAATATTCAAATTATGCAACTTTGCATGTAATTCCTCTTAGTGTAAAGAAATGACTCTTTATAATACTTGTTATTATACCCAATACTTATACCATTGTACCTTATTAATATTCTTTCCTATTAAAATGTGTGAAGAAGAGGTATTAATCAAATGTGATGATGTAGTCAGGATCAAAAACATATTTTCCCCCTTAATACCAAAAAATATTGTTCTATGAAATAATTCATTTATCAAAACCAAAATTAAAAATAATTAATGTATAAATTATGTGAATTTATACTTGCTTATATCATTATTTGTCTGAAGATGTGTAAAGAATTAAAAATAATTTGAATATCATAAAATTATCCTTTGGAAAAATTAATTTGCATAAACCATTTTGATGTGCGATTGCACTTTGCACTTATCCACTATTAACTAAATCAAGAAATAATAATTACTATAGAAATATAGAAATATATGTTGTATAGATAATATTTCATTATATATCCTAATATTCTAATAATTTCCTAAAGATAAAAGCTTTTGGGGTTTTTTTTTCTTTCTCTCATGCATTCAGGATCCTGAGGCCTCACAAACATATCACATTACTCGCTCAGCAGCTGCTCATACACTCAGTCACTGTCACTCAGACTGTGTCACATATTAACTTTAAACCAAATACCTCACATACGAAGGTGTGATGAATACACGTATTTTAACCCAAATTATCCTAATTATCAATGCATTGTAAACTATTTAAATTTAGTCTCTTAATATTTCTTTGAATATTCCCCACATGACATAAATATATGTATATGTATAGCTATACTTGACATTTAGGCCTGGAAAAAAAATTCCATTGGTTTGCAAAAGTTGAGACCCCCTTAAAAATTCTTTCCCTAAGGAACAGGGACATAGTATACTGGTATACTTGTATTATTAGAACAAGGTTCAAATTCCCCTGCTGTGGTTGCCATTCAAACCATGCAGTAAAGCACACATACAGAACATATTTTAAATGCAATTAGTTATTTCCTTTTAAGGGTTAGATATATAAAATCATGCAATTATTGCAACTTCCTGTGTAAATAAAGGCATAAATCCTTGGAATATAATTTTTCCCGATTAAGTCCTGCTTTGAAATGAAAATTCTAAGGAAACATAAAAAATAAGGTTAATATCATATAATTCTAAATATTATTACTGATGTAGATTTTAATTTTCATTAAAAAATACAGTTCTACTATTTCTACTTCTACAAACACTCTATATATACTGTATGAATATGTATATATCCACAAACCATTGAACTACAGGATTATACCCTATAAAATAATTACATATAACTCACTAATTGTATAACACTGTTACACAATATATATATATATAATTACTTTTTCTAGCCAATTCCTACACCCATACTTATTTCTCTGCAAAAAATATCCTGAAAGGTTCTTGCCATTTTAAAGCTGATAGATTCTTGGAGCAGAGTATTCAGTTTACAGGCCATGATGTCACTCACCACCTGTTTCTGTCTGTCAAATTCGGCCATCTTTGTTACAGAAAGAAGATCAAAACTCATCATTTTTCTTAATTCAATTTGTGTCTTTTCGGTGTTCTTTTGCATCATTCCATATGGCTTATAACAAACATGTGATTTTCTTTTTCTTTCTTCGTAGATTTGATTTTGGGGAAAACTCATTTTAGAAGGCTTTGCTAATACAGGCTTCTGATAAAATTTTACTCTGCCTGTCTTTACAAAATTAGCACAATTTACTTTCCTCTCACGATTCTCGTGTTTTCTGGCAAAATCAAGGGATTGCGCACATTCAAACAAAGAATCTTTTTGTGACGCAATAACACGAGATGCAGGATTTAGAAACCAAAATTTGCTTACAAAACTCCTTATGAGGGACGGTGTTTTGACATTCTCACTCAGCATTCTATACAAAAGTTCATATATGGACATGAACGTAAAAATACATTCCTTCCGACCAATTCTTAATTTTTGAAGAATATCAATATCTGGATGATTTTCATTTGATGAACAAAAAATGAGAATTTTTAATCTGTCTTTATCAGTTAAATTCTCATGTGTTTCACCAGATAACTTTAAAGACAATCTCCTAGCAAAATTTACAGGGATCCACATTTTGAACAACTGATTCTTCTCCTCGTTAGATAAATCAAATTTATCAGCACAACTTTCAAAAATTTCAGAGTTTCTACAAACATCTATTTTGCTGTCATATGCAGGAATTATTTGGCATATCTTTATCAAAGTTTTCCTTCGAATTTGGGCCTGTGAGTCGTCTATTTTTAGTGGTACGTCTTTCCCTTGTACGTCCTCTACGTCAGTTCTGAAGTCTCCTCCTACTTCTCCATCTTGTTCCACGTCTGCAAGGTCACCTTCAATGGCCGCTACAGACACTTGATTATAGTCAATCTCCCTAACTTTACAGCCAATCTCGAGAACATCACAACAATCATTTTTGGATTTCTCTGACACAGATCTATGAAATATATCTACCATCTGTAGAATATTTTTTAATCTCTCTCTTTCTCTATTGAAAAACTTAGAATCTAACCTCTGATTCTCGAGTTCACACTCGGCATATAAACTTAACCATAAAACTTCTGAATTAGAATTGTCTACAGACTTAAATTTCAATTTACTCTGCTTAGCAAGACAATTAATGACATCCATTTCTCTTACCTTGAAATGTCTCAGCTTGTTGTCTTCACACGTCTTGGCTCTTTGGCACTTGTAGTACTTCTCAATCTATCTGGCAATTCTTACTTCTAAGTTCTGTGTGATTCTTGTAAGTAGTGGAATTCCCGATAACTTGCACATATGATTTGACGTTAGCAAAGTCCAATCCCCCGTGTGGGCAAGTTGAGGGAAATCCGCAAAAAAGTACAAAAATTCAGATCTGGCTGGCTCTCCAATGTAAAATAATGCATATCCTGTAAAATACTCAGGACTAGTTACCAGATAAAAATATAGTGGTTTATTTGGATTCTTCCATCAAAGAAAGGTTATTACAGAAAAACAGGTGAATAAAAATAAGTGAAAGAGATATTGTCCATTGTTCATAGCAAAGCAGCATGTATTCTTCTTTCTCTCCGGGATCTCACATGGCAAATGGCGTCTGTCTCTCAGTTCGGCTTCTTCGTAATAAAGTAACATACCAGCTGTTGAGTTATGTCATCTTGCGTCTGTGTCTCATGATGGTGAGGGAAGAAGAAGAGCGACCTCTACAGTTAGCCATGAATTATATACGTCTCTTGAAGCACGTGATCTCGGTATATATGGAGTTTGACATTTACCTCAAGGCTAAACTTAAATATGTAGTGAGCTGACATTTCTACCATGAGCCAAGCTTAAAAATAGCCTATGTCATGTAAGCTAAAGCATTCTACAGAACTGGGTGTAATAAGAAATATTTAACGAATTATTAATATTTAACACGCCCTAGTTCACCCTGCTCCCCAGATTACTTCTGATGGTGAAGACGCCAGAGACACATACCTTGCCTTAGCTACTGAATCCGCCTTCAATCTGTACCATTCCCCCACCCAGGGAAGAGGGGAGTAGTAGTGTAACATAGTACACCAACCAGACTAACAAGATAATACAAACAGGGGTAACAAAAATGACCAAACATACAAATATACTCACACATATAGCAGAGGAATGCACTGAGGAGTGGAGGATGGGGATAAACCAAAGTATGAGAAGAAAGGGAATTATCACACACTCAAAACCTAGCAACAGTCACAGATAAATCCACTAACTGCCTTCTCCTATAACAACCACCAACAACCACCAACCATGCTGCAAAAGCTACTATGACAATGAGTGCTAGCCAGAACCCCGATTATATAGGAGATAGGAATGGCTAACAGTGTACAGCTGAGAGCCTTAATGCTCCAAGAACTCTCAACAGTGCAAATTAGCCACTGCACTGCCAAAAGAAATATACACTGTTTAATAAGAAGGTGAAGTGCTTCTAATCAGTGCAGTAGGCTCCTCTCTGTTGCGATAAACCCATGACACATATCTATCAAAAAATGACACTGTGATGCTGCAGTATATAAGCAGTTATCATCTCTCTTAGGCCACGTTCACACGTTCAGTATTTGGTCAGTATTTGACATCAATATTTGTTAGCCAAAACCAGGAGTATGTGAAAAATACAGAAGTGGTGACGTGTTCCCATTATACTTTTCCTCTGATTGTTCCACTCCTGGTTTTGGCTTACACATACTGATAAAAATACTTACCAAATACTAAACGCTGCGGCCTTACTTTGCAACTCAGTTTCTTGCAAGGCATAGTGACATGTCAGCATTCCATAAATCCTGACCCATCAACAACTACAGGAAGCAATGCTTGTAGGATTCCATACATCAGCTGGATTTTGTGGATCTTGCATGTAGAACCAGTTTCTTCAAGTTGCTGTGGAAAACACCTAGTCATGTTTACAAACTCTTTATTGAGTTGGACATTTAACTACCTACCAGGCCCGGATTGCTAATCTGCCCAGCCGAGAAGATGCCCGGTGGGCTGGCGGCTAAGTTGGCTGCCGCGGTCCCTTTAAAATGGGCGGGGAACCTCCGGCCCACGGGCCACATACGGCCTGCCGGCAGGTCATCGCAGTCTGTAATTCTCTGGCGGCAGCCCTGCCAGCTGCCGACCGTTTAACCCCCAAGTGCACGCAGCGTTCATTACAGAATGCTGCCTGCACATGAATAATGATGTCATTGGGGTGGGCGGGGTTAGCGCCTAATGCTCTCCTGTTCTCCTGTCCCAGAAGAAGAGCTGCTGCCAGCCAGACAGCGAGTCCAGAGTGATCTCTGTGCTGGCAGCTCAGTGCAATGCTGCAAGTAAATTTCTCTGCCTGGTGATCTGTGCCCCTCTGCTATGCACCCCAATATAATCTATGTGCCCCCCATCTATATGTCCCCCTGTGATTTGTGCCCCCAGCTATATTCTCCCTGTGATCTGTGTCCCCCAGCTATATGCCCCCTGTGATCTGTGCCCCCCAGCTATATGCACCCCTGTGATCTGTGCCCCCAGCTATATGCACACTGTGATCTGTGCCCCCTCAGCTATATGCACCCCTGTGCTCTGTGCCCCCCAACTAAATGTCCACATGTGATCTGTGCCCCCTCAGCTATATGCACCCCTGTGATCTGTGCTCCCCTGTGATCTGTGCCCCCAACTATATGCCCCCTGTGATCTGTGCCCCAGTTATATGCCCCCATGATCTGTTCCCCCAACTATATGCCCCCTGTGATCTGTGCCCCCCAACTATATGCCCCCTGTGATCTGTGCCCCCCAGCTATATGCACCCCTGTGATCTGTACCCCCCAGCTATATGCCCCCTGTGATCTGTGCCTCCAGCTATATGCACCCCTGTGATCTGTGCCCCCCAGCTATATGCACCCCTGTGATCTTTGCCCCCAACTATAGACTCCCTGTGATCTGTGCCCCTCAGCTAAATGCCCCCTGTGATCTGTGCCCCCCAGCTATATGCACCCCTGTGATCTGTGCCCCCAGCTATATGCACCCCTGTGATCTGTGCCCCCAACTATATGCCCCCCTGTGATCTGTGCCCCCCAGCTACATGCACCCCTGTGATCTGTCCCCCCAGCTATATGCACCCCTGTGATCTGTGCGCCCCAACTATATAGTAACATAGTTATTAAGGTTGAAGGAAGACTTTAAGTCCATCTAGTTCAACCCATATCCTATCCTAACTTGCCCTAACATGTTGATCCAGAGGAAGGCAAAAAAACCCATGTGGCAATTAAGCTTCACATTGGGGAAAAAAATTCCTTCCCGACTCCACATACGGCAAACAGACTAGCTACCTGGACTAACGCAATATTAAGGAAACTAGTATATATACCCTTTAATATTATACTTCAAGAAAGGCATCCAGTCGCTTCTTAAATTTTAGTAGGGAATCACTCATTACAGCATCATATGGTAGAGAGTTCCATAGTCTCACTGCTCTTACAGTAAAGAATCCGCGTCTGTGAGTATGCTTAAATCGTCTTTCCTCCAGACATAGAGGATGCCCCCTTGTCCCCGTCACAGGTCTAAGAGTAAAAAGATCATTAGAACGGTCTTTGTACTGTCTCCGCATATATTTATACATTGTAATAAGATTACCCCTAAGCCTTCGATTTTCCAAACTAAATAACCCCAAGTGTAATAACTTGTCTTGGTATTGCAGACCCCCCAGTTCCCTTATAACCTTGGTCGCTCTTCTCTGCACCCGCTCCAGTTCAGCTATGTCTTTCTTATACACCGGAGACCAGAACTGTACGCAGTATTCTAAGTGTGGTCGCACTAGTGACTTATATAGTGGTAAAATTATGTTCTCCTCATGAGCATCTATGCCTCTTTTAATGCGTCCCATTATTTTATTTGCCTTTTTAGCAGCTGCCTGACACTGACCACTAAATGTGAGTTTGTCGTCCACCCATACACCCAGGTCTTTTTCAGTGACAGTTTTGCCCAGTGTTTTACAATTAAGCACATAATTATACATCTTGTTCGTTCTATCCAAGTGCATGACCTTACATTTATCCCCATTAAAGCTCAATTGCCATTTATCAGCCCAAGCTTCTAGTTTACATAAATCCTCCTGTAATATAAAATTGTCCTCCTCTGTATTGATTACCCTGCAGAGTTTAGTGTCATCTGCAAATATTGAAATTCTACTCTCTATGCCCCCTACAAGGTCATTAATAAATATGTTAAAAAGAAGCGGGCCCAAAACTGACCCCTGTGGTACCCCACTGGTAACCGTGACCCAGTCCGAGTGTGCTCTATTAATAACCACCCTTTGTTTCCTATCCCTGAGCCAGCTCTTAACCCACCTACACATATTTTCCCTTATCCCCATTGTTCTCATTTTATGTATCAACCTTCTGTGTGGCACCGTATCAAAAGCTTTTGAAAAGTCCATATACACCACATCCACTGCATTCTCTTGGTCCAGTCCGGAACTTACCTCTTCATAAAAGCTTATCAGATTAGTCTGACATGAACGGTTTCTCGTAAACCCATGTTGATATTGGGTCATAAGGTTATTCTTCTCCAGATACTCCAGTATAGTATCTCTTAGAAAACCCTCCAGGATTTTACCCACAGTTGAGGTTAAACTTACTGGCCTATAATTTCCAGGTTCAGTTTTTGTCCCCTTTTTGAATATTGGCACCACATTTGCTATACGCCAGTCCTGTGGTACAGACCCTGTTATTATGGTTCTTTAAAGATTAAAAATAATGGTCTATCTATGACTGTGTTTAATTCCTGCAGTACTTGGGGGTGTATCCCATCCGGACCTGGGGATTTGTCAAGTTTAGTGATTTTTAGATGCCGCCGTACTTCCTGCTGGGTTAAGCAGGTGACATTTAATGGAGAATTTTTATCCCTGATCATGTTATCCGTCATGGGATTTTCTTGTGTAAATACTGTTGAAAAAAAGTCATTTAGCATATTGGCTTTTTCCTCATCCTCATCCACCATTTCACCCAGACTATTTTTAAGGGGATCAACACTATAATTTTATTGCTTCTTACTATTTATGTAGTTAAAGAATATTTTGGGATTATTTTTACTTTCTCTGGCAATGAGTCTCTGTCTCAATCTTTGCTGTCTTCATTTGCTTTTTACAGAATTTATTTAATTTTCTGTATTTATTTCATGCCTCATCACTACCTACTTGCTTTAATTCTCTAAATGCTTTCTTTTTGTCCCTTATTGCGCCCCTTACAGCTCTATTTAGCCATAGTGGTTTCCTCCTACTTCTAGCATGTTTATTCCCATACGGTATATATTGTGCACAGGTCCTATTCAGGATACTAATAAACGTCTCCCATTTTCTTTGAGTATTTTTATGTCTCAGGATATCGTCCAAGTTAATTGCACCAAGATCATCTGTCATCCGCTGGAAATTTGCCTTCCTGAAGTTTAGTGTCCTTGTAACCCCTCTACTACACATCTTATTAAAGGATACATGAAAACTTGTGTTCACTATTACGCAAGTGACCCTCAACCCTTACATTTGATATGCGGTCTGGCCTGTTGGTTAATATTAGGTCTAGCAGTGCCCCCCCTCTTGTTGGGTCCTGAACCAGTTGTGAAAGGTAATTGTCTCTCATAGTTGTCAAAAACCTATTACCTTTGCTGGAACTGCAGGTTTCGGTTCCCCAATGCATTTCAGGGTAGTTGAAGTCCCCCATAATAATGACTTCTCCTTGAGTCGCTGCTTCATCTATTTGCTTTATGAGGATATTCTCTGTTGCTTCCATTATTTTTGGAGACTTATAACAAACCCCTATCAGTAATTTATTATTTTTTCCCCCTCCCCTTATTTCTACCCACAGGGACTCTACGTTTTCATTAGATTCATATATATTATCACGCAGGATGGGTTTTAAGGATGATTTTACATATAAACACACGCCTCCCCCTCGGTTATTTGTACGGTCATTTCTGAACAGACTATAGCCCTGTAAATTAACCGCCCAGTCATGGCTCTTGTCCAACATTAACTCCAATTCCTCCTTTTTGTTGGCGAGGCTTCTGGCATTAGTATACATGCACTTTATGTATCTCTCTGTACCTCTATTCTTTCTTAAATTATTAACTTTTCTAACCCCACCCCCCATGCCACCCCCACCCCCAATTTCATTATTTGTGCCCAGGTCTCTATCTGCATTGTCTTCCCCTCCTATAAAAGGAATACCCTCCCCCCATCACTAGTTTAAACACTCCTCCAACCTTCTAGCCTTTTTCTCCCCAGCACAGCTGCACCCCCCTATGATCTGTGCCCCCCAGCTATATGCACCCCTGTGATCTGTGCCCCCCAGCTATATGCCCTCCCGTGATCTTTGCCCCCCAGCTATATGCACCCCTGTGATATGTGCCCCCCAACTAAATGCCCCCTGTGATTTGTGCCCCCCAGCTATATGAACATCTGTGCCCCCCAGCTACATGCAACCCTGTGATCTGTCCCCCCAGCTATATGCACCGCTGTGATCTGTGCGCCCCAACTATATGCCCCTATGATCTGTACCCCCCAGCTATATGCACCTCTGTGATCTGTGCCCCCAGCTATATGTACCCCTGTGATCTGTGTCCCCCAACTATATGCCCCCTGTGATATGTGCCCCCCAGCTATATGCACCCCTGTGATCTGTGCCCCCCAGCTATATATACGCCCCTGTGATCCATGCCCCCAGCTATATGCCCCCTTGTGATTTATGACCTTCAGCTATATGCACCCCTGTGATCTGTGCCCCCCAGCTATATGCACCCCTTTGATCTGTGCCACCCCAATTATATTCCCCCCTGTGATCTGTGCCCCCCAACTATATGCCTACTGTGATCTGTGCTGACTGGAGCAGCGGACATGTGCGGGTACACTGCGCAGTTATGGCTGTTACTGGGAATAGCAGTGACATGTACAGTGTTTGTCACTTGCACAGGTGCCGTTCGTGGCCGTAAGGCTGTTACTGCAGCTGCACAAGTAAAACATAGATGTCACTTCTAATCCCCATGCAGGCGCAGTAACAACTGCGGGAATAGCGGTGACCTGAATGTCACTTGCAGCCACAAACTGCGCCTGCACAAGTGACATACACGTCACCGCTATTCGCGCGCATGCGCAGTAACGATGCGGCTGTTACTATGCCTGCGTGGGAATAGCGGTGACGTGTATGTCACTTATGCAGGCGCCTGCATAAGTGACACTGCAGCGGTGCCTTATGAGATTCGGAGACAGCGGCCGGAAGTCCCAACTGGCGATTATATATGTAGATATATGGGTGATATTACTGCACATATGTTACATAGGTGATTACTGCAACTGTACACCCCAGTCACAGCATGTCCTATATAATGTATATAGCAGTCACCTATATGATGTATGCAACATTATATAGTATAATGCTGTCTTAATATAGTGTATAATGTAGAGTTGTGCGTATATATATATTTATATATATATATACCATATATAAAAAATGTACAGATATATAGATAATATGTTGCTGTGTATATAGTGTGGAATCCACACTATAGACACTGGCCCATCTCTAGACTATATACACAGCTCCACTCTACATTCCTTACCACAATATATATTGTGGAGCTGTGTATACTTCTCGTGTCCTGTATACATGGTGTAATTCTCAGTATCTGCTCTTATGTGTGTGTGTGTGTGTGTGTATGTATATATATATATATATATACATACAGTATATAATCACTCCGATAAGTTCTGAAAAAAAGTGTTGGACTCTTTATTATACCATGTGGCAACGTTTCAGAACCGTAACATAACCTTTCTCTGCTGTGGAGCCGAAATGTTGCCACGTGGGCTAATAAAGAGTCCACCTCTCTCCCGCTTGCTCAGGGCCCCAGCACTTGGGATACTTACCTCTTCACGCTCCTCCACTGCGGCGTCTTCTGACTGTGACTTTCAGGTCAGAGGGTGCAGTGACATCACTTCTGTGCTCCCTCTGCCTGAACAGTCACAGTGCAGAGAGCCGGAAGATGCCGTTGTTGAGGAGTCCGGAGCAGAGCATCGGCCAGTGAGGAGAGGGGAGGATTTCATTTTTTTAAAAATGTTTTGAGCAATATATGAGGCCCATCATATGCTGGAGCATCATAAGGAGCATAATATGGGGCCCATTATACTGAAGCATAACATGTGGCCCATTATATACTGGAGCATCATATGGGGCCCATTATATATGGAGCATCACATGAGGCCCATTATATACAGAGCATCATATGGGGCACATTATATATGGAGCATCATATGGGGCCCATAATATATAGAGCATCATATGGGGCTCATTATATTTGGAGCCTCATATGGGGCCCATTATATATGGAGCATTATACTGGGCCCATTCTGTTTGGAGTTTAGATCAATGTATAGGACCCATTATGTACTGTTTGGAACATTATATGGGGCCCATCATATTCTGTATGGAGCAAGGTATGGGACTCATTATACTGTATGGAGTATTATATGAGGTGCATTATACTGTGTTGAACATTATATGTGGCTCATTATACTGTTTGGAGCATTAAATGGGGCTCTTTATACTGTATTGAGCAATACATGGGGATCATTATTCTGTATGGAGCAATGTATGGGGCTCATTATACTGTATGGAGTATTATATGGGGTGCATTATACTGTTTTGAGCATTATATGGGGCTCATTAAACTGTTTGGAGCATTATATGGGGCTCATTATACTGTATGAAGCAATATATGGGGGTCATTATTCAGTATGGAGCTTTATATGCTACTCATTATTCTGTATGGAGCAATATATGGGGCTCATTATACTGTGTGGAGCATTATATGGGGCTTATTATTCTGTATGGAGCATTATATGGGGCTCATTATACTGTATGGAGAAATTCATGGGGCTCATTATACTGTATGGAGCACTATGAGGGGCTCATACTGTATGAAGCAATACATGGGGCTCATTATACTGTATGGAGCAATATATGGGGCTCATTATACTGAAGCATAATATGGGGCCCATTATATACTGGAGCATCATATGGAACATCATATTGAGCATAATATGAGGCCCATTACACAAGCATAATTTGGGGTCCATTATATACTGGAGCATCATATGGGGACCATTATATGTGGAGCATCATATGGGGCCCATAATATATGGAGCATCATATGGGGCCCATAATATATGGAGCATCATATGGGGCCCATAATATATGGAGCATCATATGGGCCTCATTATATTTGGAGCCTCATATGGGGCTCATTATATTTGGAGCATCATATGGAGCCCATTATATATGGAGCATTATACGGGGCCCATTCTGTTTGGAGTTTGGATCAATATATAGGACCCATCGTGTACTGTTTGGAGCATTATATGGGGCCCATCATAATCTGTATGGAGCAAGGAATGGTGCTCAATTCTGCTGCTCGACTAATCCACCTCTCTCCTCGCTACTCCCCTGTCTCTCCCCTCTGCAAATCCCTCCATTGGCTCCCAATTCCCCAACGAATCCAGTTCAAACTACTAACACTGACCTACAAAGCCATCCACAACCTTTCCCCTCCCTATATCTCTGAACTAATCTCCCAATATCTTCCCTCATGTAATCTTTGATCCTCCCAAGACCTCCTACTCTACTCCACACTTATTCGTTCCTCACACAACCGCCTCCAAGATTTCTCCCGGATATCCCCTATCCTCTGAAATACCATGCCTCAACACGATCGATTATCCACCACCCTCAGATCCTTCAAACGGAAACTGAAAACCCATCTTTTCAGGAAAGCTTACAGCCTGCAATAACCATTCTGCCGCCTCACCACCGCCTGAGCTGCCGCCTCATCACCACCAGAACTGCTGCACCCCCGAACTTCTGTTTCTTCCCCACTATCCTGTAGAATGTAAGTCCGCAAGGACAGAGTCCTCTCCCCTCTGTACCAGTCTGTCATTGTAAATTTGTTTACTGTTAACGATATCTATAACTTTGTATGTAACCCCCTTCTCATGTACAACACCATGGAATTAATGGCACTATATAAATAAATAATAATAAAATTAATTATACTGTATGGAGTATTATATGGGGCGCATTATACTGTTTTGAGCATTATATGGAGCTCATTATACTGTTTGGAGCATTATATGGGGCTCATTATACTTTATGGAGCAATATATGGGGATCATTATGCTGTATGGAGCATTATATGGGACTCATTATTCTGTATGGAGCAATATATGGGGCTCATTATACTGTATGGAGCACTATGTGATACCCATAATACTGTGTGCAGCATTATATGGGGTTTATTATTCTGTAAGGAGCAATATATGAGGCTCATTATACTGTATGGAGCACTATGTGTTACCCATAATACTATATGGAGTAATATATGGGGCTCATTATACTCTATGGAACAATATATGGGGCATGTTATTCTGTATAGAACAATAAATGGGGCTCATTATACTGGATGGAGCAATATACTGTCTGATTTATGACCTATTGTAGAATTTACAATAGTTATCACTCATGTAATGTAAGAAGTGAAATCTTTGTCATTGTATACCTATATTTCTCTGTTGTATCTTTGCATTATTAATTGTGGTATGTGTTAAAGTGGACACTGAGACTTTCACCCAGGGCCAACAAAAACCTGGAGTCAGCCCTGTATATGTGGCGCCCCTGAGGGTTCAGTCGCCACAGAGGTACTGCACCTCCTCCTGAGGTGTGGTACCCCACCATCCAGGTAAGGTGGAGACACCTGACCATGCTCCAACACCTGCATCCCACACAACATAGTAGTGTAGCAAAGCACCTTTGGTGGCTCCCTGCTTGGAACACGAAGAGTGCTGGGAGGTGGGTGGAGTTTAGTCTGCACCAAAGAGCGGGAGAAGATAGGATTCAGGGTAGTCGGTCTGAGGAGATCCCCTGAGTGGGATAGATGAAGGAAGTGCTGCAGCAGACCTCAGTGACCTGGGTCTGCTGGCACAGGAAGGAGATATTCAGAAAGCCTAATTCTCCATAAGAAAGAGTGATTAGTATGGAACGCAAGGAGAAGAAGAGAACTAAGTACTAGGGTTAGAGCAGAGCCCTTCCTCAAGTTCTAAGCGCAAGGCCGGGGTCCGGTCCCCGAGGTTATATGGATACTAATGGTCCTGCAGCAGACACCGGAGGAATAGAAGTTGTCACCACTTTATTCCCACACAAGACTTGGGGGCACAACAGCAACGTGAGTGAGCCGGGACTTAGTAGCAAGGAGTCCCCGAAGCAGGCTACAGCTGTCTGCCATACAAGTAGAGTTCTAGGAACATCTGAAAGGAGGAACTCCAGTGTAACCCAGTACTATGAGTACTTCAAATAGGAGCTAGAAGGGAGACGTTCAGGAAAGGCACATGTTGGCAGAGTGTTGGAACAGAGTACTTCTTGCCTGGAAGTTGGCTGAGCTCCTGCCCTGGGGGACACGGCACGGATGCGGGCACCTGTATGCACAACAGACTGTGAGTAAAGCTTTGGAACTACATGCTGTGGTGTGCTCCACTTATTCCTGCACCAACACACTCAGCACTGCTACATCCTTGTGCCTAACACTGCACCATCTACGTCTCTTCACTACCTTTCCATCTACACTGCCCTGGGACTACAGCCCTACCTGTGGAGGACCACAACATCATTGCTGCACCACACCATCTGTCCCAGAGGATTTGTCTGCAGCGTCGGCTTAACATCTTCATTGCCGAGCACCACAGGTGACGTCACAAATCATTCACTCATAAACTTTAATCATCATCCACACGTTCACCATTCTCCTTTTACAATGGACACCCAGGGCCACGGACCGGGTCACAGCTACTGTGACATCTCCCATTGAAACCAACAGGCCCGGCTCCAAGTACCCCGCCGCCCTGGGTGAGGGCGATCCATTTCTGGCGTCACGAACAGGATGACGAAGCCCGGTGCCACCGGGTTCTGTGTGCCGAAGATTTATTGGACTTAAACATTGCTGAGAATGTGCAGAATAACCAAATTGATAGACTGTAAAATGGACTCTCAAAATGGCCGCCGGCACAGTGAAGAAGGGCGTGACAACATGGGTGGTCCTAAGAAAAGAGCGCAAACTGTCCTGGGTCTCCCCTGCCTAAACTTCTATGCTACAGCGACATGGCCCACCCCCAGAGGGGTTCGTATACTGGCCTGGTATGGAGGAGCAGGAAGAAGACGCCGCCCCCAGAAGGAGGAGCGAAGCCCTGTGGCGGGAAAGGAGCCCGGGAAGGAGAGAGAACGCCAGGACGCCATGATGGAAGAAGGAAGGAGGCCCGAAGAGCGCGAGGAGGTTGAGCTGAACTTCCCCGGCGCAGTAGCTGAAGGCTCCGACCCTGCTTCCACAATGGACCGCCAGCAGCTGGAGGACGAGATTGCCCAGCTGACTCACCACCTGCGGCTGAGACAAGAGGCTCTCTGGACCCTGAACCTGCAGCGTGCCTAGGAGGGGCCTGAACCTACACCATCGGTACCCGCCGTCGCTGCACTGGCTCTTCCCCAGGCAGCGCCTGTCACCATCTCCCCGCTGCAACCGCCGCTGAGCTCTGTCTGCCAGGAGGAGTTATCCGAGGGCCCGGTAGCTGCAGAGGAGGAAGATGTGCTCCTGCCTGGACCTAGCGCGGCTGCGCAGGTCACACCGGAGGCCCTTGGAGATCCAGAGCCGCCATCTGCTCCACCACTGTCTCCAGTCTCTGACCAGGCAGCTCCAGTGACCACCGCTGCCACCGGCTGCTGTCCAATCCCTGAACCGGAGTCAGAACATCGCCAGGAGGCTCCACCGCCCCTGCAGCTGGGAAGGCCTCGGGGTGCACAGCTGCTGCAGCGTCCTGGCAGGTCGTGCTGGACCTGGTCTGGGACCGGGATTCTAGTCCCTGGGGGGAAATACCTGAACCCCTAGCAGTAGTGCCCCTGTCCATGGTGGGTAGAAGCCGGTCCCGGGAGGAGGAGACGGAGGCCAGATGCCAACAGACCATCCGCCAGCTGGCAGCCGAGCAGAGGGAACGGGAACAGCGGAGACTGGCAGTGCTGGGCCCTGACATGGACCGGAAAGAAAGGGTCCGTGTCGGTCACTACGGATCCCGGGACTCAACGGGATGGGTTCAGGTCCTTAATGTCAACCATGAACGGAGGTTTGGCTTCATCTCAGACCCCCAGAGGATCTCTGACCTCTTCTTCAGCCGGAGGGATGTTGAGTCCCACCTCCGGAGGGGACACCCTGCTCGTGACTTGCAACCGGGAGAGTATGTTACCTTCACCCGGCATGAGGGGCTACGTGGCTGATATGCCCTGAATGTGCGAATGTGCACCGCATACCGGAGGACTTTATTGCGGCCTAGAAGAAGGAAAAAGCATACGTTCCCCCGGCAGGGATGCCTCCCACTGTGGTAGTTGTACCTGCAAAGGTCAGGGAGGCCACGTCCACTAAAGTGCAACATCCGATGGTACAGGTTACTACACCTGCTGTGCTACAGGCAGCAGTTCCACCAGCTGCCACACCATCTGCACAGGCAGCCATCCCTAAGATTCCAGCTGAATACCGACAGTATGTTAATCCGCCAGGAGGTGGACATCCAGACAGTCTTCCCTGGAAGCAGCCAAAGAACCCAGTTTCCACCACCCCAGGAGGAGACCAACAATAAAGAACATTCCCCAAATAACTAAACTGTTACCCAGGAGTGCATTGGCACCGTTGTTCCCCATTGTTTATCATGTTTTTCTTTTTCTTCAAGTTTTGCCCCCCAGTTGTGTTGGCAGCATTTCTTATTGAACTGCAGAGATCATGGACAATGAGTGATCCACAAACTGTATTTGTAAATAGTTGCGCCTCTTAAGGTGCCCTCTCTTGGTATTACATAGGTCTTTTATAGATAAGGACTACCTCATCATGGAGCATTGCTCCAACCCAAGGACACTGCAAGAAATCCCAACAGGGAGTGGTGTCCAGCACTTGCAAGAATTATTGACGTCTTAATAAGAAGTATTGTATAATGTGCCTTATGAAAATGTTGATAGCAATAGAATAGATTTTATATAGAAATTGGTTGATAGTAATATCTAGGTATCTGATTATGAGAAAATAGTAAATATTTTCCTCATGGTGATGCTTTAATAAAGAAATGTGAAATTTAAATAAAGAATGTTATGCAGGTGACGAACCAGGCATCAGCGGTTGTCACCCATAGTCTAGCAGAGACAGTGAAGAATAATACTTGAACTGGTAGTGAGTTTACTTCCATAGCACTTTAAATTAGGTAATATAGCTTTACATTAAGTAATATATTAAGAATATATTGTAAGTTAAATTGTTTGCAACATTCAAGAATCAGTGCCTCCCAAATTGGGAAGTTTAGATAAGTATTGTTTATTTAGCATTCAAAAATTTTTGTTTGTTCCTTATATTTTGTCTGTCTTTGTTTCACTTGCAGCCCGCGGACGTGCTGTGTTTAATGGGGGGGTATGTGGCGCCCCTGAGGGTTCAGTCGCCACAGAGGTACTGCACCTCCTCTTGAGGTGTGGTACCCCACCATCCAGGTAAGGTGGAGACACCTGACCACACTCCAACACCTGCATCACACACGACATAGTAGTGTAGCAAAGCACCTTTGGTGGCTCCCTGCTTGGAACACGAAGAGTGCTGGAAGGTGGGTGGAGTTTAGTCTGCACCAAAGAGCGGGAGAAGACAGGATTCAGGGTAGTCGGTCTGAGGATATCCCCGGAGTGGGATGGATGAAGGAAGTGCTGCAGCAGACCTCAGTGACCTGAGTCTGCTGGCACAGGAAGGAGATATTCAGAAAGCCTAATTCTCCATAAGAAAGAGTGATTAGTACGGAACGTAAGAAGAAGAGAACTAAGGACTAGAGTTAGAGCAGAGCCCTTCCTCAAGTTCTAAGCGCAAGGCCGGGGTCCGGTCCCCGAGGTGTATGGATACTAATGGTCCTGCAGCAGACACCGGAGGAATAGAAGTTGTCACCACTTTATTCCCACACAAGAATTGGGGGCACAACAGCAACGTGAGTGAGCCGGGACTTAGTAGCAAGGAGTCCCCGAAGCAGGCGACAGCTGTCTGCCATACAAGTAGAGTTCTAGGAACATCTAAAAGGAGGATCTCCAGTGTAACCCAGTACTGTGAGTACTTCAAATAGGCGCTAGAAGGGAGACGTTCAGGAAAGGCACATGTTGGTGGAGTGTTGGAACGGAGTACTTCATCTTGCCTGGAAGTTGGCTGAGCTCCTGCCCTAGAGGACACAGCATGGATGCAGGCACCTGTACGCACAACAGACTGAGTAAAGCTTTGTAACTACATGCTCTGGTGTCCTCCACTTATTCCTGTGCCAACACACTCAGCACTGCTACATCCTTGTGCCTAACACTGCACCATCTACGTCTCTTCACTACCTTTCTATTTACACTGCCCTGGGAGTACAGCCCTACCTGTGGAGGGCCACAACATCATTGCTGCACCACACCATCTGTCCCAGAGGATCTGTCTGCATCGTCGGCTTAACATCTTCATTGCCGAGCACCACAGGTGGCGTCACGAATCATTCACTCATAAACTTTAATCATCATCCACACGTTCACCATTCCCCTTTTACAATGGACACCCAGGGCCATGGACCGGGTCACAGCTACTGTAACATCTCCCATTGAAACCAACGGGCCCGGCTCCGAGTACCCCGCCGCCCTGGGTGAGGGCGATCCATATGCACTGCACAGTACCACTTCTCCTGTCCTGTTGTCGAAGACGCGACATTGGACTTTGGCAGGGTCAATATTGGTTTAGTATTTTCAATATTACTATGGCCAAATAAAAAAATATTGGAAAAGCGGTTTAAATGCATTAACCCAAGTAATCCGCTCTCCTCTGGATAGGGGATAACTTTCCAGTTCCTGGAGATCCGACTGCTGTGACCCCCATGATCCTGAAAATCAGAACTGTGTAGAGCACCATGTAAATGCAGTTGTGGTCGATCATATGCACTGTGGCGGCATTCACATGTGGTTCTTCAAATATCTCCTTTTAGGAGAGTGAGGGGTGTGAGCAGGTAGCAGGATGCAGTAACGGACAAGAGGCAGACCAAGGGTTAACAAAGGGTTTAATTGACAGGCGGTTACTCCTCGCAAGGAGATATTTAAATGAGGGGGAAAGTTCTTCCCTAATACAAAGAATACTTCCAAGGGGGTTTTAACTAATAGGGGAAGATAATATAAATTATACACTTATCCCTTTGGACTCCAGTCACAGAAGTGCCACTCTCTTTAACTGGGACCACTTGCAATGAGCCACAACGGGGATCTGTTACAGTCCTGTGGAAAATGGTGGAAGCTTTTCTGGCGTTGAGAATGTCCTCTCGTGGTTCTCACGGAGTCGATGTCCACTATGATACTGGTGATGACGGTGTCTTCTTTCGATCCTGACGATGGCGATGATTGCCCGGGGTTCTAGCATGGGCACTGGCCCCAACGGATGCAGGGAAGAAGGGAGGATAGACTCTTCCCTCAGCGGTGAAAATCCTTGTACTATCGGGGCCTGGGACATGGTCCCAACACAGTTCAAATGGCCTGTTCGGTCTGCTGTGTTGTACCGTTGAGCACCGGTATCCCTTACACAGACCTTGCATTCTCCGGTCAGTACCGTCGGCCGAGTTCGCAGTCTCGTTAAGGTTCTTGATGTAGGTAGGCGGGGATAGCGGTGTTAGCGAGGACAGCGGTACATGTGGTATGTCAGCGGGACCCAGTTGGTTGGTTCCTGTCTGCGTGTCCTCTCGTCCCTGGCTTCTCTTAGCTCCGCCCCCTCACCTCACAGATGAATTTACCTCACAGGACTGATGCGCGCCCAGCGTTCCCATCTCAACAGTTTGAATTTCTTTGTGTGCATTTTCTGCCTGCTTAGCCACACCCCATTTTCTCATGCACAGGGAACATCCAGTCCCTCTAAGCGTTCCCCCCTGTAACTTAGGTGACAGACCCGATGGTTTTGGACCCATTATGGATGAGACAAACCTGGCTTGCTTCTTCTCCTTACAGGGCCACGACAAAGTAAAGCAAAATTCACTGATCGGGGTGAGGAGTGTTATAGTTTGTGGGCTGGTGGTTTTGCTGCTACCTACGCTATTAGTCACATTAAAAAAATGCTTTTTTCTTCTGTAGAAAAGATAATTTGTATACTCAGTCCCAGGATGCATATTGTGTAAGGCTGGAATCACTCCAGCTTATGGCACCTGATGTGAGAGCATTGGATGCGATATGCTAATGACACTCGGCTCCTGATCTGCTGCAATCAGGAGTCGAATGTCAGTGCTCCGTGCTCCAATCCTCTTGCATCAGAGAATCACAGCACAGCTGCAGAGGAGATGGAGAAAGTAATTTCTCCATATTCTCCATGGCCTGACTCGGCTTATATTGGACTTCACTGGGATGATATCTGAGTGCAGTCCAATGTTTCACACCCTCCCATAGACTTGTATGGGTGCGTGTGAGCCGAGTATCGCTGCTGTTAGTGTTCTCTCATGCTGAATCAGCATGAGAAAATAATGACCCATAATATTACATTGGGCTGAGTGCATGGTTTATCGTTTAGCACTCAGCCGTGTTATACGGTAATGTGACTCCGACCTAAGACTCCCTGAATATTTGCACCGAGACGTAGTACCTTCCAAATGTCTAGTATTCATATATAAATGTATTTAGAGCTGTCGCTTTGGTTGTTTCAATAATAGTTTACCTATATTTTTTATCCATTTTTTAATCCAATAAGGTACCTGAATATCAAGCTAAAACCTAAAATGAAAAGTCATAATGTCAGAGCATGGCTAGACCAGAGTAAATTGGGTTCTCTGGGAAGGGAAAAAATAAAATACCCAAGAAATGTTGTTGTAAATAAATTCCTAAATATTTTTTGGACCAGAAATAAAGGGTGGACAGCAGTGTGAGCAGCTTATTCCTACCGCAACACCCCATTATCTTCAGTATTCTTTCAGAATGACAGGGTGGACAGCAATTTAAGCAGCCTCTATTTACCTCAGCACTTGTGGAATCTTCAGTAATACATAAGAAAGACAGGGTGAATAGCAGTGTTATCATATTACATCGGCACGCCTGGTATCTTCAGTATTAGATCAGATAGACAGCATTGTGAGCAGCCTCTTCTGATCTCAGCATTACTAGTATCTCCAGTATTAGATTATTTAGCAGAGTAGATAGCATAGTGAACAGCCCCGGTTTACCTCAGCAACCTAGGTATCGCCACTACTACATGGGAAAAATAGGGTGACAGGTGAGAAGGCATATTTTACCTCACTACCTCGATATCTCCAGTTTTCAATCAGACAAGGCTGACTGCAGTATGAATGGACTCTTCTTACTCCAGCAACCCTAACAGTTCCAGTATTTGATCAAAATGGCAGAGTGGATAGCAGTGTGAGTGGCCTCTTCTTACCTCAGTACCTCTGGCATCTCCAGTATTTGATCTGAAAGACAGGTTGGACATCAGTATGATCAACCTCTTTTTACCTCAGCGCACCTGAGTTCTCCAGTATTAGATCAGAACAACAGAGTGATCAGCAGTCCTGGTACTTCCAATTTTAGATAAGAAAGATAGGGTGAACAGCAGTGTGAGTGGCCTCTTCTTACCTTAACACCACTGGTATTTCAAGTGTTAGCTCAGAACAACAGGGTGAACAGCAGTGTGAGCAGCCTCTTCCTACCTCAGTACCCTTGGTATCTCCAGTATTAGATCTTAATAACAGGATACACAACATGCGTGTGGCCTCTTCTCACTCCAACAACCCTGTTATTGCCAGCATTAGATCAGATGGGCAAGGCGGACAGCAGTATGAACAGCCTCTTCTTACATCAACACCCCTGGTATCTCCAGTGTTAGATCAAAGCAAAAGGGTGGACAGCAGTGTGAGCAGCTTTTTCTTTCCTCAGCACCCGATAATCTGAGTAGTAGATCAGATTGACAGGGTGGACAGCAGCGTGAACAGTGATTTATTACCTTAGCACTCCTGGTAGTTCTAGTTTTAGATCAGATAGATAGGGTGGACAGCAGTGTAAGTGACTTTTTCTTAACTCTGCACACCTGGTGTCTCCAGTATTGCATCCAAATATCCACTGGGAGCACATGTTCCTAAACACAGGAAGGAAAGGGGAGGAGCTTCCTACTGCACATGCTCACAGGTGTCAGTCCTAACATTAGGGACAGTTTCTGTCATTTTAATTCTGTTGTGATTATCTCTCTAGACAAAACAATTGTGATTTGCTGATTCAAAATATTTAGGAATGTGCTTACTCATAGATTGTAAGCTTGCGAGCAGGGCCCTCATTCCTCTTGGTATCTGTTATGATCTATGTGATTATTGTTATGCTGTATTGTCTATCGTCTGTACAAGTCCCCTCTGAAATGTAAAATGCTGCGGAATATGTCGGCGCTATAGAAATAAAATGTATTATTATTATTATTGCTTATAATTTCTTTCCTCCTCCCAGAGAATCTCGAAAACATTGTGATACTTTATACCATTCTGCAAGGTCAGAATGAATTATTCTGCTGTATCATATTATGTAAAGTTAAGGAAAGTGATAATAATGATATTTTAACATCCTTTTTCTAAAGACAGGTCTAGTAGTAACCCCTCAGTATAGCATTGTGATCAGTGCTTACTATATGCTTTGAATGCACACTGCTGACTAGAGTTGAGCGAAACGGGTCGAAAAATTTCAAAAGTCGCCGACTTTTGTCAAAGTCGGGTTTCATGAAACGAAACCCGACCCTAGGATGAGGTCGGCCACGAGGTCGGCGACTTACGCGCCAAAGTCGCGTTTCAAAAGTTTGTTTTGCGCTCTTTTTCAGCCAATCAGGATCCACGGACACTGTGGGCAACGTGATGACATAGGCAGGGGTCACCACCATCTTTCAGAAGGGCATGCAAGTGATTGGCTTGCTTTGGTGGGCGTCACAGGGGGTATAAAAGGGCGTGCACGCCGACCGCCATCTTACTTCTGCCGATCTCAGTATAGGGAGAGGTTGCTGCTGATTCTGTAGGGAGAGCGTTAGGCAGGGAAGAAGACAAAAAAACTGCTTCTGCTGCTAGCGATTTGGCCTGCACAACACACCAGTCACTGTGTGTGCAGTTCAAGGGGAGGCTATATAGTGGTGTATCAGTGGTGTTGGTTGTTGGGCTGCCTTCTAAGGCTTCCTGACATTCCTGCAATGCTGTTTACCCACTGCTCCGCAAACTGCTTTTTTAAAAGCAATCCCAATTTTTTTTTTTTGTCCTGCTGAGAAGAAAAAAAAACTGCTTCTGCTGCTAGCAATTTGGCCTGCACAACACACCAGTCACTGTGTGTGCAGTGCAAGGGGAGGCTATATTGTGGTGTATCAGTGGTGTTGGTTGTTGGGCTGCCTTTTAAGGCTTCCTGACAGGCTGGCATTGCTGTTTACCCACTGCTCCACAAACTGCTTTTTTAAAAGCAATCCAATCTCCCTTATCCTCTAGTCACTTTTGTCACAGCTGTGCCATCGAGCCTGTGACATAGCGCTCAGATATCAGTGGGCCTCACACAATCCAAAAGTGTCCAGTGTCCAAAAGTGTGTGCAGAGATTCAAAATCTCCCTTATCCTCTAGTCACTTTGGTCACAGCTGTGCCATCGAGCCTGTCACATAGCGCTCAGATATTCATTGGGCCTCACACAATCCAAAAGTGTCCAGTGTCCAAAAGTGTGTGCAGAGATTCAAAATCTCCCTTATCCTCTAGTCACTTTGGTCACAGCTGTGCCATCGAGCCTGTCACATTGCGCTCAGATATTCATTGGGCCTCACACAATCCAAAAGTGTCCAGTGTCCAAAAGTGTGTGCAGAGATTCAAAATCTCCCTTATCCTCTAGTCACTTTGGTCACAGCTGTGCCATCGAGCCTGTCACATAGCGCTCAGATATTCATTGGGCCTCACACAATCCAAAAGTGTCCAGTGTCCAAAAGTGTGTGCAGAGATTCAAAATCTCCCTTATCCTCTAGTCACTTTGGTCACAGCTGTGCCATCGAGCCTGTCACATAGCGCTCAGATATCAGTGGGCCTCACACAATCCAAAAGTGTCCAGTGTCCAAAAGTGTGTGCAGAGATTCAAAATCTCCCTTATCCTCTAGTCACTTTGGTCACAGCTGTGCCATCGAGCCTGTCACATAGCGCTCAGATATTCATTGGGCCTCACACAATCCAAAAGTGTCCAGTGTCCAAAAGTGTGTGCAGAGATTCAAAATCTCCCTTATCCTCTAGTCACTTTGGTCACAGCTGTGCCATCGAGCCTGTCACATAGCGCTCAGATATCAGTGGGCCTCACACAATCCAAAAGTGTCCAGTGTCCAAAAGTGTGTGCAGAGATTCAAAATCTCCCTTATCCTCTAGTCACTTTGGTCACAGCTGTGCCATCGAGCCTGTCACATAGCGCTCAGATATTCATTGGGCCTCACACAATCCAAAAGTGTCCAGTGTCCAAAAGTGTGTGCAGAGATTCAAAATCTCCCTTATCCTCTAGTCACTTTGGTCACAGCTGTGCCATCGAGCCTGTCACATAGCGCTCAGATATTCATTGGGCCTCACACAATCCAAAAGTGTCCAGTGTCCAAAAGTGTGTGCAGAGATTCAAAATCTCCCTTATCCTCTAGTCACTTTGGTCACAGCTGTGCCATCGAGCCTGTCACATAGCGCTCAGATATTCATTGGGCCTCACACAATCCAAAAGTGTCCAGTGTTCAAAAGTGTGTGCAGAGATTCAAAATCTCCCCTGTCCTATAGACACCTTGTACCTTGTTTTACATTACTATATAGTTTGTTGGATTTTGTCTACATTTCTACCAAAAATGAGGAAGGCTGGTGGAAGAGGCCGTGGAATTGGGCGGGGGTTGGCAGCTGGTAATGATGGTGTTGGTGGTGGATCTGATGGTAGTGGCAAGAGCAAAATAGGACCGAATGCAGGAGGTGTTGAGCCTGCGTCATCGTCTGGCTACATAAGGCCTCGAACGCTTAGTTTTCTAGGAGTTGGCAAACCGCTTTTAAAGCCAGAGCATCAGGAAAAAGTTTTGTCTTACATTGCTGACTCAGCCTCCAGCTCTATCGCCTCCTCTTCTTCAGTTGTAAAAAGTAAAAGCACTGAGTCGTCATTGGAGGCTCATGTTCATGAACCACACCTTTCCTTGTGTCCTTCACCCCAACCAAGATTGAAGGATGACGCAGGCCATACTACTGATTACTCCATGGAGCTGTTTTCACATACCATGCCTGGATTATCAAGTCAAATGGTGAATTACCCAGGCCAAGATGAATCTGACATGGAGTGCACTGATGCACAGCCGCTGATGGATGATTCTGCTGGTACATTCACTCAGAGCACTACATTGTCCTCGCAGTGTACAGAGCCAGATTCTGACCCTGATGAGACTCAGGTGCCCCTTCCCGCACACTATACCACCATACACGGTGACACAGAGGAAGGTGCACATGACATAGAGGAGGAGGTGATGGATGACCCAGTTGTTGACCCAGATTGGCATCCATTGGGGGAAGAGGGTGCTGCTTCCAATAGCTCAGATGAGGAGCATCCACAGCAGACATCGACATCGCAACAGCTGTTATCTGGCAGGCCCGGAGCACTCCAAAGACAGGTTCCAAACATCAAAAGAGTTGCTGGACAGCTTGTCCAGAGGGTCAAAAGATCACAGCGTGCTAGGCCGCAAAATGTCTGCCAAAGTAGGAAGAGTGCAGTGTGGCACTTTTTTGAACAAAATCCTCATGATCAGGCCAAGGTTATCTGTAAGAAGTGCGCAAAGACCTTTAGCCGAGGGAAAAATCTGAAAAATTTGAATACCAGTTGCATGCTTAGACATTTAACCAGCATGCACTTGCAAGCGTGGACACAACACCAAACCTCAAGTGCCACATGTGCAACTGATCACAACGAAGGTAGTCAGCAACGCTACATTGTTTCCCCCACTGTAAGCCCACCGGTTAGCACAGCAGCAAATGTTGAGGTGTCGTTGCAAAGCCACAGCAGTCAGGGAATCCCACTGTTATATCAACGAAAGACTGATTCTAGGCCATCAGAAAGAACACCAACTCCATCACCATCATCAACCCTCTCTCAGTCCGCCCTGTCCACCGCTACTTCCACCATATGCAGCTCTCAAGTCCAGCTCACCCTCCCAGACACTATGAGTAGGTCAAGAAAGTACTCAGTCTCTCATCCGCGTACACTGGGTTTGAACGCCCACATTGCCAAACTAATCTCGTTTGAGATGATGCCCTTTCGGTTGGTGGAAAGCACAGCTTTCCGCGAACTCATGGCCTATGCAGTACCACGCTATGACCTACCCAGTCACCACTTCTTCTCTCGCAAAGCCATCCCAGCCCTCCACCATCATGTGAAAGACCGCATTGTCCATGCACTCAAGCAGTCAGTGAGCGGAAAGGTGCACCTCACAACTGATGCATGGTCCAGTCGGCATGGCCAGGGCCGTTACGTGTCCATCACTGCGCACTGGGTTAATGTGGTGGATGCAGGGTCCACAGGGGACAGCGGTGGTGGGACAGTGCTGCCTAGCCCACGGTATAGGAAACAGTTGGCTGTAGGCGTTCGACCCTCCTCCTCCTCCTCCAGAAGCGAAAGCTCGTCCACAGAGCGCAGTCGTACGAGCACTCCATCTGCAGCTGCCACTGTTGCACACGATGTGTCCCCCTATCGAGCAGCTAGTGGAAAGCGTCAGCAGGCTGTGTTGCAGATGATGTGTTTGGGCAACAGACACACCGCCGAGGTGCTGGCCGAGTACTTGAAGCGACAAAATGAGTCATGGCTGGGCAGTGTACATCTTGAGGCAGGCAAGGTAGTTAGTGATAACGGCCGTAATTTTGTGGCAGCCATAGCCCTTTCAAAACTCAGCCACATACCTTGCTTGGCTCACACCTTGAACCTGGTGGTGCAGTGCTTCCTCAAAAATTATCCGGAGTTAACAGCCCTGCTCCAGAAGGTGCGAAGACTGTGCGCGCACATCCGCCGGTCGCCTGTACACTCCGTTCGTATGCAGAAGCTGCAGCGATTGCTCCACCTTCCCAACCACCGCCTCATTATCGACATTGCAACAAGGTGGAACTCCACCCTGCACATGGTGGAGCGGCTGTGCGAGCAGAGGCAGGCCATAATGCATTTGTGGGAGGATACACGGCCAGGCACTTTGAGAGCAGACATGGAGTTGACAGGTGTGCAGTGGTCGAAGCTGAAAGACCTCTGTAAAGTCCTTCAGTGTTTTGAGGAATGCACACGGCTGGTAAGCGCAGACGACGCCATCCTAAGCATGAGCATCCCACTTATGCGTCTGCTCATGCAAACTTTGACGCACCTTAAAGAGCAGGCGTCTGCAGCCAATGTTGATGAGGAGGAAGAGGAGGAGGGAATCCTTGATGACATTCAGCCATTGTCTGCTCAGGGACCTCTCCTGGACGAGGTGGAGGAAGAAGAGGAGGAGGAGGATGATGATGGGGATGATTACTTAGGGGAGGAGGATGCATCTCGTGGGGCAAGTGAAAATGTTGGCGTGGCAAGGTCTGGTACAGGGTTTGTGCGTGACTGGAGGGATGTGGATTTGCCAGAAAGTGCTCCTTCACCCAGCACTCGCAGTGCATCATTGACACCGGGAACATTGGCCCACATGTCAGAATATGCCTTGCAGATCCTAAAAAGGGACCCCCGCATTGCCAAAATGATGAACGATGACGACTACTGGTTGGCCAGTATCCTGGATCCACGCTATAAAGGCAAATTACAAAACATCATGCCACAGGAGAACCTTGACCTAATATTGGCTAATAAACAAGCAACTCTGGTAAATCGGTTGCTTGAGGCATTCCCAGCACACAGCAGCGGTGATGGTTCTCACACGAGCCGTACGGGCCGGGGGCAGCTTGGCAGAGGTGTTCGTGGTGCACACAGCAGAAGTGGCGTTGGAGACAGGGGTTTCATGACAATGTTGTGGACTGATTTTTCAAATACCGCTCACACAACTGGTAATACTGCATCGATGGAAAGTGACAGGAGACAGCAGTTGTCAACTATGGTTACAAACTACTTTTCCTCCCATATCGATGTTCTCCCACACAGGTCATTCCCCTTTGACTATTGGGCCGCTAAACTGGACACCTGGCCTGAATTGGCCCAATATGCCTTACAGGAGCTCGCTTGCCCAGCTGCAAGTGTGCTATCGGAAAGAGTCTTCAGTGCAGCTGGATCAATCCTGACAGAAAAAAGGACCCGTCTGTCAACCCAAAATGTGGATGATCTAACCTTCATTAAAATGAACCATGCATGGGTTTCCAAGGATTTTGTCCCACCTTCCCCTGATGACACATAGGGTGACAGAAAAATGGCTTGCTTTGGTCCACCTCTTCCTGGGACTTCACCTATTTCGCCTTTTGCATCAGCTGAATGTCCAACATCAACATATGCCACTTTCTAAAACTCCCTAACTGTGCTGCCTCCCCCCCATGGCCGGGGTCACCACCTAGCGCACGACACCGTGCGAGTGCCGTTGCCCTGGACAGGTGGGTAGGCCGACTCTTGGGCGCGGGCACTGGCACAGGGTCCCTCATAGTGCAATCAAGTGTCTCTGACGGTGGTGGTGCACACCCGCCGTCAGACACACCGCTGTACTATGAGGGGCCCAGTGCCAGTACCGACGCCCACGAGTGGGCCCCCCTTGCTTGGGCAGGGCCCCAGCATTTGCAATCTTTACCTCTCCCTGCTCCTCCGCTGTGTAATCTGGGCCGTCAAATCCATACTGTGCCTGACACCGTCTGAGCCTGCCTCCTGATGTATAGACATATATTTTGAATGTGTACGCTATCCATACATGTTATCCGGGGAAACGGTACCCTTTCTAACCTTTGTGCAATCACGTGCAATCCATACTGGGCCTAACACCGTCTGAGCCTGCCTCCTGAGACATATATTTTGAATGTG